>NC_141689.1:175023294-176223294 GCF_964263255.1 Lissotriton vulgaris
GAAAAGAGAGACAGTCCCACCCCGCCCCACCCCGGGCCTAAGCAATAATAAGATAAAAACAAAACTCAGCTGGTAAATGCGACCCAAAACCGGAGATCCGGAACCAAAATGTCACTCCTGTGCCGATGCACCTCCGTCCGCACCGCCGGGGCCTCCACTCCCGGTGTTCTCCTTAGACAACGAGTCCAACCAGTCACCAACACTGTCCGGTCGGTCAAAAAAGAAAGTGCGTTCTTGGTACTCGATGCGAAGTCGAGCTGGAAACAGCATTGCATACTTAAGTCCCAAGTCCCGCAATCGACGTTTCACTCCCTGGAATCCCATCCGCTGCACTTGAGGAGTGAAATCAGGGTAAATAGAAATGGAACTGTTCTCGTATTTCAGTGGGCCATGTCTACGAGAGGCCTGGAGGATAGCGTCCCTATCCCGAAAGTGGAATAGCCTCGCGATGATAGGCCTCGGGGGAGCCCCCGGCTTGGTCTGTCCACCCGGGAAACGGTACGCACGCTCGACCGCAAAAACTTACTAAGGCCTGCGGGAGCAAGATGAGTCACAATTAAGTCCTCCACCAGTAGGTCCATGGTAGTATCACCACTGTTCTCAGGTACCCTGACTAAGCGGATGTTGTTCCGTCGGGCCCTATTGTCGTACTCCTCCAGACGTCTGGCCCTCAAATCATGCGATGACCGCAGGTTGCCGATCTCCGACTGCGCGTCCGCCATGTTGGTGACAAGACTGGAGGCCTTAAGGTCCAAGGCTTTGAACCTCTCATTGGTCTTAGCCAAGTCCGCTCTTATGAGGCTGACATCAACCGCCATCGTGTCTATCTTCGAGACAATAGCCTCATACTGGTGCCCCATGTCCGTCTTGATCCCTGCGATGGCGCTCATGAGATCCTGGAGGGACACCTCCGATGTCGCCGTCCGGTCCGTCCTCGGGTCCTCAAGACTACAGTCAGCAGCACTGGGGGAACCTTTCGGTTGTGTGTAGCGGTCCATAACATTGGACTGGACCGAACCCCCACGAGTCGGCACCTTTGTCTTGCGCTTCTCAATGTCGGGTTTAGTCGCCATATTGGAAGCAGCGCCCCGAAGGGCCTCTCTGGACCTGGTGTAAATGACAGTGCTCTGTGGGTCGCCAAATCAATACTTCTGTCCAAAATTGTAGCCTGCGATACCAGGGTTATGGCCAGAATGCACAGCGGGTCATGCCACTGTGGTCCAAAATGAGGAGTACGTCCAGAGCAGTCAATTAGGAGGTAGAAGGGAAACCAAAAGTGAAAGTGACAATGACACCGGTGAAGCAGATGTCCGGTGACCGCTGTTGTTGAATTACGTCTCGGCCTGCCAGAGCAGCAGAGACCCCGGTCCCGTCCGGGGTAAGGCCAGAAAGTAAATTACGGCGTAGAAATGGTTCCCGAAGTCCGATCTCAGCCCTGGAAAGTGTAGCAGGATCAGCAGAAGTAGAACTTCAAAAGCCCATAGAAATAATCAGGATATCAAAAGGATAGATGCAAAAGGGCGGTGCGGGTCTCGGGAGCTCTCTGCTCACGCGACCATCTTGGATGCCCGCGTAGCTCCTCCTCCCAATCAGACATTGTTGAGCGTTGGACGTGGCATTAATCAAGACATAATCACAGAGTGCTCATTTTGTACTCAGATACGAGATCAATGTGTGTTGCAAATGCAAAATGCCTTGGACGGATATTGTACCCGATGACTTCTGCACATACAGTTGGTATTAGTATTATACACTGATGGCTGCCCTGTAACCTCTTACACTTGCAACGTGTACTTGTGAGCCGAATGCAGTTAGCTTGCTGTTAACCATGGATGGACCCAACACTTGCGGGGTGACGGATCTTATCATTCACATTGACTGCATGACACCAGATGCACTATTCTTGCCACCTTAATTATGCACTTAATGATCAACAGAGAATAGGTGCTTCCATAATTTGAAATACTCTCACTTCCTAGCATTTTCCCAGACTCTGCTAACAAAGTAATGTCCCTTTTGATAGTATTTTGTGTAGTAGCCTCACTGATTAGTCAATGGTGAACATTTTCCTGACTCATAGAGACAAACACACAGCTAGTACATATTGGTGCAATTATTTGCATGTGCACATTTTGAATGGTCACACAGGGACAGTTCACAGGACAATAACCCCAAAAGATGTTTTAAGCAAGTGGATGTCCAGACTGAGTCCCTGTGGGGAACATGTCATGGAACATGTTGAGGAATGCATCAGGCAGGAGGATGACAACAGTATCATTTGGGTGGATAGGCCACATTGTCAGTCCACAAAAGATCAATGTGAACAGGGTGATGTCAAAATGAGGACAGTGACAGCAGATGTTCCATGGCATGTTGAGCAGCACAGGGCTAAGGAGAAATTGGGCATATGACACAGATGAATGCTACTACTGACTTTTTCTTTGTCAAGATGTACTGTCCACATCTTCCTCCTCTGATGTGTGTGGTGTCTCATGTGAGGGTGTTGTTGTAGGTGCAGCAGGCAAGGGAGGCCCACACACATCAGGGGCGGAAGATGTGGACATAATGCCTGCAGCAGCATTCATCTGTGCCAACACATGATGCCTCACTGCAGTGAGGAGAATCTGCTGTTTTTGCAACACAGCAGCAACATTGCGGTGGTTGGCAGCCATGTGGTAGTCCTGCTATTGCTCAATGGCCTTGAAGTTATTTCGGATAGCCCAAAGCTATTTTGCCACATCGCTGGTGTCACTTTAGGAGGGCAGTCGTTGATGCCTCTGCATCATGACACCAGCGATTTCAGCCAGGGATAGCTGGAGGCCACTAAGCAGTGAGTAGGTGTCTCTGATGGCGGCAGAGTTGTCCTTATTGGGACTGAGGCACCCACAGACCCCCCTCTAGGGTGGCCTCCAGGTTCTCCATCCAAGCCTGCATCCGATCTGCCAACTTCTGATGGACTCCTACTGCTGTCTGTTGGAAGGTGATCTGTGGGTTCTCGGAGTCTGGGGTTGGTGTGGTGGTAGGTGGTGCCTGTTGGTTGTTAGGCAGAGTATGTGGAGATGCCATGACGCTGCTGACCCTTCCAGTGCCCAGAGATGGTGTCCCAATCGAGTCCAGGAGCTCTTGCAGGGTGTCATGGTAGCAGATTGGTAGGTTGACATCATCGCCATCATTGATGATGTCCGACAATGTCAAACATTCACCCAGGAACAGAGATCTGGGGCTAAATCCATATTTTCTTTGCTCACCATGTCATTTCAGTTTGGACCCAGCCATATGCAAATCAGTATTGACCCTGCCCCCAATGGGAACAGTCCAACCCGAACTGCCAGGTCCTCCCTGGACTGGAAACAAGCATCCTAGGACCGGTTTTGGGCTTTCCGCCTCATCAGCATGAACTGTCAGGCCAGAACTCTGCACTGGGGTGAATGAATGACATTGTTCTGCATTATGTCCATCAATTGTTCTTTTTGCATTTGCCTCCCCAAGTGGGACGGGTAAGCCCAGACGTGGGTCCTGTGCTCTCCATGCCACTGGAGGCAAGCTATCCTGGCTGATGAGGGCTGAAAGCCCGAACCCGGTCCTAGGATGCTTGTTTCCAATCAGGATCTCATTCTCTTTCTGACTGAACCTGCATTTCCTGTTTCTCTTCCTACTTGGATTGGCTGGCATCATGGCTGGGAATGGGTTTGGGGGGGTTGTTGTCCTGTGCTGGTCCATTCTGCATTCAGGTTTGTCATTTTGCTTCAACCTTAGCAGCTTTTTGTATTTGTTTTCGAATCTATGACAGAATATCGACTACAAAAATATCGACCTACAAGAATATCGAGTCAACAATATCGAGGGCAAAAATATCGACATCCTATCTACAACATGGTAAGTACAAAAATATCGAAAAAATAATATCGTTGTAAAAAATATCGATGTTAAAAATATCGATTTTTTTTTTTAATATATATAAATGTAAAAGTAAGTATATAACACTAATAAATAAAATATACATATTTAAAAGTATCTAATAATGTTTAAAATTAATAAATAAAAATATATACATTAAAGATATAATATATATGTACTGAACAATAAGTATTAATAATTAATTTACTAAAAATACCCCATTACCCAAGAACTGAAAACTGACCCTGAACCCTAAAAATACCCCTTTACCCAAGAACTGAAAACTGACCCTGAACCCTAAAAATACCCCTTTACCCAAAAACTGAAAACTGACCCTGAACCCTAAAAATACCCCTTTACCCATGAACTGAAAACTGACCCTGAACCCTAAAAATACCCCTTTCCCCATGAACTGAAAACTGACCCTGAACCCTAAAAATACCCCTTTACCCATGAACTGAAAACTGACCCTGAACCCTAAAAATACCCCTTTCCCCATGAACTGAAAACTGACCCTGAACCCTAAAAATACCCCTTTACCCATGAACTGAAAACTGACCCTGAACCCTAAAAATACCCCTTTACCCATGAACTGAAAACTGACCCTGAACCCTAAAAATACCCCTTTCCCCATGAACTGAAAACTGACCCTGAACCCTAAAAATACCCCTTTACCCATGAACTGAAAACTGACCCTGAACCCTAAAAATAACCCTTTCCCCATGAACTGAAAACTGACCCTGAACCCTAAAAATACCCCTTTACCCATGAACTGAAAACTGACCCTGAACCCTAAAAATACCCCTTTACCCAAAAACTGAAAACTGACCCTGAACCCTAAAAATACCCCTTTACCCAAAAACAGAAAACTGACCCTGAACCCTAAAAATACCCCTTTACCCAAAAACCCAAAAATGACCCTGAACCCTAAAAATACTCCTTAACCCAAAGGTAAATAATATTATTTAATTAGCAATTAATAATTAATTAACAATAACAATAAAATAAATATATTAGCACATAACTGTAATTAATATAATTTAATAATTAATATCATTTCCCCAATTAATTAATTAACAGTAACTAAAAATTATATATATAAATAAATTACTCTAATAATGTAATTAACTAACTAATATTATTTAATTACCAATTAATTACTAATTTAAAATATGTACCAAATTATATTAATTAATTAACTAATTAATATTAATTATTTGCCAATTAATTAGTTATAAATATTTAAAAACATATATTAATTAATTAATTATTATTAAATTACTCCCCACCCTATTCCCCTATAAACCCACATCCCGCTACAGAAAATATATATCAATTAATCAATTAATTATTTCCCAATTATCAATATTAATTAGCAATTAATTATAATTAATTAATTAATCCTACTAATTATTAATCAACTTACCATAATTAAATTACTTCCCACCCTATTCCCCTATAAACCCACAACCCGCTCCAGTACTAAAACATCAAATGTCCTTATAAATTTCTATATTATTATAGAAAATGTATACACATATAATAGTAATTATTTTAAATACTTAAATTAAACATATAACACATACATAATAAAAAACTATAAAATAATACAAATATCGATATTAGTGTCATCGAAATTATTAACATCGATATATATGCTATCGATATTACTAACTTCGATATTACTTACATCGATATTAAGTATTTCGATATTACTTACCTTGGGTCGATATTCTGTCCTACGATATTCTTGTCTTCGATATTATGCTCCTTCGATATTACAGACTCGATATTATGGTAAGTCGATATTTCCAACTCGATATTTTGACTGTCTACCTTTGTTTTCAACTCCAAGCGCAGAAAAGAGAAGCAAGGCCAGCTAGCGTGTTTTTTCTTGCTGCTAATTAGCTCTCTTCCCTACCCATGCAGACGTGTCAACAGTCCAAGAGATTATGCAAGTGAAACCAACTGAGGCTCCACTGGTGTAAACAGAGCACTTGATCAGGCTCTACTGTAGAGTTATGTGGTGCTCCTGCTCCGCCAACCGCTAACTAAATCCCCTTGTCCTATTTTATTCTTTACTATGAAGATCTATGAATCTGTTATCACTCACCTCTTACAGTGCCTCAAGAGAGCTGCATGCTAATGTTGATGTAACCTTGCCTGCATCAACAATCTGCCTCTCATAGGGTATAGGCAGGCATCCACCAGGTGCCCATTACTTAGATTGGTTGAACCTCAGTTGTGCCCTCCTCTTACTGCACAAGAAGGACCAGAGACGTTCCTGAAGAAGGGAGAAGCAAGGAAGATGGGTGTTTCCTGTAGCACCATCATCTATTCTGGCCGTCAGTGTTATCACAGTGCACCCCTTGCCCATGCTGGCCTGCTGTGCTGTTACCAGGGTAGAGCTGAGTGTGCAACAGGTTTAAAAGGCAACAGAGAGTGGTACATTAGGGATCCAGGGATGTAGCACCTGGAAAACTGTGCATTTTCTCAGTGCTGGCCCACTTCAACTGACTGCTTGGCCAATGAAACCTCTCAAACCTCCAGACACTAAAAGCAAATGCTCTTTAATTATACATCAGATTTGGGGATACTAAATCTGAGCCTGTTTGTGCCCAAGAGTATGTAATTTACATGAACCAAATCTTCGAAATTCAAATAATAAATCCTCATACATCAACAGGTTCTTGTGTTTTTAAGACTATACAATGTTCTCACATTTTGCTGACACAGCCAACTCTTAGGTTGTACATTTCACATGCAGATATAGACCGTCTTCTTCATCACAAGAGTACCTGTAAAATGCACTATGATTTTACATCTCAATTTCAGGCACATGCATCAAGCAAAAAAAGCCTTGCAAAAATTTCGAATCGCCAAAAAATGCAGTTTGCCAACGCAATTGAACCCTTTCCAATGCATGAACCCATCTACTGAAAAACAAACTTTCGCTAAAACAAGGTTTCGCAAATTTTGCGAGAACCAATAATATGAATCTTTATTAGCAAGTCCCTCAACAGCGTCCGCAAATAGCGATTAGCTAATAAAGAGTCGCAATCCAATGCATGTTAACTCGCAATTAGCAAATCGCTGGAAAATCGCTATTTTGCAAGTGCAGAATAAGGGGAATGACAATCAGGTGGTAAAGTAAAAAAAAATTGCACATGTACAACCAATTAGAAACCTATTTAAACTGACTCATTAGGTCCCTGAAGCCTTTCACAATGGCAGCGCTCTACGTGATGATGAGGAGGATGAAGATCCATGCAGCAGCCCAGCGCAGAAGGAGAATACAGGAGCTGATTTTCAGAGTGCGCATCACATTGCTGGGACAAACAGAAGATGAAATCTACAATAAGTAGAGGCTGAACGTGCAATGATCCTGCACCTAATAGCAGAATTGGAACCCCTAATGCAGCACCAGACCCGTAGGACCCATGCTATACCCGCACATGTAAAGGTACCTTGTTGCCTGCACCTACTTGCCTCAGGCAGTTTCCAGGGGGTAGTAGCTGGAGCAGGAGGGGTATCACAGCTCCCTTTCACGCTTCTTCAAAACCTTCCTTGACGCCATGATGATGACATGGATCCACACCTACATCCCCTTCCCCACAACCCAACAGGATTTGAACAAGACAAAACTGGACTTCTACTAGGTAGCACAGTTCCCTCATTTGACCGGCTACATAGATTGTACGCATGACCCCATTTGTCCCCCAGCAGCGAATGAATACATTTTCAGGAACAGGAAATCCTATCACTCAATCAATGTGCAGGTAGTGTGCAATGCAGAACATATCATAACAGACATTTTGGCACAATTTCCTGGAAGCACCCATGACTCCTATATATTTCAACACAATGGCATCCACACACGTCTGCTCAGGGGTGATTTTGGTGAAGGACATTATTCTCTACATAAATCAAACAAATGTCAATGCATAACTGTGGCCAACCCTTTGCTTTCCACCCTGTAGGAGACAGCGCATACGCCATGCGGAACTACATATTGACGCCATACCTCAACCCAGCCACACCACATGAGCTGAGGTACAATGCAGCACACATCAGCACACGGAATGTGATTGAACGCACGTTTGGACTTCTGAAAACCCGCTTTCGCATTCTACACAAAACTGGTGGAGCGTTGCTTTACCGTTCAGAGACCTGCTGCCGGATCATGGCTGCATCTGCCATGTTGCTCAATATTGCAACCAGGACAGGTATACACATCGAGGTGTCCGACAGTGAGTCTGAGGGGGACAACTGACCTCCAGCACAACTCCGACAACCATGGGGCAAGCTCAGCAGAAGTGCAAAGGAGAAATGCAGACATCACAAAACATTATTTCTGAGGTATGTAATGATGAGAGAAGACACTTAAGTTTCAAACAGAAAATTGTTTACTAACATGTGCCCATGTAGTATTGTGTAGCCAAACAGAGATTTGTGCAAAATAGAACCGTGATTGCATAGAAGAATACCGGAAAATAAACAATTCCAGGCCCTGGATATCAATCACTATAATGGTTTTGACTATGGTTATATCATCAGGGTCAAATGAAGGAGGAAATGTCTGTCTAGCACTTCCTGCCACACACCACCAAACGCCTTTCACCTGCATCGTCTACATCACCCTGATATGCAACAGAAGGTGTTTTGTGTTGTGGGGACTGCGCCACCTGGCAGTTGTCCCTGGCACCGACATGCTGCTAAGGCTGGATGCCTCCTCACTCCCCTCCTTCCCTGTTAAGTTGATGCCACCAACAGTACCAGCCTGGATCTGTTCCACGGCAGTGGTCACTTGTCCAAGGGCCCTGGCCACATCCCCACAACAATGACCCATATCAATTTGCATGGCCACGGAGTGACGTGCCAGCAGCGCAGTGATGTTGCAGAGCTTATGGTTGGACCTGGTATAGGCTTCCATGCGCATCATGCTCTGGCGATTCCTTCTCCTCTGTGTGCTGTGGGCCTCAAGCATTGCCCTGGTGAGCTCCTGCATGCTTGAGTTGGTCTGCCTATTTCCTTCCACAACCACTGTGGTTAGTTCCTGTACACTGTCATGAGGCTGATGTTCTTGGCCAATTTTGATATTTGCAGCTGGATTGACCCCATGTGTCTTGCTTACAGGCGCTGCACCGCAACATCTGGGACTCCATGCCACCCCACACATTTGGAGCCTGGTCTTGCAGAGCAGCAATGCGGGCCATTGAACTACGCCTCCGTCTACGTTGGACCGGTGCCTGGGGAGTAGGTGGTGTGTTCACATGAGGCTGGCTGGTCACAGGAGTGGATGCAGGAGCCAGCTCTAATTCCATGAGCTGCAGTGATGGAACTTGGGCCCTGCATTTTGTGGGTGCAGGGGGTGTTCTTGCTGGGGCAACTGGACTCTCCACATCAGTCTCTGCAGGAGTCTCCAAGATGTGTATACAATCACTGTCTTCCGAGTCTACTTCAGCTGCATCTCTGATGTGAAACTGGGCAATGTTAATTTGTGTTCAATCAATCAATCAATCAGGAGTTTGTTAAAGCACGACTACTCACCCGTGAGGGTCTCAAGGCGCTAGGGGTGGGGGGGTAGTGGGGGTGCAGGTTCCATTCCATCAAGGAGGGGGTCTGTCGAAGAGCCAGGTTTTGAGGTTTCTTGCGAAGATGGGGAGCGATGTTGTCTGTCTGAGGTGGAGCGGAAGGGCGTTACATGCTTTGGCCACGAGGAAGGAGAAGGAACGGCCTCCCGATCTGGTCTTTCTGGTGCGAGGGACCATGGCGTAGGAAAGCTGGGCTGATCGTAGGGTCCTTTGGGGTGCGTGGAATTTGAGTCGGCTGTTCAGGTATGCTGGCCCGGTGCCGTGGAGGGCCTTGTGTGCGTGGGTGAGCATCTTAAAGGTGATTCTCGCCTCGACGGGGAGCCAGTGGAGTGTGCGCAGGTGCTGGGAGATGTGGCAGTGTTTTGGCAGGTTGAGGACCAGTCTTGCGGCGGCGTTCTGGATGTTCTGTAGCTTGCGGATGAGGTTTTTGTTTATTCCGGCGTAGAGTGCGTTGCCGTAGTCGAGTCTGCTGGTGACCAGGGCGTGAGTGACTGTCTTTCGGTGTTCGAGGGGGATCCATTTGAAGGTCCTACGAAGGAGGCGGAGGGTGTGGAAGCAGGAAGATGAGACAGAGTTGATCTGGCGGTCCATTTTGAGCTCGGAGTCCAGGATGATTCCCAGGTTGCGTGCATGGTCTGTGGGGGTTGGCGGGTTTCCGAGGGCGGTGGGCCACCAGGTGTCTCTCCAGGCGTCGGGGTTTGGGCCCATGATGAGTACTTCTGTTTTGTTGGTGTTTAGTTGTAGGCGGCTGTTTTTCATCCATTTGGTGACGGCTTCCATGCCTTCTCGAAAGTTGCATCTGGCGGTGTTGGGCTCGTTGGATAGGGAGAGGATGAGCTGGGTGTCGTCTGCGTATGACACAATGTTGAGTCCGTAGGTTCTGACGATGGGGGCAAGTGGAGCCATGTAGACGTTGAAGAGCGTCGGGCTGAGGGAGGAGCCCTGGGGGACTCTGCAGGTGGTAGGTGTGGGGTCCGAGAGGAAAGGGGGGAGTCTAACCCGCTGAGTCCTGCCGGAGAGGAAGGAGCAGATCCAATCGAAGGCCTTGTCCTGGATTCCTGCATCGTAGAGTCTGCGTATTAGGGTGCGGTGGGAGACTGTGTCGAACGCCGCTGATAGGTCGAGGAGGATGAGGGCTACTGTTTCTCCTTTGTCCAGTAAGGTGCAGATGTCGTCTGTTGCAGCGAGGAGGGCGGTTTTCGTACTGTGGTTTTTTCTGAAGCCGGATTGGGAGGAGTCGAGGATGTTGTGTTCTTCAATGAATGTGGCGAGTCGGCTGTTGATGGCTTTCTCGATGACTTTCGCTGGGAACGGGAGCAGGGAGATGGGTCTGTAGTTTTTGAGGTCGGTGGGGTCCGCTGAGGGTTTCTTCAGGAGGGGGTTGACCTCGGCGTGTTTCCAGTCATCGGGGAACAAGCGGTCGCCAGGGAGCGGTTGATGGTGTGGCAGAGCATGGGTGCGATGGTGTTGGCGGCTCTGTTGAAGATGTGGTGGGGGCAGGGGTCCGTGGGGGCCCCTGAGTGGATTGACTTCATCTTCTTCAGCGTGTCTTCGGTGGTGAGGGCTGTCCAGTCATCAATCGCTGGTTTCCGGGTGTCGGGGGTGGTTGGTGAGGGTTCAATGTGTTGGTTGTCTTCGTCAAAGTTGTCGTAGATGCTCTTGATTTTGTGGTGGAATAAGATGCTGAGTTTGTCGCAGAGGTCTTGTGAGGGAGGGATGTCGGTAGACTCGCTGGTGAGTTGAGCGAACTCCTTGATGATGCTGAAGAGTTCCTTGCTGTTGTGTGCGTGGGTGGAGATTCTGTTTTCAATCGCTTTTTTCCTCGTTTCTCTGATGAGTTGATGGTGGGCGTTGGTGGCGGCTCTGAAGTTGTTGTGGGCTTCTGTGGATTTGGTGTTTCTCCAGGTCTTTTCGAGGCGGCGGCATGTGTGCCTGGACTCTCGAAGTTCGGTGGTAAACCATCTGGATTTCTTGGCACGGGTATTGTTGTTTTTCTTGAGGGGGGCTATGGTGTTGGTGCTGTCCGAGATCCATCTATACAGGGTTCGGGGTCGTCGTTTTCCGCGATGGTTGGGGTGGAGTTGTTGAGTGAGGAGGTGAGCTGGTCATCGGTGATTTTGGTCCAGTGTCTTTGTGGAAGCAGGTGCAGGTGTCTGTGGATGGTGGGTGTTCTGAAGGTGAAGTGGACGCAACGATGGTCGGTCCATGGGAGTTCGGTGGTGTGGCTGAAGGTGATGGTGTTTCCTGTAGTGAAGAGGGGGTCGAGGGTGTGTCCTGCTGAGTGCGTGGGCTCGGTCATGATCTGGCGGAGTTCAATGTTGTGGAGGTTGTCCAGGAGGCATGTGATGTTGGGGTCCAGTTGATTGTCGAGGTGGAAGTTGAGGTCTCCCAGCAGGGTGTAGTTGGTGGATGCGATGGCCTGCAGGGAGATAATGTCCGTGATGGAGTTGGCGAAGGGTCCGCGGGGTCCAGGGGGTCGGTAGATGAGGGTTCCTCGGAGGGCGGCGGTGGGGCTGGCCAGTATCTTGAAGTGAAGGTGTTCCATCAGTTTTGTGGACTCGTCAGGGAGTGTGCTCAGGCGGAGGCTGGATTTGTGGACGATGGCGATTCCTCCTCCTGGGTGGGTGGGGCGGTCCTTCCTGGAGATCTTGTATCCTTGGGGGATGGCGATGGCGATGGCGATGTCCGGTCCCGAGGTGGTGTTGGTCCAGGTTTCAGTGAAGAATACTACATCTGGGGTGGTGCTGTCGAGGAGGTCCCAGATTTCTGTGGCGTGTTTGTGGAGGGATCGGACGTTAGGAGGATGCATTGCAGGGTCTTCGGTTCGGTTGTGTTCTTGTGGACGGGTTTTGCTGTATCTGTGTTCTTGGCAGTGCTGCAGGTGTGCCGGCAGCGGTGACAGCTGAAGGGTCCATGGGTGTCGGCTGGTGATGCTAGCTTGCAGTTGTTGTTGCAGCCTGGGTTGAGTGCGTGGAGTGCTGCTGGGTCGTAGCGTTGGTGGGGCGGAGGTCCAGGGTTCCTGGTGCTGGTCGCGGACGGGTCGCAGACGGGCGCAGACGTGCTTGCCTTTGACGCGCCTTCGATGCACCAGCGGCACGCCCGCAGCCCGCGGCCGCCATTAAGTAGGGGTCGGGGAGGGCTGGACAGCTGGGAGGCGGGAACAGGGAGGGGAGCTGGATTGGGCCGGTTGCGCTGGGGGGGGGAGGGGCCGCGGGGGCAGCAGCGGCGGGGAAAGGTACAGGGAGGAAAGAAGGGATAAAGAAAAAAGGGAAAATAAGCAGAAATAAGGCACAAAAGAGCAGAGATGCAGAAAAGAGCAGAAAGGTGAAAGATAGAAAGGGTAGAAAAACGAGTGAAAACGAGTGAAGGAGCAGAGGGAGAGAAAGGGAAAATGGGCAGAAATAAGGCACAAAAGAGCAGAGGTGCAGAAAGGTGAAAGATAGAAAGGGTAGAAAAACGAGTGAAAACGAGTGAAGGAGCAGAGGGAGAGAAAGGGAAAATGGGCAGAAATAAGGTGCAAAAGAGCAGAGGTGCAGAAAGGTGAAAGATAGAAAGGGGAGAGAAACGAGTGAAGGAGCAGAAAGAAAGAAAGGAGACAGAGGTCCACTGGACCACCAGGGATGAGGCGCAGGGAAACCTGCGGGTGGTGGAGGGCCTCGATCACCAACACTCAAGAGTGCAGGGGCAGGGGCACCTCACTTAATGGTGGAGCTGCGAGGGTGGGAGAGCAATTTCACTGACAATGAGTCAGTGATCTTGCTCACCTGTCCCCGCAGTGGCCGCCATTAAGTAGGGGTCGGGGAGGGCTGGACAGCTGGGAGGTGGGGTGTTAAGGATACTATTGTGTTACATTAAGCATACTTGGCTCAGATTAAATCACTGACAGCAATCACTTACTGCCATGCAGTGTTGGCGTGTTTTACTTGGCTATGGTGTGTTTGACTGCCCACTTTACTGACATGCCTACAACTCCCATAATGCATTGGGTGTATGAGGTAAAACGTGGACTGGAGTTTGACCTGTACACTGGGGTTGGACTGGGGGTATGTGCACAATTGAACAGTACTTTGAAGTGTATGGTTGCATATATCTTACCTTGTGTGGTACTAGCCGTGCCGATGTGTCCAGCTGGGTCACTCCGACCATTGCTTCAGGCTGTATTGTGGCCTCAACCAGGTCCTCCAGGTCTGTCTTGTCTGGAACTGTAGATGGGCCCCCTCCTGTGCTCCTGGCCTCCTTCAGCCTTTCTGTGATTCGCTTCTTGGCAAGGCCAGGCAAGGTCGTACCACCTCTTCTTAAGATCATCTATACTGCGGTGTGCAACACCCACAGCATTGACCTTGCTCTTTATACGCAGCCATATCCTGCATTTTTGAGCCTCTGACCCTTTGAGTGAAAGTTTACCAAAGAGCTTGCCATGGATCTTGTACACCTCCTCAATGAGGTTTTCCAGTTCTCTTTCAAGGAATGACAGTTTTCTCTTTCTGGGCGTGGCACTCTCCCCTGATGTTGTCTGATCCATTCTGGTGCACAGAAAGTAACAGCAAATAGACTTGGATGATGAATCAGCTTAGCACCAGCATTCTGCTTCCTCCTCTCTCTTCCTCTGGGCACTGAATGAAGCATGGGCTGGATGACTTCCTGGTTGTGATGTCAACAGCATTCTTCCAAAGCGACACACTTTTTGCTAATTCGCAATTTGCAAGTTCGCTAATTGCGATCTCGCAAAAAGCGAAATCACAAAAGGTGTGTTTCGGAATTTGCGTGTCTCTTTTGTGAAATCGCTATTCACATTTGCGATTTTTACCGAATCAGTAATTTTGCGCAAACGGGTTCATGCATTGCGTATAGCGATTTCTAAATAGCAATTCCTTATTAATCGCTATTTAGGAATCACCATTTCTGATTTTGATGCATGTACCTGAAAGTCTTTGTCGGACCAATAATTTTCACATAAAATAATGTGTGTCTCCTGTTTCTCTGAAGGAAGTGCCACTGCTTCTAGCTGAATAATCTAATATTTTCAATTCACCCTCCTTCATGTCCTGGGAGAATTCTGAAAACGTGCAAATAATGTATCACTCTGTCCCCAGATACAACAAGGTGCACCTTGAACACCAGAATTGTTCTTATTATTTCACATCCATTAAATATCATCTCAGCAGCCCTTTTCTCTGATATGAGCCACACTACTGGACGTATTATCTTCAATGTCACAGATCATATGATACAAAATATGTTGATGTTATGAGCTTGGGTTGTCTCATGATGTCTCTTCCTGTGATATAATTGGAGTCAAAGGTCATAAAATGTAACTTCTTGTGATGTCATCAAGTATGCTAACCCAAATTGATATTCCTACATATTTTATTCTGGCCATGGTTGGGGATCTTGATTAGCTGTAGGAAGAGCTGAGAACGCCACTGCTTGAAAGGTATGGCTAATTTGCTTTTTTAATTTAGGAACAACAGATGGCTTAAGATGCTCCTGGGCCCTCAGGTGCCTGCAGAAATGTTCAGCTTCTCATAAAGATGTGCATTGAATCAGAGTGCACAGAATAGTCTTCAGTTTGAGTGTCAACAAGAAACTACTTGGAAGGTTTGGAAAAGTGGAGTGACATTATTTTTAAATTAATTTTTCATGTGAATGAATCCTCGCTAATTACCCTTGGGCTTGTACTTGTTTTGTCATTTACAGTAGTCCCTCAGAGCTATCATACAAGTGCTTCGCTATTGCTGCAATCTTTTGTACTGAAGTACCAACTTCAGGTCACTCTTCGCAAGCACTTGCTACATATAGAAAAATAGAAGCTTAACAATAACTCAAATGTTTTTCACCAAGAGGCTCTAAGTGGCATGAAGTAGACGATGAGAGTGAAGCTTGAGTTCTCCATGATGTCACTCAGAACCCTAAGGTAGAAATTATCACTGTTATTCACATTTACCCTTCTATAATTTTACATTGCATGCCCCCCTAAAACATCTGGCCCTGCTTCCAACCAGAGCAAAGTCTTACCAACCTGGCGTCCTGCCACCCATTCCCACTAACATCGAAATACTATGACCCAAATTAACAAAAATTATCGTCCTCCTACTACCCACCCCACACCCTTTGACAAAAAAAAACTACCCTTCCAAATGTAAATATTAAAAAATCCTGGCCTCCTGCCAGCCAACCACACCACCCTCATCATAAACACACATGCTGCCTCCTAAACAGGATAAGAAACTACAGCGGCGGCTCCTTCACTAAGGCGGTGGGGCATCTCCACACTGCCCTCTGAAAAAAATTATGGCAATGCAATGTTATTATCATGTTATTTTTCCGTACTGGCTTAGGTGCAAGTGGGAATGGGCTGGCCAGGGATGGAGTGGCAGGCACACTCTAAGTGCACATGATGGTTTGGCCAGCTGCCTTGAGCCGGCCAAACAGTCTGGCATACTTAGCATGTTATCCTCCCGACTGTATTGCACAGCTGGGTAGATGTCTTGACAGGCTTTTTGGCTCCATTTCAGAGTGATAAAGACTTTAAGCTTGCTCACATCTAGGATATGTATTCCTAGCTTGTGTTGGCTCTTTTAAGCCCTTTCTTCCAGACCTAGAAGAGGATAGCTGCTTTATATGATGATAGATCCGTTACTCTAATCCATCTATTGCCTATTGGCTTTGTCTTTCATTATTTTGCCTATAGTAGAGGTTGGATCCTGTGGTCCTGACTTTATATTACACATTAGTATTGTTTGTGTAGGTACTCTGATAGAGCTAAGGGTTATTTCATCCTTCTCAGGCCTACAAGGCCCAGAACTAGAGAGACTCCATTTTGATAGAGCTGAGATGCTTCAAGGGGAAAGGTAATGTTTATAGTTAAGGCTGTTGTGTGCTAGGGGAAAACCGGCCAGGACTGGTTCTTATCGGAAGAATGTGTTTGTCTCTTGGGCCCAGACGTAACAAGCAGATGGCCACTGCGGTTGCGCAGAGAGCTCTGGAGCTAGCACAGGAATTTGGTGGGAGGCAGCCCTCTGTTGGAAATTTCCATGAGGGGAGAGGAATCCATATCAGCGAATTGCAGGAGAGGAGGAGTGTTCAGTTTGGTTCTTGAAGAGTGGAGAGTAGGATGTCTGCTGGAGCTGCAGAATACAGTGCAGTCCTATTGGTTTTCTGGAATGGAGAAAGAAGGCAGATGATTGCTGAAGCTGAAGAGAGCATTAAAGCAGATGGAGGAGTTGAGGCTGTTAGCTGGAGTAATTGAGCCAGAGGCGTGTAGCTGTGGTGACGGAGGGAGAGACAGAGAGAGCCCTGATCCCACCAGAGACAGAGAGAAATCTTCCTTCTAATAGGTAAACTAGTCCACTTTACACTTACACCTTAATCTTGTCTTTATTCCCTAGGCTATTGTATGTCTAATCCTTTTTCCTTTCAGCAGTGTGTTACAGTTCCTGTTAGTTACAGAGACCCCGTAGATAACCTTGTGTGTTACAGTTCCTGTTAGTTACAGAGACCCCGCAGATAACCTTGTCCTTATACTGTATGTTTAATCCCTTTTCTTTCAGCGGTGTGTTACAGTTCCTGTTAGTTATAGAGACCCCGCAGATTTGTGTATGTGCATTCTATTATTGTAATAAAGATACCCCAGTTCTTAGTGAACCAGTGTGCATGTGTTGTTCTTAAGATAGAGCTAACCTTTCTTCTAACCAGATGCTATGTAGCAACTGATGGATCAAAAGGGAGTAGGAGCGCTTAAATCAGGGAATAACTCTTGCATATAGTGTGTATATCTTTTGTCCCCACACAGTGGAGGTAACCTTGTCTCCTAGTCAGGTATTACTGTTTGAACAGATGCTACCCCTGATCAGGTAAGTGATAACTGAATAATTAGGGAGAGAGAGGAGCCCTGGAACTGAGGGATAAAGTATATACTAAGTAATTCGGCCATCCCATAATATTGTTGTAGTAGCAAACCTTTAGTGGATAGTGAGAGAGACTTCCCAACATAGAGAGAGCTAAAGGTATTCATAGGAAAGTGGTCGTCGTTGGTAAGCGGCGTTAATGAGAACACCAGGTGGGAGACTGGTGCTTAGGTCCGCCGGATTGTGGACCGGAAAGTAAGTAAGCGAGCACTGGGGGGGAGACCAGTGTATAGTTCCGCCGGATTGTGGACACAATAGAAAGAGAGTGAGCACTGAGGCTGCAGCTCAGTGTGTAAGGCACGCCGGATTGTGTGTCGAGTGAGCACTGATGGTGATCAGTGTGTAATGGTAGATAATCAGAACTGCCCCAGGGTAGATTAGTCTGGACCCATGTGGTCGCGAGACTATGAGGTATGAGTGTGGTGTAGGGCATGGATGTCCTTAGTAATCAGTGAGTATTCTTAGTATCCCTATAGATTTAGCGGTGTTTTTGATGATATGAGCTTGTATATTGCGAGTTCCCCATCCTCAGGTAGGTACCCAGGTGCTTGGATAGATGGTCCTGAGGAGGGAGGTGGTTACGTTCCGGCTGGGTTGGAGGGGCTCTCAGGAGCTGATCCCATCTGGTCTAGAACCCGGTCGTTACAGTAGAGAACATGCACAGACACTCAGTCCATGTCCGAATGCCGAACCAGGTCGCTCAGACCAATCACAACACTACTGTCATGCTGGTGAGAGCAGCATCATGATTGGCTAGGGGAGTCTGAGAGCATGTGTGCTTCCCTGCTGCCAGGAGTCAGAGGAAAAGAGGATTGAGGTAGCACCCAGGTAAGTGCTACATTTTTTTTTCAGTCCTACCCCCGCCTCACCACCTCCGTTCGGTAGCAGCCGCCATTGAGAAAATACCTGAACTCCTGTCACCCACCCCACCATCAACCCTACCACTCCCCCAGCCAGCCCAAAGCTGCGTCTCCAGTCTCAGTTTGAGGGCGAAGAGCTGGCTTATATACAGTGGAGTATATCTGACTGTGAGAAGAGAGAAATCTGTTCATTTTGACTAATGTAGTCAATTACACACAAGTACATACAGACTGGCACATGTTCATGTATATTAGACTCTATCTATTCTGACGCCTACTGTTTAGACAGGAAGAAACAAAAACACGGAGACAGAGAGATTTATAAAAACGTGTGAAGACTGCATTCACACAAGCTCATCAAGTGCAGAGAGCAGAAATGTATGGGCATACTGGCTGGCGTACTCACAAATGAAAACATGCAGCGCACTTTCAGACACTTAGGCCCTGATTATGGGTACAGGTGTTAGACCCGTAGATGCTAGTTTTCTGACTCTGAGAGTGCCCTGGGCTCTGCTTGGCAGGCCCATGGTCAGTGGCATGCTAAAAAGATACTTAGTGTACAGTGAAAACACCAACGTACACTAGGGTACACTACAGGTTAGGGTGCCCCTAGGATTGGCATGACCTCCCCTATAAGGCCCTAGTATATATCAGGGCAGGGGGACCAAAACTAAGTATATAATAGGGCAGCCACCCTTTCTGCACTTAATTGTGTGCACTGCTGAGCCCTGAGGTCAGTTTAAAAGCAGCCCTGTGTAGCAAAAGTGGAAAATTGACGCTCTATATATATAACTGTTAATCCTGAAGAAGGTGGTTGGGTAACAAGTTCTGGCACCACTGAAACGCATCGACGCATTGTTTAAAGAATCCAAAGAACAAGGGATTTCGGGATAAAAAATATATCTTTTTACCAAAAAAACCTTTGTATAGCATATCAGATTTAAATCAAATACTGACCACAACTGGATACTATGATTGTGATGTTGAGGTCATAGGGTCTTTTAATCAATGTAATTTGTAATGTGTAAAATGAATGTTTTCATTACATACTGTGTGTTTAATTTTAATGGTATCCTTTGAGAAATCAGCTGAAGGAGTTTTCAACTTTTATAAAGAAGCAAGCACATTTCTTGTATTTTTATAAATAAACTAGCGGCCCGTCCCGACGTTGTCCAGGTAAAAAAAGGCTAGGCAGCAATGGTTTTAGTATCATTGTACATTCGTCCCACATGATAAGAGACACATTTTGAAGCAGTGTCCCCAAAGGTCAGTTTTTCCGAATAGAGCATATTGAATCCCTTTCAAGGGAAACTGTTAGAGGCAGTTCAAAGGTAGAATGTGCTGTTTTCCCAGCTGTTAGCAAAGTGGCAGCTATTCCAGATGAAGCAACAGCTAGAGCCAAATTCCCAGAAGATCGAACTTTGGCAAGTATGAGGTTGATTAGGTAAGTCTTTCCTGTGCCACCGGGGGCGTCTATGAACAATAGTTTGCCTTGCTTCTTTTCAACACTATCAACTATGGTGTTGTAGACGAGTTGTTGATCGGGAACTAAGTTAGGCAAGTGTTGAGCAAGGTAGTTATTTAGCTCTGGAATATTGTGTGCGGTAGCGATATTGTGGTATCCAGTTAGGTTAGTTCGGACCGCTGGCGGCAGGCTGAAATCTTGTAAGGACTTCTCGCTTAATAGATACAGTGAGTCTTCAATTTCTATAAGTCCTTGGTTTTACGATTTCATTGTCGATAGCAGCCCGTGCCGATGTTGTCCGGGTATGAATTGCTGCCGGCCAGTAGTATATTGTTTTGTAGGATTTTGTTTTGATAGCATTTCTTATCTGTGACAGGCCTGTGAAACGCTCCGATTCACAGTGCACTGCTGATGCACTTAAGAGTGCGCGTTCAGTAGTGTGTGAACTCGAGTTTCCCTACTTTATATTTCTTTGCAATATTATATAGCGCAAACTCGACAACATGGCATGAGCACAATTTACATTACAGAAGAACACATTCATTTGTGGTAGGCACGGGGAGACAAAGCGATTTGCCTGGAATCACAGGATGTTAAACTGATGCCGAGATTCGAACGTAGCTCCCCAGCTCTAAAGTTCGCAATTCTAGAATTTGTGGCGGGAGGTGTGTCTAAAAGTGTATGTTGGTGCTGGCCATCAATGAGAGAGGCCTGTGCATTTTTCAAATGAGTGGTGAAAAAATATGAGTATTTTGCAGGAGATGTGGGCCGCCGTGCCACCAACGTACTTACCGGGGGAGGGTAAACACCGATTATTCCGCAACTTTCTTTCCGCATACCATCACTCCGCATACTTTCATTACGAAAGTACCATGACTCCGCAATGCCATTATAACGCATGGCATTGCATTTTATATGCTTTTACTACGCATACATTTACAACGAAATTCGTTGTAAATGCATGAATGGTAAAAGCATGTTTTTTTTAATGTTTGGATAAGGTAAGTATGGCTATAGAGGTATATGTTTTGGGGTACTGAGGTATATGTTTTGGGGTTTTGGGGTATTTTAAGGGTTCAGATATAGTTTTGGGTTATGGAGTACAGGGGTAGTTTTAGGGTTTAGGGATAGGTATGGGTTTTGGGGTACAGGGGTATTTTTAGGGTTCAGGGCTAGGTTTGGGTTTTGGGGTACAGGGGTATTTTTAGGGTTCAGGGCTAGGTTTGGGTTTTGGGGTACAGGGGTATTTTAAGGGTTCAGATATAATTTTTGGTGTTGGGGTATAGGGGTATTTTTAGGGTTCAGGGGTAGGTTTGGGTTTTGGGGTACAGGGGTATTTTAAGGGTTCAGGGCTAGGTTTGGGTTTTGGGGTACAGGGGTATTTATAGGGTTCAGGGCTAGGTTTGGGTTTTGGGGTACAGGGGTATTTTTAGGGTTCAGGGCTAGGTTTGGGTTTTGGGGTACAGGGGTATTTTAAGGGTTCAGATATAGTTTTGGGTTTTGGGGTATAGGTGTATTTTTAGGGTTCAGGGGTAGGTTTGGGTTTTGGGGTACAGGGGTATTTTTGGGGTTCAGGGCTAGGTTTTGGTATTGGGGTACATGGGTATTTTTAGGGTTCAGGGCTAGGTTTGGGTTTTGGGGTACATGGGTATTTTTAGGGTTCAGGGCTAGGTTTGGGTTTTGGGGTACAGGAGTATTTTTGGGGTTCAGGGCTAGGTTTGGGTATTGGGGTACATGGGTATTTTTGGGGTTCAGGGCTAGGTTTGGGTATTGGGGTACATGGGTATTTTTAGGGTTCAGGGATAGGTTTGGGTTTTGGGGTACAGGGGTATTTTTAGGGTTCAGGGCTAGGTTTGGGTTTTGGGGTACAGGGGTATTTTAAGGGTTCAGATATAGTTTTGGGTTTTGGGGTATAGGGGTATTTTTAGGGTTCAGGGGTAGGTTAGGGTTTTGGGGTACAGGGGCATTTTTAAGGTTCAGGGATAGGTTTGGATTTTGGGGTACAGGGGTATTTTTGGGGTTCGGGGCTAGGTTTGGGGTTTGGGGTACAGGGGTATTTTTGGGGTTCAGGGCTAGGTTTGGGGTTTGGGGTACATGGGTATTTTTAGGGTTCAGGGCTAGGTTTGGGTTTTGGGGTACAGGGATATTTTTAGGGTTTAGGGCTAGGTTTGGGTTTTGGGGTACAGGGGTATTTTTAGGGTTCAGGGGTAGGTTTGGGTTTTGGGGTACAGGGGTATTTTTAGGGTTCAGGGCTAGGTTTGGGTTTTGGGGTACAGTGGTATTTCAAGGGTTCAGATATAGTGTTGGGTTTTGGGGTATAGGGGTATTTTAAGGGTTCAGGGCTAGGTTTGGGTTTTGGGGGTACAGGGGTATTTTTAGGGTTCAGGGCTAGGTTTGGGTTTTGGGGTACAGAGGTATTTTAGGGTTCAGAGATAGTTTTGGGTTTTGGGGTACAGGGGTATTTTTGGGGTTCAGGGCTAGGTTTGGGGTTTGGGGTACATGGGTATTTTTAGGGTTCAGGGCTAGGTTTGGGTTTTGGGGTACAGGGGTATTTTTAGGGTTCAGGGCTAGGTTTGGGTTTTGGGGTACAGGGGTATTTTTAGGGTTCAGGGCTAGGTTTGGGTTTTGGGGTACAGGGGTATTTTAAGGGTTCAGATATAATTTTTGGTGTTGGGGTATAGGGGTATTTTTAGGGTTCAGGGGTAGGTTTGGGTTTTGGGGTACAGGGGTATTTTAAGGGTTCAGGGCTAGGTTTGGGTTTTGGGGTACAGGGGTATTTATAGGGTTCAGGGCTAGGTTTGGGTTTTGGGGTACAGGGGTATTTTTAGGGTTCAGGGCTAGGTTTGGGTTTTGGGGTACAGGGGTATTTTAAGGGTTCAGATATAGTTTTGGGTTTTGGGGTATAGGTGTATTTTTAGGGTTCAGGGGTAGGTTTGGGTTTTGGGGTACAGGGGTATTTTTGGGGTTCAGGGCTAGGTTTTGGTATTGGGGTACATGGGTATTTTTAGGGTTCAGGGCTAGGTTTGGGTTTTGGGGTACATGGGTATTTTTAGGGTTCAGGGCTAGGTTTGGGTTTTGGGGTACAGGAGTATTTTTGGGGTTCAGGGCTAGGTTTGGGTATTGGGGTACATGGGTATTTTTGGGGTTCAGGGCTAGGTTTGGGTATTGGGGTACATGGGTATTTTTAGGGTTCAGGGATAGGTTTGGGTTTTGGGGTACAGGGGTATTTTTAGGGTTCAGGGCTAGGTTTGGGTTTTGGGGTACAGGGGTATTTTAAGGGTTCAGATATAGTTTTGGGTTTTGGGGTATAGGGGTATTTTTAGGGTTCAGGGGTAGGTTAGGGTTTTGGGGTACAGGGGCATTTTTAAGGTTCACGGATAGGTTTGGATTTTGGGGTACAGGGGTATTTTTGGGGTTCAGGGCTAGGTTTGGGGTTTGGGGTACAGGGGTATTTTTGGGGTTCAGGGCTAGGTTTGGGGTTTGGGGTACATGGGTATTTTTAGGGTTCAGGGCTAGGTTTGGGTTTTGGGGTACAGGGATATTTTTAGGGTTTAGGGCTAGGTTTGGGTTTTGGGGTACAGGGGTATTTTTAGGGTTCAGGGGTAGGTTTGGGTTTTGGGGTACAGGGGTATTTTTAGGGTTCAGGGCTAGGTTTGGGTTTTGGGGTACAGGGGTATTTCAAGGGTTCAGATATAGTGTTGGGTTTTGGGGTATAGGGGTATTTTAAGGGTTCAGGGCTAGGTTTGGGTTTTGGGGGTACAGGGGTATTTTTAGGGTTCAGGGCTAGGTTTGGGTTTTGGGGTACAGAGGTATTTTAGGGTTCAGAGATAGTTTTGGGTTTTGGGGTACAGGGGTATTTTTGGGGTTCAGGGCTAGGTTTGGGGTTTGGGGTACATGGGTATTTTTAGGGTTCAGGGCTAGGTTTGGGTTTTGGGGTACAGGGGTATTTTAGGGTTCAGGGGTATGTTTGGGGTTTGGGGTACAGGGTTATTTTTAGGGTTTAGGGCTAGGTTTGGGATTTGGGGTACAGGGGTATTTTTAGGGTTCAGGGGTAGGTTTGGGTTTTGGGGTACAGGGGTATTTTAAGGGTTCACGGCTAGGTTTGTGTTTTGGGGTACAGGGGTATTTTAGGGTTCATGGGTAGGTTTGGCTTTTGGGGTACAGTGGTATATTTAGGGTTCAGGGCTAGGTTTGGGTTTTAGGGTACAGGGGTATTTTAAGGGTTCAGATATAGTTTGGGGTTTTGGGGTATAGAGGTATTTTTAGGGTTCAGGGGTAGGTTTGGGTTTTGGGGTACAGGGGTATTTTAAGGGTTCAGGGCTAGGTTTGGGTTTGGGGTACAGGGGTAATTTTAGGGTTCAGGGCTAGGTTTGGGTTTTGGGGTACAGAGGTATTTTAGGGTTCAGGGGTAGGTTTGGGTTTTGGGGTACAGGGGTATTTTTGGGGTTCAGGGCTAGGTTTGGGTTTTGGGGTACAGGGGTATGTTTAGGATTCAGGGGTATGTTTGGGTTTTGGGGTACAGGGGTATTTTAAGGGTTCAGGGCTAGGTTTGTGTTTTGGGGTACAGGGGTATTTTAGGGTTCAGGGGTAGGTTTGGGTTTTGGGGTACAGTGGTATTTTCAGGGTTCAGGGCTAGGTTTGGGTTTTGGGGTACAGGGGTATTTTTAGGGTACACAGGTAGGTTTGGGTTTTTGAGGTACTGGGGTATTTATAGGGTTTAGGGCTAGGTTTGGGTTTTGGGGTACAGGGGTATTTTAAGGGTTCAGGGCTAGGTTTGTGTTTTGGGGTACAGGGGTATTTTAGGGTTCAGGGGTAGGTTTGGGTTTTGGGGTACAGGGGTATTTTAGGGTTCAGGGCTAGGTTTGAGTTTTGGGGTATAGGGGTATTTTTAGGGTTTAGGGATAGGTTTGGGTTTTGGGGTACAGGGTATATTTATAGGGTTAAGATGGGTTAGTGTTTAAGGGTGTTGGGGTATTTTAAGGAGTAAGGGTGGGTTATGATCATGGGGTGCAGGGGTATTTAAAGGGAGCAGGGTGGGATTAGCACACAATATGAGACATGGCATGAAGGGTGGGACGTACCACACGCCCCCAGTGTTTGTCATGCCCTTAGCACACGCCCCCAGCACACGCCCACAGCACAACGTAGACACGCCCACAAGGGACTACTTTGCTGGCACGGTTCTTTTACCTTTTAAAAGTATATGGTGGGCGTCTGTATAGCCTATGTCCTTCTGCTGCAACTGCCCTTTCCAACGCTGTATTGGGTGTTGTGATTGGTGCTGTGGTTCCTGAGATTACCCGCCTCAAAGGTTTGGGCTCTCTCTTTATATTATTAGTATGGATGTATGCTAGCACTACTTTCCAGTTTGGTATTATGTTTATGCCACATCAGTTTTAGGTATGACAGCGCCGTGAGATGTATGATACAGGTGTTTTCTATATCTATACTAATATAATAAAGAGAGAGCCCAAACCTTTGAGGAGGGTAATCTCAGGAACCACAGCACCAATCACAACACCGAATACAGCGTTGGAAAGGGCAGTTGCAGCAGAAGGACGTAGGCTATGCAGACGCACACCATATACATTTAAAAGGTAAAAGAACCGTGCCAGCAAAGTAGTCCCTTGTGGGCGTGTCTGCGTTGTGCTGTGGGCGTGTGCTTGGGGAGTGACAAACGCTAGTGGGGTGTGGTACGTTCCGCCCTTCATGCCATGTCTCATATTGTGTGCTAATCCCAACCTGCTCCCTTTAAATACCCCTGCACCCCATAATCATAACCACCCTTACTCCTTAAAATACCCCAACACCATTAAATGTAAATGTAAATGTGTTTCGATTTATATAGCGCAACACTTTAACCCAGGGGTCTCAAGGCGCTTGCTTAGGGAACCCGTCCTGGTATTCCCCTGTGAGATACCCCGGCCAGGTATCCACAAGGTGAAAGCCAGGCATCCCACCGCGAGGGGCCGTTGTGGAGATTAAGCAAGCTATTGCCCAGAGTCGCAGAGTGTGACCCCGTGAGTCGAGTAGGCACCGGAGCGAGAATTGTCGACTCCGTGGAATTTTTGAGCCCGAGACCCGCCGAGGCGGGTAATCGAACCCTGGTCCACGGCCGATCTCAGCTTCCGGGTCTGCCGCCTCTAACCACTGAGCCACGCTTCTCCACATTAAACACTAACCCATCTTAACCCTATAAATATACCCTCTACCCCAAACCCAAACCTATCCCTAAACCCTAAAAATACCCCTGTACCCCAAAACCCAAACCTAGCCCTGAACCCTATAAATACCCCGGCACCTCAAAAACAAAACCTACCCCTGAACCCTAAAAATACCTCTGTACCCCAATACCCAAACTTAGCCCTGAACCCTAAAAATACCACTGTACCCCAAAACCCAAACCTACCCCTGAATCCTAAAATACCCCTGTATCCCAAAACTCAAACCTTCCCCTGAACCCTAAAACTACCCCTGAACCCCAAAAACCAAACCTGGCCCTGAACCCTAAAAATAATCCTGTACCCCAAAACCCAAACCTACCCCTGAACCCTGAAATACCCCTGTACCCCAAAACCCAAACCTAGCCCTGAACCCTAAAAATACCCCTGTACCCCAAAACCCAAACCTAGCCCTGAACCCTTAAAATACCCCTGTACCCCAAACCTACCCCTGAACCCTAAAATACCCCTATACCCCAAAACCCAAACATAACCCTGAACCCTAAAATTAACCCTGTACCCAAAACCCATACCTATCCCTAAACCCTAAAACTACCCCTGTACACCATAACCCAAAACTATATCTGAACCCTTAAAATACCCAAAAACCCCAAAAGATATACCTCAGTACCCCAAAACATATACCCCTATACCCACTCTTACCTTATCCAAACATTTTAAAAAAACATGCTTTTATTATTCATGCATTTACAACGAATTTCGTTGTAAATGTATGCTTGGTAAAAGCATATAAAATGTAATGCTATGCGTTATAATGGCATTGCGGAGTCATGGTACTTTCGTGATGAAAGTATGCGGAGTGATGGTATGCGAAAAGAAAGTTGCGGAATAATGGGTGTTTACCCTCCCCGGTAAGTACATTGGTGGCACGGCGGCCCACATCTCCAGCAACATACTCATATTTTTTCACCACCCGTTTGAAAAATGCACAGGTCTCTCTCATTGATGGCCAGCACCGACATACACTTTTAGACACACCTCCCGCCACAAGTTCTAGAATTTCGAACTTTAGAGCTGGGGAGCTACGTTCGAATCTCGGCATCAGCTCAACATCCTGTGATTCCAGGCAAATCGCTTTGTCTCCCCGTGCCTACCACAAATGAATGTGTTCTTCTGTAATGTAAATTGTGCTCATGCCATGTTGTCGAGTTCGCCTATATAATATTGCAAGAAAAAATAAAGTAGGGAAACTCGAGTTCACACACTACTGAACGCGCACTCTTAAGTGCATCAGCAGTCACTGTGAATCGGAGCGTTTCACAGGCCTGTCACAGATAAGAAATGCTATCAAAACGAAATCCTACAAAACAATATACTACTGGCCGGCAGCAATTCATACCCGGACATCGTCGGGACGGGCTGCTAGTGTTTATATACATGTGAACTTCAATCCAGGGGAATCGTCTTTGCTTTTCTTTGACAGGGCTCAGTCCCGCAGGATTTATTTATTTTTATTTATTTATTTGCAAACTTATACCGCGCTAGGAATCGACTCCCGAAGGAGTATCTCCGCGCCTCTGGCATCATCTGTGAGCAAAGAGGACCCAATCATATAACATTCCTCTCCCTAGATAGATGGCCTAGTACTGAAAGAGAAAAGTTTTTAATTTTTTCCTGAAAAGAAGGTGTTCTCTGCATAGTCTGATTTCCATAGGAAGACCATTCCACAGCTTCGGGCCCGCCACTGACAAAGCCCTTGCCCCTTGTCTTGTCTTCTTAAACCTGGGGACACATAGCAATGCCTGATCTCCTGATCTAAGAGATCTGGAGGGGACATATAGATTAAACTTTTTAGCCAGGTAGTCGGGGCCTTTCCTTGTGAGACACAGCATGTTTTAAACATCACCCTCTGTTTCACTGAGAGCCAGTGAAGTTTGGTTAACAGGGGTTTGGATGGAGTACGAGCAGGGACATTAAGAACAAGGCGTGCAGCGGTGTTTTGCACAACCTGTAATCTTGCAATAATCCCCTCGTTGGCGGCTAGCAGCAATCCATTGAAATAATCTAGTCTACTCAACACGAGCGACTGTACCAAAGTTCTTCTGGTGGTATCAGGGAGCAGGGGGAACACTTTCCTGAGAAGCCCAATAACATGGAAACAGGAGCTAACCACTTGGTTTCCATGTTGTTTCAAGGCGAGCTCCTGATCCAATTTTACTCCAAGATCTTTCACAACCTGTTTGGGCTCAGGGACTGGGCCCAGATCTTGGGGCCACCAGTCAGGAGTCCACAGGCGTTTAGCTTCCCCTAAGAGCATCACCTCCGTTTTGGAAACGTTGCACTGCAGGAAGTTCAATGCCATCCAGTGGGCCACCTCTTTCATCCCCCGGGCAAAGGAGTTTCGCACTTCAGGTGTCAGCGTTTTAAATGGAAAGAGGAGTTGAGGATCATCCGCATACGATACTGGGATGAAGCAGTGGGATCTCATGATGTTAGCCAGGGGGGCCACGTAGATGTTAAATAACGTGGGGCTCAAACAGGAGCCCTGTGGCACCCCCTTTGAGATCTCCACCACCTCCGACCGATACGGACCCAAGATGACACTTTGGGTACGCTTTGTGAGAAAACTCCTTAGCCAGACCAGCGCCTTGCCTTCAGCCCGATGTCAATTAGTCTGGAGGTCACGATGTCATATGACACAGTGTCAAACGCCGCTGACAGATCTAAAAGCACCAGGATAACGGAAAAACCACTATCCTGTAGCATATGAAGATCGTCAGCGACGGACAGCAAGGCGGTCTCGGTGCTGTGCCTCGGCCTAAACCCAGACTGGGAGGGATCTAGCCCCCCAGCACTTTCGATATAATTTGTCAGGTGCCGATTAACAAACTTCTCAGTAAGCTTCCCTAATAAAGGGAGGAGTGAGATTGGTCTCAAGTTTGTCATTTCAGTCCAAGGGATGGTGTTGTTTTTCCTCAGTGGTCTCACTAGTGCACTCTTCCAATCCGGGGGAACTTCCCCTGTACTCAGGGACAGATTAACTACGTGTCGAATTCCAGCGTCCAGATCATTGGCCAATAATGGCATGATGCGTGCCGGGAAGATATCTGAGGGGCACCCGCTCTTTATTTGGGTGATTAAGGCAATTGCCTCCTCCATTGATATGGGAGGGAATTCTGCAAGCTTACTGACGCAGTTCATTTGTACCCCAGTGGGTAACTGAGCCATGCTGTCAGCTGTGTCCATGTTATTACTATTGTTCTTGGAGGCTAATATTTTATCATATATGCCCTCAATCTTTCTAGTGAAGAACTGAGAGATATTGTCGCAAAGTTCCTGGGATGCTATCTCCACGCTCTCACAAGCAGCAGGCTTAGTGAAGGTTTGTAGGACTTGATACAAAACTTTAGCATTTTTACCTGCTGCTGATAGTTGGGCTGCAATATGATGTTTTCGTGCAGTCCGAATGGCTTTATGATAGCTTTTTAGAGAAATCCTATGGTTCTCCTTATCCTCAGCCTTGCGTGTGACCCTCCATAGTTTTTCTAACTTTCGCGTAGTTAGTTTTAACTGTCTCAGGTCATCCGTAAACCAAACTTTTTGTTTAGGAGCAGGTCGGGTTTTAATGTTCTCAAAGGTACAACATGGTTTATAGCCACTGTCACCGCTTCACCAAGCTTACACAGTGCGGTGGTAACATTGCCCCCACATTCATCCCAACTCGGTTCAATGTATTTCTCCTTAAACTCCTCTGATGTTAATTTGTGCCAGGGCCTCCTGATGTCTGCCATTACCCTCTGTGTGGCCTTTGGTTTATAGTTGGTACGAGTATAAAATCCAATGATGGAATGGTCTGTCCATTCCACTTGGGTGGGAGGCATACATTTTATGGCAGTTGAATTGGACAACACTAAATCCAGTGTGTGGCCTGCCGAGTGTGTGGGCCCCTGATTTATCTTTTTGAGCCCCAATGTGCCCAGGTCGGTTAGTAGGGTCTGAACCTCAACACAGTTAACGATTTCACTGTGGACGTTAAAATCCCCTACCAGGATAAAATCCGAGTTCTCCTGCACATGGGGTGCCAAAACTTCAACAAGTTGGATGGAGAAATTCTCACTCGGGCCTGGGGGGCGGTAGATTAAAGCTCCCTTCCTGGTTTCCCTTGAACTAGGATTAATTGTAAAGATCAGGAGCTCCATCTGGGGAGTACACACTGTCTCATTTAGTGAGACACCTCTTTTTTTGGTCACTTATTGACTTTGTCAATGTGTATTTTTTATGGAAATGCTTTTGTAAAACGTTTACTAAACATTTAACAATGGCCAAACATAAGCATATACACATGTGTGAATTTATTTATTTATTTATTTATTTTATGTATTTGTATGGCGCTCAGCTACCCAACAAGGGTTTCCCTGAATCTGATGGCCATCTATTGATAGTTTCTCTAATAAACATGACCCCCTATCCTTGCACAAGTTTTGTTAAAGACAAAATCAATATGACTGACCAATGTATCTGCACACATCCTGGCTATCTTGAAACATATTCAGATGAGCTAAACAAAAAGTGTCCCAAGATTGCCAACAAGGTATGAGCATGAGCAAATGCCATCAACTCGAGAAATGATGGCACACCGCAAGGAATCCTGAACCAACCCTCAGCAACAACTACCTACACCTCTAGGAAGCCAAGAAAGCAGCCATCACAGGCTGCATCGTCACAGTGACCAACCTCCCGAAGTAACTCTCAAAATGGTCAGGAATCCTCCAACGCCAAAGCCACAGAGAACACCACCCGCCCCACCGAAGAACTCCGCAACTCCCTCTCCAAATACCTACGCATCAAGATCGCCTCTATCTACAACAATTTTGACCCCCAACCCATGGCTCTCAACCTCTACAACCTCATAGTAACCAACGCACATCAGCTGAATTATCACCACCTGGACTCGGCTCACCACTCAGACCACAATAGCCATCAAGTCTTTCATCCACTGTGGGCCTCTCACTGAACTCTGCCTCATTGACTCTTCAACCTCCGAACCATCCCAAATCAGCACCGATCTCACCAGCATGATCAACACCTCCATCTTCACAGCAGGCTTCTCAGTAAATTGGAAACATTAAGAGGTCCGACCACTCCTAAAGAAACCCTTTGCCGACCCCAGTGATAAAAAAAATAACCAACCAATTTTCTTGCTCCCCTACCCTGCCCAAGTACTTGAGAAAGCCATTAACCAATAACTCCCAGAACACCTGAAACAAAACCACCTACTTGACGCCTCACAATCAGGATTGCCTGTCAACAACAACACTGAGAATGCGCTGGTCACTGCCACAGACAGCATCAGCTCTCTCCTCGACCACAGGAAAACATTGGCCCTGATCCTCCTGCTAGATTCAAAACCATCTCCCACCACATCCTCATCGACTGTACAACATTAGAATACACCGAAACACCCTCAAGTGGATCGCCTGTTTCCTCACAGGTCACACTCAGAGCAACCGGATGACTTCCTTTACCTCTGAACCCAAGAACATCATTTGCGACGTATCTCAAAGTTCTTTCCTCAGCTCCACCCTGTTCAACATCTACTTGGCCCCCCTTGCAGATGTCATCAGATCTCACAGACTCAACATAATCTCCTAGTTAGATGACACTCTACTAATCCTCTCGCTCACGAAAACCCCTCCAAAGTCAAAATCAAATTCTGCCACGCCATGACCAACGTAGCCAACTGGATGAAAGAGAACCGCACCAAAATCAACTCCAACAGGACAGAAGTACTGATCTTTGGGATGAACATCTCGACAGCTGGTGGCCAGCAGAACTCAGACCAACACCCACACCGACAGACCATGCCCGCAACCTAGGCATTGTCCTCAACAGCAAACTGACCGTGAAACGACAAGTTGACGCAGTCACCTCCTCCTGCTACTACACCCTTCACTTGCTCTGCAGAATCTTCAGCTGGATCCCAGTACACAAGAAAATCCATCACCCAGACCCTTGTCACCAACCGACTCAACTACAGCAACATTCTCTACACAAGCATCTCCTCCCAGCTCTTCAAGAGTTTTCAAACCACATAGACTGTAGCAGCCAGACTCATCCTGGACCTCCCCAAATGGACTCACATCACCCCCTAACTCAGAAATATCCACATGCTCCCCATCCAGGAGAGATACCAGTTCAAGATCCTCATGTACATTTACAAACAGAGATGTTTTAAGGCATGGGAAATGGGCTCTTGCCCTGGGCTCCAACCTTTAAAGGGGCCCCTGTTAGAGCCAGCTCTGTTAAGCAGAGACTTGCCCCCATGCTTCAATAATTCTTAAAAGGATTGCTTTAAAAGTCGTTTTCCTTTAATTTATTTTTAATGTGGGTGATGTGTGAGAGTCTTTTACGAACATTTTACAGAGAAATACTGTGTTTATGTTGCATGCAACATCCTTTTTTTTAGCTCAAAACAGGACCTCACACATGAGGAATGGGAAGATGTCACAGAGATTATTTGCATTAATATTAGTGTGCTGCTGCTGTGTTAAATATAGTGAAAATTTATGTTACTATCCCTAAATATTACATGCAAACACATTTAGAATTTGAGTGGCCTGTGCACTGTCAATTAACTGGGCAAAGAGGCATGAAAGAGTTGAAATTGGATCATAAATTCAAAGCTGTCCTGAACATGGGCCCCCACAAATGTGTGGCACAGGGCCTTCAAAATCCTTAAGATGCTTACAAAGCTCTACACAATAAAGGACCATCCTGCATTAACCATCGACTGAACTTCCATCTACCTGCAAGGCATCTGCTCTCCTCCTCTCTTGCCCTTGTGCACACACCTCGGATCCAGCTCCTTCTCCTACATCGCTGCCAAGACCTTGAATGACCTGCCCCTCTACATCGGAACAGCACCCTCCCTGTCGGACTTCAGAAAGAATCTCAAGACCTGGCATTTCGACAGAGGCCTGGCACCATTAGCACCCAGATACCTTTAGGGGTGACAGCACTGCGCTATGCAAAGGCTGATTGATGCACACACAAGGCGACTTGGATGGTTTACTAGAGCAATTTACAAGACTGTGGCTGTACCAAAAGCCCTGTGCCAGTGTCTGCTGAATTGCCATGCCCATAAACATGAAGAAAATAAAAGGTTATGAGAGAGCGCAAACTGAACAAAATGCATGAGTGCACCAAAATTGCAAGTAGTACGCACAAATCATAAAGAGAAATGCTATGAGTGCTGGAAATATATTCACCTATACCTTGAAATGTGTAGTTAATCTAGAGATTTCATATAGAAGTGGAACTAATGCAAACATGTGTGAAAAGGTATACCTTTATTAGACGTGATTAATCAGGATCCATGTTATGTAGCTGCTAATGGAAAAATGTCATGCTGTAAGGCATAGAAGGGAACGGGCCTTATGGCTAGGTCAGAGGGGTTTAGGAACGTAAATTGCTTTGCATAGACATGGATTGCACTAATGTTACACCAATTTGTTTATTCATTAGATTTATATTCCATAGATGTGTTTTCTTATTATGCCAGAGAAAGACGCTAACATGCTATTTTAGTTAACTTGCGAAAGGGTTGTAGGCCTGAAATGATGAAAGGATTTTTGATTTGCACGTACTGGTACAGGCCGAACTGTGTCAGGAAAAATGTTGCAAGCTTCTGTTAGAAGTCTATGGGAATGGAGATTCAGCTATGGATGTCTGTCTGCAAATGTGAGGGGGATCCAATTAATAATTGGATGAATAGAACTTTGTTCAAGAGACTGGTGCAGACATGGAGGAGGGTTCAGGAATGTTTTAGGGGGTATCGGCGGGCCGGAGAAGATTCTGAGAAGCAAGGTCAACGCTAACGCACGAGGCCCAGAGGAAGATCACCATGGAAAAAGCCAGAACAGACACCACGTGAAGGGGCGTCTCACGAGGGGCGTCTCAAATGTTATTGTATTTTGTATTAGGGTCAGCACCCCGGGGTGGAGTTGGAGCAGTTGCCTGAGGACCCTTTAGAGAGCGGATGGGTAGGCAGTGAGGGGTTCATGACTGGCGATTATAGGTTTTCACCTAGAGACTAAGTGTGGGTAATCTTCTTAGGAAGTCATTCACAGCTGACACCTTTTGGTAGGTTGGGACTCTGTTAAGTAGGGATACCATCTAGAGCAGGGTAGGGACAGCCTAACCTGAAACCTTCCCTCCTCTTGTAAATGACGGAGAGATCACAATATGTGTCGATGCTTGCAGCCCTTTTAATTTTGGAATTAGTCCTAGTCGTGTTCTTTGCTCGCCTGAGGGCTTTCCGAGAGCACATGTATGTAGTGGTGCCTGTATACCTTTTGAATCTCATTTTGAGATGCCTGTACTTGCAGCTAACCTTGACTCTATAATAAATCTTTAAAAGCTAGAAGTAGTTTGTGGTTTTTCCGAGTCGAGTTCATCATTAGCCAAGTTAACCTGGTATTGGATGCACTTTCTTTCCTCAACGACAGGCAATAAAGGTTCAGACGACCAGAACGGGGTTTAGATCTAGAGTGATAAGATAGAGATCTACAATCTCACCCTTGCAGTTGGTAGCTATAGAGGATGGTTGCCTTCTTGAGGAAGGTGATCTAGGCCAGGTTAGATTACCCCAAGGCCCCTAGAGATCGATGATCGGAAGAACCGCCCGCCGAAGAAGGTCCGGATGACGTGAGACAGAAAAGCAGCAGTATCGGTCGAGAGTGAGTATAAAGGGTCATGCGTGTTAGATTGCGGTGTTTTTGTGTTGAATCTATGTTGTAATGTCTGGCGGAGTTGAATGCCTGTAGAGTGACTGTGGAACAGGTTGTGAGCGTGCGCAACCGGTGCAAATCTTAAGTTCAAGGAGAGCTTAAGTGGTTCGGGTGTATCGGACATCCAGAGTAATTGTCAACCAGTGTGAAGGGGGTCATGAGGTACCATTGATCGCCCGCAGGACCGAGACAGGGGGAACGTAAGAGTGAGTGCGTGAGTAACTTACGCTGGTCGGAAGTTACTGTGTGTAAGCAACCTATCAGAAAGACGGAAGACATTTCGTCAGTTGTGGTGACAATTACAGATAGACTGTGGACGTACAGTCAAGAGAAGTGACGGCTTGGTCGGAAGTAGTCATTTTTCGGTGTATGAATGGGACGCATGTGTGACCGGGAGACGAGCTGAGAAAGGAGGGGTGCTGCTGCGAAGCGGAGACGAGTGACGTCAGAAAGTGCCGCGCTGGGATTGGCCGGCCGGAGCAAAACCGCGCTGTGATAGGCCAGCTAGCAAAGCCGCGCTAGGATTGGTGGATTGTCATCAGGAAGTAAACAGCATAGCGAGGCTGGAAATTGTACGTTTAATCATGAAATGTTTTAAATGGTTAAGAGCGGCGTTTAAAAGAGAGAGACAAAGATCTTATGATGGGGAAGAAGCCCCGCCGGAGGGTACGCCGGCTTATTATATGGCGGCAAATGTTGGGTTACACACGATAATGTGGATTTCAGAGTGGAGTAAGATTACAGAAGGAAATGAGGAACTAACGTTCCCGAAGTACGGGACGTTCAGATTAGAGGTGCTACACCGACTAAAAGCAGTCATGACCTCAATGAGACCTATGCCTAGACCGACCCAGTTTGAAGCTCTCAATGCATGGATTAGGGCAGCGCACGAGAGGAACCTGAATAGACGACAAGAAAGGGTGAAATGATCAGTAAGAGCAGTGCAGGATGCCAAATGGGATGCGGATGCAAAAAGATGGAGAGTGCATAACATTGAAGTTAATAAACTGTACCCAGTAATAGAAGTGCCAGGAAACAAAAACCCATTAGAAGAAGGTGATGAGAGCGAGACAGAGGACAGCCTGATAAACAGGTTACTGACAGATAGGCCACCCCCGTACAACAAAGAGACAGGAAATGTTGAACCCAGCAAAGAAGGGGGGCCGGGGATAGGGGAGTATGGACCGCTTCCCATTACAGATTGGGATCCCACTGCATGCAAAGAATTGTCTCAACCGAGTACGGTACAGAAGGTAGTCGGTAGGTTTGTGGTACAAAGGGTGCCAGAAACGGAGCGTGCCACATCCTACGCACTGCCAGATGCCCTGCAAGTACCCGTTACTATAGGTCCTATAGTATCGATTTATGACCCAGAGAGAGCCAAAGGGGAGGAACAGGTACGACTGGACAGGGAGAGAGCAGAAATGGCAAGGAGGGATGATACAATCAATTCCCCAAGTCAGTTGACAAGACCGAGGGATTGGAGCACCCCAGTACATACAGCAGTAGATCCAATCGGAGATCCGGGGGGCCCTAGATGGCCGGAGGATCTGAGGGGATCGGGACGGAAATCCTTCCAGGAGCTAAGGGAGTACATGAAGAAATGGGATGAGGCAGTGGAGGCTCACAAGAGCATAATAGCAGCGGAAGCTGGAAGGGAAAGCCAGGACAGCAGGACCCGGACTCACTGTGGGGCTGACGAAAGCAGTCCGGGGTGGGACGGGAAGGGTCAGGACAGTAGAGGAGACACTTGTCCTACCAGGAGAAGAGGGATACCAGACCTGGAAAATAGGAGCCCCGAGTGTGGGGGGGTGTCTCGCCCAATTCACAGCGAAGGAGATAGGAGAACGCAGGAATACAGGAACAGTTTTAAGTGCACCCACTATGCGTCTGACAATAGTGGGCAGAACGAGAGTTGCGAGAGGCCTCGCCATAACCCCTGCGACTACGGACATGAACGCAGTCCTGGGGAGATGGGGAGCCAAGAAGGAACCTACCGAATCGTGAGTGACACTAGACAATGAGAGGATAGCGACAGGAGGGAGAACAGCAGGGAATCCTACCAGGGAGTGAGGGAGGACAGAGAGAGTGGACGAAATGAGATTGGGGGAAACAGGCCTGTGTTTCATCACCTTCCAAGACAGGATGGCCGAGCATGGGACCTAGAGAGATGGGAACAAGGGAGAACTCTCCTTAACTCCCCTGAGCCCAAGCGTAGAGACTAGTGAACCCCCTAAGAAAGACATACTGCGAGCCAAGATAAAAGCCAAGAGACTTGATGTCGCCAGCCTAAAATCAGATCTGGATGACATGGTGGATGGTACCTTCTCTCTAGAGAGAATGGAGATGTATGAGCAGGATGAAATACTGTTCATGGCAAAGGACATCACTCGGAAAGCGAGAGCGGTACATGAGAAATTAGTCGAACTGGCAGGAAAATATATGGTAGGCCTGTCAAGGACTAAAGCATTACAGGGTAACCATAGGCTACATTATTCAGATCAGGACCTAGATGAGAGAAGAACAATAGGATTAAAAACACACATAAGGGAACTGATCACGGGAATAAGGACATGGAGAGCGCTGGATAAATGGGAAGAAAGGTGGTCCAAGAAAGGGACCGTTAGGAGAAGCATGCTTGGAATGACCCCAGAGGGAGGACTGCAGAGAGTAGAGGCATACCCTTTGCGTGAGGTTGCAAACGGGAACTATGTGCATGTGCCATGGAGTAGGGGAGACTTAGCAGCCTTTACCAACTCCTTCCCTAAATTGAGGGAGAATCCAGTCGAGTGGTATAAGCAGGTGGAGAGGTTTGTAAAAATTTCTAAAGTACTATGGATAGATTTGAACACACTGTTTGACATTGTCGTACCAGGAGACTTGTGGACAGCGTGTAAGGTTAGTGCTGAGTGGCCCACAGCAGAACCAGAGAGAGATGCACGGACTAATGGACCGTCCGAGATAGTAATGGCAAAATTCGAGAGAGTGATGACTTGGCTGAAAGATAAGGTGCCAATGCAGGACATAGATTGGGTCAAAATAGATCGAACTAGACAAGAACCCAAAGAGACAGTTCATGAGTATTATGAGAGATTGCTGAAGGCGTTTAAACAATATAGCGGACTGGATGTAATGGATCCTAAAGACATAGGGCAATTTGTGTCTAAGTTCGTTTTGGGCTTGAGACCGGATATTAGTTTAATGATTCAGCAACACTTGATTTGTTGGCAAAATAAACCTTTGGATGAAATTCTGAGATATGCCAGGTACTGCTGTGATGAGATAGACTCGAAGGCAAAGAAGCTAAAAGAAAAACTGATGGTAGTACAGATGCAGTCAGCTGGTAAGGGTGGACAGCAGGAACAGCAACAGGGAACAGGAACTGGGGGTAAGAAACAGTATAGTCAGAACAAGGGCAATGAGGAGAACTCCACCTTTAGACCTAGGGTAGACATAGCCGCATTGAAAAAGACGACCCGGTGCCACCAGTGTAACGAGGTGGGGCATTGGAAACGCGAGTGTCCCTACAACATCGAAATTGGAGAACAAGAAGTAGAGGAGGAAGAGGTCCAATGCACTCCGTGGGAAAGGGATAACGCCGAACCAAGGGAAGGTGGTCAAAGGGGGGACCCCAGCTCCGCGAGCTCAGTTCCCTCAACCACCCAGAATAGGGACAACGGGAAAGACCTATAGACAGATGCCTCTGTTTGTAGGAGGAGAGGAGTGCTATTACGTTGATCCCTTAACAGGACAGAGAGTAGAGAGAGAAGACTGTACCCTCGGGGCAGCCTTAGATGTGGACCAAAGGGGACCCTACGTTGAGGCCGAAGTGGCAGGGTGCCCCACGACATTTTTAGTAGACACAGGAGCCACCCGATCCACTATAAGATCAGCCGCAGTTCCAGGCCTGCCCATGTCTGGAGAGACCATTCAAGTGGTAGGGGTCGCAAACAGGAGAATAACGAGCTCATTGACGGAACCGGTACAGGTGAAAATAGGGAAGTACAGCGATGAGCATCAGTTTGTGGTTTGCGATTCTAGTCCTGTATGTCTGTTAGGAAGAGACCTTTTGTGCAAATTAAACTGTACAATATACTGCACACCGCAAGGAGTGGAGGTATTGACCAATGATGACGATGCTGACTTCAAAGTCGCAAACTCGAGAATATGTTTGGAGCTGTATCCCACTTTGACAGTGGATGAGCTCCCATGGGATCTAAGAGAGACCGTGGCACCAGAAGTGTGGGATTTCACTGGGGAAGAGATTGGATTGGTCAAGGGAGTGGACCCAGTGAAAATCGTAGTGAAACCGCATGCTGAGTTTCCGAGAACACCCCAATATAAATTGACCCCAGAAACGATTGCAGGTATAAAACCCGTGATCGAGTCCATGATTAAGCAGGGAATACTGAAAGAAATCGTGGGTAGTCCATGCAACTCCCCGATTATGGGTTTGCAGAAACCAAATGGGAAATTCAGGATAGTGCAGGACCTCCGGAAGATTAATAACATAGTTGTCTCATGTTGTCCAGTGGTACCGAATCCATCAGTGATACTGTTTCAGATACCGTTCCAAGCCGAATGGTTCACTGTGATAGATCTTTGCCAGGCCTTCTTTTCGATCCCTCTGGATGAGGAGAGCCATTTTCTTTTCGCATTTAAGCTGGAAGGTCGCGTACTAACATGGTGTCGTAATCCTCAGGGGTATACAGAGAGCCCATCGATCTTTAACCAGCTGTTGAAGAAAAATCTTGAAAGTCTAGTGCTGCCCCAGAAGTCAGTTCTGGTCCAGTACATAGACGACCTACTTGTGGCGTCAGAAACTGAAGAAGCTTGCAGGGAGGACTCCATTGCTTTGCTAAATCACTTGGCTGCAAATGGACATAAGGTGTCCCCGGGAAAATTGCAGTACTGCCTGACGGAAGTGCAGTACTTGGGGCACAGAATAGAGAAGGGGAAACAGAAGGTGTCCCCTGACAGGATAGAGGCGATCATGAAGATGAATGCGCCCAAAACACAGAGAGAAGTCAGGATGTTCCTAGAGATGGTAGGGTATTGCCGACAGTGGATAGCGAACTTTTCACTGAAAGCAAAGCCCTTGCAAAAACTGACGCACAAGGAGGTGAGTGATCCGGTGCCATGGGACAAGGACTGTTTGATGGCGTTCCTACAGCTGAGAGAGGACCTGTGTCGTGCTCCTGCTCTGGGAATGCCTGATTACGATAAAATATTCTTGCTTTACTGTTGTGAAAGAGAGGGTTGTGCTTTATCTGTGTTGGTCCAAATCCATGGGAATGCCCGTAGACCAGTTGCCTACTTTTCGGCTACTTTAGACCCAGTAGCCGCAGCGTTGCCCGGATGTCTCAAATCCGTTGCTGCAACAGGTGTCAGTATCGAACGTTGCGAGAACATCGTCATGGGACACCCGTTAGAGGTGTACGTGCCGCATTCTGTTGAATTGTTAATGACCAGGACCAAAACACAGCATCTGACCAAAAGCAGGCTCACGCGCTATGAGCAAGTCATTCTTGCTGCAGAGAACGTGACTCTCAAGAGATGCTCTGTTTTGAACCCTGCCACCTTGATGCCACTACCTGGGGACATTGATGATGATGTATGTACAGACCATGATTGCCTTGATGTGACTGAACTATGCACCAAACCGAGACCCGACATCGTGGATGAGCCACTGACTGACCCCGATGAAGTTTTCTTTGCCAATGGCTCATGTGTAAGAGACGAGGTTGGGCAGTTGAGAGCAGCTTACGCTGTTTGTACAATTACTGGAGTTGTAGAAGCCGGATGCCTGGAAGGAGTACACTCCGCTCAGGTAGCTGAAATTATTGCATTGACGCGTGCCTGCCTGGCAAGCAACCAAATTCGAGTCACCATATACACCGACAGCCAATATGGTTACGGGGTAGTTCATGATTACGGGCAATTATGGTCTCAAAGAGGTTACATGACTTCTTCAGGCTCTCCCATTCGTAATGGAGAGTTTGTACGTTTGCTGTTAGAAGCTTTGCAATGTCCAGCAGGTATTGCAGTTGTAAAATGTACCGCCCACACCAGGAATATGGACTTCGTGTCACAAGGCAATAGATATGCCGACGAAGTCGCCAGGTATTGTGCAGAACAAGGGTATTCTTTCACAGGGGTGGAAGTGGGCGGAATAAATGTAAGAACTGAATTAGCCATGATATTGGAAACTGTCGACACTTGGGACGAGTTGAAATGTATGCAAGAAAATGCACCCGATTTTGAAAAACAAACATGGGAAACTGCAGGATGTGTGATAGGTGAGGCGCATTTCTGGGTTTCAGCAGATGGAAGAGCAGTGTTACCCAATGAGATGGTGAGCCCAATGGCCAGACAGATACACGGTCCAGTACATCTAGGGAGAGATGCTATGTTGAGAGTATTCAGACAAACCTGGTACAACCCTAAGTTCAGAGTAGCAGCCGAAGCAGTGTGCCAGCGTTGTGTGACCTGTCAGCAGTTGAACGTTGGAAAGAGAACACCAGTTGCATTGAGTCACATAGGGAGGTCTGGAGGTCCATTCAATAGGATGCAAATAGACTTTATTGAAATGCCAAGGTGCAACCGCCTTCGTTATGTCCTGGTGGTTGTTTGCATATTTTCCAGATGGGTCGAGGCATACCCTACACGCAGGTGTGACACCCTCACAGTGGCCAAGTTACTGCTTAGGGAACTCATCCCGCGATTCGGGGTACCGGCCTCTTTGGAATCAGATAGGGGAACCCATTTCAACAGCGAGCTTGTGAAGATGATTTGTGCGGCCCTGAACATAGACCAGAAATTGCATTGTAGTTATCGACCAGAGGCATCATGAATTGTGGAGCAGATAAACAGCACCATCAAGTCCCGAATTGCAAAAATGTGTTCGTCAACGTCCCTGAGTTGGCCTGACGCGCTGCCATTGGTCCTTATGAGTATCCGTAGTACCCCAGACAGAAGAACGGAACTGTCACCTCACGAGGTGTTAATGGGGAGGGCAATGAGATTGCCATCTGTACCAACTGCTGCATTATTGAATATCAGAGATGATATGATCCTGGACTATTGTAAGGGTCTGTCTGATGCCCTTCATTCTGTGTCCCTTCAGGTGCAGGCTGCCGAGGTCCCGTCGTGCCAGGACTTGTGCCATGACCTGTGCCCTGGCGACTGGGTGCTTGTCAAGAAGCACGTAAGAAGAAGCTGCCTGGATGTTCGTTGGCGTGGGCCCTACCAGATCATCCTGATCACGAACACGGCTGTGAAAGTGGGAGGCCTGCCCAACTGGATCCACGCGTCTCATACGCGAAGGGTTCCAGCAGCTCTGGAAGAAACAGCTCCTCTCTCGGATGGAAGTCCAGCTGCGGACCGAGAAGCCATAGAGGGGGCCAGCCAAGCTGTAGAGGTGCCAGAAGAAGCTGGGAACGAGTCTGACCAGCCTGAGGACGGTCAGTACAACAGCGAAACAGACGACGCTACAGAAGGAGAAAGTAGCTGGGAGTACGAATCAGACACTGACCAGTCTGAAAGAGAGCGCGAGCAAACCAGAAGGTCAAGGAGCAGAAGGGTAAGGCGTGGAGAAGCCAGTTGGCCGCAAAGAAGGAGTTCAAGCCTGAGGTCGACTCCAGAGAGAACCCTTCCTCCAATATCAGAGGACTCAGACCTGGAAGAAGGTGCTCAGGGCTCTGAAGCACCAGACCTAAGAAGATCAAGAAGAGTACGTGTGCCTAGAAGAAGATACGCCACCCCTGAGTGGACATATCTGGCGACAAATGTCTTGGGAACGAGCGACAGGGAGGATCAGAGCGGTGCTGGTGTCCAGCTCTGAACCCATCATCACAGTAGAAGTACAGCTGTTAGTGCCCGGAGTCAAAGCAGAAGGGTCACTAACGTTCACACTCCCCAACCCTCCCCGCCTAAGCAAGTTAAAGCACATGTTTTTCACCGAATTGCAATTCCCCGACTTTGGAACAAAGATAACAAGCCATGAAGAGCACATTCTTCGTCTGGAAATATTGAACTATGCTGTCCAAGCCGCAGGCCCAAGCCCCATCGTAGATGCTTAAAGACTTTGTAAATAAGCAAGAAAAAGAAGATTACCTAGCGCCTAGGAAGCAGAGAATCTTAGGGACCTTCCTATAAGTTGACGGAGAAGGGCTAGGGTTGTCTGTGTTAAAGCTTTAAAAAGACTCTTGCAAAAGGAGATTGCCAGCTTCCATTTGTGTGGTTCTAAAGACTGAACGATCAAAAGAGACTGTAAAGGAACAAAGAAGAAAAGAACTTTGAATTGATATAGAGGGAAAGAATCATACTGTCTGAAGAAATGGAGGCCGGTAGCCAGAATCGTAGAGCTAAATGTATAATAGGCACACTAATAGTAGGAGTGATACTTCTAATAGCTTTAGTAGTTACTGTATCATATGTAATGGGACATAAGAGTGAGGCAAGGGTAGCAGACGAGAAGTCTGTGGTGACACCAAAACCCACTGTTGCTGGTAAGAAAGGGGAAAACATACAGGAGAAAGCGTTATTGGCAGCAGAAGCCCGTAGGTTACACATGGATGAGTCCCAAGGCGACTTTAGGTCAAATGCTTATGCCAAACTTCTGTATGAATATGTGGATGCCATGGAGGTTAAGGACTGTTACGTCTGCATGCAGCTGCCGGCGTCTGTAGATGAAGGCATTAGATATCATCACCTCCCGTTGACATATGGCATTACATGTAGCTTATTGCTTAGCATATTTTATAGGAGAGATAGTTTTGAATATTATTTCTCTAATTATGACTCAGTGTTACCAGAAGTCCCAAACTACAAACAAATGAATAAATGGGACTACTGGAAGAGTGAAGACAGATTGGCCAAGTTCTTCATTCCTTGGGATACCTTAGATACTTCACATGCCCGCAGAAATAACCTGACATGCAAAGTGTCAGAAGTCGAGAAGAAGTTTATAGGGCAAGTGGATGATCGATACAGAAGGCAAAAGATTTTGAAAAAATCAGGACAATGGAAAACAGATTGGACCGAGGAAGAGAAGGCACACAAGAGAAAGGGTAGTAGTGGTCCAATAGCTTTGGATAAAGCGCAGAGGGGGAAGTTCTGTCTTCACAGAAGTAAAACGTACTACGAAAATGTATTCGTAGGGGAAGTCAGTTGTGAACATGCTTTCAGATTAGAATATTACACAAAGGATTTCTTGAAAGGAATGCAAGTGATTCCAAATGTATATTTTGTGTGCGGAAGAAATGCCTACGTGAGACTGCCTGACAATTGGTATGGATCATGTTACTTGCCAATTGTCTTTCCCAAAATATACCATGCCCAAGACTTAGAGATCATCGAGGGTAAGGCCTCGACAAGAGGGAGAAGAGATGTAGGAGATGCAGAATTAGTCGGAGATGTATTTGGAGCTGCATTTCCTCTCTTAGGACTGATTCTCAATGATGTCAAAATTAGGCGACTGGCAACAGTCGTAGACAGGTTGTCTGCCAGCACTGCTAGATCCTTAATGCTGGTGGAAGGAGAGATGCAATCGATAAGGGCCATGGTGCTTCAGAACCGTCTTGCGTTAGATGTCCTGCTAGCAAAAGAAGGCGGAGTATGTAAGGCTTTGAAGGTCCAGGAATGTTGCACTTACATTCCAGACAATTCAAAACCTCTGGAGAAAGTCATTATGAATATAACTAATATTCACAAAGAGATCGAAGACCTAACTAAAATAAATGTATGGGAAAAAGTGGGTCACGGAATGGGAGAAGTTGGAGGTTGGTTCGCCAACCTAGGTAAGAGCTTTGTATGGTATGTGCTGAAACCTATCATCATAATAGTGATCTGTGTGATCATGTTGTGGGGATTGGTGAGGTCATACCAATGGTATAGATCAAAGAGATTGGAGAGATCCAGGAGAGAGCAGTTACAGAGATTGGCTGCAATACAAGATAATCAGTACTGGAGTCTGAGGGCTCTAGAAACGCAGAAACGAGGGGCATTAGCCTTTAGTTCAGTTTAAATGTTGGTGATGACCCCTAGAGGTCATCAAAGGGGGGAACTGAGAGAGCGCAAACTGAACAAAATGCATGAGTGCACCAAAATTGCAAGTAGTACGCACAAATCATAAAGAGAAATGCTATGAGTGCTGGAAATATATTCACCTATACCTTGAAATGTGTAGTTAATCTAGAGATTTCATATAGAAGTAGAACTAATGCAAACATGTGTGAAAAGGTATACCTTTATTAGACGTGATTAATCAGGATCCATGTTATGTAGCTGCTAATGGAAAAATGTCATGCTGTAAGGCATAGAAGGGAACGGGCCTTATGGCTAGGTCAGAGGGGTTTAGGAACGTAAATTGCTTTGCATAGACATGGATTGCACTAATGTTACACCGATTTGTTTATTCATTAGATTTATATTCCATAGATGTGTTTTCTTATTATGCCAGAGAAAGACGCTAACATGCTATTTTAGTTAACTTGTGAAAGGGTTGTAGGCCTGAAATGATGAAAGGATTTTTGATTTGCACGTACTGGTACAGGCCGAACTGTGTCAGGAAAAATGTTGCAAGCTTCTGTTAGAAGTCTATGGGAATGGAGATTCAGCTACGGATGTCTGTCTGCAAATGTGAGGGGGATCCAATTAATAATTGGATGAATAGAACTTTGTTCAAGAGACTGGTGCAGACATGGAGGAGGGTTCAGGAATGTTTTAGGGGGTATCGGCGGGCCGGAGAAGATTCTGAGAAGCAAGGTCAACGCTAACGCACGAGGCCCAGAGGAAGATCACCATGGAAAAAGCCAGAACAGACACCACGTGAAGGGGCGTCTCACGAGGGGCGTCTCAAATGTTATTGTATTTTGTATTAGGGTCAGCACCCCGGGGTGGAGTTGGAGCAGTTGCCTGAGGACACTTTAGAGAGCGGATGGGTAGGCAGTGAGGGGTTCATGACTGGCGATTATAGGTTTTCACCTAGAGACTAAGTGTGGGTGATCTTCTTAGGAAGTCATTCACAGCTGACACCTTTTGGTAGGTTGGGACTCTGTTAAGTAGGGATACCATCTAGAGCAGGGTAGGGACAGCCTAACCTGAAACCTTCCCTCCTCTTGTAAATGACGGAGAGATCACAATATGTGTCGATGCTTGCAGCCCTTTTAATTTTGGAATTAGTCCTAGTCGTGTTCTTTGCTCGCCTGAGGGCTTTCCGAGAGCACATGTATGTAGTGGTGCCTGTATACCTTTTGAATCTCATTTTGAGATGCCTGTACTTGCAGCTAACCTTGACTCTATAATAAATCTTTAAAAGCTAGAAGTAGTTTGTGGTTTTTCCGAGTCGAGTTCATCATTAGCCAAGTTAACCTGGTATTGGATGCACTTTCTTTCCTCAACGACAGGCAATAAAGGTTCAGACGACCAGAACGGGGTTTAGATCTAGAGTGATAAGATAGAGATCTACAATCTCACCCTTGCAGTTATACTGTAACAGCACGCATTGGGCCAGGAACAGCTTGTCCAATATGTGCTGAAGAGGGATATTTTCTGTGTTGGTGATAGCATTGTAAACAGCAGAATGCAGTCTGTAGGAGGATGGTTTAGTATATGCTAGCCTCCTACTTATTAAAGTGAAGGACCTTGCACTAACCAAGACAACCCTTATAGTGATTTTGGTAGTCTCTAAGTGGTAGCTGCGGAAACCAGCCTTCATGCTTAGTCCAGGAGTGTTAAGCAGCTTGTTTTACCAGATCTAATCATGCAGTGTATGTTAAACAAAAAAGAACCACACAGTGTAGTTATAAAAATATGTCTATGTCTTATGGTACCTGGATATATCAACACATATACACACAATACTTCAATTGCAAACAGGTAAGTAAGCACAATAAACAGTCGTCTCCAGGGGGAGACCAAACTATATTCTAAGTAGTTGTGGAATGCAAGCTGCAAACAAAGTCAGGACTTGGACCAGGAGATTCAGAAGAGCTGAGGACACAAGAAACCACCCAAGGTAAGTACACAGGAACCCCCCGGAGGCTGTTTGTAGAGTGGAAGCACAGCCGCATATTCAATAGAAGTCAATGGGAAAGTTGCGGTAGCAGTTTTGAAGATGAGGGACCCTTCTCAGTGGGCCCTGAAGAAACCCTGGTTGGAGACAGAAGGTTGGTGAGTCACCTCACCCGTTGATACCCCAGTAACCAGGATACTTACACCAGGGAAGCTAGGTGCTTATGGGGGGAAGTGACGTTGGAAACCGCCGAGGACCACAATGGAGGACTTCACTTAAGATGCAGCTGGTGATGACTGTGCAAGAGTCCGGTGAAATCCAAGGGTAGAAAGAGAAGAGAAGAACTTGGAGGTAGAGGGGACAGAGTCTTAGCCATTCAGGGGTCACCAGAAGGCACAGGAAAGCAATGCCCATCAATGATGGAAGATGCAGGAGTGATGACAGCTACATTGTCACTGCAGCTGTAAGGACCAGGTGAGGCTGAGGAAGGCCAGGAGCCATGCACGAGCTGTCCCATGTCCTATGTGCAGTCCTCCGAGTGGCCAGCTTTATGTCAGATTGCTTCAGGTATTCCATGTCTGTTCAGATTGTGATGACTGGTTTAGGGGCTGGTACAGTACTAAGTGATGGATAAGATCCATCGTGGACAGGTCTTGTGTGAAGAGCTTTAAGCTGTAAAAGGAAGTTATTAACCAGCCTGCATTAGCTATAATTGGCTGCAGACTGCTGAGTGTTATGGTATTATTGTGGGCCAGAATGGTTAGATGGGAGTTAACATTACTATATAATGTCCTGGCTAGCCATATTTCAGCCCTCCATATTTTACCTGTATTTTGGGAAATAGTATACTAGTTGGGCTGTTTCCTTTCTGTGAGCTCTAAACTGCAAATGCTCATTGATGCACAGAAGTGCGCTACAGACCAGAAACGGTATACATTGTTGAGGCATTATTTTAGGTCAGAAAGAGTCACTGTCTTTTACATTCAGAATATTTTCCATTGAAATGGCAGCAAAATTCCCACATTGAGTTTTACTGATAAAACTATATTGCGCAGAAACAATAATGTGTTGAAATTTGGTTTCAGCAAATATGTATCATTTCAACATCACCAAGCAAAGTGTCTTGATTGTTTTGATCCTATTAAAACACTGTTTCCAGCACACTTCTGAACAAGTTGGCCATTTGTGGTTTACTAGCTGCTGATAGTATTTAAACATTTGCACGGTTCATTTACAGGTACTTAAAAGTTGTTCAGTGTTACAAAAAAACTGATAGCCTAGAGCCTTTGTTTTCACACGCTCTTTACCACCACAACAATACTCTCAACTAGTCCACGTTACTATTCTGTCTTTGGCTGCAAAGGTAGAGAGCGGTCAGCTAGGTGTCACATGGGTGGTGCATAGGCTTTCCCATGCATCTTGATGTAAATCCATATTCATAAAGACTAGTAAACAAGGGTTTGTGCCAAAATGGTGGGCCTATCTGAGGTAGGTGTAATGAGAAGAAATATCTTTATTCCTCCTCGTTACTTCCTCTTTGCATATGTGCTGCTGCAAATAGCTGCAAAGTATAGCTTTCCCTTCCTGCACAAAAAACGAACTTGACCACAATGTTTTGGCACTATGCAGCCACAAGTGCCCCAGTACATATATTTAAAAATACAGTGCTGCTGTGCTCTTTCCGTTTCAGGCAACACATCACAGAACTTTGCTTCCTGCGCTGTGTTGCATGAAAGTCTGGGGTGGAAGCCTTCCTCTGAACGCCTTATGGACCCAGAATGTGGTCTGTGTGGACTACTCTTCCCTTGCTTAGGCATTCTCTACCAAAATACCACTGGTGTATTATAGCGTGTGCTACTTTTTTAGTGCTTTTCTCGCGAGGCTTGGTACTTTCACCATCTCCAGTAAATTTGTTTTATTTTGTGGCCAGCACGGGTAATGAACAACTAGATGAAAATATTTGTACAGCGTCACAGGTACTCTTCTAAGGTTTCCTGGTGCTTTGGAGGTTTGCTTGCATCCACCTGTTTTACAGCCGGAGGTGCTGAAGCTCAAGATCCCCCAAGATTCTGGCCACACTGGCACAGTGCTATTAACTGCTCCGAAATCTTGGTCCAGCGATCTACCATTGCTTGGGCTGATCCCACCAGGCTATGAAGTATCAAACAAAAGGCACAAATCCTTAAACTATCACTGTCTGACAGGCTGGTGTGGAAACATAGCAATGTCCTGTGGTTGTGTTTTGAAGCTTCTTTATAATGGTCAGCAGGTTCCACTGCTTCATTTTTGTCTCTAATTGTGTTAGGGTTTCAGCTCAAGCATTCACAGCCCTCTCTGAACTCAAGCAATAAACATGAGTAGTTAGCAGGGCAGACAGGGGAAACCTTAAAGCAGCTTTGACGGTGTCCTAAAACAGCCTCTGGACTCTGTGATTTCACTGACTGTACTTACCTTAAAAGAGGTGCATCTTTCCTCCTCAAACTATGAGCGAGGATAGCAGTGTTGTAGTACTCTGTCACTGCTCCTTCCTGGTCCCAGCTCCTGCCCCGTCACTGCTCCTGGCAGGTCACTGCTCCTGTGCCATCACCGTTCCTGCTACATCACAGCTCCGGTCACATCACTTATCCTGCCCCGTCACTTCTCCTGCTCCGTCACTTTTCCTGCCTCGTCACTTCTCCTGACTCTTGCCCCGTCACTTCACCTGCTGGGTGACTGCTCCTGCCCAGACACCTGCTCCTGCCTAAACACCTGCTCCTGCCCTGTCACTGCTCCTGCCCTGCCACTGCTCCTGCCCCATCACTGCTCCTGCCCAGTCATTGCTCCTGCTCATGTTTGATCACTGCTCGTGACACATCACTTCTCGCACCCGTCACTTCTCATGCCCTGTCACTTCTCGTGCCATGTCACTGCTCTTGTACCATCACTGTCCTTGTACTGTCACTGCTCCTGCCATATCAACTCTTCTTGCCCACCCCAGCTTGTGGTGCCCGCACCCTCACCGTTCCAATATATTTTATTAATGCATTTTATATAGTGAAACACATGGTAGTTAAATAACTTTCAAAGCACTGTTTGTAAAACATTATTATTTATCAGATGGGTGAAACCAAAGCTTGTTTAACGTTCCAATCACCATTTGTATCAGTGAATTGTAAGCGCGCTACTCACCCGTGAGGATCTCAAGGCACTGAGGAGGGTAGGGGGGTCGGCATATCTGTTTAGTTGAAGAGCCAGGTCTTGAGGGTCTTCCTGAAGGTGTTCAGGGAGGGGGCACGTCTGATGTCTGCCGGTAGCACGTTCCAGATCTTGGCTGCAATGTGAGAGAAGGATCTTCAACCTGCTCTTGCTCTGTGGATGTGCGTGGTTTCGTCCAGTCCGAGGTTGGAAGATCGGATGTTTCTTTTGGGTAAGTGGAAGTTGATTCTGTTGTTGAGGTATTTGGGTCTGTTGTTGTGTAGGCATTTGTAGGCGTGAGTGAGGATGTTGACTGATGTGTTTGTGTCGGGGAATGGCGAGGACGAGTCTGGCGGCGGTGTTCTGTATTGTCTGGAGTTTGCGGAGTAAAGACTTGTTGATGCCGGCGTAGAGTGCATTTCAATAGTCCACTCTGCTCGTAATGAGTGCGTGGGTGACTGACTTCCTTGACTCAGGGGGATCCACTTGAAGGTCTTGCGGAAGATGCGGAGGGTGTTTAAGCAGCTGAAGGTGATGGCGTTGACCTGTCGGTTCATGGTGAGTGATGAGTCGAGTACGATGCCGAGGTTCTTGGCATGGTCTGAGGGGTAGGTGGGCTTCAGAGGGTGGTCGGCCACCAGGTCTTGTCCCATGCGGAAGGGGTGGTACCGAGGATGCAGACTTCTGTCTTCTCTGCCTTGAGCTTCAGGCAGCTGATGGTCATCCAGACTGCGATGTCTTGCATTCCGTTCTGGAAGTTGAGTTTGGCAGTGGTGGGGTCTCTGGTGAGGGAGAGGATGAGCTGGGTGTTGTCGGTGTAGGATACGATGTTGAAACCGTGTTGTCCGACGATGGCCACGAGGGAGGCCATGCAGATGTTGAAGAGGGTGGGGCTCAGTAATGAGCCCTGTGGGATTCTGCAGGTAATTTTCGTGGGGTCGGCGAGGAATGGTGGGAGTCTGATCCTTTGGCTTCTTCCGGTGAGGAATGATCGGTTCCAGTCCAGGGCTGTTCCTTGTATACCTGCGTCGTGTAGCCTGGCGACTAGTGTGCGTGGGAGATGGTGTCAAAGACTGCTGATAGGTCAAGTAGGATGAGGACTGCGAAGTGGCCTTGGTCCAGGAGGGTGTGGATGTCATCTGTGGCGGCGAGTAGGGCGGTCTCTGTGCTGTGCTTTCTTCGGAATCCGGATTGGGACGGGTCGAGGACGGCGTTCTTTTCAATGAATCGTGTACGTTTCCTGTTGATTGTTTTCTCTGCAACTTTGGCTGTGAAGGGGAGGAGCAAGATGCGCCGATAGTTGTTGAGGTCGGTGGGGTCAGCTGTGGGCTTCTTGAGCAGAGGTCTGACTTCTGTGCACTTCCAATAGTCTGGAAGGTGCCTGTTTTGACGGCGGTGTTGATGGTGCGTTTTAGTTCGGGTGCGATGGCTGCCGCGGCCGCGGCTCTGTGGTAAATGTGAGGGAGGCAATAATAAAAACAGAATTCACATCATTCTGCGCATCGCTTTAGCCGCATGTTTTCTGTTTGGCAAAGTGAACAAAAAACATGCGCTGGTGGCTAGCCTTTTGGCTTTTTCAATGCTTATGTTGTTTTGTTATGATTTTTGAAGACTAGATAGTTGGTGAAGTTGCCAGGCCCTTGAAAATATATATAAAAAATATTGGCTAAAAGCAAAACATTTTTTTGGTCGCAAAAAATATGCATTTCATAGCTCTAGAATTAACACCTGGTTGCTGGGTTTGAGGATCTAATTTCCCTGCAGCGACATGTAAATGTTCTCGAACATAGCATTGCAGTAGTCTAGCTGTGCATCTGTGCAAGACAGCATTAAGCTGGGAAACTCGGTTCAGAAGTAATGTTTAATGCTTTAGAAAAAGAAATCTGAACAACAAAAGCAAAATGATCCAATAGTAACATGCAGTAGAAGTATTTTGTCAGCAGTGGGGCAAGCAAGATTGTCTTTGCTCTGATGTGGGTGGTGTAGTGAGTTTTAGGAAACTGTGATTTACGTTGGACTCTCACTGCACTACATTGGCAAATTACACAAGGCCTCAAGTTCCCCACAGTACTCAGTTGTGGTAGAGGCTCTCTATAATCACTTGCTACAGTATACTGGCTTCAAGTACACTTGCCTCCAAGGCACTCATTTGCATGCACATGGTATTTTAATGGCAGAAGGCCCATTGTCATTCTATATGTGATAATCAGCCTCAGTCAGAATGACAATGGGCCTGTCCACAGTCTATGCGAGCTCGGGGAGGGGCTGCTGCATCCTGTGGAGTTCAAAAGAGAAGTGCAATCTGGCCCGAGAATTTTTAAACTCCTGGGGCTTCTCGCAGGGGAACAGCACAGCTTTCTGTAATTAATCCCAAAATTAGGGACAAAAGGCCTCCGTAAAAGGAATGATGATGGACAACGAACATCACACAAAATGACGGACAGTCGATAAAATTTACCAATGGATGGTCACCCTAGGCTATAAACCTCTATAACTAAGCATATTTCTTTTATTTTTTTAAAATTTGTATTGTCATCAACAAAGGAAAAACAGGTACATCCACACCATAAATATTGCACATACAAGAAGGAAAAAAAAACATCTTAAATTTACCTACAGCTACAGTCTGTCAATCCTAAAGACTTCCCATGTACGTGCAACACATGCCATCAATATGAGAACAATCAAGAGCAAATGCAAAACAGAGGATGCCAGACCCTCACAAAAAACAATAAAGAAAACCCCCAATGCAACAAAAAAAACAAAAAAAGGGAAATGATAACATAAAATCATAAGGAAAAAACATCCTCAATCACAATGCTTTGTCATGCACATAGCGTAACTACAGTGCCAGTCTGTATACCCCGTGTTCTTGTGACAATCACGCTGCTCCCATTAGTGGACTCTCCAGCCACAACCATGCCATTGCGCATCTCGCTTCTCACCCTTACTTCAACCAATGCCCTCCTCAGTATGTGCAAGCAGATACAGTCTCAGAGGCTCCCATATATCCCTCGGCCTCGACGATAGGGGCAGCTCCTCTGCATAGACGTTGAGGCTATCCCGACAATACACTAAGTCGGTAAGCCAAGCTTTTAAGATAGGTCGTTTGCCTCTCCCCCAAGTAACTGCCACCCTCCGAGCAGCCATGAGCAGCGCCAGACACACACACATGCCATTCGCCCCCTTAACATGTGGCACACAGCAGAGTAGACATACCAGCGGTGTACAAGGAAGATACGCGGCGACCATCTCACGCAAACTACGCATCACAGCAGTCCAAAAAGCAGCTACCGTCCGGCAGTTCCACGCTAAATGTAGAAAGTCTGCGTCATCTTGCCCGCACCTGTCACACCTCGCCGTGTCACGCAACCGATATCTATACAATCGCGCTGGGGTGCAGTATACCTGGTGCACATATTTAAAAAGGATGATTTTAAGATTTCCATTCATACATAGTCTGCCAGTCAGCCCACATATAAACTTCCAGTTATCTTCAGATATGTCAACTGTCAGGCATGCATTCCACTTGGCCCATCTCTTATCCTCGCCCAGCACGTTTCGTCTTTGATAAGTTTATAGAGTTTAAAGATTAATCTCTTGTTATTAGGCACAGTGAGAACAGTTTGTAAAGACACCAGTGCAGGGGGTTCGTCCGGAAAGGCAGTGTAATGTTCTCGGACCGCTCGTCGCAAGCGATGTATCGCGAATTGGAAGAGCAGCGACTGATTCACAATAGGACTCAGGTCATCCTGTCTGATAAATTTGCCATTGGGGTACAAGTCCCGCATGTGAGAAATACCTGCCTCCCTCATCACCCTCAGAGACGGGGCCTCGTGTGTGACTGATAATTTTGCATGATACTCCAGACGCATGTTCGGCGCATATAACGGTAACTTTTGTGCCAGTTTCCCTATCCGCTGCCAGGCCGACACCGTAGAATCTACAGCGTTTATCTCCGACTTCGGGGTACCCCTCGAGTGATGTGTGATCACGCTATGTAGTGGAATCGAGGCCGCATCTCCCTCTTCCACCACAACGTGCGGCGTGAAAGCATGTGGCCTATACCAATAGTACAGGTATTGAGCCTGTGCGCTTAAGTAATATGCATAAAAATCCGGATCCGCGAAGCCACCCTGTTCATACCCCCGCGTAAGCACCGACCACTGTAGTCTCGCCATCTTTCCTCCCCACATCAGTCGAAGCAAATGGCCTCGGAGCGTTTTAAAGAAAGACAAATTGAGCACTATGGGCGCATTCACGAACAAGTACAGGAAGCGGGGTAACACCACCATCTTAATGAGTGCTAGACGATCCGCCAATGACAAAGGTAGCTGAGCCAGGTTTCAACCAAACTTTCTAATTTTGAACACGCCCTGCCATAATTTTCCGGAATCACCACTGCCGGATCCCGATGCACCCACACTCCCAGATATTTTACCGGGTCCACTGACCAGATCAGCAGAAACTCCAAATCCGGACATGTTGTCCCAGCCGTCAGCGGTATTATAAACGACTTCTCCCAGTTAATGTACAGCCCAGATATGCAGCCAAACCACACATACTCCCGCAATAACTGCGCCAGATATCGCGATGGTTCACGCACAAACAAGACCATATCATCCGCGTAGAGTGAAATCAAGACCGGCAGATAGTTAAAATTCAAGGCAGTTTCTCTATGTCGCTGCCGAATGACGCAAGCCAGTGATTCAAGAATGATCGCAAATAGCAGGGGTGATAGAGGGCAACCCTGCAGAGTCCCGCGTTCAATACACAACACATCAGACGTCAGCCCAACAACTCACACCCGTGCCGTCCGTGCCGTGTATAGCACAGCTATCCACTGAAGAATCTGGGCAGGGAAGCCCATACGCCGCAGGACCCCATGCATATACTGCCATTAAACCGAATCAAACGCTTTGGCAGCATCCAGTAACACTGCTGCCGCCTCTAACTGTGGATCTAACACATGGAACATAGAAAATAGTATGCGCAAGTTATGCGAAGTGGATCGTTCAGGCACAAATCTGGATTGATCCGGTAGAATCAGACCTTGCATCAGAAGCTGTAACTTAGTTGCTATAATTTTCGCTAGGATCTTGGCGTCAATATTGATCAGTGACAATGGACGGTAAGAATCACAGCGCTCCGGAGGCTTATCTCTCTTGAGTAAAGTAACTATGAGTGCCTCTCTCATGGATGAGGGGAGCACCCATGTGTCGTACGCTTCAGCATATACCTCTAGCAGATGCGGCGCAATGAGATCAGCATATTTCTTATAAAATTCCGGGCCCAGCCCCTTGCCATTGGCCAACACCGCAATAGCCAGCTTGACGTCCTGTTCATCAATTGGAAGACAGAGATATCGACGCTGCACATCTGACAACCAAGCACATGCTATGTCGCCCAAATATGCATCAAATTCTTCCACCGGCAGCGGACCTCGCGTGCAGATCCTTATAAAATATAAGAAATTGTTCCGTTATAGCCTCCGGAGCTTAATGCTCACCACCTTCGTCATCCACTATTCTATCTACACGTGTTTGCTTCAACCTCGCCTTTATCTTTAACAACAACGTCCGACCCGGCCTACCCGCCTCCCCGTATCTCCTAGCTGCAGATCTGCGAGATATATATTTTATCTCCGCTCCGCCTGCGAGTCATACTCCACCAGTAATTCCTTTATTTTTCCCAACGTGGATAACTCGGGTCGACAGTGTAATCCCTCTCCAGATCCCGCAGTTCCGCCTCAAGTCTTACCAAACGTGATTGTATGTCACGGAGTATTCCCGCAGCTGTCCCAATACATACCCCTCTAATGGTGACTTTGAAGGCCTTGATCAACTGTGCCCTTATTGATTGTGAAATATTGTTTGATGGCATCATGTACAGTTTTATCATACACAGGATCTAAAAGCGCCTCAGCGCGCATTCGCCATGTAAAAGGACGTAGGACTCCAGTCGGAATTTTCAACAGCAGGCGTATCGGGTTATGATCCGACAGCATGCAGGCCAGAGGCGCTACCTCAGCAACCCATTCCATTAGCTCAACATCAATCAACCAGTAATCCAGTCGTTACCAACTCCCATGCATGGGCGTAGCATGCGTACCCTCTTGTCTTCCCGGATTGCGTTGCCGCCATACATCACACAACCCAAATTCTTCCATAGCTCGCAGTACACTTTCTGCTACTCTTGGGGTGCGGTGCGTCTCAGGGTTCGATTTATCCAATTGTACATTCAGATATGTATTCAGATTCCCCCCCCCCAAATAACTGGGGCATCAGGCCATTCCCTCAACCGCTCACAAACAGGCGCCACGCATGCCGGATCGTCCACTATGGGGCCAGACACCATTCAAGACCACAGTGTTCCGCCCCCTTCTGAGAAAGGCACATCAGTGCAACAGCAATCATTATCAAAACAAAGCATTAGTCGGTCTTTCAGTCTGTGACATCCAGTCCTGATTCTGCTTGCTCATCATCTGCGCGTTGCTTCTGAGGCTTTGTTTTGCAGATATGTTTTGTGAACTTTAATGCAGATTTTGCGTCTGTGAAAAAATGAGATTGCTCTTCATGTGTAATTTTCAGCTTTGCAGGGTACAGCATAGCATAGGGCACCGTGGCCTCCATCAGCAACTTTTTTACCGGGACAAATTCCCTCTGCGCAGCTTGGACTGTCGGGGTGTAGTCAGGAAAGAAAGACAGGGTATCGCCCTTGTACACCACCTGTTCTTTTGCTCTTGCCTCCAGGAGGATAGAATCCCTATCAGCATAATTAAGTAATCTGGCGATGATTGGTTGCGGCGGCGTCCCTGGTTTAGGCCTAGGCCCCAGCAACCTGTGCGCCCTCTCCACTGTCATCACACTGGATAGAGCAGTCCCAAAAAGTTCGCGCAACATACATTCTATGAATTGTTCCATCTGGTATATAGGGGTAGTCTCCGATAGGCCAAGAATTCGCACATTGTTGCGCCGAGAACGCGCCTCTAAATCATCATTTTTCGCGCTAATCACCTCCAGGAGTTTTTCCATTTGAAGAAGATGCGTGTGATTCTCAGCTTGCGCATCATGTCCATCGGACACTCGATTCTCCAGCACATCCAGCCTGCGTTCATGTTTCTCCACCTTTTTCTTTACAACGTCTAGACCAGTCGCCAGGGCGTCTATTTTACTGTCAATAGACTTCATCCCCGCGCGCAGTTCCAGGAGTATGGTGCGGTTGTCATCCTCGGTATCCTCAGGCGTAGAAGATGTCCTTCTGGTCTCGCTCTGGGCTCTCGAGCTCTCTCCCGCCCGTGACTGTCGCTGAGCCGCAAAGGCCAACTTGGCCGGCTTGGGTTCGGACTTGCCCATGGTGCTGCGTCACAGTCTTTAAATCCCAACAGACCGTTGAGTAGCAATTAGTAAAGGCGTCTCGCTCAGATATCCACGCGGAGTCCCACTCCGTCGTCACCCACGCTGTAGCCGTTTATGCCACCCAGCATTTATCGCCACTTGCACCACTGTCCGCAGCTACTGGTCTGTACAGTGCAGCCCAGCAGGATGTCACCTCTCTTCTGCAGTCTTCCACCTCGGGCACCTCCAGTAGACACCACGCTGGCCCCCCGCCTCCCGTGGCCCCCGCAGAACTCGTCCCACAGCCACCCGCTCTCCCCTGTCCTCTGCCGTCCTAGGGGAGTAGCGTTGGGGCCCGCAATCAGAGCCCCACCGGCCCCCTAGTCAGCGCAGCATCCAGCAAGGCGCCGCAAGCAGCGCAGTCCCGGCCACCTCCCCGCAGGGGCCCCGCCAAGCAAGGCCCACAGGGCACCGCCACCAAGGGCTAGCAGTACACCCTGCCAGTCTCACACCGCTCAGCCCCGCGAGCCCGACCGCAACCAGCACTTCACTCACCGGCGCCGGTCTCCCGCTATTCCGCTCCTAGTCCTCTGCTCCGCTGCTTCCAAGAAACGGCGCGCGGCTCCTGGATCGTCTCCTCATTGCTGCAGAGAGCCCAGGTCAGAAGTCGTTCCGCGCCTATATTAAGGCTCCGGGCGGATTGTGTGTGTGCTTGTGTTTTTGATAGTTTCTGTATGTGTGCTTGTGTGTTTGTGCGTGTCTGCGTGTATGAGAGTGAGCGCATTTGTGTGTGCTTGTGCATGTGATGGTGTTTGCGTGTGCATGTATTTGGGTGTTTTTGTATTAGAGCATGGGATTTTATATGTGCTTGTGTTCTTGGATGTTTCTGTCTATGTGTGTATCTGTGTGCGTCAGTGTGCTTATGAGAGAGTGTGCTCACATTGGTGTGTGCTTGTGCATGTCTGTGTGTGTGATGGTGTGTGCACGGTGTATTTGTTATTTTCTGGCGGCCACTGTCCTGGATATTGACTTTAACTGCCTGATGCCTGACCTTAGGATGACCACCAGTGCACCAGTGTACAGTACTGTCCCCTGCCTGACCCCAAGATGGCTTCGATAGTGGTCCCCTACACATTGTTTTACTTCCCTGGGACAACAATTGGACATTGACCAGACCTTGAACCTATCCCCTAACCTGCCTACACATCAGGACTTGGATCTGCGGAACTTACCCCAGACTATGGAAACCTAGCGAATTTGTCCGATGCCCGGTGGAGCTACCATATAGCTAAAGAGGAGATGGGTTGTGGACTCCCCCTCCCTACCGTCACCTACCCAGCAGGACCTTGGGCAGATTTTCCCCTCGTCTCTACCTCCTATCTTCCTCCTACCCCTTTACCCTATCCCCTTACCCTTCCTTGCTCCATTCACCTTGTCCCCTATGTTCTTTAAATGCTTTTCTTGATACTTATGTAGATTTTAACTGATGTAAATTGCAACATTATTGTCCCTCATGTAAAGTGCTCTGATTCCATCGGGTCTAGCCAGCGCTATATAATAACTCATTAATTAAATGTGTTCCCCGTTAGTACTCTTTCTATCTTTGTCTACCTCCCTAGCTCCTATCCACTCTCCCTTGAATCTCTCACCTTGCCTGCTAGTCTGCCTAGCCCCCTGTCCTTTGTGCCCTTTGACTAAGCACTCCTTTTCCCCTTGTTGGGGAAAGATTCAATATTTATACTCTGGAGTCTCAGCGTACCCGCTGAGAGAGTCCACTGCGCCAAGGGAACCACTCACAGCCGAGGTATGGAATGGCACCCCTTGCCAAAGCACTCCCTCTCCCCTTTTTGGGGAAGGATCCAGTATGTAGGACTTGGAGTCTCAGAGACCCCTCTGAGAGAGTCCACTGCATAAAGGGAGCCTCCCACAACAGAGATAGGGAAGTGATACCACTTCCCCTGGGATCACAGCTTACTGGACTTTGGACGTTGCCTTGACTCGTCTACCGTTTTGTGTCCCCGTCGCCCTTCCCCTCCCCTTTCCATGCGGTGTCCTTCATCCCCCTCTCCTCTTTCCTGCCTTCATTACCTGTCTACTTCCCCAGATCCTTCCCCCTCCCCTGAATCTTTCCCCTTGCTTGCTTTTCCCCTTACGTATTTGTGCTTATTGTTTATCTTTACCTTACAAGTAACTATGTTGCCATGCTCTAATAACTGTGTAACCTTTGTAACGATGTAACCCGTAACTATGATCTGATGCTCATGTAAAGCGCTCTGATACCTCCGGGTCTAGCCAGCGCTATATAAAACCTTTAAAATAAAATAAAATAAAATAAAATTATTCAGTTTACGTTTGATCAAGAAGTGATCATTGTCTGACCGCAGCAGCAGGATGTTTGCCTGGCAACAGCAGGTTAGAAACGAGGTGATCAGTTAGTTCATGGTATTGGTGGTGAAGGCGGCCTTTATGCTTGTCCTTGGAACATAGGGAGAGCAGTGTATGCTCTGTAGCTTAGGGCTGAATAGCAGGAGTTGGTATTGGACAGCAGCACGGCCGAACTGGCTACTGGGCATTTTGGTGTGCTGCCAAGCAGTGGGCTGATTACATTGATGGTTTTAAAGTATGCTTTAAAACCATTTGTTTTGCTTTGTTTCTTGCAAAGCAAATGCAGGTTCCTATCAACAAAATCAGCCCCCAATGAATTTAGCCCCCAGCTTGGCAGCACACCAAAATGCCCGGTATGCAGTATGACCCTGAACAGTAGTGAGATGCAAGTGCCATTTGCAGTGTGCAACCCTGCCGCTCTAGAACCTCTTTTGGGCACTGCAACTTATTTTTCGAAAATAGGATGAACATTTGTGTTTTTTTGCAGATTTATATAGCGTGAACAAGACCTGAAGGTATTGGAGCACTTTACCTGAGCACTAGTTACGTTACACAAGGACACAGTCATTTATTTGGTAGATAGGAGGAGATTAAGTGATTTGCCCAGAATCACAGGATGTGGAGTCAACTCCGAGGCTCGAACCTTGGTTTCTCAGCTCAAAAGGCGGCAGTCTAGCCGTGAGACCACATCCTCTCCCCGGCTTTTCAGCTGTGTGTGTGTCCAGGGACTCGCATCGGGATAGATGCTATCACTTCACGCCTTCTGTTGTTTCCTTTATTCCACATAATGCTGATTTAATGATGTTATCCACCATAATTATTAAAATATCCAGTCTCAACCCAGATTCTCATAAACGCAAAGGTCTGCTGTTTATTTTTTCTCCCCTGCTTGTCATACAGTTGTGCTGCAAGAGTGTAATTAGCCAGCATTATTAACACTGCTCAGGCAGACAGTCTTTCAATGCAGCATTTCCTTTGTGTCCTTTGTTCAACCTTTGTAAACAATACTGTAATTTCTGCTTCGGAATGAATATGAAGGTCGAATTTTGCATTCCTATTATCTTGTTATTCTAAAAAAACAAAAGCACAAAAAAAATGATAGAGCAGGTTCATACACAGTAAAAGAAAATGTTCTCAAGCTCTTCAAAAAGTTATTCAATTTAGGAGATAGAGAAGATTATTAGAGATAGAATTGAATTTATTACTGATGCAATATTGACAACAATGATTATAATGATAACTTGCTGGGTGTACAGAGCTTAACAGCCTAAGGTTAGTGTGCGTTGTTATTGACAGGTGTTAGAGTCACCCTTTCTAACGATACTTAGGGGGATATTTACAAAAAATGTTTGGAGCCAGTGTTACTCCAAAATAAGGAGCGCTGCACTCCACCATTTTTTAAGTGCATGGATGAAACTGTATTTACGAGAATATTGGCACCCCTGGGTTTCTACAAAAAACAATAGAGGGCGTGAAGAGGTAGTGTCCTAGAAGGGCACTGGAGTTGGATACGTCCTCCTCTGGCAATCTATATTAAACAAAAGGACCCGCCTGTATATGGGAAAGTTGTAGTGGAAGCGTTCTCACTGGTTAGAGTGCGATTCCTACTTTGGTTGGAAACACACAGTGTTTGCTTAAATACCTCTCACACAACAAAAGGGCCCTTGGTGTCATGCTTCATCATGGGGTCTTCCTGTCCCTCTGCGGGACGTGGCGTGCTACGACCTGCGAATACGCGGGAGCACTGATCTTCAGTATTATGTGTGGTGTAGGAAATTGTGAGAGGAAGGGCCAAGGGTGAGTGACAATGGTGAATTTATAAAGGACCTGGCCCCTATGGACTAAAACACTTTAATATTCCCTGGAACTGGTCCTATTTAAAGTGGTGAGTCGGAGATTTCCTGTGACAATGTGCGGATGCTCCTTCAAGTAGTCAACATGTTTCGAAGCTCTAGGGCTTCTTCCTCAGGACTGTATCTGATCCCTTCAAAAGTCACTATATAAACAATGTTAATGATAAAGTGAAGTAATAAGACAATCAAATTAAGTGAGGATGCAAGTAATCATGCACTGTATACGATATCCTTTTGTTTTGTTATATGTAAATTTAATATTGTAAGAGACACTGCTCCATGAGCCTCAGATATGGGTGGGAAGGGTGTCTCAATTGAATTAGTATTGTAGACACTGACTCACTCGAGTGAGGCAGTGTCTACAATACTAATTCCGTCTGCCTCACACTGCCTCACTCGAGTGAGGCAGTGTCTACAATACTAATTCATTTCCATTCACACTACAACTGCCATCATGTTACAGAGTTAAATTAATTACTTACTGGCACAGCCTTTTTTTTTGTTTTTAGAAATCTACGAAGTCAAGTCAAGTCAAGTTAAAATTTGTATAGCGCACTACTCACCCAGAGGGTCTCAAGGCGCTTGAGGGAGGGGGGGAACTTTACTTATCAAATATCCAAGTTTTTAGTTGTTTTCTGAAGGAGAGGTGGTTCTGTGTAAGGGGGAGGTGGGCGGGGAGAGAATTCCAGGTCTTGGCCGCTAAGTTGGAGAAGGATCTTCCCCCCATGGTGGATCTTTGGATGCGTGGAATTGCAGCGAGGGCTTGATTGGACGATCGTAGTTGGCGGGTGGGGGTGTAAAAGTCAAGTCAAGTCAAGTCAATTAATTTATATAGCGCGCTACATACCCAGAGGGTCTCAAGGCGCTTGGAGAAGGGTGGGGAATTACTTGTCGAATATCCAGGTTTTAAGTTGTTTTCTGAATGCTAGGTGGTTCTGAGTGAGGCGAAGGTGAATGGGAAGTGAGTTCCAGGTTTTAGCCGCCAGGTAGGAGAAGGATCTTGCTCCCATGGTGGTTTTGTTGATGCGAGGTACAGTAGCAAGGGCTTGGTTGGAAGAGCGTAGCTGGCGGGAGGGGGTGTAGAAGGAAAGTCGTGTGTTGTGGCATTCGGGTCCAAGTTTGTAAAGTGCTTTGTGAGCGTGGGTTAGGAGGCGGAATGTTATCCTCTTATTGACGGGGAGCCAGTGGAGGTTTTTCAGGTGACCAGAAATGTGGTCTTTACGCGGGACAGGCGCGTGTTGAGGTACTCGGGTCCTAGGTCGTAGAGGGCTTTGTGTGCGTGGATGTGGAGGTGGAACGTTATTCTCTTGTTGACGGGAAGCCAGTGGAGGTCTTTCAGGTGACCGTAAATGTGAGCTTGGCGGGGGATGTCTAGGATGAGTCTGACTGAGGCGTTTTGGATGCGTTGGAGTTTTTCTGTAGTTTGGCTGTGGTTCCGGCGTAAAGGGTGTTTCCGTAGTCCAGTCGGCTTGTGACCAGTGCATGGGTGACCGTCTTTCTTGTTTCGGTGGGGATCCAACGGAAGATTTTTTTGAGCATACGTAGGATGTTGAAGCATGATGATGAGACGGCGTTGACTTGTCTGGTCATCGAGAGGGAGGAGTCCAGGATGAAGCCACGGTTACGTGCGTGGTCCATTGGTATGGGTGCGGTTCCCAGGGCCGGTGGCCACCATGAGTCGTCCCAGGCGGAGGGGGATGATCCTAAGATGAGGACTTCCGTTTTGTCCGAGATCAGTTTTAAACAGCTGTTCTCCATCCACTCGGCTACTTCTTTCATCCCTTCGTGTAGGTTGGTTTTGGCGGTGTTTGGGTCTTTGGTGAGGGATAGGATCAGCTGGGTGTCGTCTGCGTAGGAGATAATGTTGAGGTTGTGTTGGCGCGCGATGGATGCGAGGGGACTCATGTATACGTTGAAGAGGGTGGGACTGAGTGAAGATCCTTGGGGTACGCCGCAGATGACTTCGGTGGCCTCTGATCTAAAAGGGGGGAGGCGGACTCTCTGGGTTCTTCCGGCGAGGAACGAGATGATCCAGTCCAATGCTTTTCCTTGTATTCCGACGTTGCTGAGGCGATGTATAAGGGTGCTATGACAGACTGTGTCGAAGGCTGCGGAGAGGTCAAGTAGGATGAGGGCAGCTGTTTCTCCGTTGTCCAGTAGAGTTCGAATGTCGTCTGTTGCTGCGATGAGGGCGGTCTCGGTGCTGTGTTTGGCTCGGAAGCCGGACTGTGAAGGGTCGAGGGATTTGTTGGATTCGAGGAAGGCGCCGAGTTGACTGTTGACGGCTTTCTCAATGACTTTGGCAGGGAATGGGAGGAGCGAAATGGGGCGGTAGTTCTTAAGTTCAGTGGGGTCTGCTGTAGGTTTCTTCAAGAGGGCGCTGAGTTCTGCATGTTTCCAGCTTTCCGGGAAGGTAGCGGAGTTGAGGGAGCAGTTGATGACATCTCGGAGATGGGGTGCGATAATGAAGTCTGCTTTGTTGAAAATGTGGTGGGGACATGGGTCGGTTGGTGATCCTGAGTGGATGGTGTTCATCAGGCGGATGGTGTCTTCAGTGGTGATTGGGTTCCAGGCGCAAAGGTTGTTGGAGGGGGGTTTTAGCTCGGAGGTGGGTGGGGGGAGGCTTGCTGCTCGACACGATGAGAACCTCTGTCGTCGGCTGAATAGGACTGCGGCTGCGCAGTATGCTGGGTGGGCCGTGGGCAAAAACACTGCTCATTGGGCCACTCCGGGTACACACTTGACAATTCTCCAAGCAGGGGCGAATTTGTAACCCTTCACCATTGATTGAATGATTTCAAAATGGGGTATTACCTAACTTACCCCAAGGCAGGGGCCCAGGCAGTGTCTGGCAGTACTGTGTGGCTCACAATAAGGCGGCCAGCTGGGCCGCGGCAAGCAGCGGCATCCAATTTGAAATATTTCAAACACACACAGTCACATAAGATAGGAGCTCCTCGCCGGAGACACTGGGAAGCGTGTCAGTACTTAGCAAGCAACGTGCAGTGCAACCAATTATCAATATTTTGTGTAGAGTGTAGACCCGGCACTGAAAAATAAGTGGCGGTGCTAAGCACTGGCACAAATTAGGCACTCAGGGACGGAGAGGTGACAGGCATTGGCAGAGAAGGGGCACGAGGGGGGCGTGTGAGGAAGAAAGGCTTAGTGCGGTGATGGGGTGATAGGGGGAGAAATGGTGATAGCATGGAAATGAATGAAGGAGAAAGTATAGATGTGGGAAACAGAGAGCAGCAGCGGGCCTTAGAATCGCTGCACCTTAAACCCAGTTCCAAATTAAGTGTCAGTTTTTGTGCTGCCAACCCCGACGCCAGCTGCTGAGTGCCGTCGCTGTGATTCCAGATCAAAGGGTGCTTTTTAGGTTTGGTGGGGGCGCACATGAACAAAGTCCAAAACAAATAATGATTGTAATTCCTCGAAAAGAACACGTGCGTGGTCCCTGAATCCGGACCGATCGCTCGCGTGCTGTGTCGTCCGGTGCCGATTACCCCGAAAGCTTTCGGGGTAATCGGCGTGTTCTATTTGAGGAATTACTATATTTCCTCTGATCTGCTAGGAGGCTGGGCGGCGCATAATACTACGGGCCACATTCTGTACACCAACAATAAGAGGGCCACTGCGTGATTACGTGCATCTTTTTGCACAGCCGATTCAGCCTTAGGATTCGATTATTAAATTAACTGGCGGTCATTCTATTGGCACGTAAATCCAGAATACTAAAAGAAGTCCTGAAGCTGATGGTGAATACCGACTGGCTTACCTATCATCGTATATACATCGATAGACTATCTACTCTTGGAATCCAATTACGTATATACTGCCCTGATGAAGCTCCCCGCATGGGAGTGAAACGCGTTGGCTGATCCTTTTTTTTTTTTATTTCAACAATGAACTTTTCTATAAATTTTAATAAATAAAGAAGAAATATTTTTGCATACAATCATTATTCGTTTTGGACTTTGTTCATGTGCTCCCCCACCAAACCTAAGAAGGAGAAAGTATAGTGGAGAGAGGAGTGAGTGGAGATACGGCAAAAGAGAATGAGGGGAATGAACAGGGAGGATGTGAAGGAGGGAAGGAGGGAGGAATGTTGGCCCAACTCGCTACCTTGCTAGTCTCTCCTGCGCCCTGCCGTCTGTCGGGGACTGGGCTGCAAGTGCCGTCTCTGTTTGCTACGCCGATTTTTCGTCGGGCGTACTCACCCAGCCGTGAGGCATCTGAGAGTGAGTGGCCCTCCTTCTACACACCGCCCTGTCAGTGTGTGTCATAACCAAACCAATAGACCTTTTGTTTCCGTCTTTCATCCGTTGGGTTGGCTTTGCGCTCCCTTCGCACTCCATAGGGGGGAAGGCTCTTCCCGGAGTTAGGCCTCAGCTCGGTACCATGTTGGACTCTTTTGTGACCTGCCGACCGGGGAGGGCTGGGCCACGAGTGCCGTCTCCGTTTGCTACCCCTTTTGTTAGCCTACTGCACTCAGCCGTGAAGCATCCAAAAGTGCATGGCCTTACTTCCGGTGTATCTCCATCGCTAATCGTTGCACCCTTAGTCCTTTCCATCCCTGCCAGCACTGCGACGCTGCTGTTGTAGGTGTGGGTGGGTGGGACTCAAAAATGTTGGTGCCGCTCTGCCAGCTCCCTGATGCAAAAGGTGAGCTGCCCAGGGGGAGCGTTCTTTTATATCCCCCTCCCCCTTTTCCTCTTCCCTTTGTTCTTGGGGAGGGGGAGGCGAGACATTGCCTTGGGCCTTTTCGCCATGCGGCGATTCCCGGCGGCGCTGACTAGCGCAAACCGGCTCTGTTCCTTTTTGGGCTCAGGTGGCCTCTGCAATTATGGAGGGAGGGAGGCAAGAGGCTATTAATGAAGGAGCGCCTGGCAGAAAAGAGGAAGCATAACACGGAAGAAGCATGGTAGGGGGTGGAGAGCATGTCAAGGGGTACGGAGGAGGGTGTCACAGACCGTAGAAGGGTGAGGGAGCATAACCTTAAAGGACAGGGAGGGACTGAAGGTGGTGTGGTAGAGAGTACACAAGAGACCTGGCAGGAGGGGAGAGGCCATGACACAGAAGGCGCTTGGTAGATAGCTGGTGCGCGAGACATATATATATATATATGCACGTTTATTGTTTCTGGTAGAGGGGCAGTGTAAACTTTTTGGGAGGCTGGATAAAGTTTCTGAACTCTGGAATACTCCACCCTAGCTAGCAGTACAGAGAGTTGTCACCTAGTGCCATGGGCATATGCTATCATCAGTGCTGGGCAAGTGTACAAGCCTGTAGAAATGCCACTAAAGTCTTTGAACCACCCTTTAAATTCCCAGCAGGGCTCACTCAGCCTTTCATCCTCCTAGGTTCTATAAAATGAATGTAATTGGTTGGGAAATAGTACCACTATTACTTTTCATTGTTATGGTATCTAGAAATCGTGGTAGCTATTGGTACTCAAAAGCAAGTAATTACATTTTAGACTTAGTTTTTTTCCCGCGAAATTATTGAGCACATAGAAAATAAACCGGGGCTTACATTTCCATAACTCCAGGCTACCGGGATTGGCATAGAACCTGCCTTGTGTTAGTGTTATATTGTCTGTTTGCTGTAGATTACTGAAATCATAAAAATCCCATTTGTCAAGTTTTCGTGTCAATCCAAAGCGAAAATCAGATTAGATCGCTCAGTGCGTGAATGCTGTCTCCGACGCCGAGCTGGGAACTGTTTACATACATTAGAATCAGAGTTCATATAAGAATGAACACGGTGCATGTCCTACATATACGTTTATTTATTGTGAGTTTTTTTAAGCACTACAGTTATACCTCAAGTCTTTTGTTGCTTCGGTGCACTTTCTTACAGTAACCGGAAGACTCTTCTGTTCTGTGGTGCGTTGACTGAGGGAAAAAGCACGACTCTGGTATATTTGGGAGTGATGGGACGCTTAGCAAGCGTAATAACTGTGACACTCCAACAACCCATGGGTGGCAGTACGGAGAGGAGGCAGATTTTTATGGGAAAGAGTCTGCTGAACACTCATGGTAGCGAATTAACGGGTGAGATATTTTACAGGGAGGCTTCAACAGACAGACCCCGTCTGTGAGTGTAGGTGTACTGTGCCCTTAGGGGGCCTCCAAGACCTGGGGGCCCCCCTAACCGCGGGCGCTGCGTGGGCCTTTGGTCTGTCCCTGATAGTAATGAAGATCAGTGCTCCCGCTATTCGCAGGTCATAGTACGCCACGACCCGCAGCGGGAATGGATGACCTCTGGGTTGCCCCCGGCGCTGGGGCTAAAACCGCGTCAGTGCAGGCACCCTTGCACCATGTTGTGCTGCAGGGGTGATTGTTTATGTGCAGGAAGGAACTGGTTCAATGTCAGCTGCAGAATGCGGCACACATAGAAATGGCAAAATACGAGGAGAATTTCTCATCATATCGCCTGTTTAAGCCCAGATATTTCCTGGTCTTGTTTTTGGCGCTGCCCAATACCTTGTAAATATGGGGCAGTGTCAAAAAGCAATAAATCTTGCAGCGGAAGCCCAAAGCAACACCCATTGCCTGCCCTTTTATTGCTACAGACTTCTGCGGTAAGGGGCAAATGTACAAGGTGGCGTTAAGCAGCATTATGTAGCTTATTGCCGCTTTGTAAATTTTGGGTTGAGAGCAACACCACCGGAGCGTCAGAAAAAGTGATGCTCCGGGGGCATTAGGGGATTGTAAATATGCCCATCAGTTTAATCCTGATGAGGGTAGAAGACTGTGTTAGCTTGCTACGCTTCATACTTGTACCCCTAAGGTCGCACAGAAGGTAGGAAGGAGTGCCTATTTCAATGAGACATATAGCCAATAAATTGGATTTAACAAAAACAATTCTGGGGTGCATTTCAAATTCTTTGCACTCTGGTAGAAACTCCAGTTGAATTAGGCATTGGAAACATTACCACCAAAGTAACTCACCTCTTCTCTTGCGGGTCTGCAGAAAACATAGAAAGAGAAAAAGCCTCTATGGATTGTTTTTGTGCAGGGGAGGTGTCCATTCCTGCACAAAAACAGTCCTACCAACAACGAGGCACCAAATTATGCGTAAGCAGAATGAACAGCATTGCACCGTATCTTTGGCTCATGAATATTGTGTAGGGATCCCAGCAGTAGCAGCTGCGACTCCTGGCTTACCCATGTTAATCCCTGCCACTGCTCTTGCTTACCCTGGTCTCAAGTGCCATAAAGCAGCAACCCCTCTTAATTACTGACAAGCATCTCAGTGGCTGGGCTCTGGGTAGGAAGAGAGGTTAACCCTGTGGAGTTTAATCATGACATTGCCAGCAGAAGTAGCATTGCACACGGATTTTACCTTCATAGCATTGAGCAATCAACTCCACCATAGCTTTAAAGATCCTCCTATCTGAAATTACTGTTACTGTCACGGCCTTCATGACTGCTTAGACAAAGGACAGAAAGAGTAATGAAAGGGGTAGCGGAAACTACTTTGATGTCATTGAGCCTTGCAGAGCCTGGATACCCTCAAAGGTAACAAGAAGCACTCTACAAATCTATTGATTGATCAAAGTCAAACTGCATGATGTCAATTTTCTTGCCTCTGATGTTTTGATAAATTTACATCCAATCTTCTGTGTACAGGAGAAGCATTCTCTGTGGTTAATATGGTAAATTATATCTGCATTTTTCCTGAATGTAGGGACTGTGTTTTCTCATATTCTCACATTCAGGACCAGATTTACAATAACTGGCGCATCCCCAGGGATGCGCCAGTTATTGTGCGCCGCAGCTCCGCCACCCATGGTGCGCCGCATTTACAATGTGGCGCATCATGGGGCAAAAACGGCACAGATGCATGAGGCATCTGTGCCGTAAAGGCGGCGCATTTCTGGAGTTTCATCGCAAGCGCGAAGCAGCTTCAGCAAGGCTCGGGTGTGCCCTATCTGTCCAATGCTGTATCAATCCTTACGCCTGCTTCAAGCAGGCCCAAGGTTTTGACGCAGCATTGTCCTAAAAGTGACTGAGTGAAATCTTGTAGATTTCACTCAGCCACTTTTAGGAGGCGTTCCTGCGCAGGAACGCCCCCCCCCCCCCTGCGCTAGAACGCATCCTTATGGCGCAGGGCTTTACACACCGCACGGCTCCACAGCTGCGAGCGCGTCTCTGCCCTCGGTGCCGCAGGTTCACCCCTGGCCTCGGTGTCCCCCTGACGCTACCTTATCTTTTTTGTCCCGCTGTTGCCCACACTTGGGATTTGATCTGTGCTTTTTTTCTGTAATTTAGGCGTTTTTTTGTTATCCTCGTATTTCTGTTGTACTTCTGCCCTCTGGTGTGCCCCCCGACCCCCGCTTCCCGCCGCTGCTCCCTCGCAACCCGCCCCCTTTTGTTTGTGTACCCCCGCCCATTGGACGCCCCGCTCCCGCCTCCCAGCTGCTCCTCCCTCCCACTTGGCATCATATGGAGGCCGCATGGCGGCCGCGCAGCGGCCGCGCGCAGCGGACGCGTTCCTGGCTCGCCAAAGGCAAGCCCGTCTACGCCCGTCCGCGCCTGGACCACGCCCAGTGCCAGGACCCCTGGCCCTCTATGATGCCAGCCCACCCGACGAACTTACGATGCCGCCACCACCCATGGACTCAATGCCGGCCGGAACCCAGCCTGCTACCGAGCCATCCCGAAACGCACCCACGGAACCTTCACCTGCCAAGCCTGCAAATTCACCTGCCTCCGAACCTGCACCACTGCCACCAAGCCAGGCACCAGCAACACTCACCTCAAGTGCATCCTGCTCAACTCCATCCACAGACACGCTGTCGAACTCTGGAACCTCCTCGACACAACATCACCAGACGTCGCCTTCCTCACAGAAACCTGGATGAACGCCTCCTCAGCCACCGACATCGCCATAGCCATCCCGGATGGCGACAAGATCACCCGGAGGGACCACGTCAACCAAACCGGAGGAGGCATCGCCATCATCCACAGAAACACCATCCGAATCACGACCAACTCCAACGACACCCTCACCGCCACTGAGCACCTTCACTTCCAGATACACACCGACCCCAAGACCACCCTCAGAGGCACTCTCATCTACAGACCACCAGGACCACGCACACAATTCAGCGAAGCCATCGCAGACTTCGTCAGCCAGCACACCCTAACCTCCTCAGACTACATCCTCCTAGGGGAACTCAACTTCCACCTGGAGAACAACAATGACAGCAACACCGCCACCCTGCTGGACAACCTCGCCAACCTCAGACTCAAGCAACTGGTGAACACCCCCACCCACTACGCCGGCCACACGCTTGACCCCGTCTTCTCCTCCAGCGAGCACATCTCCTTCAGCCACTCCACCGCACTACACTGGACAGATCACAGCTGCGTCCACTTCACCTTCAGGAGAACCACGACCCACCACCACCCGCAACAGGTTCCCCGCAGACGCTGGAGCAAGATCACCACCGCACAGACGGATGAGACCGGAACACAGAAGGACTGACCGTTCGTTACAAACAGACCCCATCATCTCCAACTTGCAACAGGACAATATTGATTTAAATTAAGCTTCCTATTGACTTATCTTCTACTGGATCCCCGCTTATCCGGCATACTTATATCATAAACAGATCATTACGGGCGCTGAATACGAGCACTAGAAATCACCAGGAAGGTTACTCCTACTTTTTAAATCTGGAACAAGATAGAATGTCCTTTACAGTCATCTGATCAAGCAGCTTTTCTGAACACATCAACTCCCTAGAACAACACAATTGACATTGTACAGGTCGTACCTACAGGGTGTTTCCAGCTCATAACAAAGTATCAATGTGTTATAGATAGCAAATACAGAATTCCTGAGGAAGGCTAACCGCCGAAACGCGTTGAAGAGGAATTGGTTCTGTATTTCAACAAAAGACTGATCAACTCATTGAAATTTATCTGTGTTTGTAATTTATTGATTTGTACATATGGTCATTGGTAATAGGATGCTTTCTGTATAGTTACAAAATATGTAATGTTTATATATATAGAAAAAATATAGATATAAATATGTGAACAAACTTTTTGATACAACTCAATAAAATTAAACAAAAAAAAAGTTTATATACAAATTCACTAGTACCTGAATCTTCTTTCAGCTTCTTAACTGGGAAATTTAACTCCTTGCACATAACCCGGTGCAAACCCCTATTTTCATACTAAGCAAGATCACAACCGGCCAGCTCACCACCTCCCTCAGCAAGAACCCCCCCGCCAACACGCCGGACCCCAACGAAGCAGCCCGCAACCTCACACAGTGGCTCACCAACTGCGCCGATGACCTTGCACCACTGAAGAACCCTCCCAGCCGACCCGGCAGCAAGAAAGCCTTGTGGTTCACCAACGACCTCAAAAACTCCAAGAAAAACTGCTGCACCCTCGAGAAAGCCTGGCACCACGACCAGACAACAGAAAACATGACAGCCCTCAAGAACGCCACCCGCAAACACCACCAGCTGATCCGCACCACCAAAAGGACAACATTCAGAGAACGACTGGACAGCAACACCCACAACAGCAAAGAACTCTTCAGCAGCGTTAAAGAGCTCTCCAACCCCAGCGCCTGCAACAATGACATCACACCTTCGCAAGACCTCTGCGACTCACTCGCCTCTTTTTTTCAGTGCAAGATCGTCGACATACACAACAGCTTCGGCTCACAGACCACGCACCCAACCACCGAACCAACGACCCCCACCACCACCCTCTGCGCCTGGACCTCGGTCAGCACCGAAGACACCACCCGCATGATGAACACCATCCACTCCGGCTCTCCAACCGACCCCTGTCCACACCACATCTTTAACAAAGCCGACTCCATCATCGCACCCCAACTCCGGGACATCATTAACAGCTCCTTCGCATCCGCCACCTTCCCGGAGAGCTGGAAACATGCCGAGCTGAGCGCCCTCCTGAAGAAACCCACCGCGGACCCCACGGACCTCAAGAACATCCGCCCCATCTCGCTCCTCCCTTTTCCTGCCAAAGTCATCGAGAAGACCATCAACAAACAACTCTCCACCTTCCTAGAGACAAACGGATCCCTCGACCCCTCGCAGTCCAGTTCCCGAGCAAACCACAGCACCGAGACCGCACTCATCGCAGCTACCGACGACATCAGGTCCCTGCTCGACAACAGAGAAGCAGCTACCCTCATCCTCCTGGACCTCTCAGCAGCCTTCGACACCGTATGCCACCGCACCCTGACACAGCGCCTCAGCAATACCGGCATCCAAGGATCGGCCTTGGAGTGGATCATCTCGTTCCTCGCCAGAAGAACCTAGAGAGTCCGCCTCCCCCCGTTCCGCTCCATGGCCACCGAAGTCATCCGCGGCGTTCCGAAAGGATCCTCGCTCAGCCCCACCCTCTTCAACGTCTACATGAACCCCCTCGCAGCCATCGCACGCCAACACAACCTCAACATCATCTCCTACGCTGACGACACCCAGATGATCCTCTCACTCACCAACGACCCCGCCAACGCCAGAACCAGCCTCCAGGCAGGAATGAAAGACGTCGCGGAATGGATGAAGCTCAGCCGTCTGAAACTGAACTCAGACAAGACGGAAGTCCTCATCCTGGGACCACCCCCTCCACCTGGGACGAATCCTGGTGTCCCCTGGGCACCGCCCCCAAGCCAACGGACCATGCACGGAACCTGGGCTTCATCCTGGACTCCCCCCTCACGATGACCAAGCAAGCCAACGCCGTCTCATCATCCTGCTTCAACACCCTGTGCATGCTCCGAAAGATCTTCCGGTGTATCCCCATCGAAACCAGGAAGAAGGTCGCTCAGGCCCTCATCACCAGCCGTCTTGACTACGGAAACACCCTCTACGCTGGAACCACAGCCAAGCTCCAGAAAAGACTCCAGCGCATACAGAACGCCTCGGCACGACTTATCCTGGACATCTCCCGTCACAGCCACATCTCTGCCCATCTGAAAGGCCTGCACTGGCTCCCCGTCAGTAAAAGGATCACGTTCAGACTCCTCACCCGCGCACACGAGGCTCTGCACGACATGGGCCCCAAATACCTCAACAGCCACCTCACATTGTACACACCCACCCGACAGCTCTGATCCGCCAGCCTCGCCCTCGCCTCTGTCCCACGAATTCGCAAAGCTGCCGCCGGAGGAAGATCCTTCTCCTACCTGGCGGCCAAGACATGGAACTAAACGGCTGACCCAGGACCACCTCTCCTTCAGGAAACAACTCAAGACCTGGCTGTTCGAACAGTAGAGACTCCCCCCCCCCAGCGCCTTGAGACCCTAGCGGGTGAGTAGCGCGCTTTCCAAATTTCACTGATAGATTGATTGAAAGTGGCCTGATATGTGATGTCCACTATTCTAGTGGGCACCTTGTAACAACCAAACCGAACAACCCTTATGGTAATGGTTGTAAAGTCAACCTTATAGTCCAGCTATCCTAGTGGTAGCATGGACAAAGCAGTCTTAGGCTCCAGCAAGGCTCGGGGGTGCCCTATCTGTCCAATGCTGCGTCAATCCTTACGCCTGCTTCAAGCAGGCCCAGGGTTTTGACGCAGCATTGGCCTAAAAGTGACTGAGTGAAATCGTGTAGATTTCACTCAGCCACTTTTAGGAGGCGTTCCTTTGCAGGAACACCATCCCCCTCCCTTGCCCCGGAATGCCTCCTTATAGCGCAGGGCTTTACAAAGTGACGAATGTGAGAAGTTGGCCTGATATGTGATGTCCACTATTCTAGTGGGGACCTTGTATCAGTCCAAACAACCCTTATGGTGATGGTTGTAAAGTCAACCTTATAGACCAGCTCTCCTAGTGGTAGCATGGACCAAGCAGTCTTAGGCTAAACTCAAGACGGCATGTGAAGCCAGCTGTTTTACCATATGTAACCCCTTTAATACCAAATGAAAGGACACCACACAGGTTATACATAAAATATATATGTATTTATTTCTAACACAACCCCTCTTAACTCTTTATGAGGTCAGAGGCACAAGCACAAAACAAGATACTTAATTATCATACAATACGTTGCACAATATACAGTAGCACCCTAGGGGCACGTCAAACCATATACTAAAATAGTGGTATAAGAACCATGTCACGAACAAAGGATAGGCCTAGGGCCTAGGGAATCACTGGGGCTACATTGTACCTCCAAAGTATAGGAAGTAGGAGGCCCACGGGAGGTGTGTGCAGTGTCTTTACACACACGCAAGTTACCATAGAGTTAGAAAAGGAACAAAAGAATTGCAAACTAGTTATTTTAGGTCACTTCTGGATGGACTAGGAGAAATCTACTTGAAACTGGGACAATAGGATAGTTAATACCCACAGGAGCACCGGAGTACTCACGTTACCTCACCCACAGGAAGCGGGTGCATAGGTGTCAAAGTGTGTCAGGTTTCGTCGCTGAATCCTATGGAGCCTTGGAGAAAGATGCTGCAGGCGACCAGGAGAGAAGTGTCCGGTTGGATCCAAGGGTGGATTGAGGATGAAGAGTACCTGAAAGCAGAGGGGACAGAATCTGGGTCACTAGCCAGTGACCAGGAAGGAACATGGGGCCTCATTTATGAGGCCCCTTGCGCCATCGGAACTTCACCTTTCATGAAGTTCTGTGGCGCAGAAGCCAGCGTGGTATTTATCAGGCAGCAGTACGCCAGTTTTTGTGGCGTACTGCTGCCTGATAAATATCAGTCCCTTTAACGCAGCGTACTGCGTTAAAGGGGCGTGCAATGGGTGTTGCTGGGGGCGTTCCCAGCAACATCCATGGCCTTTTGACACTGCCCCAGATTTACGAGAAATCGTAACTCTGAAGCAGTGCCAAAAGCTTACGCCTCCCCAGGGGAGGCGTAAGGGAGGTGCAACTGGGAGAAATGTCTTTAATTCTCCTCGTATTACCTTTTTCTATGTGTGCTGCATTCTACAGCACACATAGAAAGAGGAAAAGCCTTTTGTGATTATTTTTGTACAGAAAGGTTTCCCTTCCTGTACAAAAATAATCTACCCCGCAACGCAGGCACCCTTGCACCATTGTGCAAGGGTGCCTGCGCTGGCGCAGGCAGCTCATTGTGCGCCGGCGGAGGGGAAAAGGACAGGAATGCGCCGTATCCTACAGATACGGCGCATTTCTGCCCTTTTCTTTTGCCGTAGGGAAGCGCAGCAGGAAGGCCTGCTGCGCTTAACTACGGCAAAAAGTCATAAATGAGGCCCCAGGAAGGAACCAGGCGAAGTCGCGAAGCAATCAGGTGATCTTGTGAAGCTTGTCTCTGCAGCCACGTGGACCAAGAGGTGTCGACGACAACCAGGAGCTGGGCACGATCTGTCGCTCAAAGGGTCTCGCTGTCTGCAGGGTCGGCTTCCGGATTGGAGTCAACAAGCCTTGGCTAAGGCAACCAACGCAGGAATAGAAGATGGCTTCTGGATCAGACCAGCAAGGTCTGATGGGCTTCTCATTTTCAGGGAAGCAAGGGCCAGCCTGGAGCAACAAGGCCAGCAGTGGAAATTTGTAGATGCATCGTCACAGAGGCCACTAGCCAATGGGCAAATGACGGGACAGACGCATCGAGTAGAAAAATGCAAAAGGGCCCCACGCATCACTCATGGAGTGTGGAGGGATGATCTTTGGTGCAGATGATGCTCGGGGCTGGGCCTTTTCAATCCCCCATTCACAACTTCGATGGTGCCTCAGAAGTTGCATGGAAAGCTATTCGCTGGCTTTCCAAGATGGCCGGTCCCACGTCTCGCGTCGCCTCCACGGGTCTCAGCTTTGCTGTGGCTGTGGATCGGGATGAAGGAAGTCTGGAAGTCAGGGTCTTGTCAGGCTCTGTGTTCAGGCTCCGGCGGGAGCAACGACAAAGCAAACCGTTGATCGCTTGATGGTGCCTGCTTGTACAGGGTGGTCACTCCTTGACCACAAGGGAGGTTCTTCAGTCTTCTATCTTCAAGTAGAATGTCGAAGGTCCAGAGTTTCGTTTCAAGTTTCAGTCAGGATAAATCTAAAGTCTCTTGACTCAGCTCCTACCTATATACTAATCTAAGGGGCTGGATTACCTGCAAGGTCCCTCCTATGGGTGGGACCAGGGAAGGGGGTGGTTTTTCCAGAGCTGGGGCTGGAGTGCCATCCCCGCCCCAATACACTATGGCCGGTCTGGGGTGGTGCTAGCACCTCCCAAGACAGGAAACCTATTGTCCAAGCCTCCCTCGCTGGAAGGACTCCCAGCAGCAGGAGGTCAGACTTGTGTCTGTGGCAGCAGCATCCATTTTGTGATGCTGAGGCTCTGGTTAACTTTAACCGGGTTTAGTGGGAACAACATATCTTCTCCCTCTTGAAGGGTGGCATGTTACTCCCGTTGCCAGAACTGGTGAGGGGGTTGTATTCCAAAGCTTATGACACCTTATACAACATGATTTGATAAAGTCAAACCAAAGTTAGCATTCAACCGCGAGGATGATAATGCACTTAAGAGTATATGGTATGGCTATATCATAGATCAGCTATAAGGACATGGTTCCAAATGCTGCAGACAGGCTCAGCTCATGCTAGAGCCTCATCTCAAATAAAACCAAGCACTCTAGCTCCAGGATTGTTAAGGCCTGCCATAGGAGTGACTTATAGGTATATATGTGTCTATATGTAAATGTAGGTATAGGGATACTACACCTAAGCAAGGTGTTATTACACAACCTTGCCCCAGCTGAGTGATCAGCCAGTTGTGTCAATGTGAATGGCCAGCCAGGGGTGGCATAATACATGCTGCAGCCCCTGGTAGGCCATGGATGCACCTATGCCCTGGGTACCTATAGTACACTGTACAGGGGCTCATAAGGAGACCCAATGTCCAATTGGAGATGTACCTAAAGTACATGGGGGCATATTACCAAGCAATAGCGATAACTATCGCTATTGCTTGGTTAGAGACAAAAATTTACCGCTGCGCTGCGGCGATTTTTATCGCAGATAAACCTTGGTTTTACCAAGGGTTATCGCAAATGCGATAAAAATCGGCCGCAATGCATGAATATCGCTGAAAAGTCTGCGATATTCATGCATTACCGAGCTAATGCTCTTAGCCATGTTATCCACCTCCCATTGGATAACATGGCTAAGAACTGCTCAGGGCAGGTGTTAGCTTTTGGAGATATTCGAGCTTAGCGCGAATATCTCCATAAGTTGGTAATAGGAGATAGCGATGTTAGCGACTGTTTCCAGTCGCTAACATCTTGGCCCGCCCACTTTGCATGTCATTAGTGATAAATATCACTGACATGCAAAGTGGGGCTCAAGATGATCGCTATCTCCTACTAGATGTCGCTAACTGGTGTTAGCGACAGCTAGGTAATAGGGAGATAATTTTATCTCCGCTTTCTTGGCTTTTAAAGCCAAAAAAGCAGAGATAAACCCCCTTGATAATATGCCCCATGGAGTCCATTTTACAGTGAGAGCAGATAGCCTGGGGCCCTGATTAGCAGGATCCCAGGCCAACTAAGTCGAAAACCAGCTAAACACTAGGCGAAAAATCTGGGGTAACCATAGTCAGGTATCCACCTTCCTACACACCCCCCCCCCCCCCCAAACGAAAGGAGATAAAGCTATTCTTGAGCAGGTAAGCCTATATTGCATAAGTGGCTATATAAGGAAGTACCTGCATTTGCATGGTTACCCCCTGTCTCATGGTCCACTAAGCAATCCCTTACCCTAAGGGCATCATAGGTTCTCCACCATAGGGAATCTCTACCTGTGGTGTGTTTTGGCAAAGTAAAAGGATGGTGTTGAGATGGAGTACTGAAGTGAGACTCCTCTAATTAACAGCTCACCTTCCTTCCATCATCTTCGACCATGTGTGCCTTTCTTTCCTTGACTGAGTTGCACTGCGCTCTCAGGGTCAACCGCTGGCTAACTAATTGTGGAGGCTGGGTCCCTTTTGTTGGCTTACTGGAGGGACAGGTCAGGTTTGGGGCCCTTAGGCCCCAGGTTTGGCTGTGCCCAACAGAATCCATCTGGGGGAGGTTCCTAACTAAGTGTAAGGGAGATCCCTCAGGAGTTTTGGAAATGTTCACCTTGCTAGGGCTGCTAGCTTGGGTGCCCCTAATCTGCTGATGGGGTGGTTCTTGTGGACAGGGGGCTCTTTGGGGTCCAACACTGGCCTCCCTGACCTCTGCAGCCCTGGGCTGACTGAGGCAGGGTAGAGAGGGGCAGGTTACCTGCTCCAGACTGGGTCCCACCTTGGAAGGGTCCACTGACATCAGGGGCTCTGCCAGGCTAGGCCTGACTACCTCTGGGGCAGTTCCTTCATAAGGGGTAGGGTCAGTTCCCTGCGGAGGCTGACTCTCACCTAATGTCTGGTGGGAGGCAGACTTTTCTTCCTCCCCTATGCTCTCTGTCTGAGTGGAGTGATCCATAGTTTCAGGCTTCACAACACTAAAATATGTTTGAGTTTGGGCTGTGACCATCACAGCCCTACCAACCTTTTCAGGAAGGAACTCTGTTTGGGTGTGAGCTGTGACCATCACAGCCCTGCCAACCTTTTCAGTGAAGTCTGCCTGAGCTTGGGCTGTGACCATCATAGCCCTTCCAACCTCTTTAGGAAGGAATTCCGCTTGAGCTGGGGCTGTGGCTATAACAGACCCACTAACCTTTTCTCGAAGGCCTACCATTTTGGAATGGGGTTCTTGATCTACCCCAACCCAGGCTGAGATCTCTAGATCATTCCCCAGTAGACAATCTACAGGCAAGTTTGTAGACACTGCCACTCTCTTAGGGCCGGGGACACCTCCCAAGCTGAGATTAACTAATGCCATGGGATGATCTTTCTGCATTCCATCAATGTTGGTCACCTGATAGGTGAACCCAGGAAAAAGTTGTCCTGATGGGACTAGACTGTCAGTCACCATAGTGATGCTAGCCCCTGTGTCTCTATAGGCTTCAACTTTCTGGCCATTAATGTGGGGCTCCTGTCCGTACTTGCCCAAAGTGTTGGGACAAGTAGTCAAGTTGGCAAACACCATGCCATTTTCACAGACAAGAGTAGCTACATTAGGGGACCTGGTTATGCCAGAGTCCATATGAGTTCCCAAAGTAAACCCAGCCAAGTTTTTGGGGGCGCTCCCACCACCTGGGGGATTACTACTAATAGTAACAGGAGGCCTGGGAGTATTACTTGGGGGAATGTTTTCCTTATTGTTGGCCTCGGGGCAACTGCTGTCAGTCTTCCAGTGGCCAGGCTGTTTACAGTCATGGCAATAAGGTTTCTTAGGGTTAGAGGACGTTTTCTGGGACCCACCCCCACCATTGGAGTTTTGGGGCCCTGTGGAGGACTTGTCTTTAGATTTTTCCCCACCTTTCTCTTGAGGCTTGGTAGAACATTTCTTCTGGTCACTACCCTGATTTTTAGGCCTAATCCTGGTTCTGACCCATTTGTCTGCCCACTTACCCAATTCTTGGGGAGAGGTCAGATCTGAGTCCACCAGGTGCTGGTGTAGAAGCTGGTTTTGACAATTACTAAGGATCTGCTCCCTCGTAATCAGATTATACAATCCTGTGAAGTCATGTACTTTGCTGCCCAATAACCAGCCTTCCAGAGCCTTAGTGGCCCAATCAACAACATCAGTCTAGTCCTGAGTCTGTGTCTTCTGGGTGTCCCTGAACATCAACCTGTACTGTTCAGTGGTTAGGCCAAACCCATCAATCAGAGCACTCTTCAGGACAGTGTAATTGTTAGCATCATCATCCCTAACTGTAAGAAGCTCATCTCTACCTTTTTCTGAAAAGGAGAGCCACAAGATTGCTGCCCACTGACTTTGGGGGTACCTGTTGTACTTTGCAGGCTCTCTCCAAAGCAGTTATCCATTTGTGGATGTCATCCCCAACTTTGTAGTGGGGCACAATCACTCAGGTGTCTATTGTCATAGGACCTGTCTTTATCCTTAGGGATGTTGCTGCCACCAGTGGGTTCTGACCCACTCAACTTCTTTTCTCTAGCAAAAGCAAGTTTTTCTTTAGCTAGGGCAAGTTCCTCTCTCTCTATTCTGAGATTGACTTCCCTCATCCTAGCATGGTGTTCTCTTCTCTGAGGGGAAGTCATTCCCCTCTGAGAACCCCTTGAAGCGTTGGAGTGGAGAGATTCCCTAGAGTGGGATCTGTCCCTCCTATACCTCTGGTTAAGTCCACTTGTAGGCCTGAATGGGCCTGCCCCATTCTCAGCCCCAAATAGACTTAGGTTAGCCTGGCTAAGTCTCCTAACTTGGGCATGGCTGTCTACCTCTTCCTCAGAATCTTCCTCAACTTCATCCTCATCATCTTCTATGACTGCAGGATCAGTGGCATCATCTGCTGAGGGTAGGACCTCATCTGCATTTCCTGTAGGGCCTGAACCAGAGGCCTTAAGAACTTCAGATTCTTTTAGGAGTTGTTGAAGGGTAGGGTTAGAACCCTGTTTCAACTTTCTTGTGGTACACAAGTGTCTCTGCTCTCTGAAGCTGAGTATATCAAATCTGGAGAGTGCCCTTGGAGGGTGACCTCCCATAGGTAGAGAAACACTAGGTTCACCTGTGGCAGACATGATCTAGTGAGGTGTGATGTGTGCACCTACCTACACTGAGTGTTTCCTACTAAACCTCTCTAGGAGTTGTAGTCAGGGTGTGCTAGGCCCTTTGGTCTACAACAACTAATTTCAGTAGAACTTAAGTATTATAAGTCTTGTTATATGTACCTATAGGTACCTAATGTGATCTTTAAAATGATATCTCAAAGATTAGAATTGGTAAAACAACAGCAAGCTCTTATCCCAACCGCTGCACACCAATGTGAGAAGTTGGCCTGATATGTGATGTCCACTATTCTAGTGGGCACCTTGTATCAGTCCAAACAACCATTATGGTGATGGTTGTAAAGTCAACCTTATAGACCAGCTATCCTAGTGGTAGCATGGACCGAGCAGTCTTAGGCTAAACTCAAGAGGGCATGTGAAGCCAGCTGTTTTATCATATGTAACCCCTTTAATACCAAATGAAAATACACCACACAGGTTATATATAAAATATATATGTATTTATTTCTAACACAGCCCCTCTGAACTCTTTATGAGGTCAGAGGCACAAGCACATAACAAGATACTTAATTATCATACAATAAGTTGCACAATATACAGTAACACCCTAGGGGCATGTCAAACCATATACTAAAATAGTGGTATAAGAACCACGTCACGAACAAAGGATAGGCCTAGGGCCTAGGGAATCGCTGGGGCTACACTGTACGACCAAAGTATAGGAAGTAGGAGGCCCACGGGAAGCATATGCAGTGCCTTTACACACACGCAAGTTACCATAGAGTTAGAATGGGAACAAAAGAATTTGAAACTAGTTCTTTTAGGTCACTTCCGGATGGACTAGGAGAAAGCTACTTGAAGCAGGGACACTAGGATAATTAATCCCCACAGGAGCACCGGAGTATTCGCGTTACCTCACCCACAGAAAGCAGGTGCATAGGTGTCAAAGTGTGTTGGGTTTCGTCGCTGAATCCTATGGAGCTTTGGAGAAAGATGCTGCAGGCGGCCAGGAGAGAAGTGTCCGGTTGGATCCAAGGGCGGATTGAGGATGAAGAGTACCTAAAAGCAGAGGGGACAGAATCTGGGTCACTAGCCAGTGACCAGGAAGGAACCAGGAAGGAACCAGGCGATGTCGCGAAGCAATCAGGTGATGTCGTGAAGCTTGTCTCTGCAGCCACGTGGACCAGGAGGTGTCGACGACGACCAGGAGCTGGGCCAGAACTGTCCCATGAAGGGTCTCGCTGTCGGCGGGGTCGGCTTTCGGATTGAAGTCAACAAGCCTTGGCTAAGGCAACCCACGCAGGAATCGAAGATGGCTTCTGGATCAGACCGGCAAAGTCTGCTGGGCTTCTCCTTTTCAGAGAAGCAAGGGCCAGCCTGGAGCAACCAGGCCAGTGGTGAAAATGTGTAGGTTCGCTGTCACAGAGGCCACTAGCCAACGGGCAAGTGACCGGACAGATGCGTCAAGCAGAAAAATGCAAAAGGGCCCCACGCAGCACTCGTGGAGTGTGGAGGGATGATCTTCGGTGCAGATGATGCTCGGGGCTGGGACTTCTCAATACCCTATGCACAACTTTGAGGGTGCCTCAGAAGTTGCACGGAAATCAATTTGCTGGCTTCTCAAGATGGCCAGTCCCACGTCTCGCGTCACCTCTGCGGCTCTCAGCTTTCCTGTAGCTGTGGATTGCTCTGAAGGAAGGTTGGAAGTGTGGGTCTTGTCAGACTCTGTGTTCGGGCTCCGGTGGGAGCGATGACAAAGCAAACCATTGATCGCTTGATGGTGCCTGCTTGTGCAGGGTGGTCACTCCTTTACCACAAGGGAGATTCTTCAGTCCTCTATCTTCAAGTAGAACGTCGAAGGTCCAGAGTTTCATTTCAAGTTTCAGTCAGGATAAATCTAAAGTCTCTAGACTCAGCTCCTACCTATCTACTAATCTAAGGGGCTGGATTACCTGCTAGGTCCCTCCTATGGGTGGGACCACGAAAGGGGGTGGTTACACCCCTTTCCCTTTGTCCAGTTTGGCAGCAGAGCTGAGGCTGGAGTGCCCCAGCAACTGGTTTGAACCAGGCTATGCATGGGACACCTTGTGTGCCCCAGGCAGTGTCTCATTTCTTTCAGCCCTCGCTGTCCCCAATACACTATGGCTGGTCTGGGGTGGTGCTAGCACCTCCCAAGACAGGAAACCTATTGTCCAAGCCTCCTTTGCTGGAAGGACTCCCTGCAGCAGGAGGTCAGACTTGTGTCTGTGGCAGCAGCATCCATTTTGTGATGCTGAGGCTCTGGTTAACTTTAACCGGGTGGAATGCTACCCCCGTCACCAGAACTGGAGAGGGGGTAGTATTCCAAAGTGTATGACACCTTACACAACATGATTTGATAAAGGCAAACCAAAGTTAGCATTCAAACGCGAGGATGATAATGCACTTAAGAGTATATGGTATGGCTATATCATAGAACAGCTATAAGGACATGGTTCCGAAAGCTGCAGACAGGCTCAGCTCATACTAGAGCCTCATCTCACATAAAACCAAGCACTCTGCCTCCAGGATTGTTAAGGCCTGCCATAGGAGTGACTTATATTATATATATATGTGTCTATATGTAAAGGTAGGTATAGGGATACTTCACCTAAGCAAGGGGTGAATACACAACCTTGCCCCAGCTGAGTGATCAGCCAGTTGTGTCACTGGGAATGGCCAGCCAGGGGTGGCATGCTGCAGCCCCCGGTAGGCCTTGGATGCAACTATGCCCTGGGTACCTATAGAACACTGTACAGGGGCTCATAAGATGACCCAATGTCCAATTCGAGATTTACCTAAAGCACATGGAGTCCATTTTACAGAGAGAGCAGATAGCCTGGGGCCCTGATTAGCAGGATCCCAGGCCAAGTAAGTCAAAAACCAGCTAAACACTAGGCAAATAATCTGGGGTAACCATAGTCCATAGTCAGGTATCCACCTTCCTACAACGCATCTCCCAGATGCGTCACGTTGTAAATACCCCGCACCATGGCGCATCTTTTGCGCCGCTGCTGCGTCACAAAAGTGACGCAACTGCAGCGTAAAAGAGGGGCTTGTAAATCTGCCCCTCAGTGCTTAATAGATATCTCTACTTACTTTCATCTACGTATCACAGTAACTAGGAGCAAAAATGCCCATTCTCCAACTTAAACCAGGTTGAATTGGCCTATTCCTAAATGGTAAACTGTACTTGCCTATAAGTCTTTAGAATTTGATTTATAAAGTGTACCCAGGGCGTGGAAGTAAAGTGCCACTACTGCAGAATCTATTGTGAAATTCAGTACAGTAGCAAAGCAAATGTTGCTTCATGCCAAACTTATGTAGCCTTACTGTTGCAGTGTGACATGCTAACATAATCTTTGAAGGACAAAGCACACCTTTTGAATATTAGTAACTTATTTTGGTGTCATTATGTTTGTTAAATGTTTCTCTATTTTTCTAATTCTGTTTGGAACTTTTATTGTTTTGCCCTTTGACTTTATACCTGTTTTTGTACGATGTAAATGCTTTACACATTGCCCTACGTTAAGCCTGTCTGCTCTGTGCCATATCTATCAGGTGGCTGAGCTCAGGTTAATTTAATGAATTTGAGTGTTGACGCTGATAAGGGTTGTGACTACTCCTTGAGGTGGATAGTCACACACCCCAAATATTAATCCAATTTCTTAGATCTTTTAACTTACACTAACTTTTGAATTGGTCATTCTATACAACACAGTTGTCTTGTGTTTATTAGTGTGGCTAGATGTACATTTGAAAGGAATTGTCTTCCCTTTTATAATGTCTTCTTCAATTTTAAATTCCCATTTCACACAATTGATTGTGGACTTTTTCTGACAAAAATGTAAGTCAACTAAACAAATAAATACATATAGCACAATTTTTCCAGTACCAATTTTTGGGCTCTGAGAAGATCATGTACCGCTGTGACATTCTGGGATTTCTGATTTTCAATATTCATAACACATAACCACATACGTGGAGCATTTATGTAGGGCTTCAAACAGTGCAAAAACAACAATTGATGGACAGAATGCAGAACAATGTCATACATTCACCCCAGTACAGAGATCTGGGCCTAAATCCATCGTTTTTTTTGCACTCCACACCACCCCAGTTCAGACATGGTCATATGCAAATCAGCCTTGACCCTGTGCCTCATGGGAACAGTCCAGCCCGAACTGCCAAGCCATGTCTTTCCTGGACCGGAATCAAGCATCCTAGGACCGGTTTCTGGCTGTCAGCCGTCTTTAGCCAGGATAGCTTGACTCCAATGGTGTGGAGAGCATGGGACTCACATCTGAGCATACCCATCCCACTCGGGGTGACAAATGCAAAAACAACAGCTTTTGGGCTTCAAACAGTGCCCACCAGATCAAGTTTATTGGTAATTCCTGGCACTTAATTATGCTGACTTTGGCCCTTATTATGAGTGTAGGTGGTATTAAGCACACCTGAAGAATAAAAATAACACAAGGTACATTATTGGGTACTATAAATAACACCTATTACAAGTTTGTGGAGAATGACATGCAGATTTACTTGTTGTTAACACCTTAGCTGCGGCGCAATTCCCTCCCCAGTGCTGCGCTGTCCATTCGAACTAGTGCTGAATGAACGTTCAATGGACGTGCGCAGCACTGGGGAGGTAGTGCTGCCGTCGGCCAACGCCCCGACGCAGCACTTAAGGGGTTAAACGCAACAAAATCCTTATGTAACGTAAACACCGTACACATTTCCGCTGTTACATTTCGGCAAGTTTGACCTGCTGAAATTCAACAAAGCCTGAGGTATATAATGCATCAGAAAATTATCAGATACATCAAATAGCTTTCAACTCATAATTCTGACCCATGCGCAAACAGGGGTTTATGAACGGGTTGGAATTAATAGAGCTACTTGTAATCAGGCCGTATATGGAGAAGTTCAAAGTTTTGGACGAACATTGTGATGTATATCTTGTCTGAAATAAATATGAGCAACATATAAAAGATAATCAAGAACAAAAAGTGGATTAATTTGGTTATTTTTAAAACTTAACAAACCCTAAAAAGGGCTTTGATTTTGCAAAGGATGACATGCCCATGGATGGGCGCGCGACTACTTTTCATTTGTATTCATGTTCGCGACCGGAGAACGCTATCCAGTGAGCACATCTCAAACTGAACAATTCAATGGGAATTGATTAACCTTTAGGTTGTGCACGTAACACACTTTTTGACGTATATGGAGATAGTCATGGGATGACAACAAACTCTTAAGAAGCTTAGCATATACTCTACAGCATCTACTACAATGGTAGATAGGTCAGCAGAACCAAATGCATTACCCTTGTCAAAAGCCCATAAATTTGGTAGCAACTCGTACAAGTGTAAAACACTGCTGGTGGTGAAGGAGTATTGTTACCTTGATAAACCTATCAATAAAAAGCTGCCATGGTCTACACTAATTTATCCCAAAACAGCAAAACAAGATCTTAATGAAAGCATTAAAAAGAAGTATGGGATTCAATATGACCTCACTTAGAACACATTTATTGCACCAATCTGTTTTAACAGTTAACATAAGTGGCTCCCACATGGTAGAGTAAAGGGACTTGCAACTTGATAAAATAGAAGTTATTGTAAGGAAAGTAAAATGTAATCTATGAAAGGCTACCTCAATCCAAGCTCCAAGGCTGTATTTGTCGCTTCCATCAGCAAGTGCAGAGACATTAACATCAATGTGCTCTCTGGTATACTGCCAGAAGCATAGGGAATATTATTGGGTCTTTTCTCTCAGGATTCTTTAATATTTACCCCTTTATCTCCTGCAGTGATGTGGACTGACAGATTAGATCCGGCTTTTTTCAGTAAATCCTCCAGTAGGACCATATGTTATTGAAAGAAAGGATTGGGCAATGGAGCTTACTCAAGGCATGGAATATTCACACATGACGAAATTATATCAGATCTATGTTTTATATGCAAATTAGGAGCTGTCACATGCCTCTCTTTATAATGATATCTCAATTGATTTTACGCATAGCATTTCTAATTACCCCTTGGTCTATTGCCATTCTGACAATATCAGACAGAAGAAAGGAAAAAATGGATGTCATGGCAACTGTTGTCTTTGTCTTCTGTAGATTGGAAGCATCTATTGTTCTTATGTCCTCTTTCTGCGCATCTGTTTCAGAGCATAAAGCCTGAAACACTTGAGAAAAAATCTTTACATTGTTTAATGAATCTGAAAAAGACAAAGAAGGCCTGTTCTGTAATACTGTTTCTATTATTTTTTTTGTGAGTCAAATATGTGTTTATTTATCAAAGAAAACTGCATATATTTTTGCGTTTCTACAATATGTTTGGTTTTTTGTACAAAGCAAAAACATTTCTTTTCAAAATGAGAACAGTGCCCAATGCCCAGCTATCACACATCAACAAATCTTGGGCCTCATTTATGCGAAATTTCGCATCGCTGCGTGAAAGCAACGATGCGTCACTTCTCAGTGCGCACTCCTTGCGACATTCCTGATGCGTCATATTTAATGTATGATGCATCATGTCACAAGGAGTTACAGATACGTCAGTATTTCTGACGTATCTGTAATAAGCATGGGCGGAAAATCCGTTACGCTCGCGGATTTTGCGGATTTTCGGTAAATTCGCAATCCGCGAGATTCGCGAATTTCCCGCAAAATCCGCAAATTGGCACGCAGCGGATTTTTTTTCTTTGCGGTGTAAGTTCGCAATTGCGAACACGTAGGTGCGGCGGGCAGCAACAATCTCGCACTCGCGAAATTACAAAAATTGCAATTCTGCACAAGAAATCTACTAGCAAGCAGCATAGACCTTCTGAAAATGATTATTTTTATCAGAATAACTCCTCAGGTTGACATTTGCCTGCACTTTTTTAGATTTGAGGCCTTTTGATTTTCTTTGGATAACTTTTGGATTAGAAACCAACTTTCTCATATAAGCTTGGTGGGGCATTAAAGTTGCTGTAATGCTGCTCTGCAGAAAAACGAGTTTTGCAAAAGTGAAAGCAGGTTCAAAAGTTCAAACTCATCATTAGTAACCGTTCCCTGTAGTGCTTCCTGACAAGGGCCCCTCCAGAGTTCAGTTGCTAGTTGCAACAATTGTATGACCCTGCTCTGACCCTCACAGCAGGCTCATAGAATAGCTACAAGTAGGCCACAAAGGTCCTGGAAAAAAAAATTGCACTGCAACAGAAAGCAAATTACAGATACGGAAGCAGGTGCCAGACTTAAATTAATTCATGTCAGTTGAAGCAGGCAGGTGTGCTTGCTTTTTCCCCCCATAATCTACAGTGATGATGAACCAGAGGGTGGCATAAGGCATTGATGTACCAGAGGGTGGCATGGGTAAAACAGAGGGTGGCAGGGGTGAAACAGAGGGTGCTGGGAACCTATGATGATGAACCAGACGTAGAAACACATAATCGTGACCGTTGCGAGCCGACATGTAAGTTCGCAATTGCAAACTGTTACAAAACCCTCGCGAACTGTCAGAAATCCTTGCGAACTGTCAGAAATCCTTGCGAACACAAAAAAAAATCCGCAAATTCGCGAGAATTCGCGGATATTGCGGATTGCGAGTTCGCAAACTCGCAAAATTCGCGAACGCCAGATTCGCAAAATTCGCCCATGCTTAATCTGTAAGCGCAAAAGTGCTGCATTGCTGGAGGGTGTCACAAAAGTGTTGCAACTCCAGGAATGCGTACTTTCACATGGTGCAAGCCCCATGTGAAAGGGCCTGCGTCAGTCTTACGCCTGCTGTGAGGCAGGCGCAAGATTTTGACGCAACGGCGTCCTAAAAGTGACGCCGTGAAATCTAATAGATTTCCCTGCGTCACTTCTACGACCCCTCCTTGCGTCAATACGCCCCCATTGCATACATTATACCTGGCGAAGGTATAATGTGGCGCAGGGGTTTACAAAGTGACTCATCTACCTAGATGCGTCACTTTGTAAATATGGCGCAACAAGGCGCATTTTTTACGCCACTGGTGCGTCACAATAAGTGACGCACCGGTGGCGTAAAAGTGAGGTACAGCCTCATAAATGAGGCCCCTTGAACCCAAAGGGCAGAGCCTTTCTTCAAAGGAGAGAGGGCACGCTCCTACAGACATCTTGGCATGAGCCTCAGTTGGGGTGATGAGTGACAGAAAACGAGAGGGAAAGTGTAGACACAGGGGTCTGTTTACCAAATTCTTATCCAGTGCAGTGAAGCAGCCAAAAATGCTGCACTGCGCTGCGTGGTAAGGAGAGACGAGCACCATATTTAGAGATGTTGCTCTCTCCTCCCCACTCCCTAGCATCGACTCACAATCAGGCAGCCGTGAGCCACGCTCACACCTTTGCACCTTCGTGCAAGGGTTTCTATGTGAATCTAGCATAGGTTTTGTATTGGAAAGGTTCCCTTCCAGTACAAAATACTATGCTTAGACTAACTTTGAAACTTTTCCCACTTTGTATACTTTTTGTACAGTGGAGAAAACATTCAAAGTCGGAAAAGAAAAGAGAAATAAAAGCATTTCACTTTGATAGCGCCAATTTAAAATGGGCGTTATTTGTTAACATAAATTCCTGTCTGCACTTTTCAGTACATAGGGTTTGCGTAAAAAAACATGGGTGGTCCCATGGTAATGCCCAGGCACCATCCATGTAACTCCTTCTTGGCACTTGCTAAGTAATGAAAAGCAGCGCTATACGCTACTTTTCGTTACTTTCAAGTGTATTTCAAGGGCAAAACAAGTTTTGCACTAAAAAGTAAGTAGCTTATTTGTAAACCTCTTGCACTGCTCGTGTGTCACTTTTTGTCACAAAAAAGTGAAGGTCTGGTGGTGCAAGAGGCTTGTAAATAGGCCCCTAAATTGGGGGAAAAAATTGTGACGCAAAGAGGGCAAACAATATTATTAAATACATCCCTTAGCGTTGGGGCCAACAAAGAGACTCTCTCTATATAAAGGACACCTATCCAGGCAGCACTCGAGAAGCTGAGGACCTGTCAAAATGTATCCAGATTAGACCCTTCCGTAGGGCATGGATGATGGGATACATCAGGTTAATAAAGAGGTTGATTAACCTCTACTCCAACAGAACATACCTCTTCCCTTAAATATCTGAAACACTGTGAGCTGCTGTTTCAGAAATTGATACACATGGAGTAATGTGTCTCCACGTAAATATTGGGATGAATAAGAATTACATATTCAAGCACATCCTACTGCCTTGGAGATGTTCTTATTGTCAAGGGACCACACTCCTACATTTGATGCAGGCAGGGACGCTTTAAATAGAGGTCAAATGCTCATAAAAACACATAGTTGTTAAAAAATAAACCTTCATTCTCGCTTAGTGCAATTCACAAAACATTCACAGCTCTCGTTAGAAGTACAGTTGAATCATTTTACAGGAATAATTGGCATTCATGAAAACAAACGAAGGGATGTAGGGCCATATGTACGACCCTTCACTTTTGAGTGGCAAATTGAGTCGAATTGAGGCAAGCGCAATTTGCGGCCCCATTGATAATGGCTAGCACTCTCAAGGATGGTGGCCTGCTGGGATCAGCAGACCACAGTGTCTAGGACTGCTTTTTAAATAATGTGTGTTGGACCCGGCCCTTTTGGCAGGTTCACACCGAGACTTTTTGCTTTTTCCTAGCCTGTTTCTGGAACCTGGTGGTGGTGATTTTAGGCCTTTGCGCACTTTTTCACTGTGGTACAGTGTAAAGTGCGTGAGTTCTCTGTGTATGTGTGGTGAGTGACCTGCCCTCCCATAGGAATGAATGGGGAATATGTATGCCCATGGTAGTTCCTGATGTGTGGAGAGTGCAGGGTCGAGTTTGGTATGTGCGAACTCGTGAGATTGAATGCTGCGTAATGATATATGCGGCATGATTGTGTCTAGTGCAGAAGTGCCACTTTTAGAAGTTGGCATATTTGTGTAATTTGTGCCTGGCATGTGATTGGCTGAGGCTGGCTGGTGAGCCTGGCTCCAAGAGTCTGGGAGGATCTGCCCCGGTGGTGAATGGAGTGTTTAGCATGCTGATGTGAGGGGAGGAGTGAGCCTGGGCCTGCTTGTGGATTGACCGTCTGGTTTGAGGGTCCTGAATGAGGCTGGGTTTTCCCCACACAGTGATGGCTCCACCCCCTGGGGTGCGTCTGATGTCCCTAGTCTGGCCAGTGAAAGGAATGCCCTATAACCAGTTCTAGATGGTTCTCACACTGTCTGCACCCCTTAGACAAAGGATTTTGGGTATAAAAAGTGTGCTGTGACACTCTAAAAATGTTCTTGTTTCTGCCTTGAATCCAACCAGGGGCGTGCTGCTGCTTGGGCCCAGGGGAATCCCTGGGCCCTGCCCAGCCCCTGGATATCTGATGGACCTTCCTGTTTTGGGAGCTGCTGGGCTCCACCTTATGTCCTGGACTGCTGAGGTCCTGGACCCCTGAAGGACTTTGCTGGACTTTGTGTGCTTTTAGCGCTGGGAGCGCTTTACTCTCACTGTTAAGCGCTGGGAGCGCTTTATCCCTGCTCTAAGCGCCTGGGAGCGCTTTTATTTCCACTGGGACCTTGTTGGTCCTCTAGCGCTTGGTAGCGCTTTTATTCCCCGTTTACTTAGTTAATTTACGGGTGCCACCCCGTTATTTTATTTAATTACTTGAAGCTGGTGCCCACCCGGCATTGCCCCATGTTGAATTCACCGCCGCTGGCCCGGAGATCGATATAGAGGAGCTGCGCCCACCTCCCTGCAAGGGCCGCGCTGCCATTGGCGGCCCTCAGCATAGGAAGCCAGGCAAGCAGTGGCGCGACGTGGGCGGGACCTTGCGACACTAGGAAGCAGCTCGCTGGCAAAAACTGCGCGGCCGGCGGGAAGAGCTCCGGCGAGAGGAGAAGGAAGCTGTCTGCTGGGTCCCCCGGGGCTCCCGAGTGAAGGGAGAGCCCCGGGGAGAGAGAGAAGTCCGGCGTGAGGACAGCGAGGCTCCCAGAATGGAGGGAGAGTCCAGCGGATCCCCCGCCCGACGCTGGAGCTGGACCGGGTCTCGAGGACCGAGCCGGTGAGTAGAGCGGGGCAAAGCGGGGGGGCAATGGTGACCTTCCGGCTCCCCCAAGGAAGCAAATGATGGTGGTGCCAGAACGGCACCGACTCAGAGCGGCCCCGTTTGCCCAGTAGGCCGCTCCAACGTTGGGACACATTTTTTGTTAGAGACCCGTGTGAGTGTGCCTTAGGGCGGCCCCAGATGACAGTGGGCCGCCCCACCATTTTGATAGAGCCATATGGCTCCAACGACGGGGCAAGATTTGTGTAGAGCCCTGAGAAGGCTCCGGGGCCATTCTAGTTAGAGGGGGCGTCGGGGCACATTGCCGGTGCCCGCCCCCTCCTGCCTGCGAAATGTTTGTTTAGAGCCTGTCGAGGCTCCCACGACCACGAGGCATTGTAATTTAAAGAGCCTGTGTGGCTGCCCCCCCTGGCCCTATTTTTAAGCGCTAGTCTCTGGGGACATATTTATTCAAGGAGCCAGTGGGCTAAAGGGGTACAGTGATTTTAGAGCCTGTGTGGCTCCAATGTGGCTACAGCCTGCGCATATCTTCTTCAGAGCCTGTGTGGCTCCAACCCCTGCGGCGCAGTTTGTCTAGGGTCAGTGAGAGCCCTTGCTGCAGTTTGAAGTTCACAGCTGCCCAGCAATTAGTGGGCAGCTGCATCGTTTAGGTCTTGTGATTGTTCTCAGGTGCCCAGCAAGTAGTGGGCACCTGCAACGTTTAGGTTTTGCGCCAGTTGCGCACCCCTGAGTGGCGCTGCAAGGCAGCGCGCCCTGACATTATGGAAACAGGGCTCTTTAGTCCCTTTATTAGATGGGGCCTGGTACGTAATTTTATTTAGGCATTATGTGATGGTAATTGCCTAATGTGAGTTTTGCGCAATGTGATGTGGTGCTAGGAAATGTAATGTATTTAATATGATTACGCACCTTGATCTTACACCTCTGAATGTTTTCATGCATCATGTATTTTTGCGCTATTGAGTTATGTTCTGGCACCTCTGAATGTTTTTATGCATCATGTGTCTTCCTTGATTTTACACCTCTAAATGTGGTGGTTTATGCATCATGCGTTTTTCCTTCCTTACACCTCTGAATGTTTTAGGCATCATGTGTTTTCTCCGGTACCTCTGAATGTGTTTTGATGCATCATGTGCCTTGTTCTTACACCGCTGAATGTATGTTTTATGCATCATGTGTTTTTCCTTCCCTACACCTCTGAATGTTGTGATGCATCACGTGTAATATGTTCTTGCTTATACCCCTAACTGTATTGTGATACTTAGGTGGTTGTTCTTTTTAGTACAAGTGGTCCTAGTGAGGTCCTGGTTCCCTGCGTGACATTCTCCTAAGGTGTTTAGGGTTGCGTAGGTGGTACTTACCTGTTCCCAGTAGTTACTGGATGTGATCTATAACTGTTATTTTGTGCTATACTTATTCTAAGTTCTAGAAGTGCTATTTCTAAAAGTGTTGATTCTGACAGTGGCCCATGTGGACCTGTCCTGTAAATAATCCCTTGTGAATATTGCCCGTGCCTGTTGGCACAATGTACATTTGTGACTTCTATCTGATGTGTGTTTACAATACAAAAGTTATTTTTATATAACCTTGTGTGGAGTTCCTTTTGTGGTGTGCCTAGGATGTTGTTGCTGTTGTGTGCTGGCGCAAATGCTTCATACATTGCCTCCGGGATAGGCCTGTCTGCTCGAGTCAAGCTACCAAGGGGGTGAGCAGAGTTTGTGACTCCCTTGCCCTGACTAGAATGGTGGTTTCTACCTAACTTTGGTGTCAGCCTTAGCCAACCATAAATAGCCAGTTCTAACAATGTGTGACTGCAACTAATGATGGACCGAATGCTGAATGATTCAAACATTCTCCCCCAGTCAAGGGATCTGGGTTAAATACATCGTTCTTTTGCCCACTACACCACCCCAGTTCGAACCAAGTCATATGAAAATCAGTCTTGACCCTGTGAATCATGGGAACAGTCCAGACTGAACTGCCAGGCCAGGTCCTCCCTGGACCGGAAACAAGCATTCTGGGACCGGTTTCGAGGTATGTCACCATTCATCAGCCAGGCTAGCTTGAATCCAGTGGCACAGTGAGCAAAGGACCCACGTCTGGGTATACTCGTCCGACTTAGGGAGAAAAGTGTGACTGCGATAAATGATGGACGGAATGCTGAATGATTCAAACGTTCTCACCCAGTCAAGAGATCCTGGTTAAATCTATCGTTCTTTTGCCCACTACGTCTCCCCAGTTTGGACCCAGCCATATGCAAATCGGTCTTGACCATGTGCCTCATGGGAACAGTCCAGACCGAACTGTTAAGCCAGGTCCTCCCTGGACCGTAAACAGCATCCTGGGACCGGTTTCGGGGTATGTCCCCCTTCAACAGCCAGGCTAGCTTGAATCCAGTTGCACAGTGAGCAAGGATGTGTGCAAAAAAACATTTTCGCACACACTCACAAAGAGGAAGGGATCCCCTGGGTACCCGTTCCCGTTTGCGAGTGGTTTACCACCTACTTTAGTGTTTTGCGGCTGCAAATGCAGTCACAAAACAATGGTCCATTGCATTGATACTCTCTATTAGGAAGGGACGCCCCTTCCTAATAGCGAGAGTTGCAAACGCTATTTTGCGAGTCAGTGACTCGCAAAATTGCAGTGGTACATGCCAGGACCCTTTTTTGCGGTCGCAAACGTACCGATCTTCCATTTGCGACAGCAAAAAAGATTGCACATTTGCCCCGTAGTGAGCAATGCACACTATGCCATATCACTAAGAATTTGCATTCCTTTTTCTTAGCATATTTTGAGTAGAATTTGACACCATTACAAATCAAAAATCACTGCATTACGTAAAACAGTATTTTCAGGCATTCTAGCAAGACTAATGCAACTTTGCCCACATTATTTGTAAGGATTTATGGCTTATGCATTATGCAATGTTCTGATGTTTCACCTGACTTCTACCTGCGTTTTTATTACTGTCCCTAAATAACCTATACCTAGGACTCTGCAGGAGTGTGTCACTCTGAGCTACATCAATTTTGTTTTAATTGGTTCCCATACGTTATGTAGGATATTACTTCTAGCCCCGCCATTCTAAATTGACACAAGTGGAGTACTATATTAAGAATAGTCAGAAATAACATCACTTTCAAACTCGGGACTAATTGGGTGCCACTAAAAAGTAAAACTAAGGATTGACATCAATATTATATTAGCAAAGGATAAAAACTGGAAAATTATTTTAAAAATGTAAATCATCAGACGTTAAGATCAGTCGTACAAGTATTAGGTGGCTTCAACTTCCCAGTGCATTGTAACTTAATAATTACCAGAACCGTAGTTCAGCTAGATGAGGTGGGGAAGAATGACTCCTCATGCTTTCACCACCAAGCTGAGGCCCATATTTATAAAGGTATTTTATTGCCCTTAGGCCACGCAAGCAGGCGCATGGGTGATATTTATCAGACCACGCCATGCCACCTTGAATGGCCCTGCATGGCTTGATAAATCTAGAGGAACACAAGGCAGCGCAATTCACTGTTCCCTACGGTGGCGTTCTCTGGGTGGAAAGTGAGTGTTCCCAAACATCCACCCATTGATTTTGGCACATTCCCAGATATACCATTAGTTGTAGACCTGGGAATGTACCAACATGCTACACCTCCTGAGGGGAAGCGTAACAAGGAGAAATATCTTTATTTCTCCTAATTTTTTTCTCAACATGTCTCGCATTCTGCAGCACACAAAGAAAGAGGAAAACACCTCTCAATATTGTTTTTGTGCAGCAAGGTAATCCTTTCGGCACAAAACAATCCTGCCTACATTGCCGGCACCCTTCAACATGCTGCAAGGGTGCCTGCATTGGCACTAGGCAGCCAAAAGTATGCCAGTGCTAGGAAAGGACAGGAATGAGCCATATAATGTTAAATATGGCACATTCCTGCTGCCTCGCTTTCACACAGCACATGCTTCACTGTGTGGAAGATTTCTTAATTTGCCCCAAAGTTTTTCAGTCTTTTATCTTTCCAGAGTTGATAAAATGAGAACCAATTTCATTAAAAAATGCCTACTGTGCCTACATAAAGTGCTTTGACATCTGCACCAAAGTGTGAAGTGTTATATAAATAAAATGCTTAAGGACTGAAAATGAGAGGTAAAAGAAATCAACATACATGTGTAATAAATAACAAATAAAATAGCTCCGGACCCGGTCTGCTCCCTTGATTTTGAATTAAAGTACCTGTCAAATAATTGGAATTTATTTTTACCCCAGTTCTGCAAAGTTTTTGGATAATGTCATACCAAGTTTGAGGCACATTTTCGGTTACTGGTTACGAAACCTGGTCAGAAACACCTTATTACTTACACCAGTCATTTCCAGCAATTGGTGCTGAGGCTGCCTGGTCAGACGAAGGAGCCACAGATATATTCTATCAAGACTTAAAAGAAGATCTTAAAAACACATTGTCATTGGTAGTAAATAGTACTACTATCTTCCTGGCTTTGATTGATCTAACTCTACAAACGAATGTGCAGTTAAAGAGACATTCTAGAAGAAGAATATTTGTGAAAAGATCCATGGAAAGTAGAGGCATTTAAGAACTCCCTTACTGTGGAAGAGAAGGAAAGGAGAAGTAAGGCAGGAGTATATCTTTATTGTGGCCAGAGAGGGTATTTTGTATGAGCTCGTCCTTGAGTGTTGGAAAAGGAACTCATTTTCTAATAAATAGACGAAGAATGGGCAGGGTCATTCCTGAAGTATATGTTGAGGAGTGTTGCTGAACTATTTAGGAGAATTGATGAAACAAAGTTATCAAGAGTTGTTTCTGAGGAAAAAGTCTCTTGTTCCTGGTGACACTAGGTATGAAACTGATTTAATTAATTCTCCTTACTTCCTCATTGTATTGGGCACCACTTGCCTGAGAGTACATAATTCCCATATCAATTTGCAGTTGACTGAAGGGATGCACCCAGCCAGGCAGAACCTACCACTGCCGTCAAGGGCGGGTGATTACATTCACTGTAAAGACCACTGACTCATTGTCAGTGAAATTGCTCTCCCCCCTCGCAGTTCCACCATCAAGTGAGGCCTTCCCCAAAGCCCCTGCACTCTTGAGCGCTGGTGTTAAAGGCCCTCCTTCACCCGCAGGTTTTACCTGCACCACATCCCTGGTGTCCAGTGGACCTCTGTCTCCTTTCTCTAGTTCCGCTCTCTCTCTTCATTTTCACTTGTTATTCACTGATTTCAATCTCCCCCTTTTACTCTCCTTCTGTGTCTTTCTTCAGTTTTCTCTTGTTTTTTTACTGATTTCAATATCTCCCTTTCACTCCCCTTCTGTGTCTCTCCTCTGTTTTCACTCGATTTTTACTGATTTCAATCTCCCCCTTTCACTCCCTATATGTGTCTTTCCTCCATTTTCACTAGTTTTTTGCTGATTTCCATCTCCCCTTTTACTCCCCCTCTTTGTCTTTCCTCCATTTTCATTCATTTTTTACCGATTCCTATCTCCCCCTTCACTCCCCTCTGTGTCTTTCCTCCGTTTTCACTTGTTTTTCACTGATTTAATCTTACCCTCTCACTCTCCTTCTGTCTTTCTCCCAATTTTCTTGCACCTTTCATTGCCTCATTTCCACTCTTTCCTCTCTTTTTGCCTTTTCTGACCATTTTTCATTGCCGCTTCTGCCCCTGCGGCCCCTCTCCTCCAGCACGACCAACGCGACCGGCCCAATCCATCTCCCTTCCCCTCTCCTGCCCTCCCCGACCCCTACATAGTTGCTGTTGCTGCACGGCCATGCCGCTGGCGCCGCAAGATCTAAAAGCAAGCCTGTCTGCACTTGTCTGCAACCAGACTGCGACTGGCGCCAGGAACCCTGGTACCCTGGACATCCCCAATGCCAATGCTACGACCCAGCAGCACTCCATGCTCTCAAACCCAGGAAACAACAACAACTGCAAGCTAGCATCACCAGCCAACACCCACGGACCCTTCAGCTGTCATCGCTGCCGGCACACCTGCAGAACCGCCAAGACCACGGACCCGGTGCAACCCACCCACAAGACCACAACCCAACCGAAGACCCTGCAATGCATCCTCCTTAACGTCCGATCACTCCACAAACACGCAACCAAAATCTGGGACTTCCTCGACAGCACCACCCCGAACGCAGAGTTCTTCACTGAAACATGGACCAACACCACCGCATGACCTGACATCGCCATCGGCATTCCCCAAGGAAGGACCAACCCACCCGCCCAGGTTAAGGAATCGCCATGGTCCACAGATCCAACCTCCACCTGAGCACACTCCCTGACGAGCCCACAGACCTATTGGAAAACCTTCACTTCAAGACACTGGCCAGCCCTACCACCACCCTGCTAGGAAACCTCATCTACTGACCCCCTGGATCATGCGGACTTTCCACCAACTCCATCACGAACATCATCTCCCCGCATGCCATCGCATCCACCAACTACACCCTACTGGGAGACCTCAACTTCCACCTCGACAACCAACTAGACCCCAGCACCACATCCCTTCAGGACAACCTCCACAATATTGATGCGTCAACTTCACCCTCAGAACACCCACCATCCACAGACATCTGCACCTGCTCCCACAAAGAAACTGGACCAGAATCACCAACGACCAGCTACCCTCATCACTCAGCAACTCCACCCCAACCATTGTGGAAAACGACAACCTCAACACCGCAGCCCGAACCCTGCACAGATGGATCTCGAACAACGGCAACACTATAGCCCCTCAAGAAAAACAACAACCCCCACGCCAAGAAAGCCAGATGGTTTACCACCGAACTGCGAAAGTCCATATGCCTTTGCCACCGCCTCGAAAAGGCCTGGACAAACACTAAATCCACAGAAGCCGACAACAACTTCAGAGCCACCACCAACACCCACCACAAGCGCATCAGAAAAGCAAGGAAAAAAGCGATTGAAGACAGCATCTCCACTCATGCACACAACAGCAAAGAACTCTTCAACATCATCAAGAAGTTTGCCCAACCCACCAGCGAGCACACCAACATCCCTCCCTCACAAGACCTCTACGACAAACTCAGCACCTTTTTCCACCACAAAATCAAGAGCATTTACAACTTCGACGAAGACAACCGACACACCGAACCCTCACCAACCACCCGACACCCTGAAGCCAGAGATCGACAACTGAACAGCCCTCAACCCTGAAGACACACTGAAGATGATGAAGTCAATCCACTCTGGGGCCCCGACGGACCCCTGCCCCCACCACATTTTCAACACAGCTGCCGACACCATCGCACCCATGCTTTGCCACACGATCAACCGCTCCCTGGCAACCGCCATGTTCCCTGACGACTGGAAACAGGCAGAGGTCAACCCCCTCTGAAAGAAACCCTCGTCGGACCCCACCAACCTCAAAAACTACAGACCCATCTCCCTGCTCCCGTCGCCAGCGAAAGTCATTGAGAAAGTCATCAACAGCCAACTCGCCACATTCACAACATCCTCGACCACTCCCAATCCAGCTTAAAAAAAAACCACAGTACGGAAACCGCCCTCCTCGCTGCAACAGACTAAATCCGCACCCTACTGGACAAAGGAGAAACAGCAGCCCTCATCCTCCTCGACCTCTCAGCGGCGTTCGACACAGTCTCTCACTGCACCCTAATACGCAGACTCCACAACGCAGGGATCCAGGACAAGGCCCTCAACTGGATCTGCTCCTTCCTCTCCGGCAGAACACAGTGGGTCAGACTCCCCCCTTTCCTCTCCGACCCTACACTGACCACCTGCGGAGTCCCACAGGGGTCCTCCCTCAGCCCTACACTCTTCAACATCTACATGGCTCCGCTCAACCCCATCATCAGAACCTACGGGCTCAACATTGTGCCATACGCAGACGACACCCAACTCATCCTCTCCCTATCCAACAACCCAATACCGCCAGACACAATTTTCGAGAATGCATGGAAGCCGTCACCAAATGGATGAAAAATAGCTGTCTACAACTAAACACCAACAAAACATAAGTACTCATCATGGGCCAAAACCCCGACGCATGGAACGACACCAGGTGGCCGCCCTCCCTCGGAAGCCCGCCCACCCGAATGAACCACGCATGCAACCTGGGAATCATCCTGGACTCGGAGCTCACAATGGACCGCCAGATCAACTCCATCTCGTCCTCTTGCTTCCACACCCTCCGCCTCCTACGTAAGACCTTCAAATGGATCCCCTCGAACATCGAAAGACCATCACTCATGCCAGCAGACTCGACTTCGGCAAGGCAGTCTACGCCGAAATAAACAAAAACCTTACACGCAAGCTACAGAACATCCAGAACGCCACTGCAAGACTGGTCCTTGACCTGCCAAGACTCTGCAACATCTCCCAGCACCTGCGCACACTCCACTGCATCCCCATCAAAGCTAGAGCCACCTTCAAGATGCTCACCCACGACACAAGACCCTCCACGACACCAGACCAGCATAACTGAACAGCCGACTCAAATTCCATGCACCCCAGAGGACCCTACGACCCAGCTCTCCTACGCTGTGGTCCCCCGCACCAGAAAGACCCGATCTGGAGGCCGCTCCATCTCCTTCCTCGTGGCCCGAGCCTGGAACGCTCTGCCGCTCCACCTCAGTCAGACAACATCGCTTCCCATCTTCGCAAGAAACCTCAAAACCTTCAACAGATGGACTGGAGCCTGCAAACCCTCCCCCCAGCGCCTTGAGACCCTTACGGGTGAGTAGTCGCGCTTAACAAATGCCTGATTGATTGATTGATTGATTGATTGATTGATTGATTGATAACCTGTGCTCACTCTTGGGGAGCTTGGCACTGAGCAGTCAGGCTTTCCTCAGAGCCTAAGTGTAAAGCAATGGCACAGCAGTCACTCGTGATAAATACACTGAGCATCCCAAAATATGTAGCAAGCTTTTTTTAACCCCTTCACTGCGGCAGCTATTCCGCCGCAGTGCTAAGGGGGCAGGGCGGCCGCGCGGCGGCCGCATGCTGGTGACGGAACCGCTCCGTCACCAGCGTCGGTTGCGCTGTGCTTATGACGGAGCGGTTCCGTCATGGCCCGCCCCGCTCAATGGAACGCTCAGCGCAGGCGCGGAATTCGCACCGCGCAGTCGCGCCGAGCGGGCCATGACGGAACCGCTCCATCATCAGCACAGCTCACCCGCAGCTGATGACGGAGCGGTTCCGTCATCAGCGTCCAAAGGGTTAAGAGGTAGCTGCCGACAAGTGGAGTTTAGCAGCCACTCTGGAAGTTCACCCACAGTTCTAAAAACACAATTGAGTCACACAGTCCCTTGACCCGCTTTTGAACTGTCTCTGAATCAGTCCTTCAACTCAGTCAATCTCTCTCGCTACTACCTGCCGCCAAGATGTCTTCGGTAGGGTTCAGCTGAGGAAAGGGCAGTTAGGCAGTTTTCAGTTTCAAATACTTTATGTAGAAAATCAAGTCCATTAAAGTGCCATAAACAGAGATTAAAAAGAAGAATCATTCCAAAAATGTATCACCATTATGTTTAAAAAACTTAGTTGGCAAGTAACAGCTTCTCAATCATAGAGATTCAAACACTTCATGAGAAAGAGAGGGTTCATGACACATTTTTTGATAAATGACATATAGTATTTAAAATATACCTTTTCGGATTTATAGAAAATAGGGAGTTTTCACTCTGAATGGTAGATTACAGCGCCTCTTAAGGTGAGCATCACTTGATAGTCAATACAATTTCCATGATGCAGCCATATAATTTAAGCACAACATTAATAAACTGAGAATAAAAGTCTACAGCAGTAAGAACATATGACTCAGCCCACTGTATCTATTGTTGTTTTTATGTCAGCTGTGCAGAAGATAAGAGCCTGAGGTCTGAGTGAGGCGAATTGTCTACAAAAGGTTTCATGGCTGCATAACTATGACTTAGAGAGCTCGCCCTAGAGTGCTGAAGCATTTAAAACAATGGTTTACTTTCATAATAATTTGCCTGCTGCATCCAGAAATTTTTACAAGTTTGGAAATCAGCTGCAGCTGAGCATTGTCCTGATAATTGACAGTTGCTGGGATTGTTCGGAATCTTTCTTTAATCAGCAGGTGTCGGAGAAATCTTTTACGTTCCATAAGGAGAGCAGGGCAGATGGAAAGCAAGTGTGATAAAGAGTCCTAGAGCGACCCACATAAGCGGCATGTTTTAGTGACAAGTTCAAGCCGATGGAGGTAGACAATCTAGCATTGGAAATGCAATAGGTCTCGCATTAGGAAAGTTTGAGCTATTGGTATAGTAAATGACACTTTTTTTATTTATGTGTTGGTTTTGAAAGTAGCAAAATTAATAGCTTTGTCAGTTACAATGTCAATAGTTTTAACTTTTGCAAATGTGACACCTATAGCATTTGTAATGCAATGTGTGTTGTATTTACGTGACTTAGATGTATTGATATTACAAATAACAATGGCTTTTAATTTTGTAAATAATTAATACTTAAATAAAAGTTATTGTAATTTATAATGGCAATAGCTTAAACGTTTGTAAATAACTTTTGTGAAGATTATGTTCAGTGTATTTTATTGTGACGACAATCCAAGAACATTGCATTTGCACCTACACACACAGAGCCACACACATGTAGATGTGGTGGTGGTGGGTCTGGGGGATATGGTGGTGGTGGATGTGGTGGTGGTGGTGGATGTGGTGGTGGATGTGGTAGTGGATATGGTGGTGGTGGTGGATGTGGTGGTGATGGTGGTGGATGTGGGGGTGGGGGTGGATGTGGGGGTGGTGGTGGATGTGGTGTTGGTGGTGGAGGTGGTGGTGGTGGTGGAGGTGGTGGTGGTGGTGAATGTGGTGAATGTGGTGGTGGAGGTGGTCGATGTGGTGTTGATGTGGTGGATGTGGTGGTGGTGGATGCGGTGGTTGTGGATGTGGTGAAAGTGGTGGTGGATGTGGTGGTGGAAGTGATGGTGGTGGGTGTGGTGGATGCGGTGGTGGATGTGGTGGTGGTGGATGCGGTGGTGGATGAGGTGGTGGTGGATGCGGTGATGGATGTGGTGGTGGTGGATGTGGTGGTGGATGTGGTTGTGGTGGTGGTGGTGGATGTGGTTGTGGTGGTGGTGGTGGATGTGGTGGTGGTGGTGGATGTGGTGGTGGATGCGGTGGTGGTGGATGCACTGGAAGTGGTGGATGTGGTGGTGGATGTCATGGTGGATGTGAAGGTGATGGATGTGATGGTGGATGTGGTGGATGTGGTGGTGATGGTGGATGTGGTGGTGATGGTGGATGTGGTGGTGTTGTGGTGGATGTGGTGGTTGTGGATGTGGTGGTTGTGGTGGATGCGTTGGTGGATGAGGTGGTGGATGAGGTGGTGGATGAGGTGGTGGATGAGGTGGTGGATGAGGTGGTGGATGAGGTGGTGGTGGATGAGGTGGTGGATGAGGTGGTGGTGGATGCAGTGGAAGTGGTGGATGTGGTGGTGGATGCGGTGGATGTGGTGGTGGTGGTGGATGTGGTGGTGGTGGATGCGGAGGTGAAGTGGTGGTGGATATGGTGGTGGTGGATGTGGTGGTGGATGTGGTGGTGGTGGATGTGGTGGTGGATTTGGTGTTGGTGGATGTGATGGTGGATGTGATGGTGGATGTGGTGGTGGATGTGGTGGTGGATGTGGTGGTGGATGTGGATTTGATGGTGGATGTGATGGTGAATGTGGTGGTGATGGTGGATGTGGTGGTGGATGTGGTGGTGGATGTGGTGGTGGATGTGGATTTGATGGTGGATGTGATGGTGAATGTGGTGGTGATGGTGGATGTGGTGGTGGATGTGGTGGTGGTGGTGGATGTGGTGGATGCGGTGGTGGTGGTAGTGGTGGATGGGGTGGTGGTTGTAGTGGATGTGGTGGTGGTGGATGCGGTGGTTTGAAATGTCGTCCTGCCAACTTACTGTAAGGAGCAGGATCTGAGCAGACAACCTTAGTAGGACACCAAAAGCTTACACATCCCAGGATGTCTGCCAACTATGTTATTTAGGTGTATTTGTAAAGCGTACTACACCCGCGAGGGTATCCTTCCGCTGAAGAATTCAACATGTTCTGAATAACTGAACTAGTTCGACTTTATACTTGGCCTCTGGTACTCGTCCCTCGTCCAGTTACAAAGGGGAAAGTAAAACTACAAATACCAGAAACCAAAGTAAACAGGCTCTGCAAAGCCTCTCGCACATGGCACGCATGGGCTAGTGGTCATCGTGGCGGTAGATCGAAGCTAAAAAGTTGTAGTTGCGTTGCTATAAGAGAGACGAGAGTACTGTGCGTTTAGCTCGGATTAAACATGGTCTGTTTCACCAATGGCGTTAGAAGCCTGCAGCCGGGACAGACAGTACAGTGTTAATGCGCATGTGGCTGCGGTGTTGTTCTTTTCATTCACAAAGTCTGTTCAGACAAAGGGCGGGGGGTAGAGGGGGGAAAGAGAAACAAACAGACCAATCCCGGCAGGCTCAGCTCTCCCGGGCCAAGAAGTGGCTGAAGGAGCGAGAAAAACAAGTCCGGCCGCCGAGAGCTCTTCCAGCCTGCAGAGGGACCCAGGTGAGGTGGGGGCCAGAGCGGGAGCTTCGGGTATGCTACAGCCGTTGGGGAGCAAGAGGGTACCCCGCATGGTTAATGTTGCTTCTACGTGGCCTGCCCCGTCCGACGCGCGCCTGGTGCCTCTTCCTTAGCTGCAGTGGAAGTTGGTGCGACTGTGCGGGGCTCACACAGGCCCAGGGCAGCGCAGGCTGCAGCAGCAGGGAGAGAGTTCGAGGGGCGCTCGCGTGGCTCAGATATCGGGAAAGGAGCGCAGTGCATTGCAAATTAGGCACAGCTGCGACGTTCCCAGGAGATGGTGCATTTGAAATTGGAGGCGTGGAGGGGGTGCGAGAAAACTCAGAACTCATGCAAAATGGGGTACCTAAGAATCGGGGGCACTTTAGCATGACTGGAGCATGTAATTCGTAATGTAAAAAGCCTGGCGCCGTCAAAGTGAAAGTACGGCTGGCAAAAACAAGACGGAGGGAGAGAAGGGGAGGGGGGAGGAGAAATGCGACACGGCGGGCAGGGCAGGGGGCGGAGCGGGGAGAGGGTGTGAAAGCAGCAGGGGCCTGGAGTGCGGCTGAAGGGAACTGATGTGCACGCGCTTTTAAGCTCAATGCGCATGCGCATTGAGCTTGAATTTCACGGGCACTGCAAGGAATCGCCACGATTCCTTGCAAGTTGGTTAAAGACTGTTTAAGTCCCCATAGTCTCGCAAGCTCGATGTGCATGCGCATCGAATAGCGAGACCTGAAAACAGCCCATTCGAAGGTGGCAACATTTCACTTTATGATACCATGACAAAGGTTCCATGACGTATTTTTGACGCCTCCTTCTGGCATAACTGGTGAGAACTAAGGCAGCATGTTCTCTTCTGGTGAAAGTCTGATAGTCTGAGGCAAAAGATTCAATGTTACCCCTTCCATTCAAGGCTGCTTTGAATTGTGGATGCGGTCGTTCCACAAATCTGCAGCGCCTAAAGCATCACAGAGGGCATGGGCCCAAGTGTTTGATTGACATGAGCTGTTGGAAAGTGAGATTTCCAGCCAAATGAGATTTTTCAGCGATCCCAATTCTACTGAACATGCTGAGTGCATGAACTTTAAGATGCAAGCTTTCTGAATAAGTAGTTGATTGCTCAATGCGTAATCCATCCTGATCTGGGATGGAGATGTGTAATACAGAAGTTTAAACAGTGAACTAAATACTGCACTCTGTGAGCGGTTCAGGAAGATGCCCAATTTCCCCGGGAAAGCCACTGCCGCATTGCAAGAGTTGAGTTTGGCAGTTGATAGTTTCAATAATGTCTTTTGAAGATCGTTTGGAAGGCAAATTATAATGACGGCTTTTTCGGTTTTAGTGAGTTTAGTGTAATAAGTGACCTCCATTGTCGCCCAGCAGGCACCCCACATATTTATTCGAAATAGTCAAACTACGGTTTTTAAGGTGCCAATGGCCTTGTTTTATCTTTTTCGTGCCAAAGATCACGATGTTGGTTTTTCCCTGGTCGATTATCATTCTGTTTGAGAAACGGTGATTATATAAGATATCTAGCAGTCTTTGAAGCCAAATTGGGGTTTGGCTTAAGAGAATGACATCGACCACATAAAGGAGCAAAGTGATATGATGATTCGCTAATTTTGGTGCATGACTGATTGCTAGATTTAATGTGGGTACCAGGTCGCCCATGAAAAAATTAAAAAGCACTCGTGCTAATACACACCCCTGATTGAGGACTTGTTTGACGCTTTTTTTTCAGAGACTACTATATGACATCCCAGTTTTACTCTGGCACATGTTTTACAAAAAGCAGCACAATGCCTCATAGTAGTGGTTCCAGGATTTGCCAGGCAATACGTTTGAACCAAAGTATTTTGCGATTGACATGGTCGAAAGCCTTGCTGTTTAGCGTATAAAACAACAGTAAAGCTGTTCCTTCTTCTTTATATGTTTTGCTGCAAGCATCCTTTGGCCACAAGGTTGTCAATTGCGCCAGACATTGTTCTGAAGAGTTTGTAGAAAGGCAGCATGTTGCTTCGGCCTTAGCGAATGCGAATTAGCAAAATGATATGTATGAAGTAAAATCTTGTGCAAAATAAGAAATCGCGGCGTGGCTTCGCGAGCGGCGATGGCGGTTGCAGCTTGCTAGAGCTCCCGCCGGCCCGCTATTAATCTGGCAGCTTAACCTGGCCCCCGAGCCCAAACTTCACAACCCATGCAGGGCAAGCATTGCTGATGGTGCCAGGGATCCTCCTGTGCAGTCGGCGGAGCCCCCGAGTTGTCGGGCGCGACTGGGCAGCGGTGAGAGGAGTGCAGCCTAGTGCGTTGAGGAGAAGCTGGGGCCTCGATTTTGGCGCCTCCCGGCCTCCCGGCCTCTGCGTGGGTCGGCTGGCCCGCCGATCGCCTTGGACTTTGTGTGCCCTGGGGGCCGAGGGGCGGCTGGCGCTTCTTCCCCCAAGAACCCCGCTGGGGGGTGTGGAGATCCTTGGTGCTGTGAGCCCGTCCGGCCAGAAGATGCGGCCTTGTGGACCCAGTGCAGCCGAGGCCTCGAGTTTCGTGGTCCCCGCCCTCGGAGGTCACCATCCGCCTCTGCCACAGCTGGGCCTCGGCGGAGCCTGGGGAGCTGAAATTGATTGGAGGGGGTCCCGGCCCGGAGTGCAGGACCTCCTCTGCTGACCCTCTACAAGCGGAGGACCGGACAGTGGCTGGACGGTAGCCTGTGGGCTGGACCATTGCTGGCACTACCGCGCGACTGACGGCGAACTGTGAGTACCCCCCCTGGGTCCCTGAATTCTGAAGGAGTGGTGGCCGGTTCTAGGGAGCGGGAAACCGGCATTACTAAGCCCGCAGCACACGGCGGAGTGGCACAGATCGGCCAACAGAGTGTGGGACGCGCAGACCACCGAGGACTGGGGTGTAGACCCCGGGGCCTGCCTTGGCCTGATCCGGGTACAGTGCCGAACCAGGGGTACAAGCATCTGACCCCCACAGTAGGAGGAGAGCTGCTGTGTGGGCCCCCTGTTGGACTTTGCAGACGAGATCAAAGACCCTAAACTGCCATATCTGCCTACACTGTCGGTGGCCCAAGTACAGTCCGCAGCCATGACCAGAGGAGGCGGCGGCCTCACCAAACAGGCGACCATTGATAAATTCACATGGCCCAGTGGGGGCCCCGTACCCTCGGGAGGAGGACAACAAGGAGGGGGGCCAGACAATGCAGCACTTTTGGCGGCCATCACCCAGTCCAGGGACATGCTAGACGCCAAAATAGGTGCGGTGGGCACCGATGTCTCCCTGTTGCGCCAGGACTTGCGGAATGCAGTGGCACGGATTACGGAGGCGGAATCTAGGGTTTCGGTAGTGGAAGACGACGTAGGCTCCCTAAAGAAGAAAATGGCGGTAATGGAAACTGCGCAACGGGGCCTAGCGCTCCGGGTGGAGGATGCTGAGGGGCCCGCACGTCGAAACAACCTCCGCTTCATTCGTTTTCCGGAACGATGCGAGAAAGGGAACATGGAACAGTTTCTCACGCAGTGGCTGGAGACCTGGCTGCCCCCGGGGGTTCTATCCAACTGCTTCGTCATTGAACGCGCGCATCGCGCCATGACACAGAGGCCGCCGGAGGGCGAACGGTCCAGAGCAGTGATTGCTAGACTCTTGAATTATCACGATCGAGACGTCATTTTGAAGGAAGCGAGAACCAGGGATGCCATTCTCTACGAGAATCGAAAGATCATGATCTTTCCTGACTATACCAAGCTCGTACAGCAACAGCGCCACTCCTTCATGGCCGCAAAGGCGAAGCTGCGAGGTCTGAAACTTCAATACTCTCTGCTGTACCCGGCTTGCCTGAGAGTGATTTTACAGTCGCAGACGCTATTCTTTGACACTCCGGAGGACCTTTTTAAATGGACCGACGAAACAGTGAGAATCAGGCCAAATGCCCAGCCGGGACTGAACCCGGGCTCTTCGAGGGGATCGTCGCAGGAACGGAGGGATCGGACGGCCAAGAGCAGGAGAAATCGGAGGTCCAAATCACGAAAGCGGTCAGTCTCTGTCAATGGTACGCAAGATAGCGGCAGAACTGAGGACTCGGACCATTCTGGGACGGATCACTGAAGACCATGGGAACTCTGTGCTTCTCGTTTTGGATGTAGTTCCTAGCTAATTGGGACGGGGCGCTTGAGGCTCAGTGGACTGGATGCATTATCGCTGCCTCAGCATCGATTCGTAACTGAGTTATTGAACATGAGTGGAGTTGTGGGGTGGGGCTCGGGGACTGCCTACTAGGGGCTGCCACTCTCCTACTAATGTGGGAGTTGATAGGGGAGGGGGGATGAGTTCACTGGTTTCCGGGGAGTTGGGATCCCTTGGCATGGTTGGTCCTGGGCCCTCTGTTTTGGACTCGGGGCTACCCATGCAGCGACAGGTACTTCATAGTTCAGTGAGGTATGGGGGGGGGATGTGGGGTGCGGGTGGCCAGGGAAGGGAATGTTGAGTTGGGGACAGGGGGTACTCAGGAATGTGTGGGCAAGGGGTTGTTTGGGGGGCTGGGGGTGAGGGGGGGAGAGCGGGTGTTGCTCTTCTTGTTGTTTCGGGGTCCTGGGGTGGATGGGGGGGAATGCACGTGTCGTTTGCAATGGCGTTGAAAACAGTGCGCAGTGGGTGGAATTGGCGCAGAGGGCCTACTTGGTGGGTCCCGCTTGATTATGGCTGAAATGACTCATAGACTCCCTGAGGAGTCCTTACGAGTGATCACATGGAATGCCAGGGGGATGCTGGACAAGATTAAACGTGGGGCAGTCTTGCGCTGGGGGAAGAGAGAGGTCGCAGATGTGCTCTTGCTCCAAGAAACTCACATGATGGGCTCGAAGGTACTAGGTCTGCAGAGGTTTGGCTATCAACAGGTTTTTCACGCCGGATTTTCCAGGGGGTCCAGAGGGGTGGCTATCTTGATTCATCGCAGGGTGGCCTACGTCCATGAGAAGCAGTGGGTGGACCCACAGGGTCACTATCTCTTTGTTAAGGGCATGGTGGGCACTGAGCCTGTGGTCTTTGGAAGTGTCTACGCCCCCCCCCCCCCACTGCAGTGGGCCCTGGCCGAGAAGCTGTTCACAGTGTGGGAGGACATCCCGGAATCCTTAGCAGTGGTTGGGGGTGATTGGAACGAGGTGATGGACGTATGTATGGACCGCCAGAGGCGCCGGGAGGTGTTTGGGATCCCCCGCCCCTACCAGACTGCATGCTATGATTGAGGGAATGGGCTGGGTGGATACGTGGCGACATATGCACCCTACAGTACGCGAGTATACGTATGTGTCTGCGGTGCATGGCTCCTTCTCAAGACTGGATTATGTGTTTGTGCCCAGAGCATTCCTGTGCAGGGTTCTTACCGAGGGGGCTGTCCGATCACTCCCCGGTGTCGGTTAGGGTGGAACTCCTTAGAAAACGTCAGCCATTCAGATGGAGGATGTCCTCGTGGCATCTCCAGCAGCCTGCCTATGTCCAACATCTGCGGGAGGCGATAGACCACTATTGGCGAGAAAACCTGGTAGGCGATATTGACGCGGTAGTGGTGTGGGAGGCCATGAAGCCCACTATACGGGGGTGGACATCGCGTGGTGTACTGCGGCCCGTCGAAGGCGTCAGGAGACGATCACGGCGGCGGTCGCGCTGGTGGAAACCTTAGAACAGCAGAGCCGGGGAGGAGGCGATGAAGTTGTGATACGGTTGCTTCTCCAGGCACAGCAATCCTATGCATCTGTCTTAATGGATGAGGCCAAGCAGGCGTGGCTGGCCACGCGGAGTAGAATATACCAGTGGGGGGATAAGTCGTGTACGATGCTCCATAGACTCTGTCAACACAACCTCCAACCCATCACGCTGCCGGGACTTACTGCAGAAAACAGAGTGGTCCTTACTGACCCGAACGAGTTAGCAGCGAGCTTTGCTAGCTACTTCACGACCCAATACGACCCGTGTGACCGTCTATCGGCAGACGAAGTGGCTAAATTCATCGATGACTTGCCACCTAAAGCGGTGTCGGATGAGACCAGGAAGGCTCTTGATGTTCCCCTTACAGCGGAAGAGCTGTGGGAGGCCCTGGGACAACTCAATGCAGGGAAGGCCCCTGGGTCGAGCGGCTACCCGTGCGAGTTCTATAGGAAATTCCATGTACAACTAGGGTCCCATTATCACCGTGCACTTGAGACGGCGCGTACGCGGGGCAGGTTGCCCCCGGAATGGCGCCATGCTGAAGTTGTGGTTTTTCAAAAACCAGGTAGACCCCCAGACAGGCATGACTCATATCGCCCCATCTCTTTACTCAATATAGAGGCCAAAATTTTGGCAAAGGCTCTGGCGTATCGGTTACTCCCGCATATAACAGATCTGGTTCATCCGGACCAAGCCGGCTTCATGCCTCACAGGGCAACGCGACATAACATCCGACGCGCGCAGGCCGCGGTAGATGCCATGGGGGCCACCGGAGAACAAGCGGCTTTGTTACTAGCTGATATAAACAAAGCCTTTGACTCGGTTAGCTGGACATACCTCTTTGCACTCCTGTCCCGTCTCAATCTGGGCCCGATATTCCTGTCATATGTCAAGCTACTGTATACCGACTTCACGACCTCGGTGCGAGTCGAGGGGGCGGTATCGGAGACGTTTCACATTGGACGAGGGACTCGACAGGGGTGTCCACTATCCCCTTACTTGTTCGCCCTAGCCATGGAGCCTCTGGCCGCCTGGGTGCGCATAGATGCGCAGATGCAGGGCTTTGTGTGGACCGAAGCCTCTCGGATAGAATCGCACTATATGCGGACGATGTCCTCTTCTTTCTTACCGATCTACAACGCTCGGGGCCGCGAGTGTTGGAAATGATGCGAATCTTTGGGGAAGTCTCGGGCCTTTACCTGAATCTACCCAAGTCTACCCTGTGGGTACTGGGGGATGGAACCGTGACGGATCCCTGGACATCGGGATTGCAGGTGGCTACTAGCGGTCTGAAATATCTGGGGGTGTTCCTGTCGGAATCGGTGAACATTGCCTGGGAACGCAACATAGTGCCTGTTTGGGAGCGGGTTCAAGCAGATGTGAAAACGTGGCCTCGGATGCCCCTCACTATCTTTGGCAGGTCCGCAATTTTCAAAATGGTAGCGCTCCCGCGCCTCTTGTATCAATTGCAGAATTATCCCTACCCTATCGCACCCAAGTGGTTTCGGCAGGTCAACTCGGTCTTGGGCCGCTTCCTGTGGGCTGGGGGGGCTGCCAGGGTAGCGCTGCGTACATGCTTTTTATCCACATATTGTGGGGGCTTAGCCACCTCAGATCTACTATCCTATTACCAAGCCTCTCACCTGCTAATCCTGAATGAATGGTGGTACGGAGACAGCGGTGATCCGGCTTATGCCCTAGAACGCTCATTAATGGGTGACAATACGCTCCATACGATCCTCTACTCAGCCCGGCTTCGCCGGTCGTTGCCAAGGGTCACAAGACTTGTCTTTGCTGTGTGGCGGCAGGCGTTACGTCGCATGGGCTGGTGGGGTAGACTGACTGTGGAAACGCCGCTGTGGCATATCGGCTTACTCCCCGAACTTTCCACGTTATCGGGATTCGATGGCTGGGACACAATCGGGATCTCGCTGCTGGGACATGTAATGTCCGGGACTACGCTCAAATCATTCCAAGAGCTCAGTACGGAGTTAAATATGCCCCAGTCCCAGTTTTTTCGTTATTTGCAATTTAGACACGCACTGACACCCAGCATTGCCAACCTGGATTCGCTTCCTTAATTTAGTCCGATTGAGGCGAAGGTCTTCATGGGTGACCTTGGAGATAAGAAGGTCTCCCGTATTTACCAAGCGATGGTCACTCACTGTTCCTCCACCCTTCTTCCCCTGAGGGCGGCCTGGGAAGCAGATATTGGTCCCCTGAATTAGGATGATTGGAGGGAGGCCCTGGAATCCCCGCGGGGGACGGCCATTGCAATGCGGTTTAGGTTAATCCAATTCAAAATTCTCCATAGGGCCTACTACACCCGTGAGCGACTGTGGAAGGCAGGATTGATTGGGTCACCGGAATGCTTGCGCTGTGGGGCTGCGGTGGGCAAATTGCTCCATACGGTATGGTCGTGCCCTAGAATAGTTGGTTTCTGGAGGGGTGTGTGGAGCTGCCTGTCTGAGGTGCTGGGTTGGGACCTTCCTCGCACTAATCGCCTAGGTCTACTCCACATCCTGGAGGGAGTTGGTGGGAACATATATAAACGTCACTTGTTGTTACTGGGGCTAGTGGTTGCCAAAAGGGATCTGGCCCGAGCTTGGAAGGATGAGAGGGCCCCTCCCCTGAGTGCATGGATAGCCGGACTGGACTTTTGTATGGGTCTAGAACGACCAGTATTTGAAGCACGAGGATGCCCCCGCAAGCACTTTAAGGTATGGAAGAGATGGGCAGACTATAGGGGGTTGACACTGGATCCCCCGGCGGAACCTGAGGAAGATCTCTAGGCGTACGATATCCAGCGGGCCTGTGAACTGCGTCATGCTTGCCATACCACGACCAAGCACTGAAGCTATCTGTACACACGTGCACGGGGTTAGGGAGGGACAACGGGGGGGTAGCGGGGAGGTTGGGTGGTCGGAGTTGGGGGGGATAGGGGCGGGTGTAGAAGTTTCCTTTCATTTGTGCTTTCTCTCGTTTTTGATTGGACTCTGGTCCTGTGATTTAACTGTACCAAGATGCTTGGTGGTGTTCTCCTGACTGTGGGAGCCACACTTATTACTCTGCCCAATCCTATCAATAAAATTTGTTGTGAAAAAAAAATAAGGAATCGCAAAATTTGCGATTCCTTATCTTGCAATTGCATTTAAGGAATCACAAATTTTGTGATTCCTTAAATGCAATGTATGAAGCCCAAAACATTTGCAAAATGCCCTTAAGGAATCGCAAATTACCACCAACTTCTAGTTGGTGGTAAGTTGCGCTTTCCTTGAAAACTGCAAATGTCAGCATTTTTTTAAAGTGCCATGTGACGCACATACATTCCCTTAGGGCATTTATGTGCGCCACATGTGCACCCATGCATATTTCAGGGGTGCAACAGGGTGTCCTTTGGACACCCCTGCACCCTTGATAGCCTTCTCAATTTGCGATTTTCAAATTGCGAATCGCAAAATTGAGAATAACTTCCTATTCATTCCTATGGCCCTCCTTGCCCATAGAAATGAATGGGAGAGTATTCCTTAATTGCGATTCACTATTTGCTAATCGCAATTAAGGAATACCAAGAATTCGCAAAAAAGAAGTGAATTTGTACATACATACCAATTTGCGATTCTGAAATAGCGATTTCTTAAAAATCTCTATTTCAGAATCGCAAATCGGTACCTTCATACATATGGCCCTAGTTTTCCAGATTAATGTTGCTATTCTAGTAGCATTGAAAGTTATCACATATTTGCAAAGTTAAGCATCTGTTGCTGCATATTTCTCCAGATAGGTCTTTTGTTTGCTAACGGCTGGATGTCGGTCGGGCATTTTAGTTGGAGCTTTATGCAGAGTGGTGACATGTTTTATCCATTTCTCTGCAGACACATTGCTTGGTCTGTTTTATCCTGATCCCCTGTTCATATGGTTTATTATAATCCATAAGCATTTTGAGTTTTTATTTCGGCATGCTAGGAAGAGTGAAGGTCTGGAGTGATTCCTCTAATTTTTATTTGGCTTGCCAAATTTGTTTTTTGTACTGGCTGCGCAGAGTTTCCACTTCGGCAAGCAGGTTGGAATTTGATCTTGATTTGAGTGATCATAACTTTTTCCTCAATGTTCTTTTTTGGGACTATTGGTCTTTTGTGAACCACGATTTAATAACCTTGAGGTTTGTTGATGAGGTGCATTTTTGACCCAAGCAGAATGTAATTTTTGTACGAGGAGTTCCCAGTCATTGATTGTATTGATTAAGGCCCTCCCCTGGTTGGGTGTTTGTATTTTTCAGTTATTATACTTTATGGCAACTTCCGAGCCCATTTGACCCATCTCCAGTGTGTTGCGAGTCATTTGCGCCAATAAGGCTTAAGGTAGTATGAGCATTGATGGAGTTTTTTTATTGGCCATATGGTCACTTTCACAGTGTGGAATGATGGAGTAAGAGATAATGGTGTTAAAAAGGGTGGTTGAGCAGAACGTGCAATCCAGCACTGCTACTATTTTCGGGCAGTGATGGGTAGGGCAGGTGGTTTAGTCTTCGGGGAAATGCCCATTCAATGCTCGTAGCGACAAGGTTTCTAAGGTTGTTAACAGAGTGTTTCCAATAGGATCTAACCCGAAAAGTGTTCTAGTGTCTTGTATGTACATATATTTGATATGGTTGTGAGCCAGGGGTATCCTATAACTGTGTGGGATTTTATTATCAGGTTTGCTAGGTTAGGCCTTGGGTGACAGCGTGTCACAACAAACAAGGGTGCTCTTCATATGTGGGGTGGATGGTTAGATTAGGAATGTCTACATTGTGCTTACTATTAATATCATAACAATACGAGTGGGCCTAGTGCTGCTGGTTATATTTCCATATGTGTTTTGTGGCCAAAAGTATATGATGTTCATATTATAATGATTGAATTTGTGTGTTGAATACAAATGTTATTTACATACATCCTATGTTAAATCTCGTTTGTGATGCTCAGTGTATTTATCGCGAGTGACAGCTGTACCTTTGCTTTACACATTGCCTCTGCGGAAAGCCTGACTGCTCAGTGCCAAGCTACCCAACGGTGAGCAGAGGTTATACTGCAAGTGTAATCACCAGCCCTTGATGGGAGCGATAGGTTCTGCCTAGCTCTGGGCGTCCCTTCAACCAACCAGAAAGGTCTGGTTCCAGCACAGCCTTTAAGTTGTTTCATGTTACATTTACCTTGACCAGTGTATAAGAGAAATTATGGGAATACAATACCAGAAGACTATCAAGAATTTCTGGATGTGTTCAGTGAAAGGGGGCACAGATTACGATTTTGTAATTGAATCATTTTTGGATAGGCTTATACAGTTTAAGAGGATTTATCTGGCACCCCCAAATTTAAACCAATTTCCAAGGTGATTCGTCAGTATCACTGGTTGCCTATCAGGAGCAGAGCAAAGTTCAAGGCTCTATGCATTGCCTACAAGGCAATTCACAACACAGTACCTGAGTTCCTGAAGAAAACTCTCTGCTCCTACATCCCTAGAAGACCCCTCCGCTCATCTGCAGCCTACTTGCCCTCTATCCCCAGAACCAAGAAAGCCTCTTGGGGCGACAGAAGATTCACGGTCGCCACTGCCAAACTATGGAACACACTCTCCCTCCGCATTAAAACCATCCCCACTTTGCTTTCCTTCTGGAAGCAACTAAAAATGTGTCTCTTCAACCAATAATTCACTAGTTCCCAGTCAGTCCTCCACTCAGCCATCCTCAGCGCCGAGACACCCACGGGTATTTGCGTGGTCTACAAATTGCCTAAAATCAAATCAAATAAATAAATAAATCTGCTTACAGTAGGATGTGGCCTAACGGCTAAGGCGGGTCACCTCAAATCTGGGGAACCAGGTTTGAGTATGGGCAAGGACGCACAACATCCTCTGATTCTGGGCAAATTACTTAATCTCCACGTGCCTAACAAAAAGGAATGTGTCCTCATGTAACGCAAGTAGTGCTTGTGTAAAGCGCTCTGATACGTTTGGGTCAAGTTTGTGCTATATAAAACTCCAGAAAAAATAAACAAAACATAGAAGGTGAGGTATTATATCAAAACCTGACAGAAAATCCAGAGAAAGGTTTTATAAGACACTCTACATTTCTGGCAGGATCCTCCTTCCTTTTTTGTGCCAAACACTAATATTGAGTTCTATGAGAGCTGGCTCTAGATAACTTAGCGTTATTACCATCAGAAACAGATATGTTATCACCCTCCCTATTTCTGTATTCCTAGAGCAAGTCAAGAATGCAAGGATCTTCATCAAGGGGAGCATATAACATGGTGAGAATTAGAGAGGTGGTATTCAGTATATTGTACAGGTACTTTGAATATTCGATCATGCTATTAGGGTTATGTAATTCCACCACTGAATTTCAGCATTTGATGAATGACATCTTTAGAGATTTGACCGACTTTTTTATGGTGGGCCACCTTCATGAAATTCTCATTTAGTCACACAACTTGAATAACATTGGATTTTGCATTTACTGTTGAATACTGATTGGACTCCACCCAATCAGGATTCTGCAGCAACCACAACAAAGAGACTACCCTCCTGGCAGCAGCAGATGATATGATCTCAGTCATGGACTGAGGAGAGACCTCTGCACTTTTCCTGCTTGACCTCTCGGCAGCGTTAAACACTGTCTCTCACAGCACCCTAATCGCCAGACTTTAGGAATCATTAGTCCAATTACTCGCTCTAAGTTGGAATGCTTCCTTCCTGTCCAACAGGACACAATATGTAAGACTCTCCACTTTCATCTCAGAACTCAAGGAGCTCATCTGCAGAGCCCCCAGGGCTTTCCCCTCAGTTCGATCCTGCTGAACATTTACATGGCCTCTCTCACCCGGATCATAAAAGCCCACAACATCAACATGGTCTCCTATGCCGATGAGACTCAGCTCATTCGCTCCCTCACCCACACATACAACACCTCCAGGAACCACTTCACTGCCTGCATGTCCAATGTATCAAACTGTGAAAGAATTGCTTCAAAATCAACAAAAATAAAACAGAGGTCCTGATCTTTGGAAATAAGAACTCCACCTGGGACTCTTTCCAGTGGTCACACGACCTGGGATCTACCCCCACCCCCACTGACCATACCAGAAACCTTGGCATCATCCTTGAGGTCAAGCTCTTGATAAACCAACAAGTCACTGCTGTGATCATATCCTGCTACCAAACCCTCAGAATACTTTGCAAAATCTTTAAATGGCTCCCCACGCACACTAGACACATGGCACTCATCACCCGATGACTTGACTATGGCAACACATGATACGTCAGCATCACCAGTCAACTCACGAAAAGACTCCAAGCCATCCAGAACACCGCCACCAGAGGCATCCTTGACATCCCCAGAAGAGCACATATCATGCCTTATCTCACAGAGCTGCAATGGTTTCCCATCCAGAAATGCTGCATTTAAGCTTCTCATCTCAAAGCCCTCCAAAAGCAGTCTACCTCAATGACTGATTACAACTCTGCCAAACCTCCAAACATCAACGTCCGCTTCTCTCTCCCTTGCACGAATCCCCTTCATCCGCAGAAGCAAGACAGGAGGTTGCTCTTTCTCCTTCATCACAACCAAAATCTGTAACAACTGCCTCTACGCATCAGGACCATCATTCTACTCCTCAACTTCTGCAAGAAGCTGAACACTTGGATGTTCCACTAGGAGCACCTCCAGACCTGCTCTCTTGCTCCAGTGCCTGGATACCCGCACTGATGATAAGCTGTGCATATAAAATCTACATAACATGTTCAAGAAGTTCCTTGATGACTACACAAGTATGCATGCATGCTAAGGATGAAAACTGTATATTCAACATGACCAAGATCGACATTATTGGCTTCAAAATGTTGAAGAAGGAATCAGTATGGATGCCTCCATAGTCAAAGCAGTCTTGGAATGGCCATCCCTGAAGTTGATTAAAGAGGTACAGCGATTTGTGGGATTAGCCAGTTTTTATCAGCAATTCATTCAAAACATCTCATCCATTTTACAACCCATTATCTAACTAACAGGAGAAGGAACAGCATTCGAGTAAACCAAAGACTAGGGGTGTGCAAAATCGGTGTCATTTGCTTTCGCGTACTAACGCAAAATTTTGCAGCAGTACTTGTAATTACACGAAATGCAAATCTGTCCTTTCACACTATGTTAAGTAAAAAACTTGTGTCAATTTTTGGCACAAGGAACAAGGATGAATTTCCCAAAAGCACCATGAACATCTGCTCGAGTTCTATTGTTTCATGCATTTTTTGTATACTTTTACCGTCAATGGTGTATTTTGCGGTACATTTTTAATGCAAATGGTGTGTAATCACGCAAAGCAATGTAATGGTCAAATTTTGGGAAATTTGTGTAAGCTACATAACACGAAATTCCCAAAATTCTGTGAATTATACCGGAGTAATTTAAATTTTGCCCAGGCCTATCAAATATAAGGAACAAGCATTTTAGACGCTGAAGACGGAGTTCATTGTGGTGCCTATTCTGAGACATCATGATGTTAATTCAGCATTTATTATAGAAATAGATGCCTCCTCATTCATCATGAAGGCTGTGCCATCTCAGAGAAATGGGAATACTGAAGAATTACATCCTATGCTGTATTGCTCAAGAAATTTGATAAACATTGAGAATGATCGCATATATGATAAGAACTCATTGTGATAAAAGAAGCTTTTATACATTGGATGCCTTATCTGGGAGGCTCACATCACTAGATCATGATGTAGACCTGCTTCAGGGGCTGTAGTAATGCTAGGCCCACTAGATAAAAAATATTTTTCTCTCAATCTCACTATTTGATTACATATCATCTAGACAAAACACAATGAAAAGTAGATGCTTTGCCCAAACAACAAGACATTGCAGTCCAGTGGATCCTCCTAACATTCTTTCCACCATATGCTTCAATATGGAGAATTAAAGCATTCATAAATACTGTACAACAAGGCAAGTCTAACATAATTTTGCAGTGGTAGATTCAAAAGAAACCAAAACAACTCAAGATTAATAGAAAACTGTTGTGTATAGGGATGAGGCAATTTACATTCCTAAATCAACAGTCCAGCAGCAGGTAATGAGGTAATGATTTGACTTTTCTGGAGCAGGGAATCCTCGCCAGAGGAAAATGTCCTTCTTAGTGTTCAATAAGTGCGCACGCATAAGTATTAAATTTTATCCTTTCTGTACGCTGCAGCCCTTACCAAATATGATATCTATAGACTTCATAGAAGATCTACCCACTTCAAATGACTATGTCGTGGTAGCATGCGGCTATTACAACAAAATAGGTAATTTCTTTCAGTTGAAAAAATTACACACAGCAATGGACACAGCAGGAATCTTTTTGGTAAACATTATCTTTAACATGATTTACCAGAAACCATCATTACAGACGAGGCACACAATTTAAGTAGGCATACTTCTTGCCCAGCAGCTATCATCCACAAAAGGTTGGACAGACGGAATTACTAAACTAATTAATTGAATAATACCTGAGCTACTACCTTATTAAACATCTGCATGGTTGTACTAGGTGGATAGGCCTAACGATATATGACTAAAATAAGTCTCTGCAAGCCTCCATAGGGGGGCCTCTCTTGTTCAAATCGAGTCAGCCCGAATTGCAACTTCCACTGTTCCATATTCACATTTGCTTCAGCACTTACAATTTAGAAAGCAGCTTACCAGCATCATATACAAACTAAACTCTAAAACAAGAAGATTGCAGACCGTTACCAAAAAGCAGCAATGAACTTGCAGAAAGAAGAAAAAAAGAAAAGTATAACTCTCAACTAAATTGCTAACCATTCCAAAATCTCACTTCAAATTCATTTATACATTTATAGATTCATTCGAAATTGAAGAACAGATTGTGACCCAGCATTTTTATTGGCACTCACTATTGGCACTCTTTAGTATATAGTTGAGTTCAGAGGAGGGGATGGGGGGCTTGTGAGAGTGCCCCTTCCTCTATGCTGTGTGTATCCCTTCACTCGCTGGTGACACAGGCTGGTGACACAGCAGGGGATCTCTATGTGCTGAGGCCTATTGATGGTCCTCTACCTTGTCGGTGCCACCTCCTTCCCATATGGCCTCGTTAGGTTTTTTCCTTCAAAATGGTCTCTCCTAGTTAACCACGAAAACAAAGGATGGACTCCCACAAGCCTTTACATTGGTTAAGCAATCACAGCGGCCATCTTGGAACGGTGCTGGATTACCACAGGTTTTGGACTTTTCTGCTATGCCTGCCCGCAGGTTCACTTCTGGTCCTGATCCATTTTAACTTTTGGAACTTTAACGATGCCCCCTGGGCGGAAACCAAAACTGTCTGTACTTGCCACGGTGCCCGAGCAACTTTGACTGATGCCCGGTGGAGCTGTCATATGCAGCTAAAGAGGAGTTTGGCTCTGGTACACCCTTCGGCCGGCACCTACCCAGCCGTTGTATTTTCCTACCTGTATTCCCTACCCCAGTTTACCATTCCCTCTCTACCTCTTCACTCCCCATAAGACGTATGTACGCGCTAATAATATCACATTATTGGGTAATCTCATGTTTTTTTTCTTTTCCCCGATGTCCATACTTCTATATGTAATTATGGAACCTGTAACTCACTGATCCTAATGTAAAGCACTCTGATACCTCCGGGTTTAGCCAGCTTTTTAAAACTGTACAGATAAATATATATACCTTGTGATTCATGTCTGACTGTTTAAAGCCTACAATAGCACTCCATACTGTGGTAGATCGGTCTCCAGACTATTAAACTGAGGGAACCATTGATTCCATGTTACAATACAATATGATGTGTCTGACAGATGTTGGCAACCCCAGTCCATGTCCATGCACCTAGATTAGTAAAACTGTTTCACAAACACTTTTCAAATGAAACTGATTGTGCTACATATTCCCAGGGAGGGTGCTGTTCAAGGGATGGGTACTCTCATGGTTAGGAAGATCTTCAGACAGCAATGGGAACAGGTTGGAAAGGTTTGAGGATGAGGAGTTGGAAACTGTGTGTCTAGAACAGCTAGAACATATACTTAGGCCCAGATTGCCAAACATTGTGCACTGGGTTTGCACTGCAAAATTGACGCAAACCTGTGCAAACTGTCCTTTTCTTTACTTTTCAGTGCAAAACTTGTTTTACACTGGAAAATTCCCTAAAATTAATGCAGAGCAGCACCTAGTGCTGCTTTGCATTACTCTGCGTCAAGGGGGCAATCCATTGGAGGTATAAATGAGTTCCCATGCAATCACCCATGGTTTTTAATGTAAAAAACTGTATCTACTAACAAATGAAAAAGGGGTATTGCGCCTATATATAATGCCACTTGGAAGCAGGTGTTAAAAAGGAAAATACTTTTATTTCTCCTATATCTTCCCACTTCTTATGTGTGCTGCACCGTAGAGCACACATCTGAAGAGGGAAAAGGTTTTAAAGATAGTCTAAGCATAGTATTTATTACTTAAAGAATACCCTTCCAGTACAAAACGTACACTAGACTCACAGAGCAGGATGGTGCCTTACAGTGGTGTTTCAGGGCCCTGCTTTGGGATGTTGTGGGGAGGGGGCCCAGAGCACTGAACCAAGTGTTGAATGAAGTGAATGACAGTCAGATCTAGCTTGCTTGTTGCTTTAACTGAGCTTCAAGGGGGATGTAGTCCACAGGCCTGTTCCTCATCAAGGTGACCTGCTTGTTGAGGGCTACAGTCTCCAGAGGGGGGTTATATCCCAAGAGAGATGGCGAGGCTCAGTCCAACCCATTGGAGCCCAGTCCCCGTTTGCATCTGCAGATGTCGTTGTTCTATTTTGATAAAAGTAGATCAAAGTGGGAGCTGCCATTCTCCTTTCCTCTAACGATGTGCACCTGCTGGTGAGCTTTATTAATGTGGTTTGTGTACCTAAAACCTGTTTTTCCTGTGTGTTCAAAACATTTCTGTTCTTTTTTAAGGTAAAAATAAAAGCACCTTTCCAACCAGACTTTTAAGATGGCAGAACTATGCCAATCACATTTTTCTATGGCAGAAATGCATAAAGCTCAAAGTAGAGGGTAAAGCCACATCACTTTTACTTTGATCTTGGGTCTTAGGAAGGAAAAGCGCCGAACATGCATTTTTAATCTAAATTATAGCCTTTTATTAAATGCATTCATTGTTAGTCCGTATAGGGAAAACAAATGGCACAAATGAGGGGTGCAGTTTATTCAAGGGAAGGAAAGACAAAATAAGGGAAAGGGTCCAATAGGGGAAGAGACAAAAGGAGACGTGATACATAGGAAAAGGGGAAGATTAGAGAAAGGGAGAGGTAGTAGAAGGATGTCCTACCACGTTGGAAGTATTTAGTTTTTCTGGATAAAGTAGATATGGCACTTTCCTGCTCTCTCCTTTCAAGCAGCACAGCGCAGCACAACAAGTATGGTTGCTGCGCTGGGTTTGGCGACACTTTTAATAATCTAGGCAATAGTTTTAGGGTGGCTGCCCACTTCCTGGTTACCGTGAGTATTTCAGGGATATTAGTAGTTGTGTTGATGATTAAGACACTTCCTACAGAGAGCAGGTGCCTGGAAATGTGCTGCAATGTGGCTGAGGTTCTTTTGTTTTTGCTTGAGTTTGTTTCCTCTCCTTTATTGTTTTCGTTCCCGCCTCGTTCCCTTGGTTTAGGACTTTGGAGCCAGACGTACAACCATTCCATTTTGCAAATTGCGACATTTTGCTACTCGCAAAATGGAATGTACAACAGTGTCTCAGATTCCTAATAGGGTCTCAAATTACCTGCCTCAAATATTCATAAGGCAGTTCATAATTTGCGACCCATTGGGAATGGTAGCACTCGCAGGGATGGTGGCCTGCTGATGTCAGCAGACCACTATGTCTGTGGCTGCTTTTTCAATAAAACTGTTTTTTAAAATGCAGCCCTTTTTTCTTCAGGGATTTAAAAAAGAAAAATGAAACGTTTCTGTTTTATTTTTTAAGAGCAGGTTGTGGTTCCATGGGTTACTGCCTACTCTTTAAAAGAGAAAACTTTTCATTAAATGTTTTTTAAACACATCCTGTATTTCTTTAAGGAAAACAGGCTGCATTAAAACAAATATTGTTATATTTAAAAGCAATCACAGACATGGTGGTCTGCTGACCCCAGCAGGCCACCATCCCCATGATTTTAGGGATTCCTAGGGGGTCGCAAACTGCGATCTACCTCAGTAATATTAATGAGGTTGGCCGATTTGCAACCCTTTAGGAATCGCTAAATGATACTCAATAATAATGGTGACCTAAGTAGGATTCGCAAAAAATCGCAATTAGGTAATCGCCATTACAAATGTTGATACATGTGGCCCAAAAACACCATCGCCATTCTAGTAGCACCTTCCTCATTGTATGCCCCATGCAAGCTAGACACAACAGGTAACTTAACCACAAGATATGTGGCAGAGTTGAATATGTTCAGCTCTTACAAATCAGAGTGTTCTTTATTCTGTGCACTGTTGATTTTTTTAAAAATGCGAAATAAAAGTTTATAAAAAAAAAAAAAGATTTCATCTGAATTTTGTTTGGGTTAAGGATTTACCAGGTGTAAAGTCAAACGATCTCTCTTGACATCTGAGATAGCTACTCCCGCCTTAGTTACTCTTTTATCTTCCCTATGTTTATCCCCAACTACCTCAGCCACTTGATCATGTTCTTGCACTACCTGTCCCTATTGATTACATATACTGTGGGAGTCTTTTTTTGGCACTGTTTCTTTAATTTGTTGCTCTGGCATCCTCCCCAGAGTTTCACAGTAACCAGTGAACTTACTTGGTGCTAACCCTTAAATGACTAAATAGTTTAGCCGAATGTTGGTGCCCTGATCGCTGTCTTGAGGGTGTTCCAGAGAACAGTAGGTGCCATAGGTCCCATATTAGCTCCCATATAATCCTGAATTGCCCCCGATATTTTTTCCCTTAATACTAAACTGAGTAGCAGAGAGCACCCAACTTCATATTTGTGCTGCTGCAGTTGTTTGAATGACTCCCAAAGCCTAGATCAAATGTTAAGGATTGTTTAAAAAAATAAAATAAGATGCTAGTTGAGAGGACAGGACTATAACTGGTAAAGCCAGGTTTTCAGACCTCTACGAAAGATGGGCTCAGATTTCGCTGCGCGCAGCAGAGGTGAGAGTTTGTTCCAAGTTTTGGCTGCCAGATAGCCAAATGAGCGTGCTCCCATCCTTGCCCTTTTAATCTTTGATATTTTGAGCAGGTGAGCTCCTGTTGAATGTTGGCGAATGGGATTATTGGGGGTCAAGAGATCATGGAGGTAACTAGGCCTTTCCCCTGTATGCTCCGATGACAGAAACACCATGCTTTGAAAAGAATTCTCTTTCCAACTGGCAGGCAGTAAAGGGAGTCAAGCGATATTGTCGCTGGGGCACGCCAAGGTAAATTGAGAACTAGGCGTGCCACCGCACTCTGAATGTGTTAGAGGCTTTGCAGGCTACAGTTTGATGCTTCCAAGTACAGGACATTCCCATAGTCCAGCTGCGAGGTCACCAGGGTGTGGACTACAGTTTTCCTTGCAGATACGGGGGGAATGTCTAAGGTTCTTCTTAGCATTTTGAGGGTGCCAAAGCATCTCCCAGCCACCTTTCTAGTGTGGGACTTGAAGGATAGTTTTGGATCGAGCCACACTCCAAGATTATTTACCTCTGTTTAGGCAAGGGGACAGGTCCCAGCCTCTGGAGCCACCAGACTGAGAACCAGATGAGGGGGGATTTCCCAATGACGATGACCTCCATCTTGCTATCATTCAGCTTTAGACAGTTATTCCACATCCATGTGGCCAGATCATTGAGACAGGCGGAAAACTGCATCACTGACTCATTAGTCTTGTACTAGGGTCACTGCAAGCTGGGTGCCATCCGCATATGACACCATGGTGATCTTATATTTTTCCATATTATCTGCCAACAGGTTGATATAAAGATTAAAAAGAATGGGGCTCAAAATAGAGCCCTGTGGAACCCCTTGGAGGAGTGGCAAAGTTTTAGATCAGTAAGGGTGCTGGGTAAGCTGGAAACTACGGTCCTGTAAGAAGGACTGCATCCACTTTAGTGCTACTCAATCCAATCTGTACACCCGGAGACGTTGAAGTCGAAGTTTGTGTGATACCGTGTTGAAGGCGGCGCTTAGGTCCAACAGGACCAGGGTCGCCGTCTGACTGGCGCTCACCGGTCTTTGTAGAGGCTCTGTTGCAAAAAGGAGTGCTGACTCCGTTGAAGATGAGGCTCTAACACCTGATTGTGTAGGGTGTAGAAGACTGTGTGAATTGATGCAAGCCACTAATTGTTTATTCACGACCTTCTATGTGATTTTAGAGATGTAGGGAAGCAGAGACAACTCGGGTTAGCCGAGGGCTTTTTCTTTAAGGGTAGAACAATCGCATGCTTCCACAACCTAGGGACCTTCCCACATTTAAAAGATGAGTCTATTAGTTGCTACACGAAGGGTAGTATCAGCACTATGCCCTCCCTTATTCTGCAAGGTCCAGCTGGATCGGTAGGGGAGCGGCATTTAAGATTTAAGCCACCTCCTTGAGCTCTGTCGCTGGGGGAGATTGGAATTCCCAAAGAGGAGTCAACCCCAGCTCAATAGGTCTCTCAAAAATGCTGTGATGTAGGGCCATTATGGGCTTCCTCAGAGAAGGTATTGTATATATTTGATTTTTTTAGTAGAAGGATATCAGCAATCTGATTGCACCGCTCCTCAGAGCTGGTAGGAGTGGTCAGTGTCCTGTCTAGGGATGAAATCTCTTTAAGAGTAGCACACAGTTCCTTAGATGAATTTTCTGAAGTTTCTATTATTTCTTTATAATACACTGTGCATCTCTTTCTTAGCAGAGAATATTACTTTTTGTGCTTTCTTATAAGCCTCCTTAGATTCTTTAGAGAAGGCTGCACTACACTTACGCTACAGGCGCTTACAGCCTTGTTTAATGATTCCCAACTCTTCATTATACCAGGGCACTGATGTAGACCATCTCTTCGGAATATTTGTGGTCCAGGTGGCTACCTCTTCAAGTACTTCCAAGATTTTCTTCTCTACTGAAGAGTTGCCCATATGAATGTCGTAACATAGTAGAGGTGTACTTTTCTGTAGTATGCAGGAACAACTCTCACAATTAAACCTGCCCCATTTCCTATGTGGAAAAGCAGAGTCTGATATTTGTGTGGGTCGGGGTTTAAATTGAGGGGTTTCATTAGAGCAATATGGAAGACAATGAGATGGTAGTTGGACCACGGGATGGGGGTCGGTGGTTCAACCACCAGCCCCGGATGATTTGAGAAGATGGGGTCAAGCAAATGGCCAGCACGATGTGTTGGCGCCATAGACATGACTTCTAATTATAAGGTAGCCAGTTCTTTGCGTAAGACTTGCGCCTCGATCTTCATGTGATCCTCCATATGTAAATTTAGGTTACCCAGAACCATGAAGTTAGTATACTGAAGTGCTAGTTGTGTGGTCAATTCCACAAGATTTGTTATGAAGTCGGCAAGCAGCCCAATGGGGGGTAAATTAGAAATAGGGTTGATCACCCACTTCTGGGGAAAAAGTGCTGCTTTGGCATTTACTATTGGGACTTTATCCAAAGTGCAATTTATTGACAGGTAAAAAATGATGGCTATTCCACCTCCAGAAGGGGCGGTCTTGTTCAAGTATACCATAGCCGTTAGGGAGTGCTTTTAATATGTTGGGGGCAGAGTCCTCGCTCAGCCAGGTTTCAGTGAGAAACATGACGTCAGGCTGGTTGTCTGTAAGGAAATCATAGATTTTTATTTTATGCTTAGCAAAGAACCTACAGTTTGCAAGCGCGAGCTTCGTATTATTCTGCTGAAGTATTGGGTTAACTGGGTTAGGTGCAAAAGAGCAACTAGTGCAGCATAGGGTCTCCTAATTTACCCACAGTGAGTGGTAGCATGAACCAGGTAGAGGCCTTTCCAGTGCCCTTAAGGCATTCCCTGAATATCACAGGGGTTGGTCGGGCCTCGAACAGGTATACTGTTTGGCCTCTGGCCCCGTCTGCATGCGACATGTGCAGAGGGTTTTGTCTTTGGTGCACCTTTGGCCTTGGCCTCAAATAACAGAAACAATGAGTGTTGGGACGGAAAAGTCCTCCGCATGGTAATGGACATGCACCCCCGCCTTGAGTGCCCCAAGTATACTGATGCCTGGGTCCATAATAATCATTTTTGTTGTCATTAGCAAACACAGATCATGAGTGTGTGCCATGACATGTGCCTATCTCACAGATTGCAGTCTTATTGAACTCGGCTGCTGCCTTTACCAGGAGTTAAGCAGCATGAGCACAGTGGTGTAGTGATCCATATGGGTGAACAGGTCCTTTCTACCTCTGTCAGCAGAGTGAGGCCTACAGGCTCACTCATTTAATGTTCTGCCGCAGTGTTCTTAACTCATCATTGGCTTACAACTGTTTAGTGTTTAGTGCTACGCAATGAATGTGTGTTGTACATGTGCTGGATGTATGTGTTCCTTTGAGTGTTTCAATACAAGGCTAATGTAGTACAGAGCAGTGCTGTATGTTATTTGCATGTAGTTGGTGTATGTCTCCCTGTGGGTGGTACAATACATGATGGAGGCAATGCAGTGTGTGCATGCTCTGTGTGTTATATAAATGTGCTGGGTGTATGTGTGCCTGTGGACATATGTGAACAGGAGACCCAGGGTTGCATAGTGAAATAGGAGGAAGAAGAATAGCTCCAGACAGATTTGTGTAATGCTGCCTTCATGTAAACTGGGTGAGTCACCCTGGAGAAGGGAGAGCCTGTCCCCTGGTACTCTACAAAGGGTGCTCTATGATTCAGAAAGAGCTGAGGTGCTTTTGAACGGTTAGCCAGCAGCCATGGCCCGTACAGATTAAAGCGTTGGGGCGGTGGGGCCGGGTGCGGGGGAATTTTGACAGACATTGACGGGGGGGAAATTAATGATTTATTTAATTTTCCCACTTCATTTGTCGAAATACCCCCATGCCCCCCATCCGTAACACCAAACCCCCCCCCCCCCCCCCCCCACCCGGACCCACCGCCCCACCGATCTTACCTGCACGGGATGCGGCTGTTAGCCAGCACTTTTGTTTCTGTCTGGCAATGCCAAAAGACCTCTTCTGTATAATACACAGAGAAGGCTTTGGGTCAGCCCTTTGCAGCCACCAGCTCATTAGTTTACTACTGGGGAAAATGTCTTCAAACATGCTCTATATCTCTAAAAAAAATTATATCAGACCTATATTACTGTACAGTCCATACATATAGATAGAAATGTATGACACCTTTGTAGCCCTCAAAATAAAGAGGAAATAAAAGTTGTAAGTTGAGGACACATTTGTTACATTGACAGAAATACTGAAAAATATCAGTCACAAAAAATATGCTTGAATAGAGAACCCGACGGATAGTATAAAAATAAATGCATAATGTGCCAGGAGGATAAACAGTCAGGATTTATGGAAAGAAATAGTAAAGATCAAGGGCGTGCAAGGGTACAAGCCCATCAATTATGCAGCAACCTGCAATCACTATTCCAAGGTGGGAACAGATATTTGTTAGAAAAAGTGGGTTTTAATATTGTAGATTCAAACTCCAGCGAGAGGGTTGGAAAGAGTCCTAGAATGGAAAATTATTGAGGCTGGAACACTGCAAATAAATTAATGGGTATGTGCTTCTATATAAAAAGTTCACAAGAGACTATCTGCAAAATGAATTTTTGCACTCCATAAGGAAAGTGCTTATTTATGCATTACTGCACCCAGAGGACACAGGTACATAATATTCAACTAGAATCAAAGCTGCTTCTCTGAACATTCTGTAATACTTTTCTTATAGGGGCTCTCTGGTGTGATGCTCTGCGGCAGGCTTGCCTTTACGCATTCATTCCATTTCATGACATCAATGCTAAATAGAACAAAACTGCAGACACATATCCAAGTAACTTCATTAAAAAACAATTGTATTTACAAAATACGGTCCTTTCCAGACTGCATATTTTCAGCCGACCAGACGCCTAGTGCCTCTGTCACGCATCCCTTAGGTCTTAAGTGTTTTAAAGTATAACAAAGTAGATCTGTTTGGCTTAGTGTTTTGCTTATTTCCCACTGCAGCAAATCTGTGGATTTCCCACCTCATGGTTTCTGATGTTGGAGGCTCATTGGTCCCTGCCTTCAGAAAACTTTGGCTAACTGCATATTCCACTACAGAGATATGGGATACACTTCTTCGGAAGGTGCAACCTATCTAGAGAGGACTTTTGGTCAAATGTTTATGGTCGTGACTGCCATCTAAGAATGCAAGAATCCATTCAGTCAAGGCAGTGACCAGAAAATTGAAATACCCACTGTAGGAAAGTGACCCTTTCGACATGGTTACTCGCTACTTTTTGCCTGTCCTCTGGTGCAATCTTGAGTGAAAGTGTGCTGGGTTCCTGTTAACGAGGTACCCAGCACCAGTGTACTTTCCCTTGTTCCACAATCTAAGAGCTGCAGTACGAATTGTGCCAGCGTAAGGGACCCCTCAACAATCTCTTGCAAACTGCCATCGCAGCCTGTCTGTCTTGGTGCAGAGAAACCTGAAGAGTCAACATGGCACATCCCTGTGTGGCCATGCCTGCCAGCACTACATTTGTTATAGGTACGTCACTCCTGTGGCAGGCCTTACAGCCCTAAGGCTGGGTGCTCTATACCCATGTGAGGGCACATCAGCGAGAGTAGATATGTCCCCGGTGATACCAGTGCAAAGGGAAGCCACAACAAGTACATGCGCTGGACACTCGTCATTACGAGTGCCCCAGCTACATGATGGCTTCACTGTACCCCAAGGTGTTTGGTAGCAAACCACTTGTCTTAATTTATTAATAAATGCACACAGAGGGCACCTCTAACCCATGAAAACCTACCTACAACTAGTGTGTTGACTGACTGGTCTCGACAGGCCAGCCAGCATAGACAGGTTTCTCACCTCCTGAGGTGAGAGCCTTTGCTCTCAGAGGACAGAAACAAAGCCTGCTCTGGGCGGCTCTGCTGCCTTTGTTATGCTATCCCAGTCCTCTTCAGATAGTGGAGGTGCTCACCCACTGCCCTGACCTCACTTTTTTTGCAGCAAGACAGGTGGGAAAATTAGTAAGATTAGGAGGTGTGCCCACATTCAGCTGGCAAAATCCCTAGTGCTGGTTAGATAATGCGGGCCCAACTTTTAAGATTCCTCCATGTTGTTTTGGAGCAGCCTCATTTCAGGTGCCCCCCCCCTTCTCCATTGCAGGCCAGCTGTTAGCCTCATCAGCACCCTTCTCCTAGTAGAACGCAGGTGGTTTCCGAAGAACTGTTGATAGTATTTTGAACCTTTGCCCACCATTACTCCGATCCTAGAAGATGAACCCCTGAAGCCCATTGTACCTACATGTATGTATCTTTGACTTTTCCTCCCATAGGACTGCATTTTTGCATAAAAGTGCATAGCTTTGAATGTTTACTTATCTGTGAATATTTTTATCGAAAACTATACTTACTTTGAGACAAAGTTCTTCAGTTTGAAATATGTATAAAAAGAAGTGTTATTTTTCTAAATTGGTCTCAGGTTTGTTCTTTGTGTGTATATCTCATTTATTGCCTGTGTCAGTACAACACATGCCTAGCACAACCCTCTGATAAGCCTAACTGCTCGCCCACACTACCACATAAGAGAGCGTTAGTATTATCTCTTTAGCCTCTGTAAATCAATTGGGGAGCCACTGAACTCTCTGCACAGTGTACTTTGTTTTAGTAGACTGTATGGAGAGCCAGCTTCCTACACCCCCACATAGAATCAAAGCTCTGATTGAACCATGACAGCAAATCAATTGTGAATGATCCTCCCTAGAAGCATTCCCTTGTCCCTTTTAATTCAAACATCTTTCCATGCATCTTTTCACCCTTCCAACCACCCGTTTATATCCACCATTTCACCTTTACATTCTGTCATTCATTCATTCTTTCATCCATCATTCAGACTTTCACTAGTCCGTCCATCCATCCATCCACCCTTTCACCCCTTTCTTTCACCCACCCATCCTTTTACCAATTCAACTTTTCATCCATTCACTCACACATCCTTTAATCCACCCTTGAATCCTTTCACCCGACCACCCTTTCTCCAATACATTCTTTCAACCATGCATCCTTTCACCCATTCACCCACCCATGCATCCTTTCATCCACCCACTCATCCTTTAACCTATTCACCCTTTCACCCACGGATTCTTTCATCCATCCTTTCACTTACACATGCATTCCTTCACCTGTCATTGACTCACGCATCCTTTCATCCATCCACTCATCCTTTTACCCACCCACACATCTTTTCACCAATCTACCCTTTAACCTATCCTTTCACCCACGCATCATTACACCTATCCATCCTTCCCCCACCTTTTCATGCATCCACCCTTTCACCCATCCTTTTTCTCTCCCATGCATCCTCTCACCTATCTACCCTGTCACTCATGATTTTACTCATCCATGCATCCTTTCACCTATTCACCTATCCACCCTTCCACCCATCAATCCTTTCACTCATTTCACTGACACACACATCATTTCACCCATCCTTTCTCCCACTAACAATTTGTTTCATCAATCCACCATTTCAGTCACCCACACATCCTTTCATCCATCCATTCTTTCATCTATCCATGCATCATTTTATTCATCCACCCTTTCACCCATTCTTTCACCAAAAGATCCTTTCACCCATACACTTTTTCACCTATGCTTTTGATAGAGCGCGCAGGGACCAACTAGCTCAGTTTTACTATACTCACCTGAGCCCATAAAACATTCACACTTTGAACTAGCCGTTCTGCCTAACTAATTACTAATTTTAATCACCCTATCAGTACTTGAGTCCTTTCAGGACTTATGCCTGTAAACCATGACTTACCAATCCTTGTCACCTTTGCTATAAGTTCTAGGGATCGAAAAGGGTGTTGAGTTTAAATAGGCAGTATTTAAAACATTTACCTTTCCTGTAATAAACCAGACTTGGGAGAAGTTTTAAAAGATTTATCTTATGAAAGATTTTCGGAGTCAAAATGACAAAAGCCACAATCTCGTGACTATGAATTTTACAACCAAGAATATAACCAGTAGGACATAACGTTTGTAAGAAATCATAGTAACACCTTTAAACATTGGTACCTGGGAAAGGTGAGAAAGGGAGATAGCACAAGGACATAACACATGGATTATATTTACCTAGAATGGTGCAATGACCAATCCTAGTCACAGGCTGGGGCAAAAAGACCAGGGCCAGGCTCCCGACTAATCAGGTGCCCACGGGACAAGACAGGTGCAGATCAGGACAGGAGACCTCTTCTAAGTGCAACACCAGCGTCACACTCCTCTCTCTAGGATAAGCCAATTAGTAGATTAGAAGTGTGGCTCAGGGGTTAGAGGCGGCAGACCCGGAATCTGAGATCGGCCCTGGACCAGGGTTCAATTCCCCGCCCCGGCGGGTCTTGGGCTAAAAATTCCATGGACTCGATAATTCTCGTCCCGGTGCCTCCTCGACTCATGGGTTCACACTCTGCGACTCTGGGCAATAGCTTGCTTAATCTCCACAACGGCCCCTCGCGGCGGGATGCCTGACTTTCACCCTGTGGACACCCTGTCGGGACTTCTCACAGGGGAATATCAGGACGGGTTCCCTAGGCAAGCGCCAGGATGCCCTTTGTGGTGACAGGTTGCGCTATATAAGTATACCTACATTTACATTTACATTTACCCCGATTTGGTAATCAATTCTTCTGACTTAGTGCTCTGCCAGCACCTCTGCTCTTGATCGCCTATTGAGTGCAATGGGTCAGTGACAGGTCAGCTATTCGGACAAGTCGGACAATTTCTCTATCTAAACCTACCTTAGTTATACCATTTTGAGGAAAATGTACCACCCCTAAATGTTGCAAATCTATGTGTTCCCCTTCAGCGATTGGTTGGAAAGACGAGGGGAGGTCATCACACCATACTAAGATGAGGTAATTTCAATATTGGTTTCAATTGATTCCGGTTACCGCCCATAATTTATTTTCCCATGCACTTTTATTGCCCCCAGCAATATTGGTACACATTTTGAATGCATGGCATTTTGTAGCTTCCTCTGTAGAGGTCAGATTAGCAGGTTCCCAGGAACATCGTGGGTAAGAAGAGTGCTGCCTCTTGTTCAATACCAATGCTTCAGCAATTTTGGAGTTAGAGAGCGCTTGTGCAGCATCACCCAAGATAGAGGATGTGACAGTATTCAGGCCCAAAGTATGAGCTATCAGCAAAGTCAAAGAGAAACATATTAGAATACAAAATAAATGAATGCACTGTATACCACTTCTCTCTACTCTAACACCATTACTTTATTTTACCTTTTGCATTAATGGTTAAGCAAGACGAACAAGCTTAGTACACACTGCAGCATAAGCGTTAGTATGTGAGATTTAAAGCGACCATTTCTGGCACTAGTGCGCAGAAGCAAAGATTTCCCACCAAAGCAGAAAAGACGTCACACCACGTGAGTGTGGCAGACGCATGCGCAGTGAAATTCCAATTTGCAGCGGCCATTTCTAATGCATTTGAGTTACTGTTAGTAAAAGCACATTGTCAAGCTTCCCCTAGATACTAGAAATGTTGTGAAATGCAAATTTGTAATAAACGAAATATGTTGCTTAATATATTATAAGTTATTTTGAGAGAGTTGAGTACCAGCAAGTTTCTGTACGTATGAAACCTTGCTCCATTAATCCCCTCTTTGATGATATTTTATATCATCACAAATTAAGGAACCAGATGCCAACTTCAACACTCTCCCAGTTCAATTTCTTCAATTACTTTGGGAGTTCTTTTCCCAGTCTCATTCTGGAAATTTTTCATTTTTTTGTATATATCCCCTTTAATTCTTCCATTTGAATCTCATCAAATTTTGTTTTCTTCTTTTTCTCATTTACTGTATATCTTTTTCTATATCTACAGCGTTTGCACCAAATCATTATCACTAATATTATCAGTGATATTCCCATTATTGGCATCAGTACTTTACCTACAATACGTCTACCTACATTAGAAATCCAATTACCAATAGAAGAGAGACCATCAGTTAGTCTCTTCCATGCACTATCAACTTCCAGTGGGTTCAGTTCTTCTTCCAAATGAGTAATGTTCCTTACATACCTTCCAATGTCAACACTTTTATCTGGTATGTAAGTGCACAAATGTTGCGCTTTCAACATTCTACAGACTCCGCCCTCTTTTGATAATAATATAGCAAGAGCAAGTCGATTTTGTAAAACCATTGATCTGATTGCAACCAATTCAGTATTGATCAATAAGAACCCTTCAGCAGTGTCAGTCAATAAGCGATCCACCACTATAGACAATTTACAGATTCTTTGAGTATTCAGAACTACTTCCACTGAAGGTATCAATACACTGAATATATCACCTACAATTTCTGCAAAACTAGCTCTTTTATATTGTGTTAGTTCATTTTCGTGTTCATTGCTTCCAGTGATTCTTTTCACATGGTATACCTTTGGGAATACTATTCCAAAATAGCAACTCCCATACCAATGATCATGCAGCTTAAAGTAAGCTTTGTTCCCACAAACATAATAGACTCCAGGAAATATTGGATCAGTTCCCCTTTTTAGTCCCCAAACCCTAATTATGAGGAAATTCTGTACACATTCACTGGAGCCGATGAATACATTATTATACTCAGTTTTCTTTCTATGGAAACAAATGTTCCCCTTCTTTTCATAGTCCAAAGACATAGCAGCATGAGGTTTGTCAGTTGCCACAAATTCCTCCCTTTCTGCCCAATTGGGTATCTGGGTATTCGGTTCATTGGCTTTCTTATGGTAATCCTGTCTCCTTTTCTCTACTAAATTTAAAAATATCTTCTCTTTGTGTAGTTTACATGTTAAATTGTCTTTGTGTGCATTAGCTAAATCTATACTTTCCATTGTTAGAAAATATTCACCCATGAATTGTGAGTCTTTACTACTAAGGACAGGATTTATTCTTCTTCGAATAGGAATTTCTGAGAAAATGACATGTATGTTAGAATAATAATACTGTAACTTTCCAGTTTTATTGAATAGGCTAGTTAGTATGCTACAAGAAATGCCATAGGTCAGGGGTAAATGATGGTAGGTAACACCTTCAGCTACAGAAGTGGGTAGTTTCATACAGACATAACAATCACTAATTTGCATAATGTACTAATAGACTAGCAGATACATTCGTCTCAGTTTAATTTCTGTTTCTAACGTGATGTAATTCTATCTCATCTGGTGCTTCTAAGTCTATTCCATCTTGTTTGTGGTGCGCTATCTTTCCGTGTATATTAGTGTCATTCTGTTCAGCAGCCATCAAGCACGGTATTGCTATTGTCAGTCCTAACCATACTACTAGTATTATCAATACACTACACATACATATCCTACATCTTGTCTTTATACAACTTATTTTCGAGTTTCCAGTAACTCTTTTATCAGCCATTTTTGACTAAGGAGGCTTATCCTCTCTTTGAGAATTTTACACAGAATACAGCTGTGGTTTATCTCAAGTTGGCCTCACTTCTTCAATATCTTGATCAGCAATCAATTCTCAATCACTGTCATCACTGATTTCCAGATTTTTGAAATCCTCAAGGATGACGTATGTCCATTCAGGGCCTTTGAATTTATTGTTCAGCTTTTTCAGGCGTGGACTTCTCCTTCTTTGATTGCTTGTAGACGATTCAGTTTGACGTGTCACTTCATCTACTTGTTCTGGCTCTTCATCTATTGTGACTAGGCGGTATTTTAGTCTTTTAACAAAACCAGGCCATTTATCACCTTTTCTGAGTCTTTTAGCTGGCACTGTGCTTTCTGATTCTTCAAATGTTCATTTGTTTTCTTCAAGTGGTCGCACAACTTGAGTTTCGTCAACTTCAGGTTTCCTCTCTAGCTCACCTTGTCCAGGGCTTATTACTGTTGAATCTTCCACCTGGATGGAATCTTCTAGTCTAATCTGACCTGATTCAGGATTTGACTTTTTTGAGCCTGGAATTTTTTCTTCGTCCTGAACCCGTTTTACTAATTCTGTCTGGTCCTGCACATGTCTTGCAGATTCTTGATTGTATTCACCTGTGCGTTTTGACTAGTACCTATCTGTCCCTCCTCAGAAAATGGAGTTCTGGTAGGGGGTTTTGTTGGTCTGAGTATATTGCTCTTTCCTTAACTTGTCCTCCTCAAGATTACCATTGGCTTGTATTTCTGTAACCTGAGTACGTTCTGCTATACCTATCTCATCCTGACTATCTAAATATGTTTGAATTCTTGTTCTCATTCTGATTTCAGGTATGTCAACCACTGGGATCCATTCATCCTGACTGGTGCTCGGTTGCTATTGGTCAAGTACTTCAGGATCAACTTCTGAGACCCTTCAGCTGCACCACCTTCAGCCTCAACTTCATCATGTTCTGGTATCCGTTTAGTGTGGCTGGCGTGGATGATCCAGTTGGGGATTCCCTTGCACTTTACAGCTGTGGTGGTGACCAATATTACTTGTTCTGGTTTTCCTCACCTTGGTGCTGGGCAAGATTCCCGGGTGTGATTCTTTATCACTACCCCATCTCCTGGGTTCAAATCATGTGCTGGAGTTGAATGTCTTGCTTCAGCATCTTCCCCAACATGTCTGGAATGCTTCTGAGTCCCATCAGAACCAGAGATAAAGCATCAGGCCATTCTAATTGGGTAGATTTACACAGCTTTACCAATCTTGCTTTAAGTGTGCCAATCAATTGTTCTACCACTCCAGAAGTCTCTGGGCGGTACGCACAGTGCAGTTTTTGCTCAATCTTGAATGTTTCACAGGTCATACTAATTGTTTCATTATTAAAATGTCTTCCTCTGTCTGATTCAATCGTTACTGGAAAACCAAATCTAGGAATGAGTTCTCTTAAAAAGAGTTTGGCTACAGTTAAACTATCATTCCTGCGGGTAGAGTATGCTTCCACCCTTTTTGAAAATAGGCAGACAATTACCAAAATATACTTCAATCCTCCACAAGCAGGTAACTGAATGAAGTCAATGTGTAATCTAATAAAAGGGCCTTCTGCTTTCCCAATTTTCCCAGGGCACACTACAGTTTTCTTACCAGGGTTTAATCGATGTCTTGTTAGGCATTTCTGCCAAAGACTCTCTGCTATGTTCCTGAACTTCGCATTGAACCAGTCCCTTCTAAACAACCTCACCATTGCATCTCTCCCTATGTGTGTATCCCCATGGGACATTCAGGCCATTGGTGCAAGCATACAGTCAGGTAACACTGGTCTCCCATCTAAGTAGACTATTATGCCATCTTCAGGTCTCATCTGACACCCTATTTTCTGCCAGTCTTCCTTTTCATTGGGCTCTGCCTCACCTTGCAAATCTTTCACTTCCTCCCATGTATGCACACCACTCAATAGCATAAGTTGGCAAATGTTGCCTCATGTTCCAAATTTCTTGTTTATTGCCACTTTATACTTGGCACAATGTCAGGCCACTTGGTCAGCATAATGGTTACCAGCTGTCACTTTGTCATGTCCAGATTTGCGAGCAGCGCAATTGACCACGGCCAATTCTTTAGGCAATTGAATTGCTTCAAGTAATTCTTTTACAAACTGTTCATTTTTAATAGGGAATTCTGAAGAAGTCATGCACTCCCTTTGCATCCATAATCATGCACAATCAGGTAACCATATTGGCTATCAGTGTAAATGTTTACTCTCCAATTTTTCCCAATTTTTCACGCTTTTATGAAAGCAATCAATTCGGCAACTTGTGCAGACTTGACTCCTGGTAAATAGGATGCTTCAATATATTCGATAGTGTGCATACAGCAAAAGCAGTGCTTAGTCCTCCTTCCTCATGGCACATACATGAGCCATCTACAAATAACTCATGCTCTGGGTCTTTTAAAGGTTCTTCCTATATGTCTGCGTGAGGTTTAGTACTGAATTCAGTTAAGTCGATACAATCATGTTAGACTTCTTCTCTAACTTCCCCAAAGTGAGAATTTGGCAATAAGGTAGCTGGATTTAAAATAGTGCCTCTCACTATTGTCACATTTTCTGAACCAAGGATAATTCTTTCATACTTAGTCATCCGACTAGGTGTTAAGTGCTGAGTACGTGTTCTGGTTAACAGAATCACGACTGAATGTGGAACATACACTGTTACATGATGTCCCATGACAATGGACACACTTTGCTCAAGACTCATGCACGTTGCAGCAACTGCTTTCAGACAACCTGGCAGTGCTGACGCCACTGGGTCCAATGTGGTAGAAAAATATGCTTCAGGTCATCGCATCAATCCTTGGATCTGGGTTAGACCTGAAAGAGCACAATTGTCCCTTGTTCCACAAAATAGTGTGAACTCTTTTGAATAATCAGACATCCCTAATGCTGGAGCTTCACATAAATTGTTACGCAGTTTCAAGAAAGCAGTCATGCTTTCGTCATCCCACTCGACTGGGTCTATTGCTCGTTTCTTTGTCATTTGAATCAATGGCTTTGCAAGTACTGCAAATCCCACAATCCACTGCCTGCAGTAACCTACATTTCCAAGAAACATTCTGGGCCCGATTCACAGAATAAACTTAAGACAAAATCCTAAACGTACTACTTTTGGTATTCAAAAATGCACTTACTACTTTTGTTATTCACAGAATGGATTTACGACTACTAACTTTACGTCCGCACTCGGGCCAGAGATTCTGGCCCGGAGGCGGAGCTTTCGGCTTGGAGGTGGAGTTTCCGGTCCCGAGGTGGAGATTTCAGCCATGGCTAAATCTCCACCACCGACCGGAATCACCACCTCCGGGCCGGAAGCTCCGCCTCCAAGCCGGAAGCTCTGCCTCCGGCCAAAAGTCCACCCCCGGGCCAGAAGCTCCATCTCCTGGTCGGAAGCACCGCCTCCGGGCCGGAATATTCAGCCCGAGAGCGGACGTAAAGTTAGTAGTCGTAAATCCATTCTGTGAATACCAAAAGTAGTAAGTGCATTCTGTGAATACCAAAAGTAGTAAGTGCATTCTGTGAATAGCAAAAGGAGTAAGTTTAGGATTTTGTCTTAAGTTAATTCTGTGAATCGGAACCCAAGTTTTCTTTCTGAGTTTGGGGTAATTTCCTGTTTTGAAATATTTTGATTCTTTCAGATGTCACTCTCCTGACCACTCTTTCTATCTGGTGTCCCAGATACTTTACAGAGGTTGTACAGTATTATCATTTTTCTGGGGACACTTTATGTCCACCTTTTGCTAAATGGTTTAGCAATGCAATGGAATCAATCACAGAGTCATGTCTTGTTCTCGATGCCAACAATAGGTCATCGATATACTGCACCGAAACAGAATTTCCGGGCAGTACCAGTGATTCTAGACACTTTTTCAAAATCTGGTTAAAGATGGATGCACTTTCCATGTACCCCTGAGGAATACAATTCCAAATGTAAACATGGTCGCCAAACTTGAACGAAAATCAAAACTTGCTATCTGGATGCAGTGGGATGGAAAAGAAGGCATACATCAATTACAATAAACCATCCGACTCCCCAGGGTATTTGATACGGAATTACAGATGGATTTGGTACTACAAGGCAACATGGGACGACAATTTTAATAATTTTATGGAGGTCTTGAACCACCCTGTAATTTCCGTTTGGTTTCTTTATGCCAATTATAGGTGAATTACAAGACCTGCTCATTATCTCTTCCAGAATACCTTGTTCAACCAAGCGCCCTGTTTCTTGTGCAACTCCTGCCTTATATATATATATATATATATATATATATATATATATATATATATATATATATATATATATATATATATATATATATATATATATATATATGATTTTGTAGAGCGCTCAGCTACCCGTAGGTTTCCCGGCGCTAAGAGAACAGAAGTAAAAGAGGGCAACGGAAGTTAAGGAATCGGTTACAGAGAAAACAGCCAGGTTTTCACACCTTTGCGGAATTTAATATAGGATGTTTCAGACCGCAGAGGGATGGGAAGTGAGTTCCAGAGCGCAGGTGCCAGGTGGGAGAACGAGCGTCCGCCGACTCTGGCACGCTTGAAGCGGGGAACAGAGAATCTGCAGTGAGTGGAAGACCTAAGGGTGCGGGAGGGACAATATTGCTGGACTAAGGAGGAAAGATAGTGGGGAGCTTTTCCAGCTTTGATGCGGTGCATAAAGCAAAGTGCTTTAAATTTGGTCCTAGATTCTATGCGCAGCCAGTGGAGGCTACGCAGGGAAGAAGAGACTGAGGTTGTTCTCGGGAGGTTACAAAGTAGACGGGCAGCCATGTTCTGAACTACTTGGAGCTTCTGGGTGACCTCCTTACAGGCACCCAGAAGGAGTACGTTACCGTAGTCCAGCCGCGATGTCACTAGGGCCTGGACCACTGACTTCTGGGTATCTGGAGGCAACATCCATGTAATCTTCCTCAGCCACCTGATGATGGTGGTACAGGTGGCCGAGACCTTGACCACATGTTGTCTCATGGATAACTGATTATCAAAGAGGACCCCCAGATTACGTGCTGAAGTTGCTGGGACCGGTAAAGGTCCCATTTGCTGAGGCCAATGTTGCGGGCCCCAGAGAGCGGAATCCGGCCCAAACAGGAGAAGCTCTGTTTTATCGCAGTTCAGCTTTAGCTTGTTAGTCAGCATCCAGTTGGCGATGTCAGTGAGTCCAGAACAGAGAGAAGAGGAAGGGGAGTGTTGATTAGAGGAGAGAGAGAAAATAATTTGGGTATCATCAGCATAAGAAAAAATAGAAAGTCCAGCCTGTTCAGCAAGAAAAGCAAGAGGTCTGACATAAAGGTTAAAAAATAAAGGACTAAGAATAGAACCTTGGGGAACACCATACGGAGAGTTGTGAACAGTGGACACAGAAGAGGGGGAGAAAACCTGAAAAGTGCGATGAGAAAGAAAATCAGAGATCCAGGCAAGGGCGGGCCGCAGATACCAACAGACTTCAAGGCAGACAGGAGGATGTTGTGGGACTCGGTGTCAAAAGCGGCACTCAAATCCAAAAGGATGAGTGCCACTGTCTCCCCTTTGTCTACCTGGCGCCTGACTGTCTCCGAGACTCCCAAAAGGGTGGACTCCGTAGAGAAGCCCACCCGGAAACCAGACTGAGAAGGGTGGAGGACGTTCGCTGATTCAATGTAGGTGGTAAGGTGACGATTAACATGTTTCTCCAACACCTTTGAGAGGCAGGGGAGCAGGGAAATGGGCCGGAAGTTGGCAGGGTTGCTGACATCCGCATTAGCTTTCTTCAGCAGTGGAACCACCATCGCATGCTTCCAGATGTTAGGAACCACTGCCTCAGTAAGAGATGCATTCAAAAGAGCCAAGATACAGTCCAGAGGGACAGTGTCTAAAGTACAAAGAATCTGGGGAGGCATGGGATCCAAGGGAGAGCTGGATTTAATCTCTGCCAACAATTTCTGGAAGACGGGCATGGAGATACATTCCCATTTATCTAATCGAGGAGGAGAGAGTCGTTCAGGATCATCCTGTATGGAGGGTTGGTTGTGTTGCTGGAATGGTGGCCTAGGTGAGACAGAAGGAGAAGCGCCAAAGCCCGCGTAGATGTTATCAATTTTTGATATAAAGAACTCTGCCAAGGAATTGCATTGATTGCTATCCAGGCAGGGGGCTTTGGGGGCACATGACATACCCGATAGTTCCTGAACTGCCTTAAAGAGGGCTTTAGGACGATTCTGGGCTTTTAGTATCGTGTCGTTAACATGATTAGCCCTGGCAGTGTTACATAGAGTGTGGTATTTATGTAATGCAAGTTTGTAGTTCTCTTTATCTGCCGACAGGTAGTTGGATCTCCAAATGCGCTCCAGTCTTTTGCAGCGTGACTTTTCCATTTTGAGTTCTTCATTGAACCAAGGGGCAGGAGGGTGCAGGAACTTTTGTTTACATTTACGTGCCGGAAGGCAGGACTCAATAGCAGAAGTAAGCCAGGTGCTGATCTTGCCCACGTCATCCGTGGTAATATTAGCAGAAGAGGGGAGAGTTTCTTTTAAGGAATGATTAAGTTGCTCCAGATTCAGTTTTTGCCAGTTCCTTCTTGTTCCAAGGGAATGTGGGCTGCCAAGGGGGCCAGGTGCAACCGTTGTCTTGATGTGAAACTCTACAATGAAATGATCCGACCAAGTAATCGGCTTAGGGGGGAGGCAGGTAAGATTATCTAGATTAGCAAAAATTGGATCAAGTAAGTTGCCGCCTTTATGCGTGGGACCAGAGTTTAGAAGACTTAGATTGAGGGCGGCCAGGTCCTGTGTAAGATGGGTGCTGGTAGGACATAGGGTGTCGTTAAAATGTATATTTAGATCACCTAATAACAGAAAATTATTAGATTCCAGCAAAAGGGGGGAAATATGTTCCGGAAGAGCAGCAGCCCATGCGCCGGCAGCGCCAGGTGGGCGATATAAAAGGGCACCGGACAATGTAAAATTCGGGGATAATAGGAGTTTAAAACTGCCCGCTTCGCAATTCGGGATGACAAGATCATCCCACTTGCAAGAGTAGGTCCTTTTAAAAATAATAGCAATGCCTCCTCCATCTTTAAGAGGTCTGTTCCGGCCCACGAAGGCGTAATCATCAGGGAGGGCGGTAGCGATGTCTGGTCCAGAACAGTCCTTTAGCCAAGTTTCGGTAGGAAACAAGGCCGACGGACTATATGAAGTGAGAAAGTCAAATATGTCCCTTTTGTGCTTCGGTAAAGAGCGACAATTTAAACTGATAAAACTAAACACAGGAGAGGGGTTAGGCAAATGAGCCTTCACAGGGAGAGGGGTATCAATCCAGAAAGGGAATGAGGGACTGCACAGGAGTGAGACGTGATAGCCAAGGCGCAATCAGGGCAGGATAGAGGTGCGTCCTGACAACACATGCGAGAGCAGTACTTACCAGGCGACGGACGTAAGCCAAGCAGAGTACAGCGAGAGTAGGTAAGTCTAGGGTAAATGATGCCAGGAGCAGGGGGGGTGGCGCCAGGTCCCAACTGGTCGTGGACGGGCGCAGACGGGCTTAACTCAGGCGCAACTCCGGCGCGCCTACGTCGCGCCCGCTGCGCTCGTCCGCTGCGTTTCCTAGGGAGGGGGACCATTTTGAAGGGCTGAGGTCGGGAGGGGCCGAGCGCTAGTCCGCTCGCGTCCGCTCCACTCCAGGCTCCTCACCCAAAATGGCGCCCAAAGTCGGGTCCCGGGCAGTGTTTCAATCGCCTGCCATAGGATGAATCAGGGCAAGTGCACAAGTGTGCAAAATAAGCTTTTAAAAGTCGCCTGTATAACAAAAAGGTAAGAACACAGTGTGCAGGGTAAAATACAGCTTTTCACAATTCCGTTTTTAAATTCAACACGTCGCCTCTAAAGTATCCACGGAGCCCGGTAGAGCCTTGGGCATCCGTGAACTTCTATCCTGGGACTCATTTTGTATTGTTGAATATTTGGGTAAACTGCACCTTCTTTTACTGTCACTTTTATGGGATCGACATCTGCCATTAAGCCCACTTCTTTACCTGTAAAATCCCATACATCAGGATTCACAAAAGTTTTTAGTTCTCCTGGTAAGTCTTCTAGGCACAACTTCTGTTTCTTATCTGGCAAGCATAATTTTATACACTCAGTCTTCCTCAGGAGTCTGAATTTCAACACCATTTGGTGTACAAAAGATTGTGCAGTTCATATTGCACAGTAGATCCCTTCTTAGCAAGTTTACAGGGCTAGAATCGCACACTATGAATTTGTGCATTTCTCTGAAGTTACCAATACAAACTTCCATAGGTTCTGTGACAGGGGTCCTAATTTGTTTATTAGAAATGCCCAATACTTGGATCGCTTCTCCCGAGAGGGGTAAGTTTGGGATTTCTGCAGTTCTCACAGTACAACGGGTAGCACCAGTGTCCAACAAAAAGGTAACATAATTTCCCTCCAATTTCCCTTCAATGTAAGGACCCGAATGATCTACCGGTAAGGATGCGCCAAGTACGCAATCCTCTTCCCCCCCTCTCAGGCTGTCAAGACTCCAGGCAGGATAGCTAGCATTAGGTCAGTTGAAGCGAAAATTCAGCGGTCACTAAAGCAAACCTCAAAATATCCACATTGGAGGAGACAGCACAGAGTGACTACCCTATTCCTGCAGCATTGCTTCCAGAACCTTGGAGAGCGAGTACCCCAACATGGCCGCAGAGGAGGGCCACAAGCAGTGCTGGGTGACCGTTCTAGTCTTCTAGAGCGCGCGAGCCGCTGTGGTGATGAAGCGCACGGCTGCTCAGGAATCTGCGCACTTCAACTGACTTCTTCACCGGAGACATAGCGCGGCTCTCGAGTGAAGCCCTTGTCCTGAAATTTCCTGTCAGCGCTTCTTGTTTCTTGGTTGACTTCATTTCGCATGCGCAACGTGGGATTCCGGCAAGTGACTTTTGTGAGAGACTTTGTAGAATTAAGCATTCGTTGAGTGCCACTTCATAGAATTCAAGTTAGGTACTCAGTAGACTTAGAGTAGGTTTAGTTACTCATTCTTAGGAGTTCGCATACCATTTAAGGGTAGAATTTAGCTTACTTATAGCGAGAATTAGTTCGTTTTCTAAAATCATTACAGTGCAGACTTCCAGTGAACTATACAAGGAACTATTTATATTCAGGTAATCCCCTCACTTATCCGAAGATTTATCAATAGAAACTCAGAAAAGAACAACGCACTAATATTGGTTTATGTGCAGGAACTGTGAAGAATACACAACAGCTACCTACATGAGAGAGGCATAGTCCAGGTCACATTGGGGTAAGAGACTTCATTGTTCATTCAAAGTAAATAATATGTTTTAGAGAGTGAATACATTAAGTTGTTCCTTTCAGAGGTGGTGGGGCATAGGAACCTACGTCGGCTCCAGTGATTCTTGAGCCTTCTGACAGATTGAAGTGCCAACTTTTTCACTCGAGTCGATATGGCTGAGGGATTTGATTTGAATTCTTTGGCGGGAATCTTAGAAGGGTTACAGGCTCAGCTTACACGCTCTACAGAAGAGAATAGGGTCCTTAGGAATGAGGTAAAAAGGTCCCAACAAGAAACTCGTCATGTTCAACAGAAATTAGAGGAACTCATAGCGGGAACTACTCCTTTGCCTAGTTTCAATTCCTCACACAACTCCGGTTCGGAAGTGGCCACGCAAGTGATTCATTCAGTGGCTCCAATTGTTCCTTTAGCTAACCCTGAACGCTTTAGTGGGGACCCCCATAAGGCCCAAATTTTCCTCACTCAATGTTCCTTGCATTTCTTGTGCAGATCAGTAGTTTTCAAAGAGGATCAAGCCAAGGTTGCATTCATGTTGTCTTATTTGAGCGGAGACGCCGCTGCTTGGTCCATGCCGTTGGTTGCTCGAAATGACGCAGCATTATATGATTTCGACCGTTTCAAGAAAGAATTCTTTTGAATATTCGATAGAAGAACTGCTAACCAAGCTACAGACAATGAACTCCTAGATCTCAAGCAAGGCAATCGAGAATTGGTAGCGTACATAGCCCAGTTCAACAAACTAATCGTCGAAACAGATTGGCCTGACAGTAAACGTGCGGCGATATTCTATCGAGGTCTTAAGGATGAAATAAAAGATGCCTTAGCTCAGATCCCTAAACGTCCTCAGGAAATATCAGAACTGATAAATTTAGTTCTTCAAATTGAACATCGATTGTTTGAAAGAAGGTCAGAAAAGAAGCGAGATTACAAGTCATTTGTGCCACGTCTAGACCGTATGAAATCCGAACCCTCGAAACCCGATGCCGGTACCGGAGAAGAACCAATGCAAATAGGTTCCATTAGAGGACCTCTCTCGCAGGAGGAAAAAGACAAGAGACGAGCAAATCAGTTGTGTCTGTATTGTGGAACCTCAGGGCATTTTGTGAGAGAATGTCCGAAGAAAAACAAAAACAACCAGGGGTTAAAAGACCGATCCCACCAGTAAAGGGAGTTGCCCTGGTGGGATGTTCCGAACAGTCAACTCATGAACATCAGCAATTGGTTAACACATTACAGTCAGCAGCCCCTCACCTCACAGTGTCTTTTACAGTCAAATTCGGACTCCAGAAGTTGGAAGAAGTTTCAGTTATGATTGATTCGGGGGCTACAGGAAACTTCTGCGATCAGAAATATGCACAAGAGATGGGTATAAAGGCGATTAAGAAGAAGAACCTTGAAGTGGTGAAAACGGTCGACGGTACCAATTTAACCTTAGGTCCTATAGTAGAACAAACAGAAACCTTGGAATTGGAGGGGTTACAGGGTCATCGAGAATTTATCAGATTTAACCTTATAGACGCACCCCAGTTCCAACTGATCTTAGGTCTGCCGTGGTTGACTGCTCATAACCCGATTATTGATTGGGAGAGAAGGGCGGTCAAGATGAACTCGGAATATTGTCAGAAGAATTGTCTTGCTAAAAACCTGGAGGAATGCGAAGGATCACCGGCCACCGAGTTGGCTCAACTGTCGCTTCACATTTGCACAGTCAGTGATGAAGAGATACCTAAAGAATATCAAGATTTGGCAAGTGTGTTCGACAAAAGAAATGCAGAAAAACTACCGCCACAAAGGAGCTACGATTGTAAAATTGAGTTGGAAGCCGGTGCCAACCTACCCTGTAGCCGAGTTTATGCGCTCACAGAAAAGGAAAACATCTATCTCAAAGAATATTTGGAAGAATACACTAAAATGTGATTCATAAGGCCATCTCAATCCCCTGTTTCTTCTCCGCTTTTCTTCCGGCCAAAAAAGGATGGGACCCTTCGCATGTGTATTGATTATAGAGCCCTGAATCAAGTCACTGTGAAAAAACGGTATCCATTACCCCTCATCAATCAGCTATTGGACCAAGTTAAAGGAGCTAAAATTTACACCAAGCTTGATCTACGTGGGGCTTACCATTTGGTGAGAGTTGCCGGTGGTGATGAATGGAAAATAGCCTTCCGGACCAAGTATGGATTATTTGAGTATCAAGTAATGCCTTATGGATTGAGCAATGCCCCGGCAGCATTTCAAAACTTCGTAAACGACGTCCTACGGGAATTCCTGGATCGAGTGGCTGTAGTATATATTGATGACATACTGATTTTTTCCAACAATATGGAGGATCACGTCAGGCACGTGCGAGCCATTCTCCAAAAGCTTTTGGATAACCACTTGTATGTGAAGTTGGAAAAGTGTTCATTTCATGCAGAGAAGGTGGAGTTCTTGGGATTCATGTTGTCCGCAGCTGGGGTCGAGATGGACAATTCAAAGGTTCGTACAATTCAGGAGTGGTCATCACCAGGGAGTGTGAAAGAAATCCAAAGTTTTATTGGCTTTGCCATTTTTTACCGGAGGTTTATTCCTAATTTCTCGTCTAAAGTCACTCCCATCACTCATTTGCTAAAGAAGGTACAAAAATTTGAGTGAACAGCAAATGCGGAACAAGCCTTCCAAGACTTGAAGACTGCATTCATTAGCGCTCCAATTCTAATGCACCCAGACCCGGAACAAGCATTTTTTGTCGAGACAGATGCGTCAGACTTTGCAACCGGTGGAATATTATCGCAGAGAAACAAAACTACGGGACAACTACATCCTGTTGCCTACCGTTCCAGGAAACTGTCTGACACTGAGCGTAATTACTCCATTGCCGACAAGGAGTTGTTGGCTGTCAGAGAGGCATTCCAAGACTGGCGTCACTACCTACTGGGGGCCAAGCATACTGTCACGGTATTTACCGACCATCGTAATCTTCAATTTCTTAAGTCTGCAAAAACACTTTCGCCACGTCAATTGAGATGGTCCCTGTATTTCTCAGAGTTCGACTTTGTGATCACTTACAAACCTGGTGCGAAAAATGGGAAGGCCGATGCCCTTTCGCGCATGAACCCTGCAGCCGAAGAAAAACCCTCAGTCGAGGAACCAATAGTTCAGTTGAAACAAATCATTGGCGCCATGCACTTGAAAGAATTCGATGAACAAATTCAGCAAGTCTGCTCAGAAGAGGATCTCCGCAAATGGGTAGAGTCAGATGTAAAAAGAACTCTTGTCAGCGGACTTCCTTATCATGAAGGCAGATTATATCTTCCCACCAGAAAACTTCAGGAAGAGGCCATGAAGGGTTGCCACGATGATCGGTTGGCGGGTCACAAAGGAGTTAAGAAGACTAAAGAATTGGTCAGGCGGCACTTTTGGTGGCCTGGCTTGGCAGCTCAAGTAAGACAATATGTTTCAACCTGTGAGATTTGCATAAAGGGGAAAGCTAGTCGACAGGCCCCACAGGGGTTACTGCAACCCTTACCTAATGCACCATACCCATGGCACACAGTGACACTAGATCTGATTGTGGATCTGCCCTCTAGTCAAGGTAATACAGTGATCTTGGTGGTGGTGTACTCATTTACTAAAATGGGACACTTCATTCCTTTTAAGGCAGTACCCACAGCTTCTCAATTAGTGCAGACCTTTAACCAACACATAATTCGGGCACACGGAATTCCTCAGTAATCATATCAGATAGAGGTTCACAGTTCATGTCTAGATTTTGGAAGGCCTTTATGCACAATTTAGGCATTGATACACGTTATTCGACTAGTTATCATCCTGAAACAGACGGTCAGACCGAGAGGTTGAACCAAGATTTGGAGCAATATTTGCGCCTCTATCTGTTGGAACAGGATGTTGAATGGTCTGAATTATTGTGGACCGCAGAATTTGCATACAATAATGCAACTCATGACTCCACAGGGTTTACTCCATTTTATTTGAATACAGGCAGACATCCGACAATCACACTAGGGAAACAGAATGGAGATGTCCCAGCCATTACTAGTGTAATGAAAGAGCTACAGGGTTCTTACAAAAGTGCGTTGAGGAATTTAAACAAGGCAAACCAATCCTATAAGAAACAGGCAGATAAAAAGAGAAGACAGGGTCCCCAGTTTGAAGTAGGTGAACAGGTATGGCTATCCACAAAACATTTGCGATTGAAGGGTAATCGGAAGTTTCAGCCTAGATTCATAGGACCATTCAAAATCATGAAAATCATCAACCCTGTAGTGGTTAAGCTACAACTACCCAAATCATTGAAAATTCATCCTACTTTCCACATTTCCCTACTAAAGAAGAGTCCAGACCATGTCAGATTAAAAGACTCCCCACCATCTATCGTAGTTGAATACAGCGAAGAATATGAGGTCAGCAGGATCTTAGATTCTAAAATCACTAAGAATAAACTGTTTTACTTGATAGAATGGAAGGGTTACGGACCTGAAGAGCGGTCCTGGGAACCATCTGTTAATGTACATGCCCCACGACTAGTTGAAGCTTTTCATAAAACGTTCCCCAACAAACCCACTCTGGGGGGACCTTTCTTGAAGGGGGGTACTGTCAAGACTCCAGGCACGATAGCTAGCATTAGGTCAGTTCAAGCAAAAATTCAGCGGTCACTAAAGCAAACCTCAAAATATCCACATTGGAGGAGACCGCACAGAGTGACTACCCTATTCCTGCAGCACTGCTTCCAGAACCTTGGAGAGCGAGTACCCCAACATGGCCGCAGAGGAGGGCCACAAACAGTGCTGGGTGACCGTTCTAGTCTTCTAGAGCGCGCGAGCCGCTGTGGTGATGAAGCGCACGGCTGCTCAGGAATATGCGCACTTCAACTGACTTCTTCACCGGAGACATAGCGCGGCTCTCGAGTGAAGCCCTTGTCCTGAAATTTCCTGTCAGCGCTTCTTGTTTCTTGGTTGACTTCATTTCGCATGCGCAACGTGGGATTCCGGCAAGTGACTTTTGTGAGAGACTTTGTAGAATTAAGCATTCGTTGAGTGCCACTTCATAGAATTCAAGTTAGGTACTCAGTAGACTTAGAGTAGGTTTAGTTACTCATTCTTAGGAGTTCGCATACCATTTAAGGGTAGAATTTAGCTTACTTATAGCGAGAATTAGTTCGTTTTCTAAAATCATTACAGTGCAGACTTCCAGTGAACTATACAAGGAACTATTTATATTCAGGTAATCCCCTCACTTATCCGAAGATTTATCAATAGAAACTCAGAAAAGAACAACGCACTAATATTGGTTTATGTGCAGGAACTGTGAAGAATACACAACAGCTACCTACATGAGAGAGGCATAGTCCAGGTCACATTGGGGTAAGAGACTTCATTGTTCATTCAAAGTAAATAATATGTTTTAGAGAGTGAATACATTAAGTTGTTCCTTTCAGAGGTGGTGGGGCATAGGAACCTACGTCGGCTCCAGTGATTCTTGAGCCTTCTGACAGATTGAAGTGCCAACTTTTTCACTCGAGTCGATATGGCTGAGGGATTTGATTTGAATTCTTTGGCGGGAATCTTAGAAGGGTTACAGGTCAGCTTACACGCTCTACAGAAGAGAATAGGGTCCTTAGGAATGAGGTAAAAAGGTCCCAACAAGAAACTCGTCATGTTCAACAGAAATTAGAGGAACTCATAGCGGGAACTACTCCTTTGCCTAGTTTCAATTCCTCACACAACTCCGGTTCGGAAGTGGCCACGCAAGTGATTCATTCAGTGGCTCCAATTGTTCCTTTAGCTAACCCTGAACGCTTTAGTGGGGACCCCCATAAGGCCCAAATTTTCCTCACTCAATGTTCCTTGCATTTCTTGTGCAGATCAGTAGTTTTCAAAGAGGATCAAGCCAAGGTTGCATTCATGTTGTCTTATTTGAGCGGAGACGCCGCTGCTTGGTCCATGCCGTTGGTTGCTCGAAATGACGCAGCATTATATGATTTCGACCGTTTCAAGAAAGAATTCTTTTGAATATTCGATAGAAGAACTGCTAACCAAGCTACAGACAATGAACTCCTAGATCTCAAGCAAGGCAATCGAGAATTGGTAGCGTACATAGCCCAGTTCAACAAACTAATCGTCGAAACAGATTGGCCTGACAGTAAACGTGCGGCGATATTCTATCGAGGTCTTAAGGATGAAATAAAAGATGCCTTAGCTCAGATCCCTAAACGTCCTCAGGAAATATCAGAACTGATAGATTTAGTTCTTCAAATTGAACATCGATTGTTTGAAAGAAGGTCAGAAAAGAAGCGAGATTACAAGTCATTTGTGCCACGTCTAGACCGTATGAAATCCGAACCCTCGAAACCCGATGCAGGTACCGGAGAAGAACCAATGCAAATAGGTTCCATTAGAGGACCTCTCTCGCAGGAGGAAAAAGACAAGAGACGAGCAAATCAGTTGTGTCTGTATTGTGGAACCTCAGGGCATTTTGTGAGAGAATGTCCGAAGAAAAACAAAAACAACCAGGGGTTAAAAGACCGATCCCACCAGTAAAGGGAGTTGCCCTGGTGGGATGTTCCGAACAGTCAACTCATGAACATCAGCAATTGGTTAACACATTACAGTCAGCAGCCCCTCACCTCACAGCGTCTTTTACAGTCAAATTCGGACTCCAGAAGTTGGAAGAAGTTTCAGTTATGATTGATTCGGGGGCTACAGGAAACTTCTGCGATCAGAAATATGCACAAGAGATGGGTATAAAGGCGATTAAGAAGAAGAACCTTGAAGTGGTGAAAGCGGTCGACGGTACCAATTTAACCTTAGGTCCTATAGTAGAAGAAACAGAAACCTTGGAATTGGAGGGGTTACAGGGTCATCAAGAATTTATCAGATTTAACCTTATAGACGCACCCCAGTTCCAACTGATCTTAGGTCTGCCAAGGTTGACTGCTCATAACCCGATTATTGATTGGGAGAGAAGGGCGGTCAAGATGAACTCGGAATATTGTCAGAAGAATTGTCTTGCTAAAAACCTGGAGGAATGCGAACGATCACCGGCCACCGAGTTGGCTCAACTGTCGCTTCACATTTGCACAGTCAGTGCTGAAGAGATACCTAAAGAATATCAAGATTTGGCAAGTGTGTTCGACAAAAGAAATGCAGAAAAACTACCGCCACACAGGAGCTACGATTGTAAAATTGAGTTGGAAGCCGGTGCCAACCTACCCTGTAGCCGAGTTTATGCGCTCACAGAAAAGGAAAACATCTATCTCAAAGAATATTTGGAAGAATACACTAAAATGGGATTCATAAGGCCATCTCAATCCCCTGTTTCTTCTCCGCTTTTCTTCCGGCCAAAAAAGGATGGGACCCTTCGCATGTGTATTGATTATAGAGCCCTGAATCAAGTCACTGTGAAAAACCGGTATCCATTACCCCTCATCAATCAGCTATTGGACCAAGTTAAAGGAGCTAAAATTTACACCAAGCTTGATCTACGTGGGGCTTACCATTTGGTGAGAGTTGCCGAGGGTGATGAATGGAAAATAGCCTTCCGGACCAAGTATGGATTATTTGAGTATCAAGTAATGCCTTATGGGTTGAGCAATGCCCCGGCAGCATTTCAAAACTTCGTAAACGACGTCCTACGGGAATTCCTGGATCACGTGGCTGTAGTATATATTGATGACATACTGATTTTTTCCAACAATATGGAGGATCACGTCAGGCACGTGCGAGCCATTCTCCAAAAGCTTTTGGATAACCACTTGTATGTGAAGTTGGAAAAGTGTTCATTTCATGCAGAGAAGGTGGAGTTCTTGGGATTCATGTTGTCCGCAGCTGGGGTCGAGATGGACAATTCAAAGGTTCGTACAATTCAGGAGTGGTCATCACCAGGGAGTGTGAAAGAAATCCAAAGTTTTATTGGCTTTGCCATTTTTTACCGGAGGTTTATTCCTAATTTCTCGTCTAAAGTCACTCCCATCACTCATTTGCTAAAGAAGGGACAAAAATTTGAGTGGACAGCAAATGCGGAACAAGCCTTCCAAGACTTGAAGACTGCATTCATTAGCGCTCCAATTCTAATGCACCCAGACCCGGAACAAGCATTTTTTGTCGAGACAGATGCGTCAGACTTTGCAACCAGTGGAATATTATCGCAGAGAAACAAAACTACGGGACAACTACATCCTGTTGCCTACCGTTCCAGGAAACTGTCTGACACTGAGCGTAATTACTCCATCGCCGACAAGGAGTTGTTGGCTGTCAGAGAGGCATTCCAAGACTGGCGTCACTACCTACTGGGGGCCAAGCATACTGTCACGGTATTTACCGACCATCGTAATCTTCAATTTCTTAAGTCTGCAAAAACACTTTCGCCACGTCAATTAAGATGGTCCCTGTATTTCTCAGAGTTCGACTTTGTGATCACTTACAAACCTGGTGCGAAAAATGGGAAGGCCGATGCCCTTTCGCGCATGAACCCTGCAGCCGAAGAAAAACCCTCAGTCGAGGAACCAATAGTTCAGTTGAAACAAATCATTGGCGCCATGCACTTGAAAGAATTTGATGAACAAATTCAGCAAGTCTGCTCAGAAGAGGATCTCCGCAAATGGGTAGAGTCAGATGTAAAAAGAACTCTTGTCAGCGGACTTCCTTATCATGAAGGCAGATTATATCTTCCCACCAGAAAACTTCAGGAAGAGGCCATGAAGGGTTGCCACGATGATCGGTTGGTGGGTCACAAAGGAGTTAAGAAGACTGAAGAATTGGTCAGGCGGCACTTTTGGTGGCCTGGCTTGGCAGCTCAAGTAAGACAATATGTTTCAACCTGTGAGATTTGCATAAAGGGGAAACCTAGTCGACAGGCCCCACAGGGGTTACTGCAACCCTTACCTAATGCACCATACCCATGGCACACAGTGACACTAGATCTGATTGTGGATCTGCCCTCTAGTCAAGGTAATACAGTGATCTTGGTGGTGGTGTACTCATTTACTAAAATGGGACACTTCATTCCTTTTAAGGCAGTACCCACAGCATCTCAATTAGTGCAGACCTTTAACCAACACATAATTCGGGCACACGGAATTCCTCAGGTAATCATATCAGATAGAGGTTCACAGTTCATGTCTAGATTTTGGAAGGCCTTTATGCACAATTTAGGCATTGATACACGTTATTCGACTAGTTATCATCCTGAAACAGACGGTCAGACCGAGAGGTTGAACCAAGATTTGGAGCAATATTTGCGCCTCTATCTGTTGGAACAGGATGTTGAATGGTCTGAATTATTGTGGACCGCAGAATTTGCATACAATAATGCAACTCATGACTCCACAGGGTTTACTCCATTTTATTTGAATACAGGCAGACATCCGACAATCACACTAGGGAAACAGAATGGAGATGTCCCAGCCATTACTAGTGTAATGAAAGAGCTACAGGGTTCTTACAAAAGTGCGTTGAGGAATTTAAACAAGGCAAACCAATCCTATAAGAAACAGGCAGATAAAAAGAGAAGACAGGGTCCCCAGTTTGAAGTAGGTGAAAAGGTATGGCTATCCACAAAACATTTGCGATTGAAGGGTAATCGGAAGTTTCAGCCTAGATTCATAGGACCATTCAAAATCATGAAAATCATCAATCCTGTAGTGGTTAGGCTACAACTACCCAAATCATTGAAAATTCATCCTACTTTCCACATTTCCCTACTAAAGAAGAGTCCAGACCAGGTCAGATTAAAAGACTCCCCACCATCTATCGTAGTTGAATCCAGCGATGAATATGAGGTCAGCAGGATCTTAGATTCTAAAATCAATAAGAATAAACTGTTTTACTTGATAGAATGGAAGGGTTACGGACCTGAAGAGCGGTCATGGGAACCATCTGTTAATGTACATGCCCCACGACTAGTTGAAGCTTTTCATAAAACGTTCCCCAACAAACCCACTCTGGGGGGACCTTTCTTGAAGGGGGGTACTGTCAAGACTCCAGGCACGATAGCTAGCATTAGGTCAGTTCAAGCAAAAATTCAGCGGTCACTAAAGCAAACCTCAAAATATCCACATTGGAGGAGACAGCACAGAGTGACTACCCTATTCCTGCAGCACTGCTTCCAGAACCTTGGAGAGCGAGTACCCCAACATGGCCGCAGACGAGGGCCACAAACAGTGCTGGGTGACCGTTCTAGTCTTCTAGAGCGCGCGAGCCGCTGTGGTGATGAAGCGCACGGCTGCTCAGGAATATGCGCACTTCAACTGACTTCTTCACCGGAGACATAGCGCGGCTCTCGAGTGAAGCCCTTGTCCTGAAATTTCCTGTCAGCGCTTCTTGTTTCTTGGTTGACTTCATTTCGCATGCGCAACGTGGGATTCCGGCAAGTGACTTTTGTGAGAGACTTTGTAGAATTAAGCATTCGTTGAGTGCCACTTCATAGAATTCAAGTTAGGTACTCAGTAGACTTAGAGTAGGTTTAGTTACTCATTCTTAGGAGTTCGCATACCATTTAAGGGTAGAATTTAGCTTACTTATAGCGAGAATTAGTTCGTTTTCTAAAATCATTACAGTGCAGACTTCCAGTGAACTATACAAGGAACTATTTATATTCAGGTAATCCCCTCACTTATCCGAAGATTTATCAATAGAAACTCAGAAAAGAACAACGCACTAATATTGGTTTATGTGCAGGAACTGTGAAGAATACACAACAGCTACCTACATGAGAGAGGCATAGTCCAGGTCACATTGGGGTAAGAGACTTCATTGTTCATTCAAAGTAAATAATATGTTTTAGAGAGTGAATACATTAAGTTGTTCCTTTCAGAGGTGGTGGGGCATAGGAACCTACGTCGGCTCCAGTGATTCTTGAGCCTTCTGACACAGGCACTGTCAATCTTCCTCTAATTCAAAAAGTGTGTCCTGCAAAAGAAACCGTGTTACCATATTTTTCTTACCACTTTCCTCCCAAAATCTGGTGTCCACACAGTATTTTGGTTGACTCACAAAATCTGGCATAGGGGCGTGAGGCAACTGATTCTGTATTACCTGTTGCAGCTGTCTCATTGACACCTCATTCTGCGTCTGTGGATTAAAATTTTGATTTTGGACATTATTATTTTGTATTAATTTACACTTGTTTCTCCAATGTCCCAATTTTCCGCACCCAGGACAAGGAAACTTTTTCTTTGCCTCTTCTTTACTCATTTTCCCTCTAGGTTTGCCCCCACTTCCTTCACCTTGGCCTTCCCATCTTTTCTGATTATTTGCTTGCTGACTTAATTGAAGTTTCTGTTGTTCTGCCATTTCCACTTGAGCCCACTAGTTTCTTTAGTTTATTATCAATTTCGTCCTCACAGTATTTTGCATACTTGAGAATTTCGTCGACAGACTTTGCTTGTCAACACAGTTTATGCTCTTTAATTGTTTGGGAGATTTCAGGTTTTAGTCCAGACACAAATCGATAAATAAAATGTGTTGTCCTTATTATCAAAGTTTTTTAACCCCTTCAGCGCGGCGCGAATTTTCGCGCTGTGCTGAAGGTTCTATTGGGCCAACGGACTCATGACAGAACGGTTCCGTCATGAACACAGGCCAACCGACGCTCATGACGGAACCGTTCCGTCATGAGCACCGAAGGGGTTAAACCACTGTACAGTTTAAATACCTGCAAGAGGCGTTCATAATATGCATGTACAGATTCATCTTTATTTGGGTGGTACTATCTATTTCAGTCCAATCGGTTTCTTTTGGAGGAATCTTTCCTTTAAGTAAGTTATCACCCAATTGTATTTTTTCATCATATCATCCGAGGGTGCTCCTGTTTTAGGGTCTCTAGGGTATTCATCATTTGGCCAATCTACTGTAATTTTACACTCGGTCCATAAATCAGCTGGAACAACAATGTCAAACAACCCATCTAAATCTTTTAACAGCACTTTCGACACCTTCACAAACCTTTCAACTTGTCGGTACCATTCTACAGGTTTTTCTCTAACCTTTGGGAAATCATTAGTAAATTATAAAATATCTTGTCTGTACCATGGGACATGTACATAATCTCCTCCCGGTACTTCTCTCATCGGACACATTCTTTCGAACTTTTCTGCTTCTTTTAGTAAATACTCGGAAGATGTTTTATTTGCCTGTGACTCTTCCTTTTTCTTTGTCTATCTAGCTTTCCATTTGTCTAAATCATCCCATTTTTGCAACAACGACAACAATTCATTTATCTACAATTTTTGTCCTGACACATTCATGTTTTCTAAATCTTTATCAGAAAATTCAGCTCTATATGGTTTCTGTTATACCTTTGATTTGCCAATGTCAATTCCCATTTCCAAAGCCAAATTCATTAACATTTCATGATATATTTTTGTATTTCGAGTAATACTTCTGCATATAAACAATAATGAATCTTCATCAAATGAGTTCAGTCTGTCCAGCCTCACATTTCCTGCTACTATTTCTTCTAATTCCACAATCAATTTGAATATTTCCAATACCCTTGACTGTGATTTAGGCTTCTCTATGTCTCGAGTCCATCTATCTAATTCTTCTGGACTTACTGCAGTTGCATGCCTTGTTTGAGGATGTTTCAATCTGTACCTCTTTTGAACATGGGGGTGTAATTTTCCTGATCGAGTCACTTACTGGTTCTCGTATAGGTAAGTCCATTAAGGAAATTACCGATTCACATTCACTTGCTTGATCATCAACTATTAGGGTTTCTTTTCTCGGCTGAACTATGGGTGCAGTCAAAACGGGAGCTTTAGGATTAGCTTGCTTATCTCCATATAAAGCAACTAAGGGACCTATTGTTACAGGTATTGTCAAAGCTTCAGGACTTGTATTTAATTGGAAAATGTTCTGAATTTTTTCACTATGCTATTTATTTAAAGCTTCCTTTTCTCTTTCTTGGTGTACCTTTTCTACTGAGGTTTCATTTATAACCTGCGGAACTAAAGGTGGTTGTAAGAACGGAGCACTAGGAGTAACCCTCTGAGTTTCTTTTGGTAAGGTGGCGGATTTTTCAATAACAAGTCATCTAAATAATCATCCTCCGAATCACCAATAGACATTAACATTTTTGTTTTCCCTGTACTTTTATTTCCTGATGGTTCTTCTGTGGTAAAAACAGGATATAATCCCTCTACTAACATAGATTGTCTCCGCCTTCTCATTTGCCTATCTCTTGTCTCTTTTGGAAATTTAGGGTAAAACTTACTCCATTTTCTGTCACTTCTGGACCTGTCTCGCTCAAATGCCTCTGTCTCCCACTCCTCTAGAGCTTCATATTGCGATAATCTTGGTCTGGGATCTAGCTCATTCATACGGTTTCTTACGTTATATAAATCCATTAAAGGTATCATGGTCTGGAAATGCCAAAATACTGTCTTCCTTAGTGTACTCTATCCAGTTTTCTAACCACACACATGTGTGATAGCCCCTTTCTACCATCATGTATAATGCGGGCGTGTTAGGTGGTAGAATACTAATTCCTTCTCTGGTTTTAATAACTTTGTCTTTTTTCAAATAATTCTTTATTCTGCTGAAAAGCGACATCTTTCTTTTTACTCCGAACATGATATAAGGTCTTCCTCTAATTTGTTGTTCTCTCGCAAATTGTAAATATTTTCTGTCAGGACAATTTCCTATAAATGCAGGATCTAAATGCCACATATATCGCTATTTAGATTTGTATGTAATGTCAATAAATTCAATTAATTTTGTTTGTTTATTTTGCAGAAATATTTCTCCAATACCAGCGCGTCTCATTATTTTAATGACCAATGAGGTTTAGACTTACAGCAGCGTTTACCAATGATTGCGCATCTTTTCTGTGACGTAAATCTCACTCTCTGCACTCACTCACCCCTCCTTTACAATTCTCTCACGGCTACATACTGGCTGTTTCTACCAATCCCAGCTCGGCTCTCCGTGACGTCAGTGCAGCACCCGCGACTGACTCCCTCCTTTGCAAGGTAATACAATAAGTCAACTTCTTTCAAATTTTAATTACACATTTTATTAATTGACAGCATGAAAACATTCGCTACTGTGCCTGATTGACTACATTCAAAAGAAAAGACAATTTTCTTTCACAAAGAGTAAACCTAATTCCGCCTACTCTTCAAACACTGCGAGTAAAAAAATCTTCCGTTTACTCTTCACTTAAGCAATAAGAACCTGCAACTCCTTCAGAATTACCCTTTCTAGGTGATATGAGACCAAAGTTTCACCAGCGATCTCCTTTGCTACCCTACACTCTCACTTTTATACTAGAAAAATAAACCCTAACTAGTGCTTCAAGTTTTACCTAACTTTACGCACCTATTCCTCAAGGCAAGTAACCTCACAGCAGCGTGGCTTCTATTTACCACCCGCTTTCTTTATCCCGGGAGATTCCAGACAACATTTAAGAACACAAGCGGATATTGGTTAGTACATAAAATCAATAATCAATCAATAATCAGTATTCAATACACAACTAACTACCTATTTTAACTAATTCCTAACCATCATACTGCTATCAGAAAAGTACACTGATAGAGCGCGCAGGGACCAACTAGCTCAGTTTTACCCTACTCATCTGGGCCCATAAAACATTCACACATTGAACTAGCCGTTCTGCCTAGCTAATTGCTAATTTTAATCACCCTATCAGTACTTGAGACCATTTAGGACTTATACCTGTAAACAATGACTTACCAATACTTGTCACCTTTGCTATAAGTCCAATTAATCGAAAAGGGGGTTAAGTTTAAATAGGCAGTATTTAAAACATTTACCTTTCCTGTAATAAACCACAGATTTGGGGAGAAGTTTTAAAAGATTTATCTTATGAAAGATTTTCTGAGTCAAAATGAGAAAAGCCACAATGTTATGTTATGTTATGTTATGGAGCTTTTATATAGCGTGCAGCTACTCACAGGGAGTGTCCCGACGCTTTCCACCCTCAACTCATATTGAAATAACACAACACAGCTAAAAACAAGCAACAGAACGAGACAGAAGAGACGATGAGCAGTAAAAACAAACTAAGAGTTAAAAAGCCAGGTCTTCAGGCCCCTCCTAAACTGGAGTAAATTGACAGTACTCCGCAGAGAGAATGGAAGCTGATTCCAAAGCTGGGGGGCTCTGCAGCCAAAAGACCGCCCTCCCGCACGAGCCTTCCTCACCCGTGGAACCACTGCTCTGCAAAGAGCTTCCGAACGGAGGGAACGAGCCAGACGATAAAAAGTCAGTCTCCTCTGCAGGTATCCCGCTCCTGAACCATGTAGAGCCTTGTGCATCAGGGTCAGGGATTTGAACTGGATCCTCTTCCTAATGGGGAGCCAATGGAGCGACTGGAGCAACCCAGACGCTCGAGCCCGTCTCCCTAGACCAAAGATCGCCCGGGCAGCAGAGTTCTGCACCACCTGAAGGCGCTGGACCAGATAATCGGGAAGGCCAAGAAAAAGAGCATTGGCATAATCTAGCCTCGAACCGACTAGTTCCTGCACTGTAATCCTCCTATGCTCCTCAGATAACAAAGGCAAAAATTTGCGGAGCATTTTCAATAGTCCGTAGCAGGTGCCGGCCAGGCCAAGGATGTGAGTGCGGAGCGCCAGCTGATTGTCGAGCTTGACGCCCAGGTTTTTGGCCACCACAGAGGACTGTACAGGAGGGCTCATGTCGGACGGCCACCAATGCTGCCACTCAGGATCGGCAACGCAACCAAAAAAAAGAATCTCAGACTTTCCCGAGTTGGCCCTCAGACCGTTCCGCTGGAACCAGTCGAAGACCAGCGCAAGGCAGTCCCGGATTCTCTCTCCCACAAACTCTTGGTCTTTCCCGCATGTGAAGAGGAGTTGCGTGTCGTCGGCATAAGAGACGATCTGGGCCCCATACGCCTCTACCAAGGCCGCCAGAGGGGACATAAAGATGTTAAATAATGTGGGGCTCAACACAGAACCCTGTGGAACCCCAACTCCCAATGGCGGCATCTCGGCGGAGCTCTGGGAGACCCAGACCGTCTGGCGGCGGTCTTCCAGAAAAGAGGTAAACCACCTCAGCACCGTCCCCCTCAGGCCGATGTCATAAAGCCTGGTTAGAAGCGTCTTGTGGGGGACGGTGACAATCTCGTTACTATGTATTTTACAAGCAAGAATATAACCAGTAGGACATAACGTTTGTAAGAAATCACAGTAACACCTTTAAACATTGGTACCTGGGAAGGGTGAGAAGGGGAGATAGCACAAGGACATAACACATGGATTATATATACCTAGAATGGTGCAATGAACAATCCTGGTCACGGGCTGGGGCAAAAAGACCAGGGCCAGGCTCCCGACTAATCAGGTGCCCACAGGACAAGACAGGTGCAGATCAGGACAGGTGACCTCCTCTAAGTGCAACGCCAGCGTCACACCCCTCTCTCTAGGAAAAGCCAATTAGTACCCCGATTGGGTAATCAATTGTTCTGACAGAGTGCTCCGCCAGCACCTCTGCTCTTGATCGCCTATTAAGTGCGTTGGGTCAGTGACAGGGCAGCTATTCGGACAAGTCGGACAATTTCTCTATCTAAACCTACCTTAGTTATACCATTTTGAGGGCAATGTACCACCCCTAAATGTTGCAAATCTATGTGTTCCCCTTCAGTGATTGGTTCGAAAGACGAGGAGAGGTCATCACACCATACCAAGATGAGGTAATTTCAATATTGGTTTTAATTGATTCCGGTTACCGCCCATAATTTATTTTCCCATGCACTTTTATTAGCTCCAGCAATATCAGTACACATTTATAATACATTGCATTTTGTAGCTTCCTCTCTAGAGGTCAGATGAGCAGGTTCCCAGGAACATTGTGGGTAAGAAGAGTGCTGGCTCTTGTACAATGCCAATGCTTCAGCAATTGTGGAGTTAGAGAGCGCTTGCGCAGCATCACCCAAGATAGAGGATGTGACAGTATTCAGGCCCAAAGTACGAGCTATCAGCAAAGTCAAAGAGAAACATATTAGAATACAAAAATAAATAAATGCACTGTATACCACTTCTCTCTACTCTAAGCAAGACAAACAAGCTTAGTACAAGCTGCAGCATAAGCGTTAGCATGTGACATTTAAAGCGGCCATTTCTGGCACTAGTGCGCAGAAGCAAAGATTTCCCACCAAAGCAGAAAAGACGTCGCACCACGTGAGTGTGGCAGACGCATGCACAGTGAAATTCCTTCTTTGCAGCGGCCATTTCTAATGCATCTGAGTTACTGTTTGTCAAGCTTCCCCTAGATACTAGAAATGTTGTGAAATACACATTTTTAATAACCAAAACATGTTGGTTAATATATAATAAGTTATTTCGAGAGAGTTGAGTACAAGCAAGTTTCTGTACGTATGAAACCTTGTTACATCACTTTCACTCACGTATGCATCCTTCCTCCTATTTTTTCACTTACCCACACATCCTTTTACACATTCATCCTACCCATGCTTTCACCCACACATGCATCCATTTACCCATACTTTCTCCAACCCATCAATCCGTTCACCCACCCATGCAAACTTTCATTCACCCACCGTCTCACCCATTATTTCACCCACCAATGCATCCTTTCATGTACCCTTCCTTTTTACCTTCTATCCTACTTTCCTTTTTCTATCAATCCATTTTCTTTGTTTAATTATGAGCTTTTCTCTGCTGAGTTGCAAACAGAGGAGACCGATAAAAAACACCCCGCTTTAGCTGCCAAAGCAGGGGTTTCACTACCCCACTGCATTAAGTGGATACAGAGTAGGAGCTCAAAGCATGCACTGGATACAGGAAGTCATGGCGCTACTCTGTAATGCAACTGAATACAGTGAGCACATGCAAGAAACTTGGTGAAACACATGGGTCCACATCCAGCCAATAAAAGAATGTGCTGAAAAACTTTTTTCGCAAAAAAAATCTCTGAAGACGTGTGTATCCAGATCAAAGCTTCATCATTGAATCCTGTTTTTTCTTAAAACATCTTTTGTTAATTTGATCAAAGATCACTAAATTCTGCTAGATGAGTACCTTGAACAATTTCTAAAGAACCACCCAAGTTATGAAAGTTATTGGAAAAGGTAATAGCACGCACGCGCGCTATGCTGCTGTAATTGTAGTCTGCAGCGCTGGTTAAATTTTAAAAATACCGCTTTTTGTATTTACTTGTGTTTAATTTGGATTCTACCCTGTTCTTAACTGTTCTTGCAGTGCCCACATACCTGAACTATAATCGGGCCCCCCACCGCGTTTTGAGCGGATTTGTAATCTTTCTACCTTCGTTTTGGCGCTTGGTCGCCATCTTGGAGGTGGCTAGTGTCGAGTGTGCCACTTGTTGAGCGCTCTAGCGCTTCTTAGGACCACAGGTGAGCCCTACTTAAGGCGAGCATTTCTTTAGCTCGACCTTGGAAAAGGTAATAGCACGCACGCGCGCTATGCTGCTGTAATTGTAGTCTGCAGCGCTGGTTAAATTTTAAAAATACCGCTTTTTGTATTTACTTGTGTTTAATTTGGATTCTACCCTGTTCTTAACTGTTCTTGCAGTGCCCACATACCTGCACTATAATCGGGCCCCCCACCGCGTTTTGAGCGGATATGTAATCTTTCTACCTTCGTTTTGGCGCTTGGTCGCTATCTTGGGGGTGGCTAGTGTCGAGTGTGCCACTTGTTGAGCGCTCTAGCGCTTCTTAGGACCACAGGTGAGCCCTACTTAATGCTCGCAATACTCGCACATCGGTGACGCGCAGCGGTAGCGCCTGACTCGCGCCGGAGTCAAGCCAGAGTCCTGCCCGTCTGCGTCCCGGAGGCGCTCGGGGCGGCGGGACGGGCTCGGCCACCCAGCATGTGTCATACAGGACCTCCAGCGCAGCGTTATACTTCTGGGGAGCTTCGCGCTCTCTCCACTGCTGTCAGTGGCTGCTGCCCTGTCTTTCCTGGCCGTCACCGTGGTAAGTCCATCTGCCCCGGTTGCGGCTGGCGCCCCACCCGTGCTCGGCCATGGTCCCCTGGCAATAACATCGCCAGTGTGGGATATCTCTGAATGCTACTAAACACCAGATCGGCGTGCAGACATGCACAAGACATCTTTGAGCTTCTTGACACGGCTAAGCCACTGTGTCTTATGCTTACCGAGACGTGGTGGGGAGACCTTTCGAATCCAGACGTTGCCATGGCAATCCCGCCTGATTATAACATCTTCAGGAAGGACAGAGCTAAGGGAAGGGGTGGTGGAGTGGCACTGGTGGTGAAGAAAGGCACGGCTTGTACTATCTTGCCAGTGGAGGACATTCGTGGCTCGGAGCCCCTTGCTTTTTCTATCGCCTTGGCTCCGCATCAATCAGTCAAGGGATTATTGGTCTATAGACCGCCTGGCCCACCCGGAACGTTTTTTGAAGATCTTGACTCCGTCTTACTGGGACTGGCCCTGAAAGCGGAACACTGCATCGTGGCCAGGGATTTCAACTTTCGGATGGATGATCCATCTGACGTGGCCACTATTATAATCTTAGAGGCTATGGCACCGCTGGGATTGCTTCCCTATTTGCAGGGGCCGACGCATGACAAGGGGCACACTCTCGACCAGGTTTTCTCGACATCTCCTCTTGAGGCGTTAGAGATTATCCCGGTACTATGGTCAGACCATTTGCTTGCTAAATTTTCGATCAAAGGCACAGTTAAATCGGCTGTTGCCGCCCCACAGCAGCATGGTCGAACCCATAGGGCTTACCATCGAGTGACCCCTGAGATGCTGGCTCAGGCTGCCCTGGATCATCCCTGCCCCCTCTCTGGCGATCTGTCGAAGGATCTGGAGTCCTTGCAGGCATGGCTTTCAGACAGGCTTAACGATCTTGCCCCGGTACTCGCCCCCCGTCTTACTCCTAAACGGGTTTCCGCCCCTTGGTTCACCGTAGCACTGTTGGCCAGGAGGCAGCAGTGCAAGGTGGCCGAAAGAGCCTGGCGGGTAAAATATGACTCGGAGGCTAAGTTGACTTATAAGAGTGCAGTTAAGGACTATCACCGGGACATTCGCCTGTGTAAGAAAGCCTACCTGGCAGGGAGGATAGAAGCTGCCTCCAACTCCTGTAAGGAGATTTTCTCTATAGTTAGAGAATTTATATCTCCACGGTCTAACATCTCTGAGGAGAGGCCCTCTGACTCCTGGGCCTCTGATCTTGCTAGTTTTTTTACTAGCAAGATACAACTTATACAGGATTCTTTTCCTTCGGCTGTATCCGCGGGGCTGATTAATTTTGAGGCCAACCGATCGCCTCCGGCTTCGCCAGGTTTGACGTTGAGCGTGTTTCCGCCTATATCTGCGCCCGCCTCTTTAGCACTTATGGGCAACTTGAAATCGGGCTCGCCCTTGGACCCGTGCCCTGCTAAAATTCTGGCGAAATTGGCCGAGGTGATTAATCCGTTGGCTAACCCGCTACTGAATCTCTCGCTGAGCCAGGGAGTGGTTCCGCAGGCTTGGAAGCAGGCAATGGTCATCCCGCTGCTCAAGAAGCCTGGTCTGGATCTAAAGGCGCCAGTCAACTACCGGCCTATCTCTCTGCTGCCGGCTCTCACGAAAATTGTAGAAAAGCACGTGCAGACGGTGCTGTCCAATTTTCTAGAGACGAATGAGATTCTGCATGCCACCCAGTCGGGCTTCCGCCCAAATCTCAGCACGGAGACTGCGCTCCTCGAGGTCTCAGAAACCATTAAAGGGGTTCTGGATACTGGGGGCAAAGCCATGCTGGTGATGCTGGATTTGTAGGCGGCTTTTGACACCGTCCCCCATGATGGCCTTCTCACAAGACTTTGTGAGATTGGACTACGGGGGACGGTGCTCAGCTGGTTTTCCTCCTTTCTAGCTGGCCGCCGGCAAACGGTCTGGGCCTCGCCAGATTCCGCCGTGATGCCGCCTCTGGGAGTCGGGGTCCCTCAGGGCTCTATCTTGAGCCCAACCCTCTTTAATATATTCATGACCCCTTTGGCGGCGTTGGCTGAGTCGTTTGGGGCCCGGATCGTATCCTATGCAGACGACACCCAGCTCCTCTTCTCGTGTAAGAGAGGAGGAGACTTTGATGGGGAGAGTATCCGGGATTGCCTTGGGGCTGTGTTCCAATGGTTTCAACTGAACAGCCTCAAGTGCAATTCCGATAAGCCCGAGGTACTCTTCTTTGGGTGTGACATGGAGCCAGACTGGCAGGCTTGGTGGCCTACTAATATGTTCCCCCCTAGCTGTTCATCCCAAATGGCGAAGAACCTGGGGGTCAAGATGGACAAGGGGTTGACTATGAAGTCCCAGATACTGGGGGTGTCGGGCATCTGCTTCGGCCTCCTTAGGATGCTGCGGAGGTTTCTTCCCCTCTTATCGGAGGAGCACAGGAAGCTGACTGTGCAGGCCCTGATAGGCTCTAGGCTAGATTATTCTAACGTTCTGTACCTAGGCCTGCCAGAGTACCTGCTACAGCGGCTCCAAGTTGTGCAGAACGCTGCGGCAAGAGCGATTTTTGGATTGAACAGACGTGCTAGCGCAGCGGGCTTGCTGCAGACCCTGCATTGGCTCCCAATCCGCAAGTGGATTGCCTTTAAGGCTTTGACCTTGACATACAAGGCCCTCCATGCGACGGGAGCTAAGTACCTCCAAAAGAGACTTGCCTTCTACCGTCCGGCTCGTTCTCTGAGGTCTGAATCCCTGTTTTTGGCGACTGTCCCACGAGTGAAGAGAGCTCCCCTAGGAGGTCGCTCCTTTGGACTACTGGCGCCACAGCTGTGGAACTCTCTGCCCCTTATACTTCGGGGAGCCACCAGCTTACTTGCTTTTAGAAAGGGCCTCAAAACCTGGTTGTTTACCCAGTAGGCCTTTTTACTTGTTGTGTTCTTTTAGTCTGTGATACTTTCTCTTTTAATGTGTTATGTTAGTATACTGCAGCCCTCCTTTCCAAAAGCGCCGGGACACTCTTTTTGAGTAGCCGTGCGCTCTACAAAAGCCATTATAACATAACATAACATAACATGATCTATGGGCCCGATTCACAGAACTAACTTAAAACAAAATCCTAAACTTACTACTTTTGGTATTCACAGAAGTTAGGATTTTGTCTTAAGTTTGTCTTAAGACAGACTTAAGACAAAATCCTAACTTAAGTCTGTCTTAAGTCTGTCTTAAGTCTGTCTTAAGACAAACTTAAGACAAAATCCTAACTTCTGTGAATACCAAAAGTAGTAAGTTTAGAATTTTGTCTTAAGTTAGTTCTGTGAATCAAGCCCTCAATATAACAACATTTAGACAGTGAATGCTAGAGAGGGGAGCAAAATAGTCTATGTAACAGACCAGCAAAATGCAGAAAACATGGTATTTTTAATGTCCATTGCATATTCCCCAGTTTTCGTATTCTTCGGAGTGGAGGTTTCCTCTGCACTTTATTGAATTTCACCAAAAGAGATACAGCTCAAGAAACAAAATAGAGGTGAGGGAAAAGGGGTACAGAATGCATCACAAAATAAAGGCTTAATTCATGTTCCAGTTCAGGCTCTATATACCTTTCTGTAAGAGATCACCGGTTGTGGGACGGTCTGTTGACTTTTGAGAAGGTTGAGAAATGTACACGTATTTATGTCCTCTTCTTTAACTCATCCAATTTTACTGGCTGAATGTAGTTAAGGAGTCTAGATGGCTAGTTAATATGGAGGTTGTTGGACCTGACATTCTTTGCTTGTTTCCCCCCCAACATTTTGTCTTCAAATCTCCTGTTTTTGCTGATTTTATTTTTGCTTGCTTTAGAACTCTGCACACTTTACCACCGCTAACCAGTTCTAAAGTGCTTCTGTTCTCTCCTTTAAACATGGTAATATTGGCTTGCACCCAATTGGCATATTTTATTTACTTGTAAGTCCCTGGTAAAATGGAACTACATGTTCCAAGGGCAAGTAAATTGAGTGCTACTAGTGGGCCTGCAGCACTCATTGTACCATCTGTAGTATCGGCTAGATACGTTCTAGTGTTTGCCCTGCTGTAAGACACACTAAACATCCACCCACCTCAGGCGTCATAGCTCAGGGGACCCTGACAATAAAAGGGGCCGAGCGCACGTGGTCTGGGCCAGTTATCCACCCCAAGTATCTGTGTCGGTGTAGTCCTTTACTGAGTATGTAAGCCTAGCGCCCGCCAAACTCTACATTGGCGACGAGGGGGCTGTTCCCGTGCATGCAGCAGCCCAGAAGCTGTGGGAAAAGGGGAGAGAGCTGCCCATGTGCAGGGCACCCCCTGGAGAAGGCATGAGCAGCGCCTGGGCATGAGAAGAGCCCAGGCGTGAAGACAGTGACCGGGAGCCCATCCTGCACCAACGCGAAGTCCAGCGGGCGTGAGAAGTGCCCAGGCAAAGGTGAGGAGGTCGGGAGCCTACCCCACACCTCATGTGCCTGCAGGAGATCCGCACCCCTGTACAGAGGTGCCTGGTACCTCGTGGGGAGTGTGAAGAGCCCTGGAGTGCACTTAAGTTGCGCGGGAGCCCACCCCGCTGATGTGGAAATGGTGACATAAGGCCTGCGCTGGCTGGAAGAAAGAACAGGCGGGTCTGGACGCCCGCCGCCACCGCTGAGCGCCTGCATGGTTAGTGAAGAGCTGGTGGCGTGACCCTGCCACCAACCTACTGGAGCCCGATAGAAGAGTGAGCTGAGCTGAGCCCACCCGCATCGGTCGCGAAGCCTGCCTACAACTTTGCCCCATCGAATACCGTGAATGTTTGACAAGCTGCAGCACAACAGAACCGGTGGAGGTTCCAGAAAGTAAGGAACAGGAAAACAGCCGTGATCTGCCATAAGTTAACCCTGCAGTGCCACCTAGTGGCGGTTTGTGTTACAGCAGCTAGGACAAATCGAGATAATTTAGAGCACAAGTCTGCAGCAAGGGGATGATCGCTGTAGCCTGCGTTAGACCAGTGCCAAAGAGGGTCAAGAGAAGCGGGCCCAGGTAGGTTAATGGGACAAAGAGCATTAGCAAAAACTAACAGAAAGGCAACACTAAACAGCGAGAACTGCCAAGTACAGGAAAGAGTGCGCAAGAGACTTGCCATGCTAGTGTGGCACCGAACCACTGCAAAGGGACGGCGCAGGAACACGCCAGCAGTGCAGGAAACTCCACACAGAAGCAGTTGTGGGTACGTTACCCAAAGCAGATGAAGGCAGCTAACAGGGCTCTATGGAAGTGACAGGCAGTCCACCGAGATTGTGCCACATCGTTGCGCGGAAGCAGCAAATAGGCACCCCATAGCAAATGGGCCATGGCAAGAGAGAGGTCTATACCCCAAGCAGCAAATACCCAGAGTCCGAAAGGAACGCGCAGCAAATGCGTCCAAGGAGGAAGAAGCTGACCAGCCAGATGGTCGCAAGGGAGACGTCGACCAACCAAATGGTCACAAGCGAGAAGCCGACCTGTCAGACGGTCGCTAGGAGGAAGAAGCCAACCAGCCAGAATGGTCGCAAGGAAACAAAGCCAACACGCCAGTTGGCCGCAACGGGAAGAAGTCGACCTGCCAGATGGTGGCAAGGAGGAAGAAGCGGACCAGCCAGATGGTCGCAAGGAGGAAGAAGGTGACCCGCCAGTTGGTCGCAACGGCAAGAAGCCAACCTGCCAGATGGTCGCAAGGAGGATGAAGCCAACCAGCCAGATGGTCGCAAGGAGGAAGAAACCGACCAGCCAGATGGTCGCAAGGAAAAGAAGCCGACCCGCCAGTTGGTCGCAACGGCAAGAAGCCGACCTGCCAGATGGTCGCAAGGAGGACGAAGACCTACAAGAGGTCAGAGCGAGAGAGAAGAGATCTGACAAGAGGTCCGACAAGGACGGAGAAGACATCCATGAAGAGAACGACCGAGGAGATGTCCATGAAGAGGACAAAGGTGTTGTGGGGCTGAGCCTTGCATTCATACAGTATTAAGTTAGCATGAGCATATTAGAAGTTTAAACGCCATTTTACCTTTTGCTTTCTTTTGCACACGGCACACACGCTAGCTATTGTTCAGAGTTAGGCTGAGTGGTTTGCTTCACATGAGAATAACTTGTTTTTCTACATAGCTAGACTTGCTTCGTAAGCTTAGTCTGAACAGTGAGTGCAGAGGCCTTCAAGGTTATATCAACACTGTTGCTGTTGTTCGAACTGATCAGCGCACATTCTAGCCATAACATATATGCAGCTGTGGCCAACTCAGATACTGGCGCCTTTAACAATGCACTGTGTATTGATGATTTAACACACTTGGAGAACATTTGCATGCTGAGAGCTTGTGCAGCACTCAATGAGATTCACTCCTGCTAAGCTTTGAGGTATGGGGTCGGTTATGCAAGCTTAAGAGACCTTCTTTAGTTATAAAATACCTGCTAGCAAGGGAGGGTGAAATATAGGTATATATTTAACCTGTTTCTATTTAGCATTATAACATGCTTTCTCCCTTTGCATTTGATGGAATAGTAACTATGCTAACAATCTTATTTCTTATCATATGTCTGCTTGTATTAGCTAAGATGCTGCACCTGAGATCACGGAAGAACATAAACATTTTAAACTTGCACGTGTCTCTCTTTACTCCCTGTTCTGGACTGGTATGAGAGTATAACGAAAGAGTGCTCATGTTTCCCACCTTACCTGAGGTATCCTAAGTTGCATGTTCTGGGTTGTCTAATCATTGGTTATTTTGCTATAGGAGGAAGAGACACTGATGTTAGTCTGGTAGGGGATTTTGGGTACTAACTAAGGTGACTTTTGGCACATCCTAATTCACTGAGGTCCTGAGTCTCTGTGCACAGTTCTGTGACTGAGCAGAATCCCTGCAGCATGGCGTCCTAACAGTGGTGGTCTTATTTCATGACGCTTGAGTAGTGCTTGAATCAGTCCTTAACCCCTTCACTATTGTTTCCGGTTAACAGTGGTGACGGATAAACCTACCTATAGTTACATAGGTCTTTTCAAGCTTAAATCTTTCAAAACGGTTTCCTTTTGAATTACTACCCAGTTGTGCTACATTGTTCTGCAATGTACCTTTCCTGCCTGTGTCGTTATGTGTGACGTTGACATACCGCAGCATAGGCGCATTGCGGTCCGCAATCATTTGCAGGCTTATAACATCGCCTTGGAGGGCATGGCGGTTATTTTAGTAGTGAGTGCTGAGGGGGCTTACCCGTTTGAGATTTTATACTCATGGGTGACATTTCCGGCAGTTGATGCTGCCACTCAGGTGTTTCACACTTATACTCACACACCCGTGCCCATGAAATATGTTCCTTATAGGACACAGGACAGCATGGCAGCACCGTGTTTGGTTTAATGGAGCCCTTCCCCATAGTTTAACGGCGATTAGATTAGGTGCTTTGTCCATTTCAGGCATTTCTTGGCTTGTTTTGGCTGGATTTACCCCGCATCCTCGTGCAGGGGCAGTCCCCGTTGCTGAGTTGAGGCTTTTATATACCTCTGCAATTGGAGTTATTAGGGTTTTGTTTCAATATGTTACCCGTAATTTCCAGGGCGGGCCCCTGGTGTTGCAGCGCTTCCAGCTGGACCGAGCGGAATGAAGCTTTGTCCTGTCATGGTTAATGCGGATATGGGCAAGCGTCCCCAGGATGAGGATGTTATGCCTTTCTGGCTTGTCGAGAAGTTTGACCAGCTGGAAGCCGTTTTTCCTAATTCGAGTCCTGTAGAAAAGCACAGGATTCTTACATTTAGTTTACCCAAGTACTTGGTACCGGAAGCCGGTGACTGCGAGTCATGGGTTAGAATCTTTGTGGCAGTGTACACGAGGTGCTTCGGCACTCCGTCAATGGCTGTCCTTCCGATGGTCATTAAGCGTGTTCAGGATAAACACGGACCTGAAGCTGCGGTTGAATTGGGAATGAGACTCGTTGGCTCGTTTGACGTAGTTTACGATCTCGTCCTTTCTAATATAAAGGGAGATGCAGTAAACTTCCAAGTGTCTAATGCTCTGCGCGAAGTCCCCGATGCTGACAAACCTCAGCAGTTACGAGAATTATTACTGCAGCTTTGACGACCATAGGGCATAATAGTTTAGGTGTCAAGCCCTTTTCTGCTAAAGATAAAAAACAAACTCAGGGGTCAAAGTATGAGACAGACGATCAACCCAAAATTCCAAAGCAAAATTGGAACAAAAACATGAAACAGGGAAAACAACAACAGAAACAGGAGTCCCGTCCCGCGTCACCAGTGCCTGCGTCTACTGAGCGCTCTTATGACTTGGGCGACCGCGCTACGATTAAGTCACCTGATCGATTTCAGGTTCCTGATCAACGTTCTCCTCGTTCTTTACAGGACACATCGGCTTCATCGTCCAGTGGTGGAGGTGGCGGCAGGGAAAGGGGTGGCCAGCAGAGTCGCGACCAACTCCGCCTGAAAGACGGAAAAGACCCCAGTTTCAGAAAAAGAAAGTTGCCGCTTTAACAGCGAGATATGCCACAGATAGTGAGAACGCAGCTTCAGAATCAGACCTGGGCGCTGACGCTGTTGGACAGGGCGGCAGAGATTACCATTGTTCAAGAGGCCCTGCGTCCACTACTGAAGGTGACAGCGATGGAAAAATTTGTTGTTGTTGAGACGGCTGATACTAGTGTAGCTCCCCCTGATAGTCCTTTTGAAATTAACCTTTTAATTGAAGGTGAAATACAATGTACCATAAAAGGGGTATTTTGGGAAAGTCTTACTACCACGTATGACATTTTTTTAGTGGAGGCTGACTGGCCCCCACCTTTTGTTCTCGTTGCTCTGAGAGGGGAGGAGGTAATCCTCTCTAGTTTTGCGCACACAGTGTCAAAGGAGCAAGTGCTGAAATTTGCAGAAGAGTGGTCTAAGGCCCTTGCGCCTGCTTTGTACTGTACTCACTGTGGTTAGGATAAATTCTCCCCCCAACATGAGATTACCTTATGGTCTATGCCACAGCCTCAACCCCAATATCCATGCGGCATGAGGCAAAAGCTTCGGTACCAGAAATCCTTGAACAATTGGAATACCAAGGTGTGATTGAAACTTGTGTGTCTCCCATGAATAACCCTCTGTTTACTGTGATCAAGCCTGATGGTTCTTACTGTTTGGTATTGGATTACCAGCATCTAAACTCGCATTGCCGTACCTATGCAGTAAAGAATACTCACGGCTCTGCCCTAGTGGATGGTCTTGTGCGTAAAAGGTTTAAAACCACACTTGGCATATCCAATGTTTTTTTTGCCCACAATCTTTCTGATTTAAGTAGTCAATGGACCGCTTTTACCAGTGGTGGCACACAGAAATATTTTACACATTTGGCTATGGGCTACAAGAATAGTCCATGTGTGATTTCTGCCCGTATAGATTCTCTTTTAGAGAGAATCGACCCAGATGCGTGTTCGTATGTGGATGACATTTATCTCACAGTCGATGAGATATGGGCGCATCTGTGCCACGCTGACCGCTTAATTTGTAATTTTGCGGACTTCCGTTACAAAGTTAACTTTGCAAAGTCTCACATTGCTGAGTACACAGTGTTGCTCCTGGGCTTTGAGCTCAACAATGAAGGTCGAGGATTGGCTCCTCACTTCTTGGAGAAATGCGCACAATTGCGCACTCCTACAACACTGAAAAAATTGCAATCCTTGCTGGGATTTTTGAATTTTGGGCGTACTTATATTCCCGAATATGCCCAGAGTATCAAGCCATTATATGCTCTGACACAACGAACTTTTACCAAATCGTGCTGGCTGCCCGAACATTCAGCCATCTGCTAGAATTACTGACTTGTGACAACCACACCAACCTAGTGATAAGAATCGTCCCTGGGGCGGTGGGTTTCACATGCCTTACTTTTAACAAAGGAGACACAGTACCTATCGCTTACAAGTCACACTTGTACACTTCGGCTGAAATGCGGTTTTCCACTGTGGAAAAGGTTTTGACAGCAGTGCGAATGGCGATTCTGAAAGAGTGTGCACTGTGGCAGGGAAAAGGGATGTTGGTTGTTACCCCGTATCCTGCCTTGGAGGCAGTGACGAAAGCCAGTGTACCTAATTCTAAAGCTTTTCACCCACGGTGGATACAATGGGCGACATCTTTGATGTCTCCGGATGTCACGTTCATTTTTGGCGCCTCCTTATGGTCGCAGGAGTTCTTGCAGTAGGAATTTGTTCATCCTGCCCCTTTGACTATGCGCCCATTGGAGGATTTCCATTGTATCATTTACACTAATGGTTCTGCGCAAGTCGAGCATGGGTCTAAGCACACATATGTCTCAGCTTGCGCTACTGTGGTTGGTACCATGGTGAAGGGAAAATTCAAGTCCGATGTCGTGCATACAAAGACCTTAGGGGACTGTACCGCCCAGTTAGCAATGCTCCTTGCTCTGATGCTTACATTGGAGTATGCAGACCCTGGTGTGACTACTCTTATTGTGAGTGACTCTTACTCTTTTGTGGAGTGGTGTGGCTCACTGGTTAGAGGCGGCAGACCCGGAAGCAGAGAACGGCCCGGGACCAGGGTTCAATTCCCGACGCGGCAGGGTCGTGGACCAGGGTCAACGGACTCGATAATTCTCGCCTCGGTGCCTACTCTAACCAGGGATCACACTCGGCAACTCTGGGCATTAAGCTTGCCTCATCTCTACAACAGCCCCCCACAGACGCCGGGGATGCCTGGTTTCACCTTGGAGATACCCAGAAAGGGACCATCTCACAGGGAAAGCCAGGACGGGTTCCCCAGCGGTCTTCAGCGCCAGGACACCCCGAGATGGGGTAACAGTGCGCTTTACAAGTGTCATCATTACTACTGTGTCCAGTCTTACAATGACAATCTGTTCTTTTGGACTCAAAACGACTATCGTGACTCCAAAGTTAGCACAATAAAACATAAAATGATCTGGGTTTGAGTGGCTAAACTTAAAGAGCAACTGCCACTCGTGTATGTAATTCACACTCTTGGTCATCAGCGTATGGGAGTTCACGCTGTTGGCAATAGTTTGGCCGAAGAGGCCGCGATGATAGCAGATTCGACATATTTGGTTGCAGCAGTTACACGTTCCAAAAGTAAGATTGATGATGACATCTTGGCAGCAATTGCAGCTACTGAGAAGGAAAGTAAATATCCTACTGGATTTCCTTCAGAGAATTCTTATAATTTAAGTCCATAATTTCCTTATGTGAAAATACCAGACGTTGGTGACAGATTGAGTCCCAACGCGGACCGCAGGTCAGCGTTGATCACAGCAGCCCACAAGTGTGTTGCGTCCGCTCATGTGGGCGTTTCGGCCACTCTATCTCAGTTACAACAGCGTTTTTGGTAGCGGGGACTGTATAAACAGACGCGTGATTATGTCCTGCAATGTGACATTTGTCAGCAGATTAAGCCTTCGACTTCTGCGCGTCCGCACCAGACACAGTTGGACATTTCCAATAAGCCACTTTGTTGTGTTTATTTGGATCACTGTGGTCCTGTTTCCTCAGATACTGCGCATAAGTACATCTTAGTTGCAGTTGATTCTTGCACGTATGGGTGGGGCCCCTCCGAAGTACTAATTCACAAACTGTCATAAGGGATTTGCGTATCTTTGTGGGAATTTTTGTGTGTGGCACCTTCCATTTGGACCAGGGTCCAGCGTTCACCTCTAAGGCATACAAGGATGCCATGAGTTCATTGGGGGTCCAGGTCAAATTTTCGTCTCCATACAGACCTGAGGGTAATAGTGTTGTGGTGCAGATGAACCGTGACTTAAAGCAGTCCTTGACAGATAGGGTTATAGGTACAGGCAGGAACTGGCTAGCCCATGTCAATGGCGTACAGCGTGCACTTAATAATCTCCCTAGAAGGTCTCTGGGTTGCTGGACCCCATACAAGATGCTCTTTGGTATCAAAATGTTTTTCCCGGACCTTCAAAAGTGTCGACTCGGCGGTGCCAGCTGCCCCCTTTGACGTAGATGAACATTTTAATGTTTTACAGAATCTACAATAGACGAAAGACAGTCTTGCAAAGGAACATTCGCCCTCCACCTCTGATGCTGCGTTGCAGATTCCGGTAGTTGGATGACTACCCCGAGTCGGAGAACTGGTCCGAGAGAAGGTTGAGAACAAGAAAGAGTTTGGCCCCTCATACCGAACTCCAGTTCCTGTACTTGGCGTGCAGGGCACAAGAACAGTCGTTTTACCTCCACTTCCAGGTCGTAAGGAAAAAAGGTACATCTCCATTGACATTGTCAAGTTGCACAGAGTGGCCGATTCTTCTTAGTATGACACCTGCGGTCTCTTGTCCATCGATACTGAGAAATTCTGTTTTGGCTCCGGCTCCTAGCAACAGGCCGGTCGTTGCCTTCGAGATGCCTGCAGTTTCAAGTCCTTTATTGAATACTCCACCTGATGCTCATCTTGATGAGACTGAGTATACTCACCCTACAGACTTATCGGTGTCCGATTGACAAACATGTTTGGCAACTGAGTCCAGAATTTCATTTGACACTAACTCTACCACATCGAAGTCCCCTTCAAAACTTTCTGTTTTTGCAACATGGTTTAAAAAACATTTTTTTATTCCTTCATAGACTTACATCCGGTTGGTGCTTTTTTCAATTTTTTTGTTTATGTCAATTGGCTTTGTGGTTTATTTTTTCTTTCTTGTGAATGGACACTACGTTGAAGAGAGGACTGCTATTCAACTAATTAATAGAACTTTGGCACCCCATTCCTCATCACACAGAATGAAGAGAGACCTGACTTTTCAAAACATTACTGCTTGGCCCGTCTTAGATGGGATTGTATGGGATGCTGTTAAATTTCAGATTCACGGTCCCACAGAGGTTATAAATGTCCCTAACATACTAAGAGTTTCTATGGGGGATGGGATAGAACAAAATATCTGCTCTGATTATTGAGATGTTCAAGCCGTAGAGGCTTTGTTTTCAGATTTGAAATATTATGCTGCTTTTGATGCTAATGGGCCCCTATATTCGGTGTGTTCGTGGCATTTTTTCATTCGATTTTCTCCAGCCTCTTTGGTGGATTTCCCTTGATGCTCGCTCTGGTTGCCAGAGTACTTCTACTGCTTTGTTTATTTCAGAATGGATGCACATCCTGTGCCACAAGACGATTTGCCTCGGTTGTTGCTGCTCCACAACCAAAGGCTTGATTACTATGGAGCGCTGTCTCTAGCTACATTGAGTGCACTTTATGGATTATCGTTTCGATTTTCCTTTTTCACATGCGTCCAGCCTGTCTTTCATTGCCTGAGCTGCGATTTCGAATGGGCTCTGGATTTGTGACTCAGCAGTACGGTGTCTCCCAACGCATATTATGATCAACTGATGAGCCCCTTAGTTGCTCATGAACTATTTGTTCTGGTGGAGGGATTATGGCCTTAGCAAGGCATGCATGGAGTCCTGGGATGTTGGAATATTTTTGCAGCAGCGCAGGAATTCTTGGCACGCAGTTACATTGAAGTGAACCCGAGTTGTACTCTGTTGGTACATGTATGTTCATTCCCATTACTAAATTGGATGGCTGAAATGTTTTCAGATGAGAACAATGACTTCCTGTTGGAGGCTGTTGCAACGTACTGTGCATATACACTGTTGGAGTGAGAAGCATTTCCTTTTCTCTCATTCGGGACCGACGTCATATAATGGACATTGGATGTTTTTTTTATTTTTTACATTTTTTTTCTCATTGGCCTATTGGCTTTACTGTGCCCACAAGTGATAACTAAATTGGAGTATTTTCAAAATTCAGAGTTAATTCTCGGTTTTCCATTATGGCAAATTTGAACTTGATTCTATCTCTCGAACTTGAACTCTGCGTTCCAGTTTTGCCCCCATTACTTGTCCGAGTTCCAATCAAGGGAGGGTGTGTAAATGAAGTCCTGATAAAACCCATAAATCATTTCAATCTGCCATTACCTCTTGTTCATTATATGATGTTTAAAGGACATGCAACCCTGATTCCCTAGTGTTTACTTTTTATTCTAATGTTCAACATACTCGTTCTAGAATTGATTATATTTTGGTTAGTAAACCCTTACTCCCTTCTATTCAATCCTCCGATATTGGATCTTTTTTTATTTGGGATCATGCCCCTGTTTTTTCTGCTCTTGATCTTTCCCTGAGTTCTCCAAAAGTTGGCTGGTGGAAGCTTAATAATTTTTTGCTATCTGACGATGCTTTTGTAACCGAAGCTACTACTTTTATTAATGAATTTTTTTATATTAATTATCCTTTGGACACCTCCGTTACTAATACTAGGGATGCCTTTAAGTCCTCCTTCCGTGCCTTTACTATTTCATACTCAGCAAAAAAGAAGAGAATTGCTAAGGCCTAGTATGCAATTTTACTACAACAACTCAAAATGCTGGAACATAATTACTTTACTTCTAGAACTTCCTCTGTCCTCCATGAACTAATTAAGGCCAAATCTGCTATTAACAAACTTGCCACAATTGATGCATGTAATGTCCTTCTTAAAATCAAGTCTAAGTATCACAGAGGGCAAAATAAAACTGGTAAGATGCTGGCCAAATAATTTAAAATTAAATCTGAACGTAAAAATATTGGGTCTATTCTTAATGATTCTCCTAATATCCTAGCATCCTCTGAGGAAGATATTGCTAATGCATTCCATTATTATTATCAGTCATTGTACACTGATGATACGAATCCCTCCACTCAAAATTTACACTCCTTCTTTTTCATGCCTCCCTAAGGATGTATGTTGTTATAACGCATACTTTTACAACGCATACCTTTACAACGCATTTTTTACACCGCAACATCCATTACAACGCATTCCATTACAATGCATGCCATTACAACAAATTCTTTGAAACTACCTTTACAACTCATTCCAACCACAACGCATACTACATTTACAAAGCATACCATTACAACGCATACCATTACGTTGCATGTATGGTAAGTATTGGATAGTGTAGGGGTAAAAATTACTATTCTAACTCCAGGGGGTGCAGCAGTAGGGTAAGTGTTGGATAGTTTAGGGGTAAAAATTACTATTCTAACTCCAAGGGGTGCAACAGTAGGGTAAGTATTGGATAGTGTATGGGTAAAAATTACTATTCTAACTCCAGGGGGTGCAACAGTAGGGTAAGTGTTGGATAGTGTAGGTATGCGTTGTAATGGTATGCGTTGTAATGACATGCGTTGTAGTGGTATGCATTGTAATGACATTCGTTGTAATGGTTGCGTTGTAATGGTATGCGTTGTAATGGATGTTGCGTTGTAAACGTTTCGTTGTAAAGGTAGTGCGTTGTAAAAGTTGCGTTGTAAGTGTTGTTTCCCCTCCCTAAACCCCCTTTGCTTCCTGTTCAATTTAAATTACTAGAAAGAAAGGTCACTCCTCAGGAGATAATGAAAGCCATTAAATCCTTAAATAAATCGAAAGCACCAGGTCCTGATGGTTTCTCTGTTGAATTTTTTCCCACTTTTTTATCTATTTTGGTTCCCAAACTCCTGACCCTTTTTAACTCATATATTGCGGATTCCAAAGCTTCTGGTTCCTTCATGGAAGTCTTGATTGTTTTTATTCCCAAACCCGATAAGGATCAATCCCTCTGTAAAAACTATCGCCGCATTTTATTAATCAATTATGACTGTAAGATTTTTGCTAAAATCCTTGGGTTGTCCCCTTTCACCCTTGTTATTTGTTTTATGTCTTGAGCGTATTCAAGTTAATTCATCTATTTCTGGATTTACACATAATGTTATAAGAAACTAAGAGGCCAATTAGGATGGCGGTGCTGGGAACGACCGCCAGTGGTGCGGTGGTCCCGCACCGGTGATTAGGATGCCACCGCCACCGTGGCTTTGGCATCCTCCAGTCCCAGCATTGGAAGGAGAAGCGAATTATTTGTACTTATCAATTAATCCAGAATAACTCCGTTATCTTCTTCCATGACCTACAATTAAATTATAATTTACCTGGTTCATTTTTTAATGACTATCTTTTAATATCCACAGCTTTGCAGTCTTATTTATCTTCCAAAAATGTTCCCTTAACTTCTCCCTCACTCATTCCACCCACACTGTTACATAGTATTTCCCATGACCATAGACCTAAATTCCATATTGAATTATTTTGGGAAGCAGATTTTTCTTTATCACTTCCTATTTCTTCTTGGGATAAATTATGGCTCAAGTTATTTAAAACTTCTATTGCCGCTTATATTACTCAATCCATATACTGTATTTATAATAGAGCTGTTATTACCCCTGTTTGTATATCCAAGTGTTCCCCTACTTCCTTGTCCCTATGTTGGTCCTGTTCTGAATCCACTGGGACTTTAATTCATCAACTTTACAATTGTTCTAATGTATTGAAGTTTTGGCAATCTGTTTGGTCTAAATGTATGAAAATATTTCATTGTAATATTCCATTATCCATACAAAATGTTTTTCTTGGTTCCGCCTCACCTGAATTTAATGTTTCTAATCATATTTGTTTGCTGTTTGACTTATTTATCGATCTAACATTTAAAGTAATTCTGTCTTGTTGGAAAGATAACTATATTTGTGATGAACATAGAATTGCTACTGTTTCTTCTATTACTCTTTCTCAGAAAATTAAATCTGACTTACTTTGGCTACCTTTTACTTTGTATCTTTCTTCACATGCACTTGCATCTTAAGTTCCTTCTTTCTCTTAATCTCTAATTCCTTTCTTTCTCTTCTTTCTTCTGTTTTCCTTTCTTCTCTTCTTTTCCTCTCTATCTTTTTCTATCCTCCTATTTTCTTTTTCTCTTTCTTCACCTCTTTTTCTCTTTTCCTCTTTTGAATTTTTTGCTCATGTTTTTCTCATATATAGTAATTGATATATTTCATTCATAATGTGCTCATTGGATTAATAATGTTTCTTTTTTTCTGAAATCTTAACCAAAAATTATTTTTAAAAAATAAATAAAAATAAGTGTAAATGTAAAGGTAAAGGAAGTTCCTCTAGGCAGGGAAATAATACATAATGTAAATTCCTAGGGCAACTTCAACAACACCAGAACTTGTATAAAATATGTTAATAGACAAGGTCTCAAATGTTGACTATACCTGTACATGTATTTATTCTGAATGTTGAGTGTGTATGATTACATGGATTTGGCGTGTATGTGGGTTGCTTACGCTTTATATTGGAAAAAAAATATACTACTATAAAAAAATAACTATTTTTGTATTTTTCCATTAACTTGTCTCTCCTAGTATTTTCTTGTTGGTTTTGGATATTGTTGTTGTTGAAGTTGCCCTAGGAAGTTATGGGTCCTTATTCATAGACAGCTCTGACCACAGCCTTTGGTCTAGTGAATCTTCCGCTACATAGCAGTGTCTCATGCAGGTAAAAGCAGTGGGGCCGGGTGGGTAGGATTTTAACACAATACAACGAGGGAAAGTTAATTATTTATTTAATTTCCACTCGTTGTTGTCTGTCGTAAATCCCCCTACCTGGCCCCACTGGCCCTCTTATCTTACCTGAATGGGTTACAGCTGCCTCTACTGCTCTCAGTTTGTGGCAGAATTTGACAAATGCTCCTTGTCTTACATGTTTTTGCCTTATGAGTCCAAACTCCATCCTAATTCGTGCTGGGGAGGGATTCCACGGTAAGTGAAAGAACCTATAGGTATTAGGATGTAGCGACTCAAGCTATTTGGATTCATGGCGGCATAGTGCATCACAGCCATAGGCTGTAGTGGGTAATAGCTTAGTTCTGATAACCTCCAGTATAGGGAGAATCGAGTGACCTCCAATCCTCTTCCGAGGGGACAGAAAGACGACTGTCAAAGGCTCTGTCCTTGCTTTCATTTGTTCTTTATGTCGTAAAAAAGAGTTGTTTGTGTCTACTATCATTCCCAAATAGTTGTAGGCTTACTTTTGGATTAGTTTGTGATTATTTAAGAACCAAGGACCTGCTTTCATAGTTTTTTTTCTGAATGCTAGCACCCTAGTTTTGGCAGGGTTTATATACAAGTTATTTGTGCAAGTGTAGTTGCTTAATTTGACCAGCAACCTTTGACAACCAATCTTTGTTCTGCTGAGAAGAACGATATAATCGGCATATAACATACTCGTTAAAGGTTCCCTCCCTAGTTTGGGTGGTGGGCATTTACCATGTCTAAGGTTTCTGTTAGGTCCGCCAAAAAGAGGTCAAACAGTGCTGGGCAGAAATGAGGCCTTGAATAGATCTTCTCCAGGGTAGGAAGCTAAGACCATAGACGTGCTAAAAAAGTATGCATCTTCCCTGCCCAGAAGATGGTATAAGTAAGGGAGGTGTTCTTGGATTTAGCAGTGTAATAAATGTAGAGGTTTATTTTGCTGCAGACATAAGGTGCTTTGTGCTTTTTTACCATTCATTCGAGGGCAGATATCTTTGAAGATGTTTTAGCACCTATATAGAATCATGTTGCACCTTTGCTGAGTGTTTAGGAGGGAATAAAAAGCTCAGAAAGCAAAACTTTGATGTAGTCGAGTTTAACAGTAAGTACCACAACTGCAGACCACAGTTTGAGGGCAACAAGGTCTAACAAGCTTTTTAGTTTGCCGCTTTGAAGAACATCCTAGTTTTCAAGGGTTGAGAACCCACTTCTTAAGACCGGTCTTCATCTTCGTTGGAAGGTACTCAGCTCTAAACATTTTACCAGACAGAGGTTGCTTTAGCTGAAATGCAGTGTCAAGATGAGTCCCAGATTAGACAGGTTCTGAAGGTTTTAGGTCCCACCTTTACAGTGGGGGAACACAACAGAAGGAGTGCACTGCATCTTTGTGCATTAGTGCCCTCCTTCTTGTGACCATATTTACCAGTGACAAGGAGCGGCAGTTTCTTGTGAGAGACAAAGAACACTCTTGGAGTCAGGCATGGATTGGACTGTCATCACGACGGGCCATATGTATCAAAAACTAATTTTGCGAATCTCTAATTGCAATTTTTTTGTGAATCGCAATTAGAGAATCGCAAAATGCAATGTATGTAGGATTTGCTAAAAATGTTGAGAATCCTACATATTCCTTATTTGTGTATCGCAAATTGAGATTTGCAAATAAGGATTACCTTCCAATTCATTCCTATGGGCTAGGAGGCCCATAGGAATGAATGGAAGACATAGAATAGAATAGAGAATCGCACATTGAGAATGCAATTTCATGGTTGCAAGGGTGCCAAAAGGACACATTTTGCCAAAAGGACACATTTTGCACACATACATGCATAGGGCATGTATGTGCGACGTATGGTGCTTCTCACATTGCATTTAAGGAAATGCAGGAACTATATGCACTTAGGAGGAACCACGTGCGTGTTGATTTAATTGCAACCTCACTCGGAAGCAGCGTTTTTCCCTCGGCGCTTACGGTAAGCGTGTGTAGTATGCAGTCAATAATATCGTTAGCTCCCGTAGGGGTCTGCCCTTAACACTAAATTGTTCCATCCTTCACCCCACAGGACACGTTTTTGCGTTATAGTGCCTACGTACGCTTTGGGAGTTTATTCCGCTTTGCAGTAAGTCGGTTCAACATCTGGCTTCATTACCCTTGTATCTTTTTTGACGATCATGACTTTATAAAGTCCTGAAAGGTATGTTAGAGCCACCGCTTTTTGTGCAGCATTATCTCTAATATCAGGTGCATACCAGATTCCGATATTAAATTAAGGGCAATTGTTTTTTCTGTTAGGAGTCTCCCCGCCTCCTATGATACTGCTTTAGAGTTATCGTCGCGTGCAGCTGCCACTAGCAACAGTTGTCCCTACCCATAAGCGACTTCACCTTTTCTACTGGGCAAGCCGTGTATATGTTATACTCTGATAGTTATCATAGTATGCTTAATTCAATTATACATCGTGTATTTTTCTTCTCCCCTTTGATAGGTAGCCAATACAGCATTCCAATTAACTATCTTATCTTCCAACTTAAAGACCGGAATCAACTTTGTGGGACTTATAAACTCTATTCTTAGGGTAAGAACGGGGGAGTAAAAATTTAAAAAAAACCCTTTTCTCATTCTAGACCACCTTTAATATTAAAATGCGCATTTTTGTGACCATATTATTTCACTTTAGGATCTCTTGACCTTGTTTCCAATTATTGGACAAATAAAGAAGAGACTCACAACATGTCCCCATATTTTGCTGCCACATAGGTAAGAACATACTAATTTTAAGTATGGTTATTAGGCCACCATTCCAAAAATAAGAATGCATCACTGTCTTGTTTAAGTAAAAGAGCAACGCATTTAACTTAGGTAGACTAGTCCAATGACCAATATATAATAAAAATAACAAATACCCCTTTCCTCATTAACGCATTAACTTTCTATTACTTATCTTCTTTGTCCTTTCTTATCTTTTCTTTTACCTTTATTCGTGCACTGTTTTAGTAAATAACATCATATTGGTTGTATAAAGAGTTCAGGAATAGACACTTGCGTATATCTCGGTAAATATGCCTTTATCAACTGTTGTTTTGTACCTTTATATAGATAGAGACAGAATATGCTTTAAGACCTTCGAAAAAACCTTTAGTGAATTAAATGCTGAAATAGTAGTAGATAAACCTTTATCAAGTGAAATATTTAACACAGAGGATATCTAACAAGCACACCTCTCCCTGTTTGACAACCTGTCCAAAATGAAATTAAGTGAGTGTTGTCCTGTATTAATAGGAAGGTGACTTATTAGGAAGCTTGTGAACATTAATTATATCATGTCTTGTTCCTACAAAAAATGTGGTATTTGCCAATGAGTTCATGTATTTTTTCAAAGACCCACTTGTATATATAGGTATTTTTACTGTTTTGTTGTCTTATTAGAGCGGTATATCATAAATTTGGAATGAAGAATGTACTTTTTACCAATAGAATGTACTAACAAACCTTAAACTAATTCAGTAGTAATCATGTGATAGTAGTTTTACATTAATAGTAATACCATGTTATAATTATGTCTTACAGAGCTTGTTGATGGTTAATGTCCTGATGAAGACATATTGTATATGTCGAAACGCGTTGACTGGATACCATTTAACCTTTTTTTATCTGTTTTGTGAATACATATGTATCATTCTTTTTATCAACTGTGATTAATGTGCTCAATTTTTATTATCCCCTTTTTATCAAATTAAACTATGAATAATTTTTCTAACTGAACTAGTTTGTTTGTTTAATCTATTGTGTATTTTCCTCAGTGTATGCCTGGGATTGTTTTTTCACATATTGTTTACCCTGTCCCAGGATATTTATCCTTATCAGGGGGTCCTTGATACCTACAGTAAGGTACTCAGCTCTAAACATTTTACCAGACAGAGGTTTCTTTAGCTGAAATGCAGTATCAAGATGAGTCCCAGATTAGACAGGTTCTGAAGGTTTTAGGTCCCACCTTTACAGTGGGGGAACACAACAGAAGGAGTGCACTGCATCTTTGTGCATTAGTGCCCTCCTTCTTGTGACCATATTTACCAGTGACAAGGAGCGGCAGTTTCTTGTGAGAGACAAAGAACACTCTTGGAGTCAGGCATGGATTGGACTGTCATCACGACGGGCCATATGTATCAAAAACTAATTTTGCGAATCTCTAATTGCAATTTTTTTGTGAATCGCAATTAGAGAATCGCAAAATGCAATGTATGTAGGATTTGCTAAAAATGTTATGAATCCTACATATTCCTTATTTGTGTATCGCAAATTGAGATTTGCAAATAAGGATTACCTTCCAATTCATTCCTATGGGCTAGGAGGCCCATAGGAATGAATGGAAGACATAGAATAGAATAGAGAATCGCACATTGAGAATGCAATTTCATGGTTGCAAGGGTGCCAAAAGGACACATTTTGCCAAAAGGACACATTTTGCACACATACATGCATAGGGCATGTATGTGCGACGTATGGTGCTTCTCACATTGCATTTAAGGAAATGCAATTTGTGATTCCTTAATTGCATTTGCAAAATAGGGAATCGTAAATTTGGCTATTCCTTATTTTGCAAGTGGGTTTTTGTGTGATACATTGCACACTCCTAAATTGCGATCACAAACGCTGAAATTCAGCGAATTTCGGTGTTTGCGATCGCAATTTAGCTTGATACATATGTCCCTGTGTCTTCTAATGTGCACCACAACAAATTCTGTCTTTGTTGCGCAAGATAGTAGGGCTCCCACATGATGCCCAGCACAGGGAGAGAAGAGGCACAGACTCATGTCGTCAGAATAGAAGATGCAATGGTAACTGCCTTATTCATTAACGTGCCTGCTTACTCTGCAAAATCTAAGGACAAGGCTATGAATGTGATGCAAGTTTATCCTGCTTCAACCCTGCTCAGGCTACTCCTGGCACTGAAGATTATTTGATTTTACTTGCAAGCAACTGTAGGTATGAAAATAACTTGGAAGCGAAAACAGGCCTTAGGTAAGATTTGTGCACATCTCCAGAAATGCAAAATAAATTGAGCACTGGCAGGATTATTATGTATTCATAAAGCTTATCGGGAGAAAAAAAGTATATTCACATTTTTCTCTTGTACAGTAATGCCTTATGTGCATTTCTACCAATGCAATATTAGTCTGACTCGGCAACAATTTTCTTTTCTTGCAGATATTTCTAGGTTTGAAGAAACTCTCCCCTCGTCCTTATTTCCGTACCTACCCAAAGGATTTCTCTTTGCAGGCAAAGAATTGTGGGTATCCAGATGTAATGCAAGGCTCCGCTTTCAATGCCCCCTTGTATTTGGCTCTCTCTTTTTACCTTTCCCTGTTAGGTATTTCCACATATGTCGCTGTCATATCTGTCACACTTAGGGATATATTCTTTAGATCATTTAAAATGCCCCTGTTATGGGTTCTGTATCCTGGGGCTGTTGCATACAATCATTATAGGGTCTTTACTAAGATCAGACAGTGCATCTCCTAAGATCAGCCACATGGTGAGGATTCGGATATCCAGTGACCCTCCATCTTTAAGTCTATTCTTGAGAGTCTTTCCTAGATAGGCTGCCGCATCATGTGACTTTCATCACCACTCTGAGGTCTCTCTACTTCAGCGAGGACTATGGGTGAACAAATGTGTGTGCGCCATGTTACAAAGCACTGTCCCCAGCTTAACTTGCAAGCTTTGGCAAACACGTTCTTCACCACATAGAATATCAAGGAATCCAGGTGTTCACCTCTCTTTTCAAGGAGTTCCATCAGGACCTCTCAAAGGTGGAATCTACCCTATTGTCCTATAGAAGGTGGAGACACCTGTCTACCATGTGTCACATGGTACAGGGTCTGTTCTGCGCCTATTAGGCCCTCCCAGACTCCACTTTATCAAGGCGGGGACCGTGAGGTTCCTAAGAGGTGAGGATCATGGTAGCACACCAAGAAACAGAGCCCTTATCACGTGACATGCTCTAGGCAGGTAAATCTAACTACCTTATTTAGGACTGATTCCAGCAAACAGCATTCCGCATGGTGTGGGATTGTGTGGTGAGTAGGAATTTCTGGGAGAGAGTCGATGCTCTGGTGGAAGAGGTTACTGTCCGGAAGCTAGAGCTTAACCCAACTCTATGACTGCTGGGCTGCCAGAGCTGGATCGAAGAATCAAAACAACTGTGTAGGTTCAATGATGAGCCCTGGGGTTGACGTATCGCGACATAGCCATGAGCTGGAGGGCAACAGGGGCGTCCAATGTAGCACACTGGTTGATGGGGGTTGAGAGGTGGAGCACGGCTGATGTGGTGGCGTTAACACCACAGCACAAAAGTGGTGGGGACAGCGAGGGGCGTAGCTTAGTCAGTTACACCCCTATAGATACTGCAATATCTTAATTAACCGGAAGTTCAAATATATAAGATAGTTTTTGGACCCACAAAGCACCTGGGGAATATCTCGAGAAACAGGACTGGTGGACTCGGGGTACAGATATGGCCTCTGCAACTTTGTAGTACACCTGTATGTTCTTCATAAACCTCCTATATATTTTCAATGAATAATTCTTTTTATGAAGTGCAAAGCAACCAAACCGGGGTTTGGAAGGTGGAATATTGGATTTCCGGGGTTTATAATGTTACTTTAGCATGTGATTTGATCTAATGAGAGATCAACTGTACCTTGTTTTAGTGCTATTATAATAACCAATAAAAAGGAACATGATGAAAAAAACAAGGATTGCACTGACAGTTGGTCACTTTACATATTAACTTACGTCAGATAGAAAAGACAATAGCGTGGGCTACACCTTTGAGAAGGGTCACTTAGGTCCTGGTGAAAGCCCAGTGATGTTGTCACCCACTGTATACGGCAGAAACATGTTGACATTTGAACAAGAGAAGAGGGAGGTATACTACTAAGTGCTGTTGATCACTTTCTCTCTAGCTGAATTTAAACTTGTGTAAGTTAGGGTCCAGCATAAGTAAAATGTAAACTTTTATCCTAATCTGAATGCAATTTTAGGTTGCAGCCACGACCCTTCACAATCCACACATCACCTGCTCCCAACAAAGATTTCTGAATGAGCGCTCTCAGCACCAGTGGATGCTGGCGAAGTAGTGCCCTATTGTGAAGCTTGCTACTTAGGGCCCCATTAGGATGGTGGGCGGATCACCCCTGCCGGGCTGGTGGTAGCCATCGCCATCCCGGCGGGGGCAATCCACCCACAATCCATGCTTAAATAACCCCCGCCATATTATAATGGCTGGTGGGTTTGCGGCGGACAGAAAGACTGTCCGCCGCTTTCCCACCCGGTGGACATGTCGACCGGGCGGTAAAGGGTTCTATATGGTGGCGGTGTCTGAAAGACACCGTCAGCCATATTAGAATGTGGATTCACAGATGCCTTTCGGAAAGGCACGCAGAGTCTGCTTGGGGGTCCCGTTGCGGGCCCCCAGGAACTCTGGGGGGTGGGGGGTGCACATGGGGGGTACCACGCAGTGCCTGCCATGTTGTGCACTGAAGTGCACAGCATGCCTCCCTGGCATTGTGCCGGGCGGTGCTAAGTGTACCGCCCACCACAATGTTGGGGATGCGGGATGCACCCGGCCCTGTGGCGGGCGCATCCTAATGGCACACGCGGGACCCCCGCCCTTATGGCGGGCGGTCCCTTTCTATGATGGTAGTTCATCTTAGGGGTGTTTTCCAGCAGACATTTTCCAAGCACATAAAGATACACTCTGAGCAGTGCTAATACTCTGCAAGAATTTCCACTCTTTCCTTCTCTGAGATGGACTCAGCATTCCCAGGTTTGTAGCACTGCTTCCATCACTCTGGGTTTAAGCAGCACGACATAGCTCGAAGCCTGCTACCTGGCAGTACTCATTGTATTCACCTATCATAGGGCACATAGCACAGCAAAAATACACCTTTCCAAATATAAACGTAGACATGTACTAATCGTGATATTAACAGTGGGAGTGTTGGACTCGCACAGCCCTGAGTAATCCAATGGTAGTTATTTTGATGGTCTGTAGCGTACTACGGAGGTATCGCTGTCTGTTCCTCACAGCGTTGACTTAATATTACTTATAATTTAAGAACTTTCCAAAGCACTGGAGGAACTAGCCACAGAAATCACCAACATCAAGACGGAACTGACAAACTCCATGGACAGCACAGATCTAGCCAAAATATTGGATGACATGAACATACAACTTAACAAGCACATTCAGGAAACTCAAGAACGCAAGATAAGAAAATTCAAACGCGACACCATAGACTACAAGCTCGGCGAGGTATACACTTGGGCAGAAGTGCATGCCCGCCGACGCCCTAACCGGTCATATAATCCATACTCGGAAAATGAAACTTCTTCATCAGAGGGAGAAACAAGAACTCAACCCACGCCGCGAACGGCCCGCCCCGAGGGCCAAAAATCAATAATATCCACAACTGCGGTTCATTTTTTAGAGGAAGGTCTGGAAAAACAGGTAGACCCAGGCGGGGCAAAACCCGCAGAAACGGCCAAAACACCGGCAGAAATCAAGAACAAGAAGGGCAGCAGGAGGAAATAACAGACCATAATGATCTGGTTATCGACATCTCATCATACCAACTAACCAATGAGGAAACCAGAACTCTACAAAAAGGATAATTTTTTGTTCCCACTACCATGACTAATACTTTAAAACTGGAAGTAAGTGCATTTAAACTACTACGCAACATTAGATTGCGACATTATTTTCAAAATGTGGTACCTACACCAGTCCAAGAAGATGATATATTGAGAGGTTTGAGACGACACAGCACATTCATGGCTCCACAGAGCCACAAGATCATCGATACTTTTGAAAACCTCATCAAACATGAAATCACAGCCATGCCCTTCCACCAAAGAACTAAATGTAGTAACCTGACCATCCAGGAAAGAAACATCCTACAAAACCTAGCCAACAACAAGTTGATTGTCTGCCAAACGGCAGATAAAGGAGGAGCGCTAGTGATTATGGACGCTGCGTACTATTTTGAACAAGTGAATGCACACAAGTGAATGCACAGACAGGAACACATATGCACCATTGGAAATCGACCCCACAGTGGAATATTCCTCAGTACTATTAAACATTGTCAATAAAGCATTTGATAATGGTACCATCACAGACAAAGCCAGAAGATACCTCACACCTACCAATCCAAAAGCACCAGTATTATATATGGTGCCCAAAATACAGAAAACATCCGACGAGACCCCCTTTCCGACCTATCGTCTATACAAAAGGTAGCATCCATGAAACAATTGATAAATTCATAGACAAGTATTTGCATCCGTTTGTCATCGCCACAGGATCATATATCAGGGATACCACCGACTTTCTAGTCAAACTTAACTCTTGTTCTAACCTGTTTTAAGATGAAGACTTGTTGCTATGTACAGTGGATGTGTGTTCCTTATACACATCCATCCCACACAACTTGGGCTTAGAAGCTGTCGAACTAGCACTCATTGGTTCAACACAGGATGAGGACCTTCAAGTACTATTGATGGAACTCCTGGTATTTACCCTGTATCACAGCTATTTCACCGTTAATGACAACTGGTTCCAGCAACTCTGTGGCACATCCATGGGAAACAGCGCAGCTCCGGCCTATGCTAACCTATTTATGAAGGTCTTTGAAGAGGCACACATTCTGAATGACCCAGCATGGCACATTCATGGCAAGTTATATTTGAGGTTCATAGACAACATTTTTATACTATGGTCAGGTACAAGCTCAACTCTCCTTACATTTCTCGAAAAATAGAACAAAGTAGATGATCGTATCAAATTTACCTGGGACTATGACAAAACAAGCATACACTTTCTGGATGTCCAAATACAACGACAGGATGGCAATGTATCCACCACAATTTTCCGCAAACCCACAGAACACAATTCTATCCTGCATTATAACAGCTTCCACAGATTTGGTTTAAAACAAAATGTACCCTTTTCCCAACTACTAAGGGTCAAACCCATCGTATCTCAGAAAGTGAGATAGAGATGACAACAATGCTTAACAGATTCAAAAACAGAGGATACCCAGAAGAGATTCTCAAGCTGGCTGATGATCAATGTAAACGGACAAACTGTAAAGATTTACTAACGGTAAAACATAAGACTGAGAACAAACGCATGGTAGTGGTTTCAAAGTACACCATCATCAGTCAAAAATTCAGGAACATCATTCTTAAACATTGGCCATTATTGAGTAGAGAACCAGACTTTCAAGGATTGTTCACACAACAACCAATTTTTGCATATACTCAAGGTCGCAACCTCAAAGAGATACTCACGAGACCTGCGGATATTCCATTCGCAACCACATACAAGGTACTAGTACCATGCTATAACTGTAGCAACTGCCATACATCATCCCAGGCAATTACACTCATCTTCCCATGAAAGGCACTAAGATCAAACTTAAGGTCAATGCAACCTGCAATACATCTAATGTAATTTACATGCTGAAATGCCCCTGTGGCTCCTGCTATGTGGGGCATACTGAAAGGAAAATACGTGTACGAATCTTGGAGCACAAGAGCAATATAAGAACCAGAAATGTAAAATCCACCGTGGCAGCACATTTTCTGGAAAAGAACCATACAGTGGCCCAATTGAAGTTCCGCATCCTAGAACAGATACAACCCACCAAAAACAATAAAAACACTCTTCTCAAACGAGAAAATTATTGGATGTGTTGTATGGCCACGATGCCACCAAACGGGCTAAATGACAGGATGGAATTTTCCTGTTACCTATGATTGACTCTAATGCACTTTTGCTAAAAATTGCCATTACATAGCAGCATTGGTTTATGTTTAATTATTTATGTTCATGTTTTACATAGTAACTGTATATACCTTTATGTTCATTCTGTGCAGCGGTATACTGTTGACTATCTTATTAGTGAATGGCACTCTTCATATTGCACACACCTCTCCAAGATGGCGCCCACTCTAGGGACTCACATCACTATCCTTCGTTTATTTCCACACTGATCGCTCCGTTATAGTTCTGGCTAACCACACGGGCGGGATACATCGTTTATCCAGATCATCTTGGCGTTTTGCAATATCGCAGCTTTCATCACAGTCTAGCACACAAGTAAGTCCCTCGTATCCGAGGACCAGCCGGCGGCACAATAATGATGTACTTTTTATAAGCGCAATATAACAGAAAAACATTCACGGCGTCATCGCGTGAGTGTAAACTTTTTTCAGACCCGCATGAAATCTCACTGGGCACACGTTCCTATAAACTTGGGCAGTTCTGACACTAATAATTATTTTTAAATTCACTTGGCTACCACTAAGGTTTCATGTTAGTTCAGCGTCCATTTTTTAACCACCCCCTTTATGTTCGGCACTAATCCGAGATAACATTTTATTTGGTTTGAAAGCCATCACTATTTCGATTAACAATCACACACGGTAATGTCGCAACACAAGGCAGCAGTATTATCAATGTTTGACATTTAATGCATTATTCACGCACAACATGTACACTGAACCACAGTGTTAGACACACTCAGAAATTGATATATATACTTACTTTACTTGCAGAGTTATCCCCAGACGAAGTGCGTAATTTGAGCCCGAAATGCATTGGGATAGAAAATAACGGTGATGATGTACTCCAGATGATTTATTGGAGGACCATGATAATATGTGGAAAATCAAGTATGAAGAAAATAATTTGATCAATAATAAAAAAAAAACAGAAACCATACCATGGGATTGAAAAAATTTTATTGAAATTTGACAATTGAATTAAACCTGAGGGTTACCCTATAGCTGTGCACAGAGGTGCCACCTCTCATCAGGGGTAGCTTTGTATTAGTCCACTAATCGTGATATTCTCAATAACTTATAAATCACAGTGAGGGTGTTGTGGCTGTAGTTACGCTAGACTCTTTCCCGTTATGTTGGCGAAACATGCTGTAGTATTCAGCCAGGCTCTGCTCCATTCACTTTTCGGGTGTAGGTTTATAAAGTATTGTATTGATAGATACATAGCAAGGATATATTTTTATGGTAATCAATGAAAAGACTTCATTGTATACAGATATCAATGATATATAATGAGTGTGCAATACTTGGAGGGTAGAAGACAAAGGAAGTAATAATGAAAGTGCAAGCACTGAGCATGGCCGTAGGCTATACCAACCAGTCCTCTGGTTGGGTGACAACCTCCTTCCAGACCATTAAGGAACACTGGGGCATATTTATGAGAGCTTTGTATCATGCCTGCACCACGTAACACTTTTTCTATACTCCTCATGACATGTCATGCATTTAACTAGGATGTTATATATTTGAACCATTTTAGGGTGTGACTACAGGACTCTCTCCAATGCCCCTGTATGAAGCTCATAATCTAGTTATACAGGGAAAGATACTAACATTTTATTGTATATCTTGAAGGTCTTAAAGGTCAAACTTGAACAGTGTAAAACTAACAGGACTTGATAAGGGCACAACACAGACAATATATGTTTTTGAAGTTGAGCGTTAATGTACACGGGTGAATAATAGTGCGTGTAACATTCACTATATTCCTAAAAGGCGATTACATTTTGGTGGGAGAGTAGTTTCACACATAAGTTGGTTTTACAAACTTACTCTGGCCACTCTGAAAAGATTTCTTCTTTCATTAAGGTGTGAATGTTTATGTTTGTATTGTGTTCATTGAATTGTGTATCTGTTTATGTATTTTAGAGAGTTTTCTCCTAGTATGGAAAGACCAGGAGGACCAAGTGTCAATTGGGTATTGTATGCGTGTAGTCACTACGCATGTAATAGGGAAACACTGTAGGGACATATAGGGTTTAATTTGGTCTGAGGAAAGCCCTGGACCCCTAAGTAGCCATGATGGGGCTGACATATGATGACCTGATTGATTAACAGACCCGATTGTTTAACACTGGACAACTAGCACCATAACAGGGCTACCATTACCCTATTTTTTAACCATCCCTTCTCCATCAATAAATAAAGTTTAGAAAATTGAACTGGCAGGCGGTACGAATTTTTATGGGACCCCTTTTCCCTTTTCTTCTTTTTCTCCTCAGTTTCCTGCTAATGCTTGAACTACAGCTCTAATATGGGCTTGTTGGTCATTAGAGGATTCTTTGGCAACGGAGGGATGGCTGATGAGGAAGCCTGACTCCTGGGAGGTGTGTGAGGCCATCCCGTAAATCTTTTCGCCCAACTGTGTTGGCCCATAGTATTGGAAGAATAGAGCAGCTAGAGTCATTCCTTGGTGAAGGAACATGAGGTTCCGTGACAATTGTAAGTGGTGTTTTTGACTCGCACGAATATGGTCGAGTCTGGTATCTATGAACCGCAAATGACGAGTTTAGTAAGTGTGCGCAGTTTCGCTGTGCTAACTTAAACCGTTCGTTTGTTATGTGGGTTTTTCATCTGTACCCACGGGTTCCATCTTAGATACGGCATCCATTTTGTCTCTTGCCCTCAAGTAGCCAGCGAACGGACGCTGTCCGCTTCGCGACCCTGGGACTCCCAAGATATTTGCGGAAGACACATGTTCTTTGTAAGTGTCTTTATGACGAGGGGGTTGCCGCTGTAAGGCAGATGGCGCCGCTCGAGGCTCATCTTGCCGCACGGGCTTATTGTCTCAGCCGTGCATCTCATTAGGCACGTCCCTTTGATGCCTGTATCTCGTGTTTCCCGTTACCTCCCCTTTTACACCCTTTCCGATCTCCCCACTGTCCCTGTCTTCCTCTACACCTGTCTTCGTTCCTATTTCGATCTACTTTACTGCTGATTGGAATTTGCTAATGGTGGGAAGATGGGTTTTTACAGTTGGGAACCACCAAATGTTTCCGCACTTATGTTCCGGACCTCATGTGTTTCAAAGTGACCAAAGCGACCCCTCTGGGGCTAATTGTGGGAACTGGGTTGTAAACTTTTGTGTTCAATGTTATCCTATGGGTAAAAACTGTATAAAAGGAGCGATCCACAGAACCAATTTGAAGCAGTCTCCCCGAACTACACTCGATGTACTTCCTGTGACTTCTGTGTTCCCTGCAGCAAATAAACCTTGAATCTTTGACGTCGAAGGAAGTGTCCCGTGTCTCTGTGACTTGTACGCCGGAGCAGGTTACCCACGAAGGTTTCAGGTGTTGTGCCCTGGCACCGCTGGGTCCAAAAGAACCCAGTCCTTCAGTTGGCGCCCAACGTGGGGCTGCATCAGTGGTACCGGTCCAAGCCCGACGATCGTGAGGAACTTCGTGTGAAATCTCCGAGGGAAGGTGCACCCCGCTTCATCGATCCTGTTGTCGAAATAAGTGGCCCGAAGACTTTTCCCGCGAAGATTCCCGCCTCCGGACGGCTGCGACGGACTGCTGCCCTGACTGTAGACCTGTTTTGGTGCCTGGCGTAGACCTTGGTATAGCGAGACAACTGACGGGCCTTCCTGGTGACGCCATCGATCTTTGAGTTAAGTATTTGTGGGTCGCTCCCAGAGTTCTTGGTTGTTGACACTTTAGCGAGTGTCTTTGTTGTTCACGCTGTGTGAGTGTTTTTGTCGGTGACACTTTGCTAGCGTACTTTGTTGTTGTATTATTTGACGACTGCAGCCGCCAAAAACCGAGGGTTTTGTTCTTTGCTGGGGACTTGGTAAATCCCGTAACCCTTGAAGTTTGTGAAACTCGGCTAGCGTGCAAGATGCCTGGTCGCAGTACTTTGTTTAGCTGTTTTAGACCTTGTGGTACGGATTCCCTGCTGGAGGACTCGTGTCCGATACCTCCGGTTGGAACTCCTACTTATGACTTATATAGCAAACATGGGCTAGGCCCGATTACCTTTAACGATTATTGGATTAGATATACAAAGAAAGACGGCGACCTTCGTTGGCCACCTCACGGTAGCTTCGAGGCGTCGATCTTAGACAATCTAGAAATAAAGTTGTTCGAACGTAAATCAAGGCCGGCCATGTTTGATGCCTTTCGGTTGTGGCGCAAAGAAGCCCGGCAGAAAGAAATCAGACAGAATAAACGTAGTCAGCAAGATAATGTTGCTACCATAGTGAAGAAAGCTGAGCAGTTCCAGCGTGATAAGGAGGATAAGGATAAGGAAGTGTTTGAGAGGCTACAGCGTATGTCCATAGATAAATGTTATCCGTCTCTGCCTACGGAGTCGGATAAGAAGGAAGAGGCAGTTGAGGATCCTTTAATGTCCTATCTTATGAAGTCGCCACCTCCGTACGTACAGGGTACCGCAGCTCCTGTGGTCCCTGCCGTGCCTGTTCTTCCACCTATTGTTCCTCCGCCTGTTCCTCAGCCTGCACCCGCTCTTCCGTCTGTTCCTGCGCCTTTGCCTGTTTCTATTCCTACTGCTCCTCCGCTTCCACATACTCCTGTTCCCGCTACTGCTCCTGTTTTGTTAACCCCTGTTGTTGCTACTGTTTCTACTCCTTCTCTTGTTAGTCCTGTGTCTTATTCATCCCCCTCTACTCGTAGTCGCAATTCTCCCCTTGCGGCTAGCTTCTTTCAGTCACTCGGACCTGTTCATGGATCTGCTGGTTCCGATGGTCCTCAGAGACGTAGTCAGCTTCCTGGAAACAGAGAACGCGTTGCGCTGTATAATATGGCGATGGGTTGGATGGTCAATCCTCAAAGAAGTCCACCCCGCGTTGTCCTCGAAACATTTAGTCAATTCAACATACCAACTCAGAGATATGTGTTTGACGAAATGTGTAAGTTCCTGCATGATCAGATAGTGGCCGATGAGCCTGACGAGGTGCTGACCGCCCTGTCTGAGCTTCGGCTTCAGTTCGCAAATGGACTGATAGTCGATACTAATGTCCGACGTGCTATTGAGCGGTTGCTATCTCTTCGTCCCGCTCCCATTCCTCATGCACTATTTGTTGAGGATATTGAGAAACTAGACGAGTCTGGCCAATATCCTATGCGTGAAGTGCCGCCAGTTTGGATGCCAGGTAATCCTGGGGCAAACCCCCCGGTTCCGCCATTCTTCCAGAGAGTATGGATACACCTCCCATGGAAAAGATCGGAAGTATTACAGGTGAAGCAATCTTTGCCTGACCCTCGCAAAAATCCTGCAGGGTATTACAAGGAATTATCGCAGCTCGTAGATGCTACGGTAATGAATCTTGCTGATATCGACATGTTGTTTGGCAATGTCGTACCGCAACCGGTATGGGCTAAGATTCGTCAGGAAAATCACGCAAACGAACTAGGTGGTGATTGGGCGGCCATTGTAGCGGCAGATGGGTTGCAAGTTGGTGGCGCTAAACCTGAGCAGCTGATTACTGCTCTTCCTCAACGAATCATAACGTTAATGAAAACGCTTATGCCAGCCATGAGAGTCAATTGGGACAAGTTGTCAGCCTGTAAGCAGAAGAAAGATGAGAGTGTATCAGACTTCTTTACGAGGTTTGAAGAAGCATTCATTGACCATAGTGGACAGGATATGGGTACTGAGGGTGGACAAAGGTTGTTTGTGGATAAATTTGTGTCGAATTTGTTGCCCGATTTGAGCAATAAATTAAAGAATTCGGAAAGTGCATGGGCCGTTTCTACCTCAGCTCAGATATTGGCTACGGCACAATATTATGAAAATAGGGAGAAAGAGGAGAATGACCGTGCTGACAAAAAGACGAAAGACCTAAAAACTAAAGTGTTGTTGCAACAAGCGTATCCGCCACGCTCCAATCAAAATGCGCCCCAACAGAATAGATCACAGCCACAGTCGAATCGATCGCAGCCACGTAATGACTCCTCCTTCCAAAGATCCTCGTTAGGGTATAATCAGTGTGCTTATTGTAGACAGGAAGGGCACATTAAATTTGATTGTCCTGTTTTAAATGAACGTAATAGTGGTAATTCGTCTAAAGGAGGCCGTGGTGGCTCGCAGCAGGCATCACGTGGTAGAGGTCGTGGTGCTCAAAACGATCGCTCTGATAACTCATCTAACTCTAATAACTGTTTCGATCAACGTGGATCATCGCAAGGACGATCTGCACAGTACAATGTAGACGATTATTACGTCGATCAGGGAACTGACGACAGTAATTACTAGGACAGCCAAAGACAAGGAGAGGGAGTGGTATCAGTTCCGGTTGATCAGAGAGGGCCTTACGTCGCAGTTGCTACATCGGGCGTCGTTGAGCCTTTTCTGTTGGACACTGGTGCAGCGAAAAGTTCTATCATGCGTTCGAAACTCCCTGGCGCACCTTTGTCTGGCTTAACAAATGTTTCCGTTGGATTCTCTGGCGCCCCCGTTAGCAATCCTGTTTCACGCCCTTTGCCCCTTCAAATTGGGCCACGTGAGCTAGAGGCTCCGTTGATTTTAACCACAGGTTGTGGCGAAAATCTTTTGGGCCTGGATTTGCTTAAACGTTTGTATGCAACTTTGTATTGTTCTCCTGCGGGTGTAAAGCTTACGTTAGGAGAGAGGGTAATCTCTCCCATGTATTTGTCTCTCGATAAGCTTCCACCGGAATTGAGTTCTCTTCCTGCGTCTTTGTGGGCGACGGGTCCAAATGACGTGGGCCTACTTGATATCTCCCCTTATGTTGTTCAGTTGAAAACTAATGTGCGATTGCCACGTATTCCCCAATATCGTATCTCCCTTGATGGTGAACGGGCACTGTTAGCGATCATTTATGACTTGATCGAGAAAGATGTTATTGAGGAGACTCGGGGAAACGTGTGCAATAGCCCTGTACTGCCCATTCTTAAACGTACTGATCCTACAAAACCGCCTGTTTATCGTTTTGTTATCGATTTACGGGAGGTAAATAAAATAGTGGTTCCTCAGTTTCCTGTTGTGCCTGACATCACGGCGCTACTGACTCTGATTCCAGCTTCTGCGTCATGGTTTTCGGTGATTGACTTGAAAAATGCGTTTTTCAGCATCCCGATTGCCGAAGAGAGCAGGGACCTTTTCGGTTTCTCTCTTGGTGGACGTAGCTTCCGGTTCAAACGCGCTCCTCAGGGCTACTGTGAGAGTCCATCTATTTACAGTCAAGCCTTGAAGGGTCAACTGGATGCGTTTCGGTTGCCGGTTGGTGCGGCTTTGATTCAATACGTCGACGACTTATTGGTGGCCGCTGATACTCAGGACATTTGTAAACTTGCGACAGTGTCGTTGCTGCAACATCTCTGTGAGTTAAATCACAAGGTGTCACCTTCTAAACTCCAATATTGTTGTCAAGAAGTAACCTATCTAGGTCACTTATTGTCAAAGGAGGGAAGGAGATTGACCCCAGAGAGAATTGCAGCGATTGCGCGAATGGCTGTGCCAAAAACCCAAAGAGATGTGCGTGCCTTTCTAGGTATCACGTCGTACTGCAGGCAATGGATTCCTAATTTTTCATTGCTAGCGAAACCATTTGTGGCTCTTACGTGCAAGGATGTTTCAACTCCTTTACCATGGACGGAGGAATGTCAGAAAAGTTTTTCTGAATTACGTGATTCATTGTGTTCGGCTCCTGTGTTAGGTACCCCTGATTACAGTAAGCCGTTTACGCTATATGTTCACGAGAGGGAAGGTTGTGCTTTGAGTGTCTTAACGCAACCTTTTGGTGGTAAACAGCGTCCATGTGCATATTTTTCCTCGACCTTGGACCCGGTAGCTAGAGCGTTGCCGAGTTGTTTACGAGCAACAGCGGCAGCTGCGGTCTCCATCCGACAATCAGCAGGATTGGTCATGGATAATATGCTTACGGTGATGGTTCCGCATGCAGTCGACACTCTGCTGAATCGTACGAAAACTCAGCACCTAACGAGTGCGAGGTTGTCTGGGTACGAATTGACGCTCTTGGCAAGCCACATTCAGATAAAACGTTGTAATGTCCTGAATCCGGCAACTTTGTTACCACTTAGTGCAGAGTCAGATGAAGTAGCAGAACATGACTGCTACTTGCGGACGGAAGAGGAAACCAAAGGTCGAGTGGACCTTAAAAACACTCCACTGGAAGATCCGGATGGCACCTTGTATGTGGATGGGTCATGTTTTAAGTTGCCGAATGGCGATGTGACTACTGCTTATGCTGTTGTAACGTTGAATACTGTTGTTGAGACTGCAAGATTGAATCAGAATTCTGCCCAGGCTGCAGAGCTGATCGCTCTTACTAGAGCATGTGTGTTAGCGAAAGGGAAACGTGTGAATGTGTACACCGATAGCCAGTACGCTTTCGGTGTAGCACATAGTTTTGGACGATTGTGGCGAGAGCGTGGTTTCTTGACGTCGCACGGTACGAAGATACAGCATGGCCAGCTTGTGAACGATCTTTTGGACGCATTGACTTTGCCTACACAAGTTGCGATTGTTAAGTGTAGTGCGCATCGTAAAGTGACGGATGATGTTGGTCGTGGTAATGCGTTTGCGGATGAGATTGCTAAGGAGACTGCCCGGAACCTTAGCACTCGAATGTATGTGACAAGTTCGGTTAGGTGGCCTACAGAATCAAGTATGTGTGAAGATACTGTTGAGAGCGTGAAAGCCATTCAGAATGAGGCCACCGACATTGAAAAGACGAAGTGGAAAGAAAGTACGGGAAAGTTGGATGCGAGTGGTTGTTGGATTGATTTGTCGGATCAGAAAAGATGGTTGTTGCCTGATGCGTATGTGCTGGCTGTTGTGACAATGGCACACGGATTAGCACATATTAGCGCGAAAGGTATTTGTAAGTTGTTGTCGCCTGTGTGGAAGAATGATGGAATTACGAAATGTGCTGAACGTCTGGTGAAGAATTGTATGGTGTGCATAATGTACAATCCTGGCAAAGGAACCCCAACTCCCCCTGGCAGTTTTGCTCCTCCTTCGCATCCCTTTGAGGTGATTCAATTGGACTTCATCCATATGGAGAGATGCAATAACTTGAAATACGTTTTAGTTGTGGTTTGCGCATTCTCCCGATGGATCGAGGCCTATCCCCTCAAAGACAATACTGCTTTGTCTACTGCGAAAATCCTACTGAAGGAATATTTTCCTCGGTATGGAATGCCTAGAGTCGTGTGGTCAGATAACGGAAGTGAGTTTGTTGGAAGTGTGATGAAGAGTGTGTGTAAGGGCCTTGGAATAAATCAAAAATTCCACAGCGCCAATCATCCCCAGTCAGCTGGATTAGTTGAGGGGTACAACGGCACCCTTAAACTAAAGTTAGCAAAGATTCAGGCTACGACTGGTCTTTCGTGGCCTGACGCTTTACCCTTAGCATTACTGTCAACAAGGGCGACTGTACACTCCCGAATAGGGCTTAGTCCCTATGAAATAGTGTTCGGCCGTCCTGCAAATGTGTGGGGGGTTCCTAGGCCAGGAATATTCTCTGATCTTGAGTATCCAATGTTGATTGACTACTTACATGACTTGACTGCTAAACTGAGGTTAATTCACCAACAGGTTTACGACGCATTGCCGACGCGGACGGAGGGTCCAGGCCACCAGCTCCAGCCCGGGGACTGGGTGGTTACACGCAACTTTTCACGAAAGAACAATCTGGACCCTAGATTTACCGGACCTTACCAGGTGCTCCTGGCCACGAGGACTGCCGTTCGTCTTGAGGGGCGGAAAAATTGGGTACATGCTACCCATTGTAAGCGAGTCCCTATTCCTTTGCCGGCAGACCCGTGGGTAAGGAAAGGCATTGCATCAACAGAAACAGAAACATTGCCGGCGTTTGTGCCTTTCAGCGACGCACAGCCTGCCGGAGAATCCTCAGCGCAGCAGAAAGCCACTGTTGAACACTTGTCGGCAAAAGACTCAAGACCAGAACAATCAACTGATCAGCAGGACGCTGTCTCTTCAACGGATCCTTTGTTCGACGAGCAGACACGTCCCGGGAAACACAGATATTCTCTGCGATCTCGCACTAAGGACAAATAAAATTTTCTTGCTTTGCTGAAATTGACAACTGCAATATCCTCGTTTCCCGTGATCAGTTTTGAACATTCGTATCACTGTGATTTGTGTACATATATATACATATATTGAGTTCCTTCCTTGTATCTTTTTACTTCCACAGCCTGAGAGACATTGTGCTTGTACATACATATTGTGCATTGAAGGCCGTAGGGCCGCGCGCGTACTTCCTTCTGGACAGTAGGTCTTGACGCTAGGTTAAAGGCCGTCGGTTCCTAGGAACTCCTGGGGATTGACTATTGCTGCACAGAACGAAGTGCGTCAAGAAACGTTGCGGACGGTCGTAGGGAATGGCATTCTCGAAGCTGAATGATTTAGAGGGAGCTCAAGTCTATAGATTCAAGCTGCAGCAACTCAGTCGTACCAAATGTTTTATATTCCAACTGTTTGTAATATTTTTGACTGCTTCTGCATTATTGGCGGTGGGGTGTATTACACGATGTCTTACTTCTTACCTGCTACCCCTACTCCTACTCCTTACCCTAATCTTACCACTACTGCTTCTCCCCATTCCTTTCACATGTTACCAGAACACGAGCAGGCTAGGCGTGTAGAATTCCGCAACAATTCCTTTATTCAGCTCCTTCATCAGCATCAGTTAGTGGTTAACACTACTAATTGTTGGGTGTGTGGGTTGATGCCACATACTACGGATAAGGGAATTCCATATCTGGTGTTACCGTATAGTTCCCAAGGGTCAGCTCGAGCATTTCAAACAATGTTTCGAAGCGCACTGGGTTTCCACCCCATTCGAGAACCACATTCCCCCTACTCTGGTCCTACCTCGTATCAGAAACCTTTATCGATAGCAATAGAAGATATGGAAAGTGAGATCTATGACTATTCGCTTATCCCTGAAGAAGAGGTACAAGCCTATAAGGTCCTAAGTAGAGGTGAATATAGTGCGTTCACTAGTGAAAAGCAGCTTAAAAGCTCGCCTCCAATATGGGTCGTACCCCACACTGGTAATTTTTGTCTTATGGGTCGTGGTCGAAGATCGCAAGCCTTACTTGGAGCAAGTGCTTGCACTGAAAATTACATTCTGCCGATGTTCTCGTCCCCTGTGTTTCTGGCTGCCAAGGGTACATACTTTATCTGTTATGATCGTGCATACACATGGTTGCCCGCAGACTTCGTGGGCACATGTTTCATTGCAAATCTGTTGCCTCCGACGTTCACTGTAGATGCCGATTATCACAAGACTAGAGTTGTACGAGGCGTAATTAGCGAAGAAGACACTGCCGGTCAAGAGGCAGGAGACTTTTTCAAGGGTTTCCTCCCGTTTTGGGGACCTATGGTTAATAGTAGGAACCTGAGACAGTTGACTCGAGTAGTAGAATCGACGGCTAATATTACTGCCAGTGCCCTTGGTAATATCACCACCGAACTTCAGGCGGAGAGACTTATGACGTTGCAAAACCGTATGGTTTTAGATGTCATTTTAGCAGATCGTGGTGGGGTATGTAAGGTGATCCATTCGAGCTGCTGCATTTTCATTCCAGATAATGCTCCCACTGTCTATCAAGCCATCTCGAGGTTGCATAAGATCTCCGAATCCATACACGTGGATGTAGGGGATTGGACGCTACTTGGATGGTTTTGGGGCCTGATGTCGACTTGGGGTTGGAAAATTCTGATGATCATCGGAGTTGTGGTAGTGTTCCTGTTCACGTGTTGCCTTTGTGTGCAGTGTGGTCCTGCCTTATGTGGCCTCTGTGCTACAACGTGTATGAGACAACCATCTGTTACCAAGGGGACTCGATTGGACAGAGCTATGCTACAGCAACATCTTGATGGTCTGATGAATATCGAATATGATTCCGACTAGTGCTTGCCTACATGAGGGCAAAAGGAGCGTCTGAGGTTCCGTGACAATTGTAAGTGGTGTTTTTGACTCGCACGAATATGGTCGAGTCTGGTATCTATGAACCGCAAATGACGAGTTTAGTAAGTGTGCGCAGTTTCGCTGTGCTAACTTAAACCGTTCGTTTGTTATGTGGGTTTTTCATCTGTACCCACGGGTTCCATCTTAGATACGGCATCCATTTTGTCTCTTGCCCTCAAGTAGCCAGCGAACGGACGCTGTCCGCTTCGCGACCCTGGGACTCCCAAGATATTTGCGGAAGACACATGTTCTTTGTAAGTGTCTTTATGACGAGGGGGTTGCCGCTGTAAGGCAGATGGCGCCGCTCGAGGCTCATCTTGCCGCACGGGCTTATTGTCTCAGCCGTGCATCTCATTAGGCACGTCCCTTTGATGCCTGTATCTCGTGTTTCCCGTTACCTCCCCTTTTACACCCTTTCCGATCTCCCCACTGTCCCTGTCTTCCTCTACACCTGTCTTCGTTCCTATTTCGATCTACTTTACTGCTGATTGGAATTTGCTAATGGTGGGAAGATGGGTTTTTACAGTTGGGAACCACCAAATGTTTCCGCACTTATGTTCCGGACCTCATGTGTTTCAAAGTGACCAAAGCGACCCCTCTGGGGCTAATTGTGGGAACTGGGTTGTAAACTTTTGTGTTCAATGTTATCCTATGGGTAAAAACTGTATAAAAGGAGCGATCCACAGAACCAATTTGAAGCAGTCTCCCCGAACTACACTCGATGTACTTCCTGTGACTTCTGTGTTCCCTGCAGCAAATAAACCTTGAATCTTTGACGTCGAAGGAAGTGTCCCGTGTCTCTGTGACTTGTACGCCGGAGCAGGTTACCCACGAAGGTTTCAGGTGTTGTGCCCTGGCACCGCTGGGTCCAAAAGAACCCAGTCCTTCAAACACCTACATTGTACGGTGAAAAAGCCCCAAAAGGTTGGGCTAATAACATAGGGGCCCGTTTGTTTCTTTGGTGGAAGCTGTATTGTAAGGGAGACTACGAATGGCGGTCCCTTGCCTTTTAGGCAAATCCTCTCCCACTCCCTCAGACCCAGTAGTGGTTGGGTCCTACGTGATAAATAGGTGCTTGGGCAGCCCCTGTTGCTTACTACTACTAATATGTTTAATGTCATGTCTCAAGCCATTTTGCTTGGGAATTAAGATTTGGCAATTTCATTCCAGTGCAGTATCGTTTGCAGCTAAGTTTAAATTCTAGTGTGGGCACACATATAGTAGCATTGCCTGTTAGAACACAACCCATAATGTTTTTCCAGTGCGCACTTTAATGGCAGTTTGTGACTTCCCAGAAACCAAAGAAGCTAGTGGAGAATTTGGTAGCGGCTATATTTAAATAAAGGGGATCATTGAGAGCGCAAGAATGTATCTGGGAAAAGCATGGGGCTGTTAAAGAATTCTGAACACAAAATCAAATTGAAAAACGACACAATTTCTGTAAAACATATAATAAGGGTTGGTACTCGCAGTGTGAAGGAGGAACTGTCTAAAATTCCCAGTAAGCTACATTTTGAGGATGTGATGGAGGCTGTGGACAACTCTCTTTTGTTGTTTTCTGTAGTGGTGGGTAAACCAAAGAACAAAACGCTGAGGGTGTGTGTCGACTTGAGAACACTCAATAAAGCAATTTAGGTTTATGCCCATCCCTTACCAACAACTGATAATATTCTAATGGTCAACTTGGAAGTGGTGACTATTTTCAGTTGATTGGATTTGCCTTCAGCGTACCATAAAAATTGCTGTTGCTTCTTAATCATGGTGTTTGTCACCCCAGACCAGGTTTTTCAATATAAAAGGTTGCCGCTCAGGTTGGAATCCCCTATACCTTGGTTTCAGCGAGTCATGGAACAATTATTGAGTGATGTGAAAGGGGTGTTAACCAGTCAGTACAATATCTGGGTTTTTGGCAATGACTGATATGAACAGAATGACAGGTGAAGTCTGGTAGACTGTGGAAGTACTATTCACACTTGGGCTGCATTGAGGAGTTGACAAGTGCGTCTTGGGGCAGAGACATCCAGAATATCTGGGGCAGATTATTAGTGTACATGGTATAAGTCACAGAGTAAGATTAGTGAAAGTCATTAAGGATGCCACAACCTCCAAAGGAAGAGAGCAGGCTATGTCTTTCATTGGAGTTCCTGTACTGTATTCAGAATTCTTACTTAAATGTGTCTTTATAACAGAACTGTTGGCAAGGCTGATTAAGAAGAATTTCAATTGGTGGTCACTAGTTTGCCAGTGTTTGTTACTGTTGATACAGAGCGAACATAGTTTTGATAGTGTGGTTACACACTGGACTAGGAACAAAGAATACATGGTGGCACTTGTATATCACGGTCTGAGGGATGCAGAGAAGAAATACCCTGTTATTGAAAAAAATGAACATAGAAATTTAAAACGTTCAGATGTTATGTGTGGGGGACCCACTTGACACTTAGGATGGATCACTTACCAGAATTGTGAATTTTCAGGAACACTTGTGCACGTTCAGAAGGATGACTAGCAAATTTGTCATAATGAACTTTAAGCTGTTAGAGTAGAGGTTCTTGGCAAGTGGTACAAAACAACATATTTCCAGTCCTGAATTCCAATGCAAGAAAGGTTTGAAATGGATTATTGTCTTATGGCTTCAGTAGGTTTTGAGGATTTTGAGGAACAGACATGGGTTTTTAGAGGAAACCTGGTGCCAGGCCATGCTTACTGATCTTTAGATTGAAAAAGGGGTGAAATTTATTAAACATAAGTAGCCAAGTGAGCAGTGGTTTGTTGGTGATCTTCAGAGGCATCAGACCTGTTGATGGAGGGCAGAATACTGTATACGGCTGAAACACTAGTTTCTGCATCTTCAATTAGGCAAAAATTGTTTGATTTTGCTTTGCACATATTGGACCTCTAGCCATGACTTTGAATGAAAAGGAGCTCCAGGAAACCTATTGCTAGCTGAAAATGGACAGCAAAGTAGAGTAGAAGGTTAAGGCATGCATTACAAAGATGTGTTGTGCAGCCGAAACGGTGCATCGGTTCTGGGAACGTGGTGCGGCTGAGATGTGAGGGCTTGCATCGTCATCAAGGATCTCTTCTATGAGGCTTGCGGTGCGTTGTTCAGTGTTGAGATGTGGCACGCAGTTGTAGCGATACGTCGGATTTGAAAGGATGTTCTATGATGCAGGTCTTTGTGCAGGGACCAATCCATGCAGCAGAGACGATGTGTCAGTTCTACTCAGGTTTGCAGTGCACGGCAGATGGAGTGCCTTGGTTCTGCCAGGTCCACAGAGGCTAAAACAACACTTTAAGCCCAATTCCAAAGCTCCAGGACAGGAGTATCACCACATGGTAGGATTGACTCCCAGATGGTGGAGTTGCTGAGGCAAGGCGGTTGGAAGCCTGCCCCTCAGGCTTCAAATCAGGAGGCTAGTCAACATATCCTTGTAGTCACTCTGGTTTCTGGGTACAAGAGATGCAGTTCCAGTCCTTCTCACCCAGGCAAGATGGTAACATGCAGGAGGGAAGTACAGGAGGGAGGGTAGCAGTTCCTTCATAGCTACAGTCTAGCAGATAATAGTTCTTGTTGCAGCACAATAGCCCTTTTTGTACAGAATATCCACAGGTCCAAGAAGTGTACTGAAGAGGTGGTGTCTAGGGTCAAGTATCTATACACAGTTAAGCCTCTGTAGTTGACAGAAGCTTCTAGAGGCTTGTCTTCGAAGTGCACAGATGCCCTGCCTCCTCCCCTGGCTCCAGATTAGCTAGAGGGGCTATGCATCACTTTCTGTGGAGACAGGACACAGCCTTTGCAAGTGTAAGTGGGACTTGGCCCAGCTCCTCCCGTACATCCTTCCAGTGATGGCCAATCTAGTTACACCGAAGCTCCCGAATGTGTGAGGAATGCACAAAGCCCTGCTGTCACCCAATCTCACTCACGTGACACAGAGATAGTCTGCAGGCACCAAATGAGTGAGGCAAGAAAATGTCCACTTTTTAAAAGTTTTTACAAAAAGGGGGTGGTGATGAACAGAGTGTCTGAGTTAAACAGACCACTCTTACCCAGTCCAAAGATCAGGGCTTGATCCATCACCGTTATTTATCTCACTGCCCCATCCCAGCTCAGAACCTGGCTATATGCAAATCAGTCTGTCCCTGGCCCAGTGCATCATGGGAACAGGGCAGACTAAACTACCAAGCCAATTCTTCACCAGAAAGGAGACAAGCTACCGGGGACCGGTTTCTGGCATTTCAGCCTTCTTCGGCCCGGCTTGCTTGAATCCTGATGGAGCAGTGAGAAAGGGACTCATGTCTGAGTATACCCTGCCACACCTATAGTGGCCAAAAACGATTTACAAAAAGGGGGTGGTGATGAACAGAGTGTCTGAGTTAAACAGACCACTCTTACCCAGTCCAAAGATCAGGGCTTGATCCATCACCGTTATTTATCTCACTGCCCCATCCCAGCTCAGAACCTGGCTATATGCAAATCAGTCTGTCCCTGGCCCAGTGCATCATGGGAACAGGGCAGACTAAACTACCAAGCCAATTCTTCACCAGAAAGGAGACAAGCTACCGGGGACCGGTTTCTGGCATTTCAGCCTTCTTCGGCCCGGCTTGCTTGAATCCTGATGGAGCAGTGAGAAAGGGACTCATGTCTGAGTATACCCTGCCACACCTATAGTGGCCAAAAACGATTTACAAAAAGGGGGTGGTGATGAACAGAGTGTCTGAGTTAAACAGAGCACTCTTACCCAGTCCAAAGATCAGGGCTTGATCCATCACCGTTATTTATCTCACTGCCCCATCCCAGCTCAGAACCTGGCTATATGCAAATCAGTCTGTCCCTGGCCCAGTGCATCAAGGGAACAGGGCAGACTAAACTACCAAGCCAATTCTTCACCAGAAAGGAGACAAGCTACCGGGGACCGGTTTCTGGCATTTCAGCCTTCTTCGGCCCAGCTTGCTTGAATCCTGATGGAGCAGTGAGAAAGGGACTCATGTCTGAGTATACCCTGCCACACCTATAGTGGCCAAAAACGATTTACAAAAAGGGGGTGGTGATGAACAGAGTGTCTGAGTTAAACAGACCACTCTTACCCAGTCCAAAGATCAGGGCTTGATCCAGCCAGGTTCTGAAACTGGGATGGTGCAGTGAGCTAAAAAACGGTGTTGGATCTAGCCCTGATCTCTTGACTGGGTGAGAGCTTTCTGCTTAATTCAGAGACTCTGTCCCTCACCACCCCTTGTTGTAAATATTTTTGTCCACCCTAAGCGTGGAAGGGTATTCTCAGATGTGAGACCCTTGCTCATTGCACCATCAGGATTCAAGCAAACCGGGCCGAAGACGGCTGTAATGCCAGAAACCGGTCCCCGGGAGCTTGTTTCCTTCCCAGTGTAAGAATTGGCTTTTGTAGTTTGGTTTGCCCTGTTCCCATCATGCACTGGGACAGGAACAGACTAATTTGCATACAGCCAGGTTCTGAAACTGGGATGGTGCAGTGAGCTAAAAAACGGTGTTGGATCTAGCCCTGATCTCTTGACTGGGTGAGAGCTTTCTGCTTAATTCAGAGACTCTGTCCCTCACCACCCCTTGTTGTAAATATTTTTGTCCACCCTAAGCGTGGAAGGGTATTCTCAGATGTGAGACCCTTGCTCATTGCACCATCAGGATTCAAGCAAACCGGGCCGAAGACGGCTGTAATGCCAGAAACCGGTCCCCGGGAGCTTGTTTCCTTCCCAGTGTAAGAATTGGCTTTTGTAGTTTGGTTTGCCCTGTTCCCATCATGCACTGGGACAGGAACAGACTAATTTGCATACAGCCAGGTTCTGAAACTGGGATGGTGCAGTGAGCTAAAAAACGGTGTTGGATCTAGCCCTGATCTCTTGACTGGGTGAGAGCTTTCTGCTTAATTCAGAGACTCTGTCCCTCACCACCCCTTGTTGTAAACACTTTTTAAAAGTGGCCTTTTCAGAATTGTAGTTTAAAATCTGACCTCACCATAAGTTAATATGTTAAACTGATATTACAGAGACACCAAACATGAAGGGGTGACCTACTCCCATTTGGAAATTACTCTTATAAAAATGTAATAAGGGAATCCCAATGTTATCCTACGGGCGAGGTAAGCCTTGCAGGAGTAATAAATGAATATAAATGTTGGCAGGGGTGGCAACCGGGCAGTTTGGAATGCTGCCGAGCTGCTGAAAGATTTTACTGAAGCGGGGGCTGATTTTGTACGTGGAGACCTGCGCGTACTTCGAAATAATGAGAACAAAACAAATTTCGTTTAGTACACTCAGGTCCCCATCAATTAAATTAACCCCCAGCTCAGCAGCATTCAAAACTGCCCGGTAGCCAGTCCGGCCCTGTATGTTGGTCACTATCACAAGATGTATAACGTAAAAGTGCATATCCTTACTTTTTTAATACACTCCACCCTGCTCTTGCGCTGTCCAGGGCCTAACCTAGGGATGATTTATATGTATTAAAAAAGAAGATTTGGGCCTAGCAAAGGGTTTACTTTGCCAGGTCGAAATGGCGGTTTAACTGCACTCACAGGCTGTGCAATGCCATGTCTAAAACATGTTTAGAGTTCTACTTAAGTGGGTGGCATAATCGGTGCTGCAGGCCCACCAGTGTAACAAGTAATTGGGCAACCAATCTACCCTTGTGGGCTTGGGTAATGAAGTAAATAAGTTATAGGTGCCTACAAGGGATTTGTTCAAAGGATATGATTTTGAGTGATTTTATCATAGGCAGAGTGACGAATCACTGACAGAATATGGAAGTTAAGAATATCGAGTCTAAAATATTGATAGACAGAATATCAACAGCCTATCTCTACAATGGTAAGTACAAAAATATTGAAACCAAAATATCATTAGTTAAAATATGGTTGATTAAAATATCTTTTTTTTATAAATGTCTTTAAAATAATACAAAAATGATTACATCATAAATAAAATGAATAAAAACATAGAATTATGTTTTAAATATTAAAAACTGATAAATGATAAATGTAATATAAAATAAATTAAACACGAATATGTATTTTTTAAAATATATTTTAACTTAATAATATTAATAAATATTTAATGCATTTAATTATAAAATGTTAAAAACATAGGAAAAGTTATAAATACATATATAAATATACATACATACATAAACCTGTAATAGTAATATAAAAATAAAATATATATAATTAATGAAAAAATGTAAATTAATATTTTTTTCTAAAAACATATTTCACACTACTTTAAAATAAAACTACAAATTTAGGGAAATGTTGGATAGCGTAGGGGATAAAATTACTATTTCCTCTACAGAAAGTGCAACAGTAGGGAAAGTGTTAGATAGTGGGTGGGTAAAAATTAATATTCCCACTCCAACGAGTGCAACGATAGATAAAGTATTGGATATCAGGCATGTCAAAATGACTATTCCCCCTCCAGTGAGTTGCAACAGTAAGGAAAGTGCTGGATAGCGGGTGGGTAAAAATTACTATTTTCACTCCAGCGAGTGCAGCATTAGGGAATGTGTAGGTTAGCGGGTGAGAATAATTTACTATTCCCACCCCACCAAGTGTAACAGTAGGGAAAGTGTTGGATAGCAGAGGGGAATAATTTAGTATTCCCACTCCTGCAAAATAATTAACATTAATTAAGAAATAATTAATTTTTCAAAAACAATTTCCCTCCCAATATATTCCCCTATAAACGTCACCACCAATATTGTAAAATATTACACAATTAACAGAATTATTTAAGAATTAATTCATTAACTAATAACAATTAACAAGCAAATTAAAAACAATCAAAAATGAATTAGTTCACACAATTAACACTATCCAATTACTTTAAATAAATATTGTGTATAATAAATAATAACGTTTATATTAAAATTAAATTCCACAGTGAACATATTTACCAATTATTAATTAATAATTAATATCCAATTGATAAGTAATTATTAACATTTGTAACACGATTGATAATATAAAATATTAATTACATAAATTTTAATTAATGAAATTATTAATAATTAATTGTAATTACATTTCTTCCCACCCTACTCCACTATAAACCCACAACCCGCTCTTCCAAGAATGACACAATTAACATATTTACCAATTAGTTATTAATTCTTAATAACCAATTAACAATTAATTAACAACAAATGAATTAACACAATTAACAACATCAATTATTAAATACAAAAATATTAATTAATACAAATATCAATTAATTAATTAAAATGAATTTACTTCCCCCCTATTCCCCTATTAACCCACAACCCTCTACGGAACAAAAAAACACAATATTTATGTTTTTTTTAACATTAATAACTTCTAAAAAATTGTTATAAAATATATTATAATTAAATTACTTTCCACCCTATTCCCTTATAAACCCACAACCCACTACAGAACTAAAATGTGCAAAAATGAATATAAAATAATTACTTGTAAAAAAAAATCAAACATACATTACAAAAATAAGCTATATTTTTAACACATATACTAACATACAAAACACCAAAAAATCGATATTATTAACAACGATATTTTGACTAATGATATTACTAACATCGATATTAATTAATTCAATATTTCTTACCTGTATTTCAATATTCTGGTTGACAATATTCTTGATGGTTGATATTCTGTCATATCGATATTTAAATTTCAATATTATGTCTGCATAACGATGAAACACCTAGAAGAGGTGAAGTAAATCATTTTTATTAAGAGTGAAGTAGATTAAGACTATATCCACATAGTTAAAAAGAAATAGAAGTTGTAGAACACCAATAAATGTGTATATTTATATGTTATCAAGAAGTATACACCATGTAGTTCCAATATAGAAACTATGTTGATAACTCACTGATTGAAAGATCCAGAATGGATAAAAAAAAAAGTAAAAGTCCTCTCCAGTTTTAGGGATATGTCCCTATCTGAGAAATCATAACTATAAACGATGTGTAAACAAATGTTCGGAGGATAAAAAGAAGTTTGCTTTCACAAATAGTCTAATACTTACAAAAGTGACAGATTAAATGGCATCACATGAAGAAAAAGAAGAAAGTGGATTTCCTGGGGAAAATATACAAAGATTGACTTGTAATCTCTCAATGATCATGGAATGACACATGAGTCCTTTTTTTTTAGCAATCATCTAAAGTCTATAATCCAGAAAAGACACATTATTTGATCATTTGTGTGAGGCATATCTTTTATACTAAAATCAAGAGGACATATTTAACGTCTAGAGCAATCTGCTAGCTCAGCACTAGTAGACAGAGTCTATCAGGTCATTTGTTGAAGAAACAATGTGTATGCTAGTATCTATGTATAGCTGATATTCAAATAAAAGCGTTATGCAAAAAGAAAGGTAAAAGCACACCATTTTACATCTCATGTCATCACCTGCAAATGCGGTGTGTGATGATGTATAACGAACACAACAATAGCTGAAGTGAAGCCAACCCTTCATCATCATTGATATGTATCTGTAGTTAAGTGTCAAATAGGTATTGTAAAGGAAGCAGAAAAATTCAGAAAGTCCGCACATGGTCGGACATATAGAATATTAATAAATTGTGAAGTTTCAGGCGATTCCAGACATGCGTTAAAGCAGTTTAAGAACTACTTTTTTCTGTATATATTGATATGTGTTGTAAACTGAAAAAAAGTATTCATTGTAATGACAAATTGGGAAATCTTATTTACAACCCACCTATAAGTAGATAAAAAAATTATAAATGGTTGATGTCGGATGATATGTTAATCTGGATAAAGCAAAATATGTAGCAATTGTCGAACAAAGTCTACTTTGCTATGAAAACAGAGACCTATAATTGAAATTAAATTAAATGAAAAGACCATTTGTTATGCGTGATAGCTAACTTTAGGCGTCCTAGCGATGCAGACCACACATGCAGGGAAACAGTTAGGAACTATACAGGATCTTTGAAGAGAAGAGTTTTCAAAAGTTTACGGAATGGGAGCAGATTGGGCTCGGAGTGCCAGTGGAGGGGGAGAGAGTTCCAGAGTTTGGCCCAGTTATAGACAAAGGAACGGCCACCACATTTGGTCTTTTTTATCCTGGGTACTATGGCGATTGGTTGATAACAGGACCTGTCTTCCAGAAGGCCCTGTGGGCAATGCATAGGGCCTTAAATTCAATTTTCTCCCCAACTGGAAGCCAATGGAGTTTTTTCAAACCAGGATTGATTGGGAGTGGACGGGAAATCTGAAGGAGTGTTTGAGCTGCGCAGTTTTGGATGACCTGGAGCTCGCATAGAGTGGACTGAGGGTCCCCTAGATAGAGGGCATTCCCAAAGTCCAGGTGCGACAAAATGAGACCCTGGACCATGATCAGTCTCGCCTGGAATAGAAGTAGGGGAAACATTTTCCGAAGTAGCCTCAGCAGACCATAACAGGTAGCTGCAAGTTTGGCTGCTTGGTGGTTGAAGTTGAGGGCGTTATCCAACCAGATGCCCAAGCTTTTGATCATTCTGCATGAAGTGTCATTAATTGTTAAAAAAGTATTTGCTTACTTATTAGATTTGCTGCAGAGTCTGTTAACTGATCACGATGGAAGTTCCAAACAAATTGGATTCTATAGCGGAAACGGCACCCAACGTAGTTATGCAAACCCACTAGTGGAATTTAATTTACAGTCCCTGGGCACAGGCAGTGCCACTTCACTAGGGTCTTACAAGTAAACTGTAGATGGCAATTGGGTAGAAATTATTGTTACCATGTTTTAGGGAAGGAGCACGTTAGCACTGGTTAGCAGTGGTAAAGTGTGCAGAGTACTTAAGCCAGCAAAAACAAAGTCAGCAAAATGAGGACATCTGAAGACAAAAAGTTAGCACAAAACCACACCAAGGAGGCCAGGTCTAAAAGGGAGAAATAAGGACAATCCAGAGAACATATGATTCTTTGTACTGCATGAAGGCAAGTGAGTTTGGAGTGGGAGTTCTTGTGAGGATCAAAGTTCCTCTATGAATCAAGAATGGGGAACTCAAATGCGGTATTGACATTTTTGTTAACAAGTTGTCCAAGTCTGCAGTCTGTGTGGATGGAGGTAAATTGTGAAACAAGGGTGTTGTTGTCCAACATTCTGGAATTAATGCTGCTGAATAACTCACAACCACAATCCTGCAGGATAGGGACTCTGATGGTCGGGATCAGTTTGAAGCTCATCAGAGTGAGGTCTGTAAACAAGGTGCAGGAGCATTGGTATTAGAAAATGTCCTAATGGTGGAAAGATTTTGCTTAAGCATTGTTATTCAGTCCTTTTGCTCCTTTTATGTGCTAAGATTTTTGTGTGAGAATCACTCCTGTGCTCATGTTGCATGTTATGTTTTCAATTTCCCTTGCTTTTGTTCTGAGTGTATAATTCTTTTTCTGTCTTTTGGTGAATTGCTCATTATTAGGATTTGTTATCAGGATGTGATTATATTTTACTTTCAGTGTCTTGTTTGAGTAAAATTAAGGAAGATGTGTTGTGTCTTGATGATGTTCTCCTGCCTACACATCATGTCAAGATTCAAACAAAAAAATCCTGTGCATTCTATCGCTTAGGGATGTTTAAGTGTATCATCAGTTGGAGCTTAGCTGTTAATCTGGAGCTGTGTTGATGTTCTGCTTCTTTGGTAAAGAAATGAAACACATGAAATGTATAATTTATAAATAACAAATGTTACCATTACTGCAGAAGGATGGAAGGTTGAGTCAGACTGGCCAGGACCTGACCTCCAGCACATGGTGTTTGAGAGCTGCAAATGTTCAGATCACTGAGCCCTCATTTTGATATGTACTGTAACTATTCATATGACCCAACCACAGAGCACAGCTCTTATGATGGCATCATAGGATGGTCATACCAAAAACAAAAGTTTTTTTCTTTCCCTGAGGAGATAGAGAACTGACAGGACAAGAGGTCCTCTCATAAGATTTTCTGTGGGAGCAATTCCTTCAGGAATTCAGACCCGTAGAGTTCCTAATTTAAGGTGTTAACCAGGACCATCCTACAAATAGTGTAGTAGGAGGCCCGGGCTCCTGGTTTAGGCACAAACTGGTTGAGCCACTTATTGGGAGTCTTAATTAAAGATGGTAAGTGGTTACCCCTAGATGTTGACACTTTTGCATGAATTACCAGGATCCTAAAAGGTAGCCCATTTGTAAACAGTCTCCATACAACTATCAACGGGCAGAAAGTAGGAAGAAAATAATTTCTACTAGATGAAGCCAATGTAGAATGAGGCTAGGAAAATGGTTAGAAGACAGAAAAACAAAGCGAAAATTACAGTGCGTTTACAAGTTGTATATGGAAGGGAATACCAGGATAAGAGAAACCATCTTGGGAGTAAAAATATTCAGGCACTCTGATGACCTAAAAATGAAGATCCAAGAAATTTCATATGACACAAATATGTTGAATTAGATTCAATGTAAACCAAATAGGGGGGACATGTACCCTCTTGCAACATGTTTCCCAAATAAATGATAAAGGGATGCAACAGGAGTAAAGAGCTGTCAAGTGGTTGTAGATGGAGGAGGCAGTAGTTACTGCCCACTCCTTAGGTATCGTGTAGGTAAAGTGGAGGCATTGAAGAATCTCAATGCTATATTAAATGGCATTACTCATTAAGTTGATTCACACAAATGTGTCTCTCATTTAGATAACTGTTAGAACCCAAAGTCTCTAGGTGGCAACGGTATGCACCTTTGTCAAATAGGGACCCTTCGTCTACGTCAGGGCAAGAGAATTACACGCTCAAGATAACCCCTGTTCACGCCCTTGGTAGCTTGGCATGAGAAGACAGGCTTATCTCAGTGGCAGTGTGTTAAACATTTGTGAGCACATACAGTAAAATAGATGAACCACTACAAACGGACACCACACCAGGATGTATCAAAAATAAGTGGCTTTATATAATTATCACAAGACCTTGCGACAAAAATCCACAGTAAGAATATGCTTTACGGTTACTCAAAATAGGCTTTAGCTTAAAGTGTCTCTGGCAACGGATAACCCCAATGGGAGTTATCACTTCAAAGCACAACAGAGTTCGCGGGGTACAACCCGCCTGCGAGGAGCGCAACGTTGGGCCCGGAGTCACAACTAGACTCAAATGGGACAGTACCTCTAGAACAACAAACACAGGCTCTTCTCAGCGCCAGGGAGCTGCGATGTCTTGTGGCGCGTAGTAGCGTTGATTCCTTGCTTCAGGGGGAAAGAGATGAGGTGGGTCCCAGAATGCATCAAACAGGGGGCGGCTTTGGTCCTTACTGGAGAGGAGGTGACGTTAAGGCAGTGTAGGCACCACAGGTCGTTGCTGATGTCTTTGAGTCAATGAGTGCTTGGTCATTCTTGTCAATGATCGGCTCCGTCCAGGTGACGATCTCGGAGCCAGTTGCACAGCTCCTCTGTAGAGACTAAAACAGCAGTTCCAGCTTTGCTCAAACAGAAGAGGTGAAGTCGTTGGTGTCCCTGCGTCTTTGAACAGGAGGCTAGCTCGCTCTAGCCCTTTGAGAATATTTGGCAAGTTGATGAAAGTTTCTTCCTTTGTCCTTTCTACCTCACCTTGGCACAAGAGACACCACCACAGGCCAACCCCCTACAGCGCTATGTCAGAGGGGCAGTACAACTCCTGCGGTGTCCGGGTGCTCTTCCTCAGCAGAGGGTCGTCTTGTCCATTACCAAAATGATCCTAACAACCTGGGGTAAGGGCTCCAGTATTTACACTCATAAATCCTTTGTCCTCTGTCGGCAGAGGGTCCTATGTCTGGTCAGAACCGGTTTCAGGTGCATTCTACCAGTGTGCGCCTACTTCCTTTGTCGCAGCGGGCCGGTGTCTTCAGTCTCACCACAGGGAGTGGAGCCAACGTTGTGGGAGATGGCCCAGCTCTATTGAAGCCCAGGTACCTACTCCTCCCCACCACTCTCACGATGATCATCCTAGTAGAGTCACTGCCTCCCGGAGTCCCCCCAGCCCTGTCACTCGTAACCCCAGACACACAATACAAACACTAGCAGAAGCCAACTGGATGGTCAGGCAAGAAAATACCACTGTTCTAAAAGGGGTATTTTCAAACACAGAATGTTAAAATCAACTTTTCTAAAAGATGCATCTTATCATTCTGAGTTCAGGCATACTAAACTCGATTCTCTACCTGGTTCCTCGGGTCACTTAGGATTATAGGTTGCTGTAATCGAAACTGCCCAGTCTGGCCTATGGGGAACAGGTAGACTTGCAATAGTGAAAAACAGGTTTGGGTGTAATTCACTACCAGGTCACGCCACACAGTTTCCGGCATGACCTGCCTCCTACATACGATGCACCCTGCCCGTAGGCCTTCTGGAGGGGTGACTGACATGTCACAGAGGGAAGTTTCACAGTCCAGTTTGTGGTTGCACTCGCAGCGGCACATGCTGCCTACGGCGCTCTGCAGTGGCAGACCCGAGTCATACTTTACGAGCCACTCTGGTGGGTGGCACAACCGGAGCTGCTAGCCCACCAGCAGCTTTTGAATTACAAGCCCTGGGCACACATTGTGAACAATATGAGGGTCTGACAGTAAATCAAATATACCAATCAGGGAATAACGAATCAACATTCCTTTACAGAGGGAGCACTTGCACTGCACCCTGGAAGGCAGTGGCGCAGTGCCTAGAGCGTCTAATCCAGCAAACATTAAAAACAGAGGAGGCAATCCGTCAAAAAGAGGAAGGGAGACCCACGCCAACGGTGCCAGGTCTAAAATGTGTCCCCTCCAGCTGAAATGTGGGGAGAACTACCCCTTGGGAGTTCTCTTCACTGAGGCGGAAAAATCTGGACAGACCATCAGCATTGGCGTGCTCTCTACCAGGGCGGTGTTCCACCGTGAAGTCTATCCCCTATAAAGGAAATGGACCACCTCGACAACTTTGGATTCTCAACCCTCATCTGCATCAACCATCTGAGCGGCATGTGGTCTGTGTGAACCTGGAATTGAGTCCCAAACAGGTATGGCCTCAACTTATTTAGTGCCCAGACAACAGCAAATGCCTCACGCTCTCTGGCACTCCACCTCTGTTACCTGGGAAAAAACCTCCGGCTGATGAAGGCTAGGAGCTGATCTAGGCACTCCTCATTCACAGCACAGCCCAACACCATGCTCTGAAGCATCTGTCTGGACAACACATTTTTTCGAGAAGTTGGGCGCCTGAAGTACGGGTGCAGTGCAAATGGCAGTCTTCAGGGTGCCAAAATCCTTCTGACAGGTGTCAGTCCAATTCACTCTCTGGGGCTGCTTCCGGGAAGTAAGCTCCGTCAAGGGGGCAACGATATTGCCGTACCCCTTGACAAACATCCTGTAGTACCCCATTAGTCCTAAAAAAGCCATCACCTGCTTCTGAGTCTTTGGGGGCTCCCATGCCAGGATGGTCTCAATCTTGGGTTGCAGGGATGCCCCATGGCTGCTCCCCACCTGGTGCCCCAAGTACACCACCCTGCCCATTCTGGCACTTGCTTCTCTTAATCCTGAGGCCTGCCTTCCGCAGCACCATTAACACTTCCTAGGGGTGGCGCAAGTGTTCCTCCCAACTAGCGCTGAACACTGTGATGTCATCCCGGTAGGCGGCACTGAACTCTTTCAGCCCAGCCAACATCCCTTTGACCAACCTCTGAAAGGTGGCAGGGGCGTTCTTCATCCAAAAGTGCATAACCCGGAACTGGTAGTGCCCATCTGGTGTGGAGAACACTGTCAAGTCAAAGAATTTATATAGCCCACTACATACCCAGAGGGTCTCAAGGTGCTTCGGGAGGGGAAATGAAATGAAAATGAAATGAAATGAAATGAAAAATTCCACTTGTATAGCGCATAACCACCCGGAGGCCTCGCAGCGCTTTAGACTGAATTGGTGTGTCGGGCTACTGGGTAAAAATTAGTACGCCTTTGAAAACAAGTAGGTTTTTAGATCTCTCCTAAATGACATTCGGTTGCTATTTTGTCTGAGAGTTAGGGGCAGGGAGTTCCATAATTTCGCCGCTGTATGAGTGAAGGAGCGTCCACCCCAACGGGCTTTCTTGACTTTTGCCATAGCTGCCAAATGCAATGAGGCCGAGCGCAAGGCTCTGGATGGTGAGTAAGGCCGCACTAGAGGGCGCAGGACTGCCGGGCCAGCCTGATGGAAAGATTTGTGCAAAATGCACATGGCCTTAAACTGTGTCCTGGCAGCCACTGGAAGCCAGTGGAGTTCCTTTAAAGCATTCCTCGCTGATTGCCAGCGGGGGATGTTGAACAATAGTCGGGCGGCACAGTTTTGGGTGACTTGAAGTTTTTTCGTCACTGCTACCGGGGCTCCTAGATATAAAACGTTTCCATAATCCAGGCGAGAGAGTATCAGGGCCTGGACCATGACCCTTCTTGCCTGGAGTGGAAGTAGGGGGAGCACTTTACGGAGCATTTTCATTAGCCCCATACAAGTAGAGGCAGTTTTGGTGGCTTGAACTGAAAAATCCAGCGCTCTATCAAGCCAGATTCCCAGGCTCTTTATCTGGTCCTTAGGAGGAGGGGGGACACCGAGGCATAAAGGCCAGCTAGAAGCTAAGGAAGTAGGGGAGGGATTACCTAGCATCATGATCTCGGTCTTCTCCCCATTGAGTTTGAGGTGGGAGAGTTGCATCCACCTAGCAACAGCCTCCAGACAAGGGCCCAAGGTGTTAGACGAACCCTCATTGTGGTCCAGAGAGACCACAAGTTGGGTATCGTCTGCGTAGGTGACAATCCGCACACCAAAAGGGAGGACTATCTTCTCTAGAGGCTGCATATAGACATTAAAAAGTGTGGGGCTCAAGGAGGAACCCTGCGGAACCCCACAGCTAAGTGGATGCTTTGATGATACCACCTCACCCTCAAACACCTGGAAAAAACGTTCCTCCATGAAGGAAGTCAGCCAGGTCAAGGCCGCGCCCGACACCCCCATGCCATTCAAACGATGTAGTAGTGTGGCATGGTTAACAGTGTCGAACGCGGCACTGAGGTCAAGAAGTATAATGGCTGTTTTTCCTCCCTGGTCCATTATAGCTCTAGCTGCCTCTGTCACTGCCAGAAGGGCAGTTTCCGTACCATGCTGGGGACGAAATCCCGTCTGGGAGACCTGTAGAAGATTGTTGGACTCCAAATAGTCCCCTAGAATTTTATTGATGTATCTCTCCAACAATTTGCTCATCCATGGAAGCAGTGAGATAGGGCGGAAATTGGACAGATTGTTCTGGTCCAAATTCGGCTTTTTCAGCAGTGCCCTTACCATCGCGCACTTCCATGTGGCAGGGACAGAGTTGGAGGTAATAGAGGTGTTGAGGGCCTCTAAAATGAACGGGCGGATGGTGTCAATCACTTTTACTAAGGTCTGAGGAGGGGCTGGGTCGTTTGGGGATCCTGAGGTGACTTTATGAACCAATACATCTAGAGTATTGGGATCCAAGAGTGGAAAAGCGACCAATGAACAAGATACGGGCAGGTCAGAGTCCAAAGTAGCGGAGGAGGATTACTTGTCAAATATCCACGTTTTAAGTTGCTTTCTGAATGCTAGGTGGTTCTGGGTAAGGCGGAGGTAAGTGGGGAGTGAGTTCCATGTTTTAGCTGCCAGGTATGAGAAGGATCTACCTCCCATGGTGGTCTTGTTGATGCGAGGTACAGTGGCGAGGGCTTGGCTGGAAGAACGTAGTTGGCAGGAGGGGGTGTAGAAGGACAATCGTGAGTTGAGGCATTCTGGTCCGATATCGTAGAGTGATTTGTGTGCGTGGGTTAGAAGTCGGAAAGTGATCCTCTTATTGACGGGTAGCCAGTGGAGGTTTTTCAGGTGACCCGAGATGTGTTTGTTACGCGGGATGTCTAATATGATCCTGGCTGAGGCGTTTTGGATTCGTTGGAGTTTTTTCTGGAGTTTAGCGGTAGTACCTGCGTAGAGGGTTTTCCGTAGTCCAGTCGGCTCGTGACCAGAGCATGGGTGACTGTTTTTCTGGTTTCGGTGGGGATCCATCGGAATGTTTTTTTAAGCATGCGAAGAATGTTGAAACAGGATGAGGAGACGGCGCTGACTTGTCTGTTCATTGAGAGTGAAGAATCCAGGATAACGCCTAGGTTCCGTGCGTGGTCTGTCGGGATGGGTGCTTTTCCAAGGGCTTCTGGCCACCAAGAGTCGTCCCATGCAGAGGGGGATGTACCTAAGATGAGGACTTCTGTTTTATCTGTCCTATCTTTGGCCCCATTGGTTAAGGCGATCTGGCAATACCAAGACGTTAGATCAAATGTGCTGAGGTATCATGCAGCCCCTATCCGATCTACGAGCTCATCATCTCTGGGGATGGGGTGAGCGTCAGTCCTGGTGACTGAATTGAGTGCTCTGTAGTCCACACAGAACCGTAGTTTGGGTGTGACACCTGCTGGGGCAGCCTTCAGGACTAAGACCACTGGGCTTGCCCACGGGCTGTGAGATGACTCAATCACCCCTAAGGCAAACATCTTGGAGAAATCCTCCTTGATGTGAGCTTGGACCCTGTCAGTCACTTGGTAAGCATTGTGCTTCACCAGAGGACTGACGCCGGTATCCATGTCATGGAAGCACCACTTGGTGACACCGGGAACCAGGGAGAACAAGTCAGAAAATTGCTCCAACAAGTGGCGACAAGCTTGCTGCTGCTTGGGTGTCAGGGTGGTCGAGAGGTTGAACCCATCCACTTACCCACCCTGCTCTGTCGCTAACATGAGGTTCAGAAGAGGCTCGGTCTCCTCCTCCATCCCATCATCCGTCGCTAAGAGCATGCCCACTTCAGACCTCTCTAAGTGGAGCTTCAGGTGGTTAAAGTGTAGGACATGCAAATGGTTCTGAGGAGTCCGCAAGTTCACCAGGTAGGTGACGTCACTCTTGCACTCCACCATCTCAAAGGGTCCGGTCAACCTGTCCTGGAGCACACGAGGTTCAACAGGGGCCATGACCGATACCTTCTACCCAGGTTGAAGCTCGATCAGAGTGGCATTCTGATCGTACCACTGCTTCATCTCTTTTGGCTGGCCTCCAGATTTGCCTGAGCGAGTTGCCTGAAGCGTCGAGTTTGGTTCCTGATGGCCAGCATGTAACTATACATATCCTGGGGAGGTTTCCTGGGAGATTGCTCCCAGCCTTCCTTGACCAAACTCAAAGGTCCTCGTACTGGGTGCCTATACAGTAGTTCAAAGGGACTGAAGCCTAGGGACTTCTGCGGCACCTCTCGGTATGCAAACAACAGGCATGGCAAGAGGACGTTCCATCTACGCCTCATGGGTTCCTCGAGACCCATGATCACACCCTTGAGAGTCCGATTGAACCTTTCAACCAGCCCGTTACTTTGGGGGTCGTAAGGAGTGGTGAACTTGTACATTACCCTACACTCCTTCCACAGAGACTTCATATAGTTCGATTTAAAGTTGGTGTCTCGATCAGACACTACCTCTCGGGGAAACCCCACATGCAAAAAAAAAACCATCAGTGCACGCCCCACCATGAGGGCCCTAACTGTCCGGAGAGGTATGGCTTTGGGGTACTGGGTCGCATGGTCCATCAAGACCAGGATGAACCTGTTGCCCATGGCTGTCTTGGGATCCAGTGGCCCCAGAATGTCAATTCCCACCCGTTCAAAGGGGGTTCTGACTACTGGGAAGGGTTGTAGAGAAGCCTTGTGCTTCCTTTCCCTCTTCCCACATGCCTGACAAGTTTGGCAGGTCCTACAATGAGTGTTGGCACTCTTCCGCATCTGGGGCTTGTACAAATGGTTGATGAGCCTTTCGAAGGTCTTGTCCTACCCCAGAAGTCCAGCTAGTGGAAAGTCTAGAGCTAACACTAGTAGGAAGGCTCGGAAGCGCTGGGGTACCACCAGCACACAGGCTGACCCAGGCTCCGCAACCTTAGGCTTACTATACAGGAGGTCGTTCTCCCAGTATATCCAATGTGAAATGGTCTGATCACCTTCTGCCTGGTTTATGGCCTGTTGCCGCAAACCCACGAGAAAGGGGCACTTCTTTTGCTCCGCCCAAAACTCTTCCTGGAGGGCCTTCCCTCTTGCTGCCAATGGGTCAGCTCAGATAGGTCCACGAGTTCAGCCATTGTTCCCCCGTCTGTACCAGGGCATCCCCCTAGGGGTTTGCCTCCTCCTGGACCGTGGAAACGGTGGGGGCCGGCCTCCGCACCCCGCCCTCCTCTTCTCAAGGCAGGTCTCTGGGCCATACTCTCAGGCTCCACAGTCTCTTGTACACCCTTACTAGCTGCCATCGCTCGGTTCGTCACACAGGCCCACTCCGGCAAACCCAACATCTCTAAATGCACACCTCACTCCACCTTCGCCCAAGGGGAGCTCTCCAAATCGTTGCCCAACAGACAGTCTACAGGCATTGCGGGTCTCACAGCTACATGAAGAGTACCTTCGACCCCCCTTCCACTCAAAAGGAACCTGAGCCACCTTACACTTTCTCTGCGAGTTGTCCACTGCAACTATGGGATAGAATGCATGAGGAACCACCTGCTCCTTGGACACCAGCCGACAACTGACGGCGGTCACGCTTGACCTGGTGTCTCGTAGAGCCTCCATTCTATGGCTATTGATGGTCACCCATTGCCTGTATTTCTTAGTGAAATCAGGCAGTTGGGTCCCCGGGACCATCTCACAGTCTTCTAGCGAGACAAGGGACATTTCTGCGGGACCCCACCCACCTTAGGCACCTCTCTCTTTCTCCTAGGGCTACACTCACCATCTGATGGGGGGTGCACACGGCGGTGCCTTGGGGTTCTTGTCAGGACAGTGTACAGCGCGGTGACCCACTCGGCCACACACATAGCACGTGAAGGGCCCCTCTGAACAGGTTTACCTGTCGTGGCTTCCGGCTTCTTCTCTTGGGCAGGCTGGGAACCTTTCCCTGGGTTCCCTTGGGAATTACTTTGGGGCCCTTTCTTAAACTCCATCTGTTTACCCCTGTCCCCCCACCCCTCTGCTAGGGACCCTGCCCTCCTTTGGCGGAGTCACCCACGTGACCCTTGTGGACCCTGGTGCTGACCCAGCGGTCTGCCTCCTCAGCAAGTTGCCTTGGCTTGGACAATTTACTATCGATCAAATGCTGGCGTAGCTCTGTAAAACAGTTTGCAGACAAGTGCTCCCATGCAAACAAGTTATAGAGCTATTCAAATGTTTCCACCTTGCTACCCTTCACCCAACCATCCATAGCTATGCAGAAAAATGACTGATACTCCACCTAGGTAGTTGCCGCTAGCTTCCTACAGTTCCAAATCTCTGTCTGTACATCTCTGGGGTCAAACCATACCTTGTCATCAGGGCACCTTTAATGTTGTCATACAACATCCTATGCTCGCTGGGCAGGTCTAACAACGTATCCCTCCCATCACTCACAAAGCAACCCCACAACCCCGCTCCCCAATCCTTCTCAGGGACCCGGTGGGCCATCATTGCAATTTATATAGGCTGCAAACCACTCCCCTATATCTTCCTGCCTGTGAAATTCCTTTATCACATCTATCAGAATGTGGACTTGGCTTTCTGCAGGCACAGACAGTGCGCTGCCACCAGAGGGATTGAGCTCTAGACCCATCCCCTTGATCTCTAACTCCCTCAAAATTTGCTCATGCTCCAATCGCATTCTCTCCCTCTCCAAGGACATCCATCTATTCTCTAGGTCCCTCTGACCATCTATCGAGAGCTTGGCCATCTCCAGTTTGTGCTTCTGATCTCTCTCCCTGTCCTTCAACTCTGCGGGGGACAGGCCCTTGGAAGAGATGGTTCTGCCTGGCGGGGACGGTACCCCTGACCGGTATGGAATCAACGGTTCATCCGGCTGCCGTTCTCCATCCCCGGTTGGTTCTCCCACCATCTCTGATGCATTTCGTGCTTCAACCCAGGCCATCAATGCATTTTGGTACTCCTCCTTCCTGGAGATACCAGGGTTCGCAGCCTTCAATTTCCGGTAAAATTGCTTCAGCTGCTTGACGTTGTAACATTCCAACTTCTCTTCTTCGAACTCGAGATCCTGGGAAGCAATGGACGCTGGTCGGCTCATGATAGCAAAAAATTGACAGTTCCAATGGATAGTAGTTCTATTCCGTACCTGGTGGCGTTTCAGTCTGCACTCACTAGTAGTGTTCACCAATCACTGTACATGCGTCACAAATGCAAGTCCAAATCCCAACTGCTGACCATCAATGTTAGAACCCGGGGTCGAATCACAGAAGTAACTTAAGAGGAAATCCTAAACTTACCACCATTTTGGTATTCACAGAAGGCACTTACTTATTTTGGTATTCACAGAAGGCACTAGGGGCCAGATGTAGGTAAATGAGATTTACCGATTTTTAATTACCGAATTTTACTGATTCGGTAATTAAAAATCGGTAAATCTGATGGGTGGATATGTAGGAACATCCAGATGTTCCTTTTACCGAATCGGTAAATATCTGTATTTACCGATTCGGTAAATACCGACCGGTAATGCCCCATTCATTCCTATGGGCTTTTAAGCCCATAGGAATGAATAGGGCAATACCGGTCGGTATTTACCGAATCGGTAAATACCGATTCTGACAAGGGTGCAGGGGGTGTCACTTTGACACCCTCTAGCACCCCCAAAAAAGGTTCGGGGGCCATGTGGCAGGCATACCTGCCCTAAGGGCAGGTCTGCCTGTCATATGGCACCGGTGTGCATGCACACATGTGCATGCACACCAGAATCGGTATTTTACCATCAAATAGTATTTGATGGTAAAATACCGATTCTGTAAAGAGTCCCACCTACATATCAATTTTACCGAATCAGAAAAAATACCGATTCGGTATTTTACAGAATCGGTAAATTTTCCGATCGGTAAATTTACCGATTCTGTAACAGGGCCCTACATCTCAAATTGCATTTACCGGTCGGTAACGGCCGAATTCGGCCGTTACCGACCGGTAAATGCCTACCTACATCTGGCCCTTACTCATTTCAGTATTCACTGAAGTTAGGAGTCCTAACTTTAGGACTCCTAAATGCCTACTGTCAATACCTTAAGTCTTAAAGTTAGGATTTTTCCAAGTTTGGGAGTAGTAAAGATAGGACTCCTAACTTTTGGACTCCTAAATGCATTCTGTGAATACCGAACATCTTAAAGTTAAGATTTTTCTCAGTTTAGGAGTTGTAAAGTTAGGAGTCCTAACTTTAGGACTCCTAAATGCCTTCTGTGAATACCAAAAGTCTTAAAGTTAGGATTTTTCTCAGTTTAGGAGTAGTAAAGTTAGGAGTCCTAACTTTAGGACTCCTAAATGCCTTCTGTGAATACCGAAAGTGTTAAAGTTAGGATTTTTCTCAGTTTAGGAGTAGTAAAGTTAGGAGTCCTAACTTTAGGACTCCTTAATGCCTTCTGTGAATACCAAAAGTCTTAAAGTTAGGATTTTTCTCAGTTTACTGCTCCTAAACTGAGAAAAATCCTAACTTTAAGACTTTTGGTATTCACCGAAGGCATTTAGGAGTCCTAAAATATGACTTCTAACTTCTGTGAATACCGAAATGAGTAAGGGCCTTCTGTGAATACCAAAATGAGTAAGTGCCTTCTGTGAGTACCATAATAGTAGTAAGTTTAGGATTTTATCTTAAGTTAGTTCTGTGAATCGGATTCCCGGAGTCTCTAGTTGGGAACGGTATGTACCTTTGTCAAATGAGGACCGTTCGTCTACGTCAAGGCTAGAGAATTACATGCTGAATATTCCCCCTGCTCACCCCCTTGGTAGCTTGGCACGAGCAGACAGGCTTATCTCAGAAGCAGTGTGTTAAGCATTTGTGAACACATGCAGTAATATAGATGAACCACAACAAACGGACACCACGCCGGAATGTATCAAAAATAAGTAGCTTTATATAATTATCACAGGACCTTACGACAAAAATCCACAGTACAAATATGCTTTACGGTTACTCATAAATAGGCTTTAGCTGCAAGTGTCTCTGGCAATGGATAACCCCACCAGGAGTTATCACTTCAACGCACAAAAGAGTTTGCGGGGTACAACCCACCTGCGAGGAGCGCAACGTTGGGCCCGGAGTCACAACTAGACTCCCACTGGACAGTACCTCTAGAAAAACAAACAAAGGCTTTTCTCGGCGTCACGCAGCTGCGATGTCTTGTGGTGCGTAGTAGCATTGGTTCCTTGCTTCAGGGGAAAGCGATGCAGTGGGTCCCGGAATGCAGATGCAGACAGTCTGCAGCTTCAGTCCTTACCGGAGAGGAGGTTACGTCACGGCAGTACCGGAACCACAGGTCGTTGCTGATGGCTTTGAGTTAATGAGTGCTTTGTCACACTTGTCGATGATTGGCTCCATCCAGGTGACAATCTCAGAGCCAGTTACAGAGTGAAGTTGTTGGTATTTCTGCGTATTCGAACAGGAGGCTAGCTCGCTCTAGCCCTTGGAGAATATTTAGCAAGATGATGAAAGTTTCTTCCTTGGTCCTTTCTACATCTCCTAGGCACGAGAGACACCACTACAGGCTAACCCACTACAGAGCTTTGGCAGAGGAGCAGTACAAATCCTGCGGTCTCCTGGTGCTCTTCCTCAGCAGAGGGTCATCTTGTTCGTTCCCAAAGTAATCCTAACAACCTGGGTTAGGGCCCCAGTATTTGTACTCATAAATCCTTTGTCCTCTGTCGGCAGAGGGTCCTTTGCCTGGTCAGAACCGGTTTCAGGTGCATTCTACCAGTGTGCGTCTTCTTCCTTTGTCTGGGCGGGCTAGGGTCTTCAGACTTACCACAGGGAGTGGAGCCGACATTGTGGGAGATGGCCCAACTCTATTCAGACCCAGGTACCTACTCCTCCCCCCACTCTCAGGATGATCAGCCTAGTACTGTTGCACCCTACCTCCTGGATTCCCTCCAGCCCTGTCACTCACAAACCCAGACACACAAAACACGCGCTAGCAGAAGCAGACTGGATGGTCAAGCAAGAAAATGCTGCTTTCTAAAAGGTATTTTCAAACACAGAATGTTAAAATCAACTTTCCTAAAAGGTGCATCTTATGATTCTGAGTTTAGGCATACTAAACTAGATTCTCTACCTGGTTCCTTGGGTCACTTCGGATTATAGGTTGCTGTAATCTGCCCAGTCTGGACAACGGGGAACGGGTAGCCTTGCAATAGTCAAAAACAGGCTCTGGTGTAATTCACTACCAGGTCACGCCACACAGTTTCCGGCATGACCTGCCTCCTACATACAATGCACCCTGCCCATAGGCCTTCTGTAGGGGTGACTGACCTGTCACAGAGGGAAGGTTCACCGACAGGCGAGTGGTTGCATTCACGGAGTCACACAGCGTCACAGGCTGCGTACGGCGCTCTACGGTGGCAGGCCCGAGTCCTACTTTACGAGCCACTCCGGTGGGTGGCACAACCGGGGCTTCAAGCCCACCAGTAGCTTCGGAATTACAAACCCTGGGCACACCTTGTGCACTATACGAGGGTCTGACAGTAAATCAAATATACCAATCAGGGAATGACAAATCTTCATTCTTTTACTCAGGGAGCACTTACACTGCACCCTGGACGGCAGTAGTGCAGTGCCCTGAGCATCTAATCCAGCAAATATCAAAAACAGAGGAGGCAATCTATCAAAAAGAGGAAGGGAGACCCACGCCAATGGTGCCGGGTCTAACAACAACGAATATAGAAGCCCACATCAGACACTCTATTACACCTATTCATAAAGCATAAGGTGGCACATCTCGAATATTCCTGTGGTTTCTGACCTATGGTGAATATTGGTCTGAGTGTTCACCTACATTTTTTGTTCAGGGCATTTTTATATTATTGTTGTCATAAAACTGTTATATCTGCAATAAATCCTCAACTGCCTAGGATTTGAGTTATAGCGTTCCGAATGCGCGTCTTGGAATATACTGTACAGATTTTATGAAGTAACATTTTGAGCTATTACCAGCAGTGTGAATTCAAAATGAATGACTTTTTAGCAAATAGAGGATTAACTGTGTACTGAGAAAATTTGAAGGCTGCAAGGCAAATGAATGAAGGCTTATTGAAGGAGACTGGCCTTTGAACTTAGGGCTACCCTTTCTTACAATTGAAAAAGGGAAGAACTATTGCACCTCTTTTCTTTCTTTATGCCCAGAAATCTCTCAATGGGCTCCCAGTGGATTCAGAATTGAATGTACGGTTCTCTCTGTAACACACAAAGGTTTATGTGGAAGTGGGCCAGCGTACCTTCAGACACTCCCACCCAACTATAACACACAAAAGAACACAAAAGAAAATTTGAACAGCTAAAGCAGAAGGAAAATCTTTGGAGTCCAAAGGGCAAAGGATTTTTAAACATCCGATCGAGCTGCAGTCATATGCAGTTCAGCAAGAACTTGAAAACAAAACTTTTCCAGCACAGCGTAAGTTAGGGCCAGATTGCTACCTATCCTGATCCCCACCTTTCTTTTCTTCCCTGTGAGAAATTGTGTTACTGTTTGAGGGGGGTGAAACCCTATTCAAGCAGCAGCCACAATCCTTGCCAGGGTGTAGAACAACCAAAACTCAAATTAACCTGTGCTCAACCGTCTGCTAGCTTGGCTTAGAGCAATCAGGCAATGTGTAAAATATGCATGCAATGTGTAAAGTATTTACATATCACTTCAAACAGTAGTAAAGTAAAAACACAACACAAAATTGCACACACTTTAGACAATAGAGTACATTTTAATGAATAAATCAAGACAACAACAACAACAATTCAATCAGTATAACCAGAGATTTGCAAGTTTTAAAATGTCAGTGAAAATAGCACCAAAAAGAAAAAAGCGCCAACTGTGGATGTCTGCTCATGCTAGGCCAGGAAGAAGTCACAAGTTCAGATTGACCGCAATGGAGCTCAGGCTGGCTTCAGGGATCTAGCTAGGTACGCTGAACAAGAGTATCTTAAATTCCGGTTGCAGAGGGTTGCAAGGTCCTGCCCCAAGGATGCGTCACACAGCTGAAGTGATGCATAGGTTCCGAAGAGCTGCAAAGCTGCAATTCAAGTTACTGCATTGTTGTTGAGGATTCCATCGACAAGAACTTGCGATGCGAAGTCCAGCATCAAGGATGGGTTGCAGAGCCGAGGCGGTACGTAAGTTCTGAGAAGCTGGGAGTTTGCGATGTGAGAACATGCATTGTCGTCGAGGCTGCAGTTGGCAAGGGATTTGTGATGTGAAGGCCTGCGTCAGGGATGCAGGGATCCAGTACTGCGATGCCACTTGGCAGAATACGACTCACAGATGCCAGAGTCCAGGTGCTGGGTTTTCAGGTTGTTGGAGCCTTCTGTACCTGAGGCTCTAGTTAGGAGGTCAGCCAAGTAGCCCTTGGAGCGACTCTGTTGGTCCTGGGGTCAATAGTTGCAGGTGCAGCCCTTCAGACTCCGGCAAGAGGGTAGCATGCAGGAGGTCCCCACAGCAGGGATTCAAAAGATACCAAACATGAACTGGTCACCTGTTCCCAATTGGAAATTACAGATTATTAAATGCAATAAGGTAACTCCTATGTTATCATATAGGAGAGATATGCCTTGCAGTAGAGAAAAGAGTTGTTTACTACCAGGATATATAAAACTTGAAAGTACAAATCTAAATGTTTAAATTCAATGCACCCTGCTCTTTGTGCTATCCAGTTATATATTTGAACAGTGGTCCTTATATAGTGCAAAAATGAAAAAGCTAAATATTGACTGAAATCAGTGCTATATTTGGAGGGCTCAGCCGGTCATTCAACTTAATGATATAATACATTCAGGAGAATACTGTGAACAACACTACAATATAGTGGGACACAATCCTGCATCCTACAAAAACACATGACATTTACAAAACAAAAAGGCATTTCAGGCAAGACAAGGGTAGCTTATCAAATGTAAATTGTGGCAAGCTAGTACAAACAGTAAATGCACTTCTTTTAACACAGTTGATTCATGTGCATGCTGTTTACATGGGTCGACGATGTTTCGATCCTTTCAATGCAACAATAGGATCATCATCAGGACAGTAATTAGTACAAGCCTGAGTTTAGAAATCGCCATCGCCCTCACCATTGTGGGTATTTTTCTAATAATTTGCTGTTGCCTGCTGACCCTTATGGTACATTTGAAATATAATTCTCTTGACCACTTGTTAATCTAGCTTCGAATAAGGCTGTAGGAATTCACCTAGCCCACTACTACAAGTTCTATGATAATTGGTTATTTATCATTTTTGCCAAAAAGTATTTCCTTCATGAACCCTTTACCTTATACTTGGCGCTCTTGCCTTTCCGCGTCTTGCATGAGTCTTTCCTTGATTTCTACAACCACACCCAAGAAGGCTGCGGTCCTCGCAAATTACATGTTACACGCTCACTGCTATAAATGCAAGGGGCATGGTTGCCGTCGAGTATCCAAGAGGAATTTCCCTGGACTTCACGGCCTATTTGTAAGAACCCTCACTTCTCAAGGGCCTTCACTCCCTATACGACGCAAGCACATGGCCTCATACTGCACTTTCTTCTCTTCCCCTGTAGTGCATTGCCACGCTGTAGGAATTCCCTTGTATCAAATACCTTTGTATGCTTCTACAAATGATCCCTTCTTATGGTGAGTAGTCTTACAAATTGTGCGCGATATTGATACTAGGCACGCAATCCGCATTCCATTTACCCGGTTCTTTGGTCCACTAGTTCAAATTGCGGTGCACAGCTCGGGAATCCTCTGGATCGCCCTGTACTCCCAGACTGTGTTTGCACATGATCCAAGGTCAGTTCCACTATAAGGTCGCTGGCTACTGAATGCTATGCAGAGCCTTTTCAAATGGTTCACACCGATTAATTTAGGCTGGTTCCATACCGGGCATTTCTCTTGCCGGTCACTTTTGAATTGCCGCCACGACACCGGTTCTCTTGCTCATAATTTCTACACGCATACCTCTGCAAGCTTAGGCACTCAAATCCTTCAACCTTGACAGCATGGATGTTTCATAGACACAATTGTACTGTACACCTCATCCACTCGGTATTTAGCCATCTGCTACCGTCACAAGCACCGAGATAGCACACCACTGCACACTTCACACCGCTCCGATACATGTTTTGCTCCTTAACATGCCTGAGTCACTATGAATATTCACGTTTGCTCCACTCACTGGAGTGGCATACTCGGTCTAAACATAGTAGGTTCTAAGAAGTGCATTGAGTATTAGCCGCTCTATAACCCTTCCTCCTTTTTCCTATTTTCCACAGGCAATTTCTAAACTCAGGCTTGAACTAATTACTGTCCTGATGATCCTATTATTGCTTTGAAAGGGTCAAAACGTCGTCGACCCATGTAAACAGCATGCACATGAATCCACTGTTAAAAGAAGTGCATTTACTGTTTGTACTAAGCTTGTCAAGTGTTTTTGTAGGATTCAGGATTGTGTCCCACTATATTGTTGTGTTGTTCACAGTATTCTCCTGAATGTATTATTTCATCAAATTGAATGTCCGGCTGGACACTCCAAATAAAGCACTGATTTCAGTCTATATTTATCTTTCTCATTTTTGCACTATATAAGCACCACTGTTCTAATATATAACTGATACACAAGGTCCTTATTTACCTTGTGGGTTCCCTTGTTTCTTTTTAACTTTGGGCTATCCATGGCCTACCATTGGGGGGAGTTATATGTATTAAAAAGGAAGGTTTGAGCCTGGCAAGAAGTTTATTATGCAAAGTTGAAATGAACACATGGGCTGCAATGGAAGGCCTGAGACATGTTTAAAGGGCTACTTAAGTGTGTGGCACAATCAGTGCTGCAGGCCCAAAGGTAGCATTTAACTTACAGTTAAAGTGAAACAGGTAATGTGACTTTACTAAGCACTTATATGTAAATTAAATATGTCAATTAGAGTTTCCAGACTTTTGGCCACTCTGCATTATGCTTGTAACGCAGAGTTCCAGACAAACTATGTAAACCGCTGCGTGGCCGAGGTTTTTCTCGCTCACGATTTGCCAACGGTAAGTTGGCGAGCTAAAATTGGCGTCCCCTAGTGCTATTTTCTCAATGCAGGCAGTCAGTCATAGGTGCTCGTAACTGTTCACGGTGACAAAGCTGCCGCTCAAGTAGAAAATCTACTTGAGCTGTAGCGAAGAAGTAGTGCTTTCTGACGAGCATTGTGGTGTCATTCGCACTGATTTTGCAGCACAGAACAAGATCCCAGCGCGAAAAATCAATGCAACTTGCTGACTTTCCCCCATTCGTGAAACTCTGTGGAATAGCTCAGAGTTTTCATGTAATTCCATGGAGTGAAACTATGCGTGTTCCACCCATCCCTACTTTTAAAGAGAGAGTTCTAGCACTTTAGCACTGCTTAGGAGTGGTAAAGTCTGCACAGTCATAAAGCTAGAAAAAAGAAATACAGCAAAACGGGGGAGGTGACGGCCAAAAATAGGGGAAAAAACATGCCAAGGATGCCTGGTCTAACATTCCCATAACCCTTTCCCCATCTCTACTCTATCAGGATTTATATTTTGAACACCAAATTGTGAGAGCGGTGGTGCTGTTTCTTAGGAGCCTAGGGAAGGTTGGGGTTGGGAGAAGGAAGGAGTGAAAGAGGAATGTAGTTAAGCTAAGGGAATGGAAGAATTATGGACAGCCTGGAGAAGCTTAACAAGTACTATTAATCTTAGGTCATCTCCATGCACTCCTCTGAATCATGTGCTATGGGCCTGGAACCGGCTCATTTATCATAAAACCAACCCTGCCTATCAATAAACTTGTCCAGCATTTGGTGGGTGAGAGTGAGGGGACTGGGCTCTAACTTCCCACCTCTCCAGTTTCCAAACTATCTTTTTATAGTAATTGCAAGATTACATGACCAACTTTACAAAACTCCACTGTTGAATAAATATATGAATAAGACTATATTTTTCTACTGACGCTAAAACGTTACTTTAGTTTATTCGGTTTATATTGGAAAGCTGTCATGGTTGGTCTATGCTTTTTTAGTATGTATCAGACAAGAAGTATGTCTGGTGAAATTTGGAAAAGAGAGAGACTGTCCGCAATCTGATAGTAGTATACGGGGCACATGCATCCAGGTATTTGCGATCGCAAACAGTGCGATTTGCAAAAATCAGCTGTTCGGGATTGCAAAATGGCGTTTTGCAATGCATAAAAGTTTTTGAGATTTGCAATTTAGGTAATCGCAATTTCTTGAGATTACCTAAATTACGAATGCAAATAGGGAATTGCTATTTGTGATTCCCTAATGCATATGCAAGAATCCTTTCCTAAATGCGAACTGTGCATTTAGGAAACACTAATTAGCATCAACTTCATGTTGATGCTAATATGTGTATACTTTGAAAAATGCACAAAACTGTATTTTTCAAAGTGCCATGTGGCACACACATGCATGTGTGTGCCATACATGTTTGTTAGAGGTACCTTAGGCCCCCGGGCACCCTTGCCTTTGCAATACTTAATTTGTGACTACCAATTAGGTAATCGCAATTTAGCAAATGCAAGACCATTCCTACCCATGAGCCTTGAGACCTAGGAAAAGAATTGAGCAGCAATAGCAAATAGCGATTCCCTAATTGAGTTTGTGATTCTTAAGGAATCCCAATTAGAGAATCGCTAATTGCAGCCTGTTTTGATGCATTGGATTTCCTAAAAATTGCTATTTGATAATCACAAAATTTAACTTTCATGCATGTGCCCCAAGTGTCAAACAAAAATGTTCTGATTATTATGCATGAGGGAACCTTTTTCAAGACATGAACCCTCACTCACCCAAAGGTGACATGCTTCATCTTTGGGTTCCCTTTTCACACAAAGTCTGCAAGGCCACTGGTGTGTGATACAACTCCTCAAAGGATGAGGAGGAGCCGAGGTGTTTTAGGAATCTCAAGAGCAAGAGTGGAGTGAGTAAAGGGCAAAATGCAAAAGCGAAAGAAAAAGTGTAAAATTGTCTACAGAAGGCAAAATAACCTTTATTTCCTGATCTTCTGGGACAGGATTAAAAGAAGAGCAGGTCTGGGGGTTATCAACAAATATACTCCTACAGTAGGTCAACATGTTTCTGCCCTTAAGTTCTGGGACATTCCTCAGGACCAAGTAAATAGTCACTCGGCACAAATGAAAAAGATACATATATATATATATATATATATATATATATATATATATATATATATATATATATATATATATATATATATATATATATATATATATATATATATATATATATATATATATATATATATATATATATATATATATATATATAGATATATATATACATATTTATATATATATATATCCTCCACCAGTACCCGTAAAGAGATCCTCGGCTGCCTCACGGGCGGTCTGAGTCAGGCAAACAGTAAACCTAAATCTTCTCTCCAAACAAACCTCCTGATAAGGAAGAGGCTCGGACACCCAGGGTTTCATGCAAGAAATGTATTAGGCAAGTAGAAAAACATATATATATATATATATATATATATATATATACTTAGCCACCAATTTAGTAGCTTGTTCAGATACACCAATGGCCCGTGATGCTGTGGATCCACTGTCTTTCTGAAATAAATGGACAAATTACCCATTAGTCATATTAAAGTGATTCTGTCAAGCTGCATTTTCAAAAATATCTTAATAAATGTCTCTATAAAAAAGAGACAGTGAGGTATTGACTGTATATTTGTCCCCACTAAAAGAATTCATAACTTCATCTTACCTAAATGGGGACATAGAGAATCCACTCTCCAGCCAATGTGGTGACACCACTTTTGCACAGCTGGGTTGAGATAAAACTGGAGACACTCGTCACAACATTTTCATGCAAATGTTATTAATAAACCCATATGGAAATGGAGTACAATTTAATCAGCGAGAGGGTGGGCGTATCATGTTAACTATGGAGACCGAGCATAAAAGGTGTCAGGTTGCGATCCTGAGACAAATAGGAACTGAGGAACTTTTTTATTTTTTTAATGTTGGGAGCATCTAAATGAATGAATGAATGAAATGAATGAAAATACATTTGCATAGTGCATGGCTACCCGGGAGCATCCCAGAGCTGAGCAGTACTAGAGGAGACAGAACCTGAAGGGAAGAGCAAGGTAATTCGCTCTTTTTGGAAAGCAATATGGTTATATTCCCTGCGAAGGTACAGTGGTAGAGTATTCCAGAACCTGGCGGCATTATACGAAAAAAGCCGACTTCTGGCTTTCTTGATCCTAGCGACCCCTACAAAATGGAGCTCATCCGAGCGCAATTTCCAGTTAGCCCTACCGGGGCGAATCATGGCTAAATTTATCGGTGGCCCATTCCCTTGCAGGGATTTATGGACAACGCAGAGGGCCTTGAAGCTGATTCTTTCCTACACCGGAAGCCAGTGGAGGGAGTGTAGTGCAGGTTTTGCTGCACAGCGATTGAGAACTCCCATCAGCAGTCTAGTTGAGCAATTGTATAGAGTCTGAAGTTTTGCAACTACTGAGTTTGGGGTGCCTAAATATAGAGCGTTGCCATAATCTATCCTTGAGAGTATTAGTGATTGGACTAGCACTTTTTTGCTAGGAAGGGCAGAAGGGGAAGCACTTTTCGGGCCATTCTGAGCAGGCCCTAGCATGTGGCCGCGGTCTTCCGCCAGATGCCAAGGCTCTTTATATCGGCTTTTGGGGCAGGTACTGGGCCCATGCACGCTGGCCACATTGTGCTAGATTTAAAGCTTAAAGGTTTGCCGAGAATCATGAGCTCGGTTTTCTCGCAGTTGAGTTTTAGATGTGACATACCCATCCACTTAGAAAATTCTTCAAGACATGGGTTAAGGCCATTGGACCTCTGATCTGCATGGTTCAGCGCTACGACCAGTTGTGTATCATTACCATGGGGATCCCGAAGGGGGCTACAATATCCGCCAGTGGGGCCATGTAATCATCAAAAAGAGTCGGGCTCAATGATGAACCCTGAGGGACTCAACACTGTAAGGAGATGGGTTTTGAGGTGATGTCATCCTCAAATACCTGGAAGAATTGTCCCTCCAGAAAAGAACGCAGCCATTGAAACACTGTGCCAGTTACTTCTGCGCTCCTGAGATGGTGAACCAGGATGTTTGGGTTCACCATGTCGGAGGTCGCGCTAAGGTTGAGGCGTATTATGGCTGAGGACCCTCCTGAATCAAGAATCTTTCCAGATTCTTCCACTACGGCCAACAAGGCAGTTTCAGTGCTTTGGCGCGGGTGGAATCCCGTTTGGGCGGGATGGAGCAAGGTCATGGGATTCAAGAAAAATGGAGAGTGTGTGATTACATATTTCTCCACAATCTTGCTGATTTCCGGAAGGAGAGAGATGGGGCGATAACTGCCCAAGTCGGCAGGATCCAGATTGGGGTTTTTTAACCACGTTTTCACCATAGTCCTTTTCCATTTTGGGTGGACCGTACCTGTGGAAAGTGAGGCATTGATCAGGTCGATGATTGTAGGGGCAACTATTGGTGCTACCACTTTCAGGATATTGTGTTGTTCCGGATCCCTAGGTGACCCAAATGTGACAGAGGACAGAAGGGTTAAAAGTGATTCCTTGGGGTAACGACGCAAAGGTCTCCAACAAATGTTCAATTACATGCAAACCCAGATCCGTGAGCTCGCTTGTAATGTCACACTCATAGTCACTCTGGGGTAGGCATTAAAGGATGTTCTGTACTTTGGTGGAGAAGTACTCTGCCTGTTCATGCATCGCTGACCTGAGGTGTCCGGTGCAGCTGGAGGGGCGGGGGCTTTGTGTAGCTTTTTTACAATAAGAAAGGTTTCTCTGTGGGACATCCCCAATTATGTCCTAAAAGAATAGTACTGTCTGGCAGTGTAATGTGTCCCTGAAGAAGGTGTGGTGTATTATCCATAACGTTGATGACCACCCGTGGATGATGTCCTACCTCCTCACCACCCGGAACCCTATGGGCACACAGGTACCGGGAGAAGGGAGTTGGTGTGAATCATGTATAAGGGGCTCGTAGGAAAGCTGGTACACCGGTCAGCCTACAAAAGGGTGCAACCAACCATAAAGAATACATAAATGAACCAAAGGTAATGGCTGCCCTGGTGGAGCTGAGAGTGACATTTACATTATTCTGTCAATATGTGTGGAACGGTAGGAAAATGTGTGTAACTGGAGGAGAGATTGCAGGCCCTTAAGATGTATGCAAGTCCCTAGGCATTAAGGAGTGCACTGGCATCATGATAGACGCGGGGCACGGGGTCTTGGGCTTACCTTGAAAACATCCATGCATCTACTGCGGGTGTTGCAGTGAGAGCGAAAGGCGCACACAGGGACAGGACTCAAATAAAGTGCTGCTCATGACGTAAAGCCATTGAGGGCGTCAGGCGTGCCCGAGGTCATGAGACATGTTGTTCCACTGTTGAGGAACTGTGAGATAAAGAAGTTGTCAAAATGCATTCAAGAGAGGAAAGCCCCAGTCGTCAAGGGACTGGTAGAATTAAACAGTTCAGAATGGACAGGTTAAAAAGGAGATAACAGAGCAGAAAAAAGGTAATGCCATGCTGAGTGAAGTGCTGTAGTCGTATGAGTTGGGGCCTAAAAGAGCCAGTGACAAAGTCACTTGCTCATAAAGTGGGGGCTAAGGTCGACCTTATGCTCCCAGAGCCCAGGCAAAAAGGGATGCCACCATCCACGCAGGTGTTGGTGCAGCGATGGGGCAATCTGGTGCAGAGTGTATCCAGGCAGGTGCATGTTCAGCAGTGGGGAAACCTGGTGTAGGGTGTATCTATGGCCTAATGTCCGAAAGTGGTGCTGGGATTTCATCATTCAGTCCATTTTTTTCACAGCGGAGCCTAAAAATCCACCATGGTTCTCTGCATAAGAGGACTGATTCATGGGTGCCAATCAGTGGGACGTAGCAGGTTTATTTATGAAAGTTCATGCAATTTTATATTCTGTATGCCCAGCGTCTAGGTAGAGTCTTTTCATCTTAGTGTTGTATTTCTTACGTCTTATCGAGCCAAGATGTTCTACTATTCTAATTCTGATTTTGCTGGTAGTCATTCCCACATATTTGAATTTACAGGGGCACAATATGAGGTGTATTACTCCTTCAGTGTTGCAGTTAGTAAAGGTGCGAGTTCCTGTGGGGTCTTGAGGTCTAGATCTATCTGCGTGGCAGAGCTTGTATACGGCCATACCAAGCAAGCACCATAGGGAAGATGGCCTTCAACAGGAGGAAGGGACCATATGGTGTTCTGGTACAACTTACAGGAGGAGGCAGGAGATCTCATGTGTACCAAGATGTCCCGATGTTCCTGCTGCGCTTAAGCGCAAAAGGGGGTTTGGTAAAAAGTTTTGTACCCCGTATTGAGGATGGGCAGTTCTTAATTTTGGGCCTTTGAGGGTATTGGTTAAGTGGCTGTAGGTACTGACACAGACAAGCCTGTCCTTGGGGCTTTTGGGATCTGTCTCTAGGAGGGCCTCTCTGTTGTTATTCCTGGTCCTTTTGGCCGCTTTGTATATGAGTTTTTCAGTGTACAATCTTTTGGACAAATGGATGCTTCATGTCTCCACATGTTCTTTAAACTTTGCTATGTCAGTGCAGTTCCTCCTGATCCTTAAGAGTTGTCCCACTGGCAAATTTTTCCTAAAAGCACATGGGTGGAAGCTGTCATAACACAAGAGGGAATTGTGTGCCATCAGTTTCCTGTATTCTGAGCAAATCCCTCCATCCTTGGGGTACAGACAAAGGTTGAGCAAAGGAAGTGATGTTTTACTATATTCACAAGTGAATCTCAAATGGGGATTCCTTGTATTCAGCCAGACGGAAATGTCTGTAAAGATTCTTCAGTGCATTCCCACACCACTAGTATGTCGTCTATATACCTCCTCCACATTTTGAGATTAGTAGAGTATGGGTTGTCAGAAGGGTAGATATGTTTAGACTCAAAGCTTTGCATGTACAAGTTCAACATGCTCGGGGCAAAGTGCTGCCCATGGAAGTTCCGGTCACTTGCCACTTCTGTTGCTCTTGGAACTGAAAGAAGTTTTCTTTCATGGCAATAGTCACATAGTCCAACACAAATGAGATGGGGGTCAAATCATTTACATCAGTAAAATGTCATCCTGTGGAATGTTGGTTTATAGAGGTTCCACATTGAGGGAGGATATCAGATGTATATTTGTATCCAAGGAGATATTCTCAAGTATGTTAAGTATGCGTTTTATATCCTAGAGATACAATGGCATCTCACTAACCATCGGACCTAGGAATCAATGAATGAATAGGGAGAGGGGTTCCACTAATGACCCAATCCCAGAAAAGATTGGTCTTCCTGATGGCGCTCTGGTGGATTTGTGTATTTTTGGTAAGATATAGAAAAAGGGGGCCGTAGGGTAACCCTGCACCAAAAATTCAGATTCGCTCTTCGTGATCCAGCCTGCATCTCTCCCTCTCTACACCAAGGTTTTGATTGCGGATGGTAGTCTAGTAGTTAAGTCCACTCAAAGTCGTTAATAGTATCTGCTGTCATTTAGTTGGCGGTAACATTCATTGTTTTAGGTTTTTGGTCCACAATTACTGTCGCTCCACCTTTATCCGCGGGTTTATTGATGATAGTCAGATCCAAGCTGTTGTAAGCAGTGTTGATCCTCCTGGGAGAGGTTGAAGAATGGGAATTTGGCAAAAGCTCTGAGTTTTTCAAAATCTTTACTAACTGATTTCTCAAAGGTCGCTACTTCAAGAGGAATCAAGTGCAGAGGTAGAATGAAGGTGGATTTGTTCCTCAGGCCTCTGTTTATATCCCTCTCCAGATTGTTGTTTCCGTACTGTCAAAAAAGAAGGAGAGGAGGACCTTCCTAAATAATTGACATAGTTCTATGTGTGTGATGAAATAGTCTCCAAAATGGGTGGAGACAAAACTCAATCCTTTATTGAGAGCACACATCACCAAAGGGGTCAATATCTTGCTGCTGAGATTGACGACTAAGTCGGTATTGTGCTCGTAGATGGGGATGGATCGCTCATCATGCTCTGCATCAAGGGTTGTTTGATAGATAGGTCTTACTGGACCCTCTGGGTGCCCAGCTGGTTTCCTGGTGCTGGCCCGTTTCCTCTTCTTCTGTTCCCTCTGACATGGCCCTGTGCTAAAAAAGGCAGGTAACCTTGACCTCCAAAAGTGCGTGGAAGAAATTGTTGATGGGTACGCCAGGCTAAGGGCCTGGTAGAGGTAGTTTTTGTGGCCCTGGATATAAATCCCTCCATCCTGGTTTTCTCGGTCTGATTTGAAAAGAGCTGTTGGAGCCCCCGGAGTACGAATCTTCAGTGTTGTTCCATTCATCTGAATCTGAGGTCCACTGATCTGTCCCCTGTCGCCAGCCTCTTGCCTCTCTTCTATTATTCTTCTTAGTCAGGAGTGATTGCTAATCATCAGCTATTTGGGATAGACTCTTTCATACGAGAATCTTTCCATATATTTTTTTAAGTTTATTGATTTTGTATTTCAAGATGCCTCCTCTTGTCTCACTCAGAGTTTTGATAACCTCTTCCAACTTCTTCTTGAAGGATTTTGTTTATACTGAGCACATTATCTGGGACTCTAGTTGTTGGATCTCTATGAGCAATTGATTAGCAAAACCCTTGGCTGTGTTAATCAATAGGATCAGCTAGCCTCCTGTACTTCTCCAGAAGATCAAGGACCAGTTTTCTTTTTATCTTGTTCTCTAGAAATAATCTGGGGGCATTTGTCACCACTAAGCCCTGTGGGGCTATATTCCCTCATAGGTATTCTGGGGAGGACGGGAACATGCACGGCAGTAATTGTTAATTTGAGGTTGCACACTTTAGTCCATTCCTCTGCCTGAGTGGAGGCTAATGTCAGTGTCGTGCCTAGAATGCGTGGGTTCTGAAGGATGGATTGTACCATAGTTTCATCAAAAGCCAGGCCCACACTGTCCGCCATGATTGACTAGTTGTGTTTCGGAAGTGCTGTCGCAACCTGGAATTCGTGTCTTAAGAATTGGGGGAGTGGAAGGGCCAGGATCAGGACCCACAGCGAGCCTGCTATACTAATATCATAAACACACAAAGGATCTTTAAGGAGTAGTAGCCCACACCAATGACCTTGCAACCTTGGTTTGGGGAGGGAACCTAATGATGAAGCATGTCACCTTTGGGTGAGTGAAGGTTATTGTCCTGAAAACGGTTCTCTCCTGCACAATAATTGGAACATTTTTGTTCGACACTTACACTGCTACCAGTTTGCGGACAGCCTCACTATTAACCAAATTTTACCCGACGTACTTCTTGTGTGATACATATATAGATAGGGAGCAGTAGACATTTTGGTATAGGGTCTTTCCCACTGGATCCTTAGTGTGTTTATGATATGCTTTTTTAGAACATGTCAATATGATTTAAGAAATGTTTTATCATGTTATAGTAGTTTTAATGGTAAATTATTATTAAGTTAAGGTGGTTTACTGTTTTAAACTGTGGATAAATGTAAATAGACTCTGAATCTGTCATTCATTTGTATGTGTGTCCACACATTATTTAGCCCATGTCCATCTTGTACTCCCTCATTCACTCATTTGAAATGCTATACCTTAATTTCTTGGGCTATTACTGAATGTCTGTATGTCTAAGATTATTATCCATCTTTTCAACCTCTTCATCTCACCAGAGCATTGTGAACTCCGAAGTGCTTAGAAGCAGAAGAATCACGGCACTTTACATGTATTACATTAATAAAATAAAATGAGTGTCTTTGGGCATGATTTTGCTGTTTCTTAAATCCATAGGATTCAGTCAGCTACTCTCCAAAGGTTAAAGATCTATTATCAGAACAGAAATGGATAAGTTTATATTAAAAGGAAAAAGCACTGCTGTTCCACAACTTTGGTCGCGGGGGATTTGAAATATGTAAGACTTGCAATATTGGAATGCGCTTGTAGGATCCGTAAACTAAAAAACACTCACAAAACAACTTTAATTTTGAAACACAGTTCTTATTTCTTTTCTTAAGATCAATATAGCTCAGAAACTGTGTAATGAAAAATGAGATTGATTCTCTCCTGGCATCATTAGAAAATAAATTGATGTTTCTGTATCACGTAAAACAAGGATCAATCGTTTTTCCTTTTTTAACACCAAGAATAAACTAATGAAATAGGAGATTGATCATGCATTGTAGCCGGCCTGGATGTATCCCCTGTAATGGACCTGGGAAACTCAGTGTCTCTTCAGCGGTGAGATGCATTTGGAATAAATCCTATTTTTTTAACTACTCTCTTTATGCCCATAAAAATAGAGATTGATTCAAAGCAGGTCCTAAAAATGTAAGAGGCTTCGATTTTTTCATCAGAGTTTTTAAATGAAGCGGCTGAACTTTGGCATAAATTCTCGCTCCGTGCTATGCCCCCTCCCCTGGTATGCACAGCATCAAAAGAGCTTCTTCACTTTGAAAAGAGATAAAAAGAAAGATAAAATATATATTTTTTATTAGATTAGTATGCTACTCTGAAGAACAAATTATTTTACGCTATAGTCAGGTATCAAAGTAAAATAGCAGATTGTACCTACTATGCGTAGGCGGAGATTGAGAATGGCTTGTGGATATGAAGTGCATTGTCAGAATTTCTTTATAAACACAATTTATGTTTTTTGTGGCTGCTGGTGTAGCAGGTTGATGTCTCCAAAGGGCAATAGAAGGCCACAAAAGGTGGGAGTAGGCAATTAAAAGTAATATTTAGAGAAGAGTGGTAATCTGGAAGGTTGGCAAACATTACCGGAGTACAGTTTAAACATTTTTTGAATAGACAAGTGGTCTGCAAAGGTGCAGATGCTTCAGTATCAGTGGCGGCTGGTGAACTTTGAAAGTGGTGAGGCGTAATAATTCTATCACTATACTTGGCAGAAGTGGGTATGAAGTGCAGTGTAAAATGCTAGTCATTATTAGAATTCTTACTTTGCATCTGTACACTGTTTTTGCGTCTACCTTTCTTTCATTCTTTGTTTCCTTCTTCCTTTCATTGTTTCCATTCGCATCAATTCCTTATTATTTTTCTTTCCTGTGTTCCTTTTTCTATTCTCTCGTTCTTTACTTTTCTTTCGTCTTGTTTCTTTATTCTCTGAGTTTGTTTTCTTTCTCTCAATATCTGTTCCCTCTTTCTGTTTCGTTCTCCCCCTTTCTGTTCCCTGCTTTTCCCCACCCCTTTTCCTGATTATAAACCAGTGGTCGAAGTGGGGGAAAAAAAAGTGAGGGAACTATGGGCGGGGAATGTAAGGGGCTTGGAATAATCAGAGGATTGGTTCAGTGGGTGGCTAGAAAGAGAAAAACATCCTAATTTTTAGTATGTTTGTCATTTCATTGATCAGTTGCAGCTTATAACGTTATTTAATGCTACCAATAGAAACACATTTATTTGAGGTTTAATACGAGTTATTGACATTAAAATACATTTATAATGTGGGATACATTTTCAATCACAGAATGTCCCAAATACGCATATAAGTGGAATCATAAGGCCAAGCCATGAAGTTTCTTTCATCAGCACTTTTCCTCCCTTTTTCTAACCATTTCTTAACATAAAATTTGGCTTTAGAATCTATGATAGGAGACCCCATGAGTTTGGGAAAACTGTTGATTACATCATTCTGTGCCCCTCGGTCAATGCAAATATTCCTACCTCTTTTACATGCTTCACGCAACATGTCATGAAGCCAGCATTAGATGCCTCTTAGTTTCCCGTTATTGTATCTAAGCATAGCACTCTCAAATAACCCAAATCTGGTGGTTTTGCAGATGCTTTTAGCCGTATCAGACGAATGAGATACAACTATTTTATTAGTAGTTTGTGAAATTACTACTCAAGTTAGTTAGCAATGAGAATTGCAAATGCATCAATTCTGAAATTATCAGACTCAAACAGTGGTAGAGTAAGAAATAGGTAGGATTATCTCAATCAGTTATTTTCTACCCTTCAGACTACTATCCTCTGCAATCACTATTAGACACCTTCGTCCTTTATCTCTACACAAGCACTTTAGGCCTCTAGAAATAGCACCCAACAGATACTGCATGAGAGAAGTTCAATCATGGATGGCAACATATCCTAGTTTGCAAATGTTTTCCACATAATTATAGCTCCCCTGTGTTTGCCACATAATGCACCATCTGCTGCATAATCTGATGGTTTTAACTAAAAAGAATTTGTAGCTCAAATGGATCACAATAACTTGACGTGTGTTGCTGTGATTTGCAGGGCCCTTTACAAAGGTTGACTGGTCACGTTCTCAGTGCTGCACTTGTTTGTTAAGCTGCTATAAATAGGGTGAAAGCTTTGCAGAGACTGTTAGTATGTGTGAAAATGTCAAAATAATAAAGTATCAAAAAATTTACAACATTATGCTGCAGCCTTTTTTGATGCAGGATTTAGTCAACATTGCACCATAATTTTGTCTTACATTGCTGCATAATTGCAGTGGCCTCAAAGCAGGCAGCACATGTTAAAAGTGCTTGTGCATGAAGCAGAGAGACCGTGAAGTTTGCAAATTTAGGGGCATATTTATGGGAATGGTGGCGTAGTGCAGCGCATCAAGTTACTTTGCTGCGGTGCACTGCATCATAGGGAAAGCGCAGGAATGCACTTTATTTATCCAATATGGTGCATTCCTGTCCTTTTCCCATGTGCTGATGCCATTGTGGCAGCCTAGCGCCAACGCAGGCATACTTGCACCATGGTGCAAGGATGCATATGTTGCATGCACCTTCCTGTACAAAAACAATCCTAAGAGGCTCTTTCCTCTGTCTATGTGTGCTGCAAAATGCAGCAGCACACATTGAAAGAGAAAAAAAGGAGGAGAAATAACAATATTTCTCCTCATTATGCCTCCTCTCAGGAGATGCAAGATTTTGACGCAATCCCAAGTTTAGAAGTCCTTGTAAATCTGTGAATTCATCAGAAACCGGGGAAGTTGCGTGGAAACTTTTATTGTTGCAGGAAAACTACTGGGTTTACAAGGAACTCTGCAGTGATTTATGTGTTTTTAAAAGTGAGCCATTATGCTGCACAGTTCTGCTAGTTTTGTTACAGGGGGTTGATTTTGCAGCATTGCTGCAAAATCAGTCCCCGGTTACAAAACCAGTCTCCCACCCAACACCCACTGCAACACCTCCTTTGCGCACAGTAAGCTAATGTAGCACTTTGCGCTACGTTGTATTACTTAATATTTATGAAGCCATTCAAGACATGCAAAGTAGCTTTGTGTGGCTTTTAAATTATGACTAGGAGCTTTGCGTTGTGCATGAAAATCACGCATTGCCAATCCCTGGTGAGTTGCATTAGTACTGCTGGAACAAAGCCAATGGAGGCACTAATGAGTGAGGCAGACTAGCCTCAAGGGTCCTATGACCTCAGTGACAAATTCACTGCTGCTCGAGGGTGTGCTGCTTTTTAGGCCTGCCTGCAAGACTGGAGGTGCACCTCAGTATGGATTGCGGTGGACAAGCCTTCAAGGTGCTAAGATACCAGGGCTTCTAAGGTCTAGCTGGGCCTCCTAAGGTCTAGTAGGGGAATGTGCTTCCGCAGGAGAGTGGTCTAGTGGACTGGTCATGAAATCTGAACCAGGTTCTCCAGTTCCAAATCTGGTAGCACTGGCCATTGTGCCACATCCTATCCCCCCGAACACCTTTCTGTCCCACTGAGAGAAACTTGCACGGTCTTCAGCTACAAACCAATTCTGCCCCATTATAAACATCTTGATGTAACTCAATTCAAATTATGCACTGCTTAAAAAAATAACATTCTGGATAAAGCAAACACTCATAGGGAATGCAAGATTATGCAAAGTCTGCAAAATATAAGCAGGACCGACATGTTACCTTGACGCTTTTACACTCATTGTTCAGAAATCAATGAGTATTTTTAGTCTCAAACTTTGAGGACATAAATACAAGGCTCCTCCTGTACACAGGTGTGCCTTTGTTGCATTCCTGGACAGCAAGGAAGGGGTTAAGCAGGCCTCAGAAAAGAAAGGGACTTTTCAGGTTAATCTGATCTGACTCACAGAAACCCTGCAGGACTCCTCCCCATTCATGTCATCCAGCTATGTGCTCAAACATAGGCGTTATATATTCAAGTGTCCTGCAAAGGATACCTTTTGAACTGTCCGACTTGGCTAACTCTTCTACTCACAAAAAACTTTGAAAGAGATCTTGACAGTAAAAGGCAAAATTATATTTTCATTCGGGAAGTGAACAAAAACCAGTAACCCACTGAGCTATGCACATAAATTATTGTTCTTTAATATGCATGGTACATGTTCTCTCCATCATGCGTATTAACATTTCTGCACTACCTTAGATTCGTCAAAATCGCCATTAGAAAAAACTCCATCCCATCTCTCTCTTTAGGTACATTGATCACCAGAGTTATCTTGGCGCTTTTATTGTTGCCCGGAACCTGCTGCATATACAAGGAACCTTGCAGTGTTTTTTTTAAAACTCCTGTACTGCTACAAAACCGGCCCACTAACTGAACCGACCTCCCACCCTTCTGGATGCCCTGGGAAACATCTGATGCCTGGTACAGCCAGTCCAGTCAAGTTACTGTAAAGCCTTTTTCAAAGCACTATTGTAGATATGAGATATGTATGCTTATTTGATATAAACATCATGGATCACTGTTAGAGTAAGACACAGATTCTTTATGAATACCCTTTGAATTGGGGTCCTGCATGAATGATACACATGAGCTGTTCGGTACAAGGCTTCCTGCATGACTTATCTCCAAAAGAAGGCCTCTGGGTAAACCTCTGAGGTATGCACATTACTGTTATTCCTAAGGATCCTCACACAGGACCACTTGCCTTTTTGACTTTCCTGTACATTTCCTGCCTATGCTTTACTGGGCAAAAATCGTTTTGGCAGAGAAGCCATAATTCTATCCCAATTTCTACCAGTCATCTCTCATATGCAAAGGCACTAATCGTTCACCAAACTAACCTGCAGTTCAGCTATTGATTCTGATTCAGGTTGGAGCATAACATTTTTGTAGCAAAAACTGAGAAGTATCGGGCAATTGTTTATTTATCTTTATGCATTAAATAATATGACGTTTCTAAATGTTTTAAGTATTTCACAGAAACGAATTTATTTTTAGAAGTCCCTCTAAAATATGGGTTTAATCAACAATACCATTCTCCTGAGGCGGAAAGCCGGGAGTACGTTCATTTATTGATTTTTTTAAAATTGAGTATGTTGTTTTATAACCTACCTGATCTCCTCTCTGTACCTCGTTCGGGGAAATACCACGCTCCTGTCTTGCACCATGCAGCGGATTTAGCACTGACACGGGATTACTATCCAAGCCAAAAACCCCGCCGCCATCACCGGCGAGCCCGCAGGCCACGCCCCTCTTCGAGGCCACGCCCCCCGCCCATACTATTTAAACGACGCTGACTACTAGCGCCGTTCAGATACCATCCTCCTGAGGTGGAAAGCTGGGAGTACGTTCATTTATTGATTTTTTTAAAAATTGAGTGTGTTGTTTTATAACCTACCTGATCTCCTCTCTGTACCTCGTTCGGGGCAATACCACGCTCCTGTCTTACACCATGCAGCAGATTTAGCGCTGACACGGGATTACTATCCAAGCCAAACACCCCGCCGCCATCACCGGTGAGCCCGCAGGCCACGCCCCTCTCCGAGTCCACACCCCCACGCATACTATTTAAACGACGCTGACTACTAGCGCCGTTCAGATACCATTCTCCTAAGGCGGAAAGCCGGGAGTACGTTCATTTATTAATTTTTTAAAAATTAAGTGTGTTGTTTTATAACCTACCTGATCTCCTCTCTGTACCTTGTTCGGGACAATACCACGCTCCTGTCTTGCACCGTGCAGCGGATTTAGCGCTGACACGGGATTACTATCCAAGCCAAACACCCCGCCGCCATCACCGGCGAGCCCGCAGGCCATGCCCCTCTTCGAGGCCATGCCCCACCTAGCCGTCCTCCCGAACATACAAAAATGTGTATCTTCAGAACGCGCAGCGGACGAGCGCAGCAGGCATGCCGTTTGCGCGCCGAAGGCGCGCCTAAGACATGCCCGTCTGCGCCCGTCCGCGACGGGCCGGGACCAGGGGCCATGCCCCCTGATATTTCATCTCTTGATTCTTCTATCACCTACTCTAGAGATGTCCTCCTTAGTTTCCGACCAGCACACTGTTCACACAGTCTGCCCCTGAATTGTCATCTGGCCCCCATCACCTGCTCTAATTGCAACCTTTCCCTTTCCTCCCTCCCCTCTTTAACAAATATAGCGACCTGTAATTTCCCTCCCTCTCAACTTCGGCCTACACACACAAAGCCCCCACAAGTGTTTTCGTTTATTAGCCTAAATTGTAGGTCTCTAGGGAAACACAAGAGAAACATCTTTGATCTTCTTATTTCTATTCAACCAACGGCTCTATTTCCTACTGAAACATGGCTCAAAGATCACTTTGGCCCTGACATTGCATCCACCCTCCCTGACAACTACACGTATATAGGAAAAAACAGAGTGGGGAAAGAGGGTAGCGGCATCACCATAATTTTCAACAGACTATATTCTTGTAAATGGGAGGACTTTGACATACCGAACAGTGAAGCAGGATATTTTAAACTTCTGCTATCCCCTAATTTGACCTTTTCTGGGATGCTCATCTATCGCTCGCCTGGCTCTGCCAGCTCGTGGGCCACTGCCTTTCCCGAGCTTATTGCCCCTCTACTTCAGGACTCCACGAATTTCACGATCATCGGTGACCTAAATTTGCACTTTGAAGACCCATCTTGCTCGATTACCTCCAATCTTCTTCAGGACCTAGTAGCTCTTAATATCATTTTACACAATTCTGGCCCCACCCACAAAGCTGGGAATCTTCTTGATCCCATCCTCTCCAATCTTGAATACATTGTGTGCAGCCCATCTCTACCCATCCTATGGTCAGACCCCTACTTGGTGACTTTTTCTGTCACTACTAGCTGTCTGTCCAACCTTCCCTCGACCCTCACTGAACTTAGACCTTTCAGAAAATGGAATAATCTGGACCCTATAAACTTAACGCTTATCTTGAGAATACCATACCCCTTAATGAAGTCACCAACATTAAAGCGGAGTCCCTAGTTAACACCTGGCTAACTGAAGCTGTTAATGTATGTCTACCCCAGCAAAAGAAAAAGCACAACCAGCATCACCCCCGCGCCCTGGTTCACAGATGCATTGAAAAAAGAAAAAACCTTATGTAAAAACCTTGAGTGGCGCATATACTACGATACAGGCTCTAAGCAAATATACAAGACCGCCTTAAATAACTACCATATACTCTGCAGAACTGCCAAAAGAGAATATGTCAATACTACCATACTCGAGGTACAAAATCGCCACAAGGCACTCTTTAAGGCTGTACAAGAATTATCGGGAGCAGCATGTCAGCCCAAAGCGCCCTGCCTAGACGCCTCACAATGCAATTCCCTGGCTGAATTTTTTATCTCCAAAATTGACGCCATTTATGTTGATTTTGATAAGCCGATTTCCCCCTCCCCTTCCCCAAAATTACTTGATCCGGCTACCCTATGTGTCCCTGAGGCTTCTGCAGGCAAGCTCCCTACATTTCTGCAACTGAATAGCCCCCCTAACAGGCCTGTTTCTGTGATCTTTCCTGAACCCAAACACTCAGAGGAAATCCATATTCCACCCGCCCAGCAAATTAGTACTTGGAACCTTCTCAACAGCTCTACACTCATCAACATCATCAATAACATAAAATCTGGCTCTCCACTGAATCCACTTCCCCCTCAAATGTTAAAAATTCTGGATACCCCCTCTCTTAATATCATTCTGGATCTACTTAATTCCTCCGTCAGAGAACCAAAGGTCCCCTCCGCTTGGAAACATGCCATGTTGAAGCCACTATTAAAAATGGCTAATGCTGACTCCAATAACCCATCTAATTTCCGCCCTATTTCTCTCCTCCCTGTTTTCTCTAAAATACTAGAAAAACACATTATCACACAACTCACCCGGCATGTTGAATCCAATAAGATCCTCCATCCATCTCAGTCTGGCTTCAGATCCGGCTTCTCAACAGAATCCACCCTGTTGGGGGTCTCAGAAACTATTCGTTGCCGAGTGGATGAGGGGGAGACCCTGGCACTCATTTTACTCAACTTGAGTGCCGCTTTTGACACGGTCTCCCACCCCATCCTCATCAATGCCCTTAGATCATCTGGCATCACCGGCCCAGCCCTCAACTGGCTCATTAGTTTTCTTTCAGACCGTACTTTCCAAGTCTTCTCCCCATCCTCTGTTTCTCAAACCTATAAATCGGCGCATGGTGTTCCCCAGGGCTCCATCCTAAGCCCCTTACTTTTCAATCTGTATGTCAGCTCTGTGGCCTACATTGCGGAACAAGCAGGGTTATCCATCTACTCATACCCTGATGATACACAGATCATCTACTCTCTCTCAACCGGTTCCCATTCTACCCCTTCTTCCCTCTGTGTCGGCCTTAGTAACATCGCAAAGTGGATGCACGAAAACAAACTTAAGCTGAACGGGGGGAAAACAGAGCTTCTCTTATTTGGCAAGAACACTACTCTGTGGGGCCCCCAACATTGGCCCATACAAATGGGTAAGCTCCCCGTTCCATCTAAAACAGCTCGTAATCTGGGCTTCACTTTTGATGATCAACTCTCCATGAAACATCATGTGGTAAAAATCTCCTCCACCTGCATCACCATCATCAAGTGGCTTCGTAAGATCATCTGGATGCTCCCTCAGGAGACCCAGAAAAATGTAGTCCAGGCCTTAATCACTTCTAGACTGGACTACGGCAATATTCTTCTCCTGGGGGCATGCAAAGAGGTAACCCGTAAACTACAGGCAGTTCAACATGGCGGCTCGGCTGCTCTGTAAACTACCTAACACATCCCCCACTTCCAACTCACTTCGTAAATTGCACTGGTTACATATTGAAAGCAGCACAAAATGTAAGGCCCTCTGCTACATGCACAGGATAAACACAGGCCAGGCCCCACCATACCTTAGTACTTTAGTGCATCGATACAGCCCTGCCCGCACCCTCCGATCTTCTAATCAGCACAGGTTTCAAGTTCCTAGAGTTAGGAGAGCCAGGATGGGTGGTCGCTCCTTCTCCGTCCTGGCCCCATCCCTCTGGAAATCTCTTCCATTATCTCTTTGCACGGAACCCTGTTATCTTAAATTTCGTAGAGAAGTCAAGACCTGGTTATTCAACCAATAATGCCGCTTCAGCTTTCAATCTGCTTTCCCCCTCACTTTTGGTCTCTAGCGCCGGGAAACCTCCGGGTAGCTGTGCGCTTTATAAGCTTAAATATAATATTAATAATAAATGACAGCCACAAACTACCGATACAGCTTTCCCATTATTTAATTAGAACGTTGGAACATTAAATACATTTTTGCCATCTGTATGGTACAGCTTCTTTGCAGCAGGCATATTACCCCTGTGCGTTACATTAGATGAGTCAAAACTCAAAACTGCCAACAAACAAATCTCCAATCTATCTCCAGCAAGAAGATAAACAATTAGAGATAACAGTCTTAACACTTTAATAGTCGAAGAATAACTACTGAGATTACAAGGAACTCTTCATGTGTTTTTAAGAGATAGTCATTTTGCTGCACAGTTATGCTGGTTAGGTCGAGCCTAGAGCCAGCGTGCATGCGCTGCTCTGCGAGGCTTCTTGTAGAGGGGTACAGAGTAGAAGCTCTGCCCTCTCTATGTCCATACTTGCCATTGTGGTATGTCGTTGTCGGTCCTAAATGCTGGCTTCATATTAGTCGATATGCTTGTTAGTCCCTCCTTAGTACCGCCTCATCTCCATTTGGCACCTCCCATGGCGACTAGTCCCTTTACTTTGACTGTTACACGGTAGTTGTTATTTTAGACTGTGAGCACTATTTTCGTTAATGAAGTTCTCCTACTGCACGCAGGACGTGCTTTGCTGCATTCTTTCCCCTGCCCCGCCCTCCCTCCCATTGTCCATGTTTTTCACCCCCCTCCTGCTGTCCGGACCATTCATTCCCCCACCCATTGTCTGTGCATTGTCCATGCATTTTACTATCCCCCTCCCTCCCGTTGTCCGTGCCTTTCACTCCCACTGTCCCCCTCCAGTTGTCCGTGCCTTTCACTCCCCTGCCCTCCCTCCATTGTCTTTGCCTTTCACTCCCCCACCCACCCCCCTCCGGTTGTGTCTGCCTTTCACTCCCCCACCCAACCCCCTCCCATTGTGTGTGCCTTTCACTCCCCCACCCACCCCCCTCCCGATGTCTGGGCTTTTCAATCCCAACCGCCCCGTTGGCCGTGATGCTTGCATTAAAGAATTTGCACCCTGTTTACACGTGGCAATGAGCTGCTCACCGCGGCAGACACACGACCAGAGGGCTTTAAAGCGCTTTATATGGTTGCCAGTTACTTTATTTAAGGGCATATTTCTTTGTAACAAAAACACTTGAGCATTAAATGGTTTCAAACTCGTTTGATTTTTGTTTATGAACTTAAAAAACGAACTCCTATTATGGAGTGTATACTGACGTAAACTTCAATAACTTAGAGCCTTTTTGAGAAATTGTGTATAGCTGTGCAAGCATTACTTCATATTTAACCTGGAACACATTAAAACAGCTTTGAACAAATTCAGGGGCATATTATCAAGGGGGTTTACCTCTGCTTTTTGGCTTTAAAAGCCAAGAAAGCGGAGATAAAATGATCTCCCTATTACCTAGCTGTCGCTAACACCAGTTAGCGACAGCTAGTAGGAGATAGCGACCATCTTGGGCCCCGCTTTGCATGTCAGTGATATTTATCACTAATGACATGCAAAGTGGGCGTGCCAAGATGTTAGCGACTGGAAACAGTCGCTAACATCGCTATCTCCTATTACCAACTTTTGGAGATATTCGCGTTAAGTGCGAATATCTCCAAAAGCTAACACCTGCCCCTGAGCAGTTCTTAGCCATGTTATCCAATGGTAGGTGGATTACATGGCTAAGAGCATTAGCTTGGTAATGCATGAATATCGCTGAATTTTCAGCGATATTCATGCATTTCGGCCGATTTTTATCGCTTAGGAGATAAACCTTGATAATAGCAAGGTTCCTAAGCGATAAAAATCGCCGCAGCTCGGCAATAAAAATATTGCCGCTAAACCAACATAGCGATAATTATCGCTAGTTGTTGGTAATATGCACCATACAGGGGACATGGCTAAATTATTAAGCTATCATTTTAATATAGACCGACCGTTCCGGCAATCCTGGTATGTTTTTTTAATCCCGCCCACTTCGACCACTGTTATAAACATGTACGATATATAAGCAACTTTGTCCTTTTGGAAACAAGCCCCGCCAGGTACTCCGTAGTTATGCGGTTACTGAATCCACAATCAAGCCATTGTTTGTAATCATTGTACGATGCGGTGAAGTAATATAACAAGAATCATCTGCAGTAGACAGCCCCATCAGTGCCCCTCCCCCTCAGACGTCCAGGCATCACATAGGGTAAATATTGCCCTCCTCAGTATTCCGTCATCCAAAGAATACCCATTATGAAAAGAAATGCAGAAATTAAACAACACGCCCGAGTTATTAATTTCCCATATCAGCAAAGGGCAATTAATACCAAAAACGGTTTACTTTACAGCCTTTAGATGCATCGAGACTTTGTTTCCTCAGAAGTACCACATCCAGACAGACCCAATGTGAACTAGGTTGCAATATACTCCCACTGCCAGTGTTGTCGGGGCTCCTACAAATGTCATGGGATGCACACATGGTATTCACAGACTCCATGAACTCACATAAACTCGCTCTTTATAAATAATCCCATGTGGTATGTATGCAGTTGCGGCCGGCATGACTCTAGGGTGGGGGGTTCATGCGGGGAGACTGGGGGAGGTGCTTAATAATTTTGTTTTTTAAATAAACGTATCTTCCTGGGTCCCGCGCCGTAGCAGCTCCTGTATGGGTCCTGTGGTAAGGATCAGGAAGCAAGCAGCCACTCCCCCTCCCCTAAGCCAATCACAACGCTGCAACTGCAGCGTTGTGATTGTTGGGGAGGGTGCCCAGCTGGGCACCTATGGGGACCCATTTTCTCTATGTAGACTGCATGCAGCCTACATAGAGAAAAGGGAGTGTGTGCATGACTGGCTTGGTTGACCCCCTGGTGGTATTACCATTTTATGTTTCGCTTCTCGCACTGCGAGAAAGCAGTGAGGCGATGCTCCTCCGCCCTAATGGAGGAGCCGCCCCTGTTCAGTATCAAAGCTGGTAGTGGGTCAGCTTCTTGATGTTAAGTGAATGATCTCCAACCTTGTCTCACTGAGCTTCTTGCAGGATATTTTACCGAGCAGTGGATAGCAAAATTTCACAAATAGGTGAGTAAAGTGACCTTCAGTGGCTGAATGCTGAACCTACTCAGCATATTAAAGATGAGATATGGAGACGCTGACAGGATCCGCCTGCATAGTGAATACATTTCCAGGGCTCATATTTGCTGGCGGAAACTCCACCACTCATAAAGAGCATTGATGGCATTTCCATGGTAAATTTATAGACCCTAAGAGGCCCATTCTATTTCATATCAATCCACAATATGGTGACAAATCCCTGCACGTCCTATATGTGGACTCTAAATGTAACAGATTTTCCTACACTTCATTGGATGAGGCTGGTATTCAAACCATCCTTTTTTGGTGGCTGAGGTTTAGGGCCAGATGTACTAACGTTTGTTGCAGGCGCAAATGGATTTTGGACCCATATGTGACCGCAAAAAATGTGTGGCTCATGTACTAATCCTATTTTGCGAGTCGCAAATGAATATGCGTTTCTCAAAATAGGGTTAGCGACTCGCTACTAAGAAGGGGTGCTCCAAGGGCGTCCTTTTCTAATAGTGACTCCTGCAGCTATGTATGACTTTTTTGCGACCGAAATTGCGGTCACAAAACAGTCGTAGTTTAACACCCTTCACAGAAGTATGGTAAACCACTTGCAAACAGGAAGGGATCCCCAGGGGACCCCTTGCCCTTTGGGAGTGGCTCTCAAAATATTTTTTAAGGGCAGGCAGTGGTGCCAGGGACCACTGCCTGCCCTTAAAAAATGAAACTAAAAAGTTTCATTTTTATTTTTTAAATGTATCCCGTTTTCCTTTAAGGAAAATGGGCTGCATTAAAAAAAAACGCTTTATTTAAAAGCAGTCCCAGACATGGTATTCTACTGACCCCATCAGGCTCCCATCCCTGGCAGTGCCAGCTATTCCCAATGGAGTGGCAAATTGTGACAGCCTCATTATATGCATGAGGCATGCAATTTGTGACCCTATTGGGAATTGCAAACAGTGTCTCAGGCACTGTTGTGCATCCCAATTTGTGTGTCGCAAATGCGACGCAATTTGCGACTCGTAAATTGGTAGGTCGTACATCTGGTGCTTAGTGGTGAATGAGACCTTCTCCCAAAACGTAGCCTAAATCATAGGAGAACCAAGGAGAGACCCCCTAAGACGAAGTATGCCACCTAGATAGAGAGTGTTAGATAGATAGATAGATAGATAGATAGATAGATAGATAGATAGATAGATAGATAGATAGATAGATAGATAGATAGATAGATAGATAGATAGATAGATAGATAGATAGATAGATAGATAGATAGATAGAGTTGGATAGACAGAGAGCGGTGGAAAGACGGACAATTGGAGCTGCATAGGTAAATTGATAGAGAGATAGATAGATAGATAGATAGATAGATAGATAGATAGATAGATAGATAGATAGATAGATAGATAGATAGATAGATAGATAGATAGATAGATAGATAGATAGATAGATAGATAGATAGATAGATAGATAGTGTTGGATAGACAGAGAGTGGTGGAAAGACGGACAATTAGAGCTGCATAGGTAGATAGATAGATAGATAGATAGATAGATAGATAGATAGATAGATAGATAGATAGATAGATAGATAGATAGATATAAACAGCAGAGCTCAAATTAGCAATGCTAAAATTAGCAATATAATAGTTGAAAGTCTATATAAGTAATAATTATGAAAGCACTGAATGAAAGAAAAAATGTACTTTATTGCTTGCATACTAGAGCAAGCATTAGCAAAGCCAATAGGTCGCACCTATACAGGAGCTATTGGCTTTGAAAATTTGATTTTGCCATGTTATACATCAGTGTGACTGCTGTTCAGCATGTCTGAAAGTTAGTGATGTGGAGTGTCCTAGAGTGAAGTGGGAGGAGTAGAGTGTCATAGAATGGATTTGTTGGAGTAGAGTGTCGTAGAGTGGAGTAGGTGGGGGTAGAGTGATGTAGAGTTGAGTAGAACTGAACTACAGTTCAGTGGTTCAGTAGCAGAGTGTCGTAGAGTGCAATGTCATAGGGTGCAGTTTCGTAGAATGGAGTGGAGTGGCGTAGAGTGGTATGACATAGAGTGGAATGGGTGGGGTGGAAAAGGGTGGGGTGGGTTGGAGTGGATTGAGATAGTGGAGTGGATTGGATTTTAGTACAGTGGGTTGGATTGATTGAGTGGAGTGGAGTGGAGTGGGGTGGGTAAAAATGGGAGCACTGGGTGGGGTGGATTGGACTGTAGTGGGCTTGACTGAAATGGGGTGAAGTGGATTGGATTACGATGGGTTGGAGTGGGGTGGTTTATATTGGTTTGGGGTGGGGTGGATTGGATTGGGGCGGGTAGATTGGATGAGGGTTGGGGGGTTTGGAGTGGGGTGAATTAGAGTGTGCAAAAGGGGTGGATTAAATGGGTGGACTCGATGGGGTGTATTGAATTGAAGTAGGGTGGATTGTAGTGGGGTAGATTATATTGGTTTGGGGTGGGGTGGATTGGATTTGGATGGGGTGGATTGGATTAGAATATGTTGGTTTGGAGTGGGGTGAATGAGAGTGGAGAGAAGGGGGTGACATGGACTGGAATGGGTGAACTGGAGTGGGGTGGGTTGGATTGGATTGGAGTGGGGTGGGATGGACTGGACTGGGGTGGATTGGCTTGGAGTGGGGTGGATTGGAGTTAGGTGGGCTGAATGGATTGAGTGGGGTGCATTGAATTGGGGTGTGGTGGGTTGGATTTGGGTAGAGTGGGGTGGATTGGACTACAGTGGGGTGGGGTGGGTTGAATTGGAGTGGGATGGACTGGATGCGGGGATTAGACTGGAGTGGGGTGGATTAAAATGGTGTGGGATGGATTACAGTGAAGGGGACTGGAATGGGGTGGGGTGGAATGGATTAGGGTTGAATGGAGTGGTATGGATTGTAATGAAGTGGGATGGGGTGCATTGGAGTGGAGTAGATTGGATTGCAGTGAGACGGTTGCATTGGGTGGATTTGATTGAGGTGGATTGGGTTGGTGTGAACTGGATTGTGGTGGGGTGGATTGGAGTGGGGTTGATTGGATTTTGATGGATTGGAGTGGTCTGGATTAGATTGGATTGGATTGGGTGGAATGAATTTGAGGGGAATAGATTGAAATGGTTGAGGTGGATTTGATTGGAGTCAGGAGGATTATTTAGGATTGGAGTGGGGCAGATTATTTGGCTGCTGCTTGACTTCCCTTCTATCGCTCTTTCTTCTGTTTCTGTCGCTCTTTCTGCTTTTCTCTTTTGCTTTTCTGCCTCTTCCTTTGACTTTTCTTTTTATTATTTTTTCTTCCTACTTCCCAGTCCTCTCCCTCATCGCCCCTTCGATCCCTGCACCCCCACCCCTCCAGTGTCCATTCCCGCTTCCAAGTTTCCCACCTCCCAGCTGCCCAACCCCCACCCAACAGCACTACTTAATGGCGGCCATGCCACTGGTGCGCCAAAGGCAAGCCCGTCTGCATCTGTCCACGAATGGATGGTGCCCAGCGCCACAACCCCTGCTTCTCAGACACTTCACTGCTACGATGCGAGCACCCTCCTCACCCTCAACCCTGGACCCTACGACGCCTGCCATCTGGCGTCACTGAAGTGGACCCTTGGACCCTTTGCCTGCCAGAACTGCAACTGCACCTTCAGCCACACCAACAAACCAGCTCTTCTCGCCCCCCAGCTGATCAACAGTGCACCTGTTCAGCTATACAGCATCCTCATCAATGTGCGATCCTTCTACAAACATGCCACAGAAATCTGGCACCACCTAGACGCCACCTCTCCTAGCATTGCTTTTTTTATGGAAATCTGGACCAACCACTGCTCCGCACAGGACATCGTTGTCACCATCTACGACGGCTACAAATTCACCTGCAAGGACCACAGTGACCGCCTAGGAGGAGCCCTCGCCATCGTCCACAAAAGCACACTCCGACTGACAACACACTTTAAAGACCCTACAACGACCATCAAACACCTCCACTTCCAGATCCGGACCAACCCAAACACCACCCAGCACAGCTCCCCTGTGTACAGGTCTCCCGACCCGACCCCCCTTTGCCGATACCATCATAGACCTCATCGCACCCCAGGATCTCGCATCTACCAACTACATCCTACTCAGAGGCTTCAACTTCCACCTGGACCAGAACACCGCCTCTCTCCCGGAGAACCTGGCTAACATCGGACTCAAGCAGCTAGTCATTGCACCAACCCACACAGCAGGACACACACTCAACCCCGTCTTCTACTCCTGCAGGAACATCAGCTACAGCCATATCACCGAACTTTCCTGGAACAACCATCACTGCATGCATCTCACCTTTGCCATGCCCACCGTACACCACCGTCATCATCCTCCCTGTCGCAGCTGGATCATGGCCACTGAAGAACTTCTCATTAACTCCCTCAGCACAACTACTCCGTCAACGCCTATGGACACCAACACCGCAGCATGCAACCTCCACTGAAGGATCTCCAACTGTGGTGACACCCTGTCACCCCTCAAGTAAAGACCAAGCAAACAACACTCCAAGAAGGCCAGGTGGTTCACTCCCTCCCTCCACGAGTCCTGACACACCTGCATACATCCCGAGAAGAGATGGAGGAACAACAAAATCTCGGAAATGTATGCAACCTTCAAATCTGCCGTCAACGCACACGACCTCCTCCTGAAAACCATTAAAAAAACAGCCCTCCAAGACAGAATCAATGCCAATGCACACAACAGCAAAGGACAGAGGCCCAACAGAGTGACCAGAGACTTTCCACTCTCCCAACACCCCTGCAAGAAACTTGGCACCTTCTTCCACCACAAGATTAGGCAGATCTACCACAGCTTTGACACCCCATTTCAGGCCACTATACCCTCCACCATTGCATACAACCAAGCTGCACCCCAACAGACCATGCTCTGCTGGGGTGCACTCACAACAGAGGGCACACTCCAGACCATGAGGAGCATCCAATCAGGAGCCCAGATGGATCCTTGCCTGTACCACATCTTCCAGTGAGCAGCAGCCCCAATCAACCCTCAGCTTCGCTGCACCATCAACTGCTCCATTAAAACAGCCACCTTCCCCAATGACTGGAAACATGCTAAGATCCACCCCCTGCTGAATAAGCCATTCTCTGACCCAACAGACCTCAAGAGCACCACCTCCTGTGAAAAACCACTAAGAAAACATCCCTCCAAGACAGAATCAAAGTCAACGCTTGCAACAGCAAAGTACTCTTCGCCATCGTGAAGGAGTTCGCCAGGCCCAACAGCGAGACCACAGACGTTTCCCCCACCCAACACCCCTGCAAGAAACTTGGCACCTTCTTCCACCACAAGATTAGGAAGATCTACAACAGTTTTGACCCCTCATATCAATCAATCAATCAATCAATCAATCAAGAGTATTTGTAAAGCGCGCTACTCACCCGCTAGGGTCTCAAGGTGCTGGGGGGGGGACTGTTGCGGGGGAGGGGGCTGTTACTGCTCGAAAAGCCAGGTCTTGAGTTGCTTCCTGAAGGAGAGATGGTCCTGGGTGAGTCGTAGGTGGGTGGGGAGGGTGTTCCAGGTCTTGGCCGCCAGGTAGGTGAAGGATCTTGCTCCGGTGGTGGTTCTGACGATTCGTGGGACGGTGGCGATGGCGAGGCTGGCGGAGCGGAGCTGGCGGGTTGGCGTGTTGAACGTGAGGCGGTTGTTGAGGTATTTGGGGCCCAAGTCGTGGAGAGCCTTGTGTGCGTGGGTGAGGAGTCTGAACGTGATCCTTTTGCTGGCCACCATGCCCCCACCATCGCATACAACCAGGCCACACCCCAACAGACCATGCTCTGCTGGTCCCTGCACACAGCAGAGGATATGCTCCAGACCATAAAGAGTATCCACTCAGGAGCCCAGGCGTTTCCCTGCTGGTACCACATCTTCCACAGAGCAGCCGCCATCATCGGCCCCCAGCTTGGCCACGCCATCAACTGCTCCATCGAAACCGCCACATACCCCGATTACTGGAAACACGCTAAGATCCACCCCCTGCTGAATAAGCCATTCTCAGACCTGACAGACCTCAAGATCTTCAGACCGATCTCCCTCCTCCCCTTCCCAGTCAAGGTCATATAGAAGGCCAACAACTACCTACTCTCCAAGTACACTGAAGTGAACCACATCCTTGTCACCTCCCAATCAGACTTCCGAAGCAACCACAGCACAAAGATTGCACTCCTGGTCGCTGCTGCCGTCATCCACTCCCTCCTCGACTAGGGCGAAACCACAGCCCTCATCCTTCTAGATCTCTCCGCTGCCTTCGACACCATCTTCCACCAGAACCTAATCACAAGACTCCATGATACCGGAATCCAAACCGAAGCTTTGGACTGCAAACACTCCTTCCTAACAGGCCGGACTCGGTGAGTCATACTACTATTGTTCCTCTCAGGACCCTCGGACATCAGCTGCACAGTACCCCAGGGTTCCTCCCTGAGCCCCACCCTCTTCAACACCTACATGCCCCCCCTCACAGCCATCGTCAGAAGCCACAGACTTAACAACATCACCAATGATCCCACAAAATCCAGACCAACTTCCATAGTGAAATGAAGGTCATTGCAACCTGGATGAAAGACAGCTGCCTCAAGCTCAACTCGGACAAGACTAAAGTACTCATCCTGAGATTCAACCCTTCTGCCTGGGACAACTCATGGTGGCCAGCTGGTCTGGGATCTCCCACACCCGATGGACCACGCACTCAACCTCGGCATCATACTGGACTCATCACTCACTATGAACTGACATATCAACGCAGTTTCCTCATGCTCCACCTGCTTCAAAAGACATTCAGATGAATCCCCACAGAATCCAGAAAGAAAGTCACCCATGCACTCATCACCAGCAGACTTGACTACGGCAATGCACTCTACGCCAGCGTCACCCAGAAACAGCTTGAGAAACTCCAGCATGTCCGGACTGATCTTCGACATCCCCTGCTGCAGCCACATTGTGCAACACCTCTGACAACTCCACTGGCTCCCAGTCAACAAGAGAGTCACTTTCTAGCTCCTCACTCATGTCTACAAAGCTCTACTTGACGAAGGACCAGCATACCTGAACCACTGCCTCATATTCCACATACCCGCCAGACAACTCCGATCCTCCCAACTCAATCTCGCTTCCGTCGCCAGGATCCACAGACCAGAACTAGAGGAATGTTGTTCTCCTATCTCACGGCCAAGACCTGGAACACCCTGCCCCTCCTCGTCAGGCAATCCACATTGCAGACCCAATTCAAGGAGGACCTCAAGACCTGGCTCTTCGAATGATCCTCTACCCAGTCCAACCTGCGCCACCCCTTCCCCCAGTGCCTTGAGACCCTCTGGGGTGAGTAGCTGCGCTTTTTTAAGTCCCTGATTGATTGATTAATTGGCTTGTATTGGAGTGGGGCTGACTGGAGTAAGGCAGATTGATTTCTATTGGAGTAGGGCACATTGTTTTGGATTCGGTTGGGGCAGATTGCTTTGGATTGGAGTGGGGTAGATTGGATTGGAAGGGGTGAGGTGGATTGGATTGGAGTGGGGTAGATTGGATTGGGCTGTATTGAATTAGTGTGGGGTAGATTGGATTGGAGTGGGGTAGATTGTGGCGTATTGGAGTGGGGTGAATTAGGATGGAGTGGGTGAACTGGGGTGAGGTGAGGTGGACTGTATTGGAGTGGGGAGAATTGAAGTGGGGCAGATTGGAGTGAGGTGGATTGGAGTGGTTTGGATTGGAGTGGGGTGGATTCGAGTGGGTCGGATGGGAGTGGGGCAGATTATTTTGGATTAGAGTGGGGTAGATTATGGTGGGACAGATTGGAGTGGGGAGATTTGAGTGGAGGTTGTAGTGGCCAGAGTGTTTTGGATTGAAATGGGGCAGATTGGAGTGAGGTGGAACAGAGTGGGGTGCACTGTTTTGGATTGGAGTGGGCAGACCGGAGTGGAGCAGAATGGACTTGGGCAGATTGCTTTGGACTGGAGTGGGACAGATTGGAGTGGGACTATTGGATTGTGGCAGATTGCTTTAGATTGTAGTCGGGCAAATTGGAGTGCAGAAGATTGGAGTGGACAGATTGTTCTGGATTGGAGTGGGGCAGATTGGAGTGGGGAGGGTTGGGAGGATTGGAGTGTGGTGGATTGGAGTACACTGGGGTAAGAGGTTTGGATTTTAGTGGAAAGGAACAGATTAGATTAGTCTCTGGTGGAATTGGATTGAGTGGGATGGATAGGAGTGCGGTGAGGTGGGGTAGATCAGCAAGAACTAGAGTGGGGCAGATTGAAGTTGGGTCGATTGGGGTGTACTTCACGATTACACTTTAAACCATCATTTCAGAATTTAAACAAACAATGTCGCTTTGTAATAAAATATTCTCATCTTTTGAGAACAGCGCCCACGAACAAAAACAAAAGAAAACATGAGTGCAAAGTGAGAAAAGAAGACCAGCAAAATAAAAGAAAATTAACTATAGAAAATAAACCTTTTCAATTTTGTTTGTCCTGCTGGGCACTTTTTGCCAATCACACACCTTCTGTTTGCAGGCCACCAAAAGTTCAACAGAGCAAAATAGTATCTCAATCACCTTGTGAGCAGCATACCGGCACTGATTAAGTTGAGTCAATCAGTGCTTGGTCCCTGCTCCACAGAGAGGAACGGAAATGATGTTAGGCCTGCCTTGATGAATTACTAGGCTGTAAAGAAGACCACGTAGTTAGACTTTGCGGTAAATAGCGGCCCCAGATTGCGAATTCACAATTTTTTAATGGTTCATGAATTGCATTTAAGAAATCTCAAATTGAGATTCCTTAAATGCAATAAATCGCAATTTAGCGATTTCTATAATTGCAATTTTAGCATTTGGGATGATGAATCACAAATGCAAAAATAGCGCTCGCAAAGGGCCAGATTCTCAGAATCTGGCCCTTTGCGAGCCGATTTCGGCTTGATGAATCTACCTGTAAATTATCTAACATAGTGGTAAACAGCCAATAGGGCACAAACTGTATTTTTTTACCACCTGATATGGAATTTCAAAACCCATGCAAACAGTATGTGAACCCACGACTTTCCCCGGCACAAAGATTACCAGGTAATACCTAGTAAAATATACACCAGGATAAAATGTCCCAATGCCAGGATTTGCAGCTTTCAGGGAAGGAAATCTATATGGTAAAAGAACATGTTATCATTTATTCTAAATAATTGGCTTTTAATCTGAAAGTAAAACTGCCCAGAATAAAAAGCCCAAGTTGCCATACTTGTATTTTATTCCACTAGGTGTACACTACCCAGTATTTATACAGGATGAGTAAGGAATTAAGGTCTAAGGACCTGATTATAACTTTGGAGGTCGTCGGACTGTCTCTTTGGATTTACTACCACCAACTAGGCAGTCTGCCTGCGGTATTACGATGTTAGCGGTTTGCTGAACAAAAGATCGCCGGAGCACCACAGCCAGTGATTCGCGCCAACCCCCTTGATGTCAGTAGGGGAAAAGCAGCTATCATAGGGCGGTACGGTAAAGTTCACCGCTGACCGGATTATGCTTTGGCTTTCCAACAAGCCGACCGTGGCAGGAAGACCACCTGCTTCGAGTCAGCTGAAGTGAAGCATTTTGGGTGCATACTCATTCATTTCCTTTTCTTCCCTTCAGTCTCCCACATGGATCCCTTTCTCCATGTCTCCCCTTCACAGCAGCATCTTGACCCCGAAGGAAATGATGCAGTTGGTGCTGAAATCCAGGCAAATCTGTTTTGTACTATTTACCCATTGACTGTAGTGGGCACATATGATCCACAGGCCAGCAATGGGGAAAGTACTGTTAGTAGGTATTTTATCAAGTGTCATGCATATGTGTACATTCAACACTAGTGCAGCCGAAATATACACTGTTTTGTTGCCCTCACACACCCCAGGGGGTTACATTCTTCATCATCGAGCAGGTGTTCCCCATCGGGCCAGCGCTGCAATGCCCTACAGGTACCCGAAAATGTCTTTTTATTCCAAATGCAGAAGGTGTGCGCTATTTGCTGGGTTTTGTCATAGTTCACTCACTGGTGAGCCTACCCTGCCCTCCGAGCAAGCAGAGGGACAGGGTAGGTTCAGCAGCAAGTGGACTATGACAAATCCCTGCAAATAGCGCAAATAGTGTACGCCTTCTGTGTCGACCGTTAGGACATAGCTTCCCATGCACCCGGTTGGACAACCGCTGTTTACCACATAATATACAGGTACCACCCACTGTTGGGTGACCAAACATCTTATATTTTTTCGTGGGGTTGGCAAAGTAGCCCTGCTTTTGGTCATGAGGAAGCGCCACGGATCAGCCTGACCATTCGGCACGTAACAAGTCGACCTGCATTTTCACTTTATGAGCTACTTGGGCACATCATTTTACCTTAGAAGGAGCATCAACTTTTTAATCTTGACAGGGGAATCACCAGAATAAATACCTGTATCTGACAACCCCTAGCCAATTTTAGCTCACCTTCATCTCATCGCACTGATCACCTCACATTAGAACACCTTAACACTCATCATACGGCATTCGGAATAAAAAGATCTCTGCCAAAGTGACCCTTTGGGGGATCCGTAGGGCATTGCAGCACCAGCCTAACGAGAAGCACCCACCCGATGATGATGCATGACACCCCCGCGGTGTGTGAGGGCAACACAAAACAGTCTTGTTGACTGTCTGCCCTTTGATCTGTCAATGACCTTTTCCTCCTCTGCTGGAACAGTAATCTCCCCTTGTTAATTGACCATATATTTTAGGGCACTGGACCTTTAACCGCTCAGAGTACCCCCCCTCTTCTATTTGTTGATACTAGTCAAAATATACACACCTACATCGGCACATATGAAAAGATATACACTACCGACAGAAAAACCGACATTGGACCAGCCGGAACATTGTAATACGGCAGGCAGGAGACCTCTGCCGCGGCAGTACCACGATAAGACCGTTGAACCCGTAATCAGGCCCTAAGTATTAAATGACAGAATATCCAAACCTATACATTCAAATTAATGATAACCATTATAACACTTAAAATGCCTTGAAAATATAACAGAGTACCAGCAAATTAAAATGTGCCTAGGAAAAGCACCCAAAGTGTGGGAACAGTGGTGTGGGATATCTCCTATTCCTTGTGGTCACACCCCTACAGGTGTGATTATACCCTACTTGGGACTTACTTCACCCAGCTATATATCGGATAAAGCACATCCTGCCATACTTTAAAAGGATATTGCAAGTCACAGAGGAGTTCCATGACCATATAGAGGAATGAGGCTGCATGCTAGGGGATGGATCTCTGAGATGACTTGCAACACACTCATACTTTATTCTTTATGTAATCTGGCTACACTCACCCTTCCCACAAACTGATTAAATCCTGGGTGTGTTGCTTTTTCATATGAAAGAAACAGGATGTTTTCAAACTTGAATACTTATAGGTAACATTTCTAGTGCAAAATTAAGCACAAAAAAGAGCAGGTAGATAAAGTAATGCATAAATATACTAGAATCAGTTTAATACTAGTGAGGTTGAAACATGCAGAGAAATTCCATCCTTCCTAAAATGAGCAAACAATAAACATGTTGCTATAAATATCTCGTTTCTGCTTATCACTGATCATATAGAAAAGCGGAACAGAAGGAGGAAAAGCATGGTTTCATGTTTTTTTTTAGGGATGTAAATGTAAATGTATTGGCATTTATATAGCGCACTACTTACCCATAGGGTCCCAAGGCGCTTCGACCGCTGCGAAACCCTTCCTGGCTTCCCTGAGAGATGGTCCCTTAATGGGTATCTCCAGGGTGAGACCAGGCATCCCCAGCGGTCTGGTGGGGCCGTTAGTGAAGATGAGGCAAGCTAATGCCCAGAGTTGCCGAGTGTGATCGCTGATCAGAGTGGGCACCGAGGCGAGAGAATTATCGAGTCCGCTGACCCTGGTCCAGAAAACTGCCGCGCCGGGAATCGAACCCTGGTCCCGGGCCGTCCTCTGCTCTCGGGTCTGCCGCCTCTAACCAGTGAGCCACACTACTTCACAGGGAGATTTAATTATGTTCTGTGTCCTGACTTTTCCCTCAGCTGCTGGCTCTGGCAGCAGGCATTGTGATGTCAGAACTCAACTGTAATAAGTTATTGAAGTTGAGGGCCTACTTAATTTCCTTATTACAAGAAAGACACTTTTACAGAGGGATTTCAGGATCCAATGAGGGAAATTTGCAAGGGGATAATGCCACCAGAACGTCATTTTTACCAACGTACCAGTTGCACAAAGCCCTGCAACATTTTTACAAAGTTGCGGTAAGCCACTTTTTGTGTCTTAACGCTACTTTGTAAATATGGTGCCAGTTGGAAATGGGATTTCTGGTTGGCTAGGGCATGCACCTAAGCCAGGCAGAAACCACCACTCTAGTCAGGGCAAGGGAGTTACAAACTGAAGATAACCCCTGCTAACCCCCTTGGTAGCATGGCATGAGCAGTCGGGCTATGCACACCACAAAAGAAACTCCACACAAGGTTATATCAAAATAGCCTTTGTAATATCCAAAACACATTAGATCATAATCATACAATGTGCACTGTGCCAACTGGCACTCGGCAATATTCACAAGGGACTATATACAGGGCAGGGCCAACGGGGCCACTGTCAGAACCATCACAAAGCACAAGTAGCAAATGTTCAGCATTATCATATTAGGCATAAAACACTTTAGGCCCACACCTCATTAGCATAAACACATTACGCAATAGGCATCATTCTAAAACATCATAGCATGACATTAGGCATCACAAACATAAAAACATTACACAATAAATCTCAAAGCATAAATACATTATGCAATATCTGTAGGCATGAACTCCTTAGGCCTAAACAACCTAACATAAACACATTATGCCCACATCAACACATGGCATGAGCACCTAACCACAGACATACACACATTGGGCATCACATTAGGGCTTTGCGCCCTACCAATACTGACCCCCTGGCCCTCTGTCCAAAATATCAGAGCTTCTAGTGAGGCCTTCCAAATGGCCCCCTGGCCCGCTGTCCAACATGTCAAAGCTTCTAGTGGTGCCTCCCAACTGGACCCCTCCCTGCCTTTGCAGCTAAACCAAAGTGCGCAAATGTGCTGGGGCGTGGGGTGCTTCTCACCCCTTCCTTAGCGAGAAAACCAATATGCCCCCGTAGGTACAGCTGCCTGTGCTCCCACGGTGCAGCTGTAGAATTTAGGCCACAAATGGGCACTGACACCAACTGTGCCGTAGAGGCCACACTCCGGGATCTCTGATAAACTGGCTCCAAGCATTGCAGCTGCCCTCTGTCCGGTGGGGCAGCTGTGTGAATATGAGCACTGGCACCCACGGTGCCCTGGGAGAGCCCCTCTGGGACTCCTCCTAGTGCCTTCGATTGGCACCAACAATCATCAAGATGCAGTCTCCCCTCAGTGCGACTCCTTTGTGGTCTGCGCTTCTTCACGCCGGGCCCTGGGAGCTCTCTAGGCTCTGTTCAGCTCTCCTCCTCTCGCCTCACTCCCTGTGGTTCCATGATTCCGAATTGGGTGCGATAGTTCCGAAACCCGATTTATAAAGATTGTCGGAAATGGATGATCTTGGTGTCAGCAGACCGCAAATGACAAGTCTAACGTGTCTGAGTGTTTTCGTATGAATCGATATAGGAGAACACTCTGCATTTGAGGATTTAGTTTGAACCCTCGGGTTCCATTTTGTATGTGGCAGCCATCTTGTATGGTTGCCCTAACATAGGCCCTATGATTGTGGCCGAACGAGTCCTTGACACGTATGCCTTAGCTGACTTCTGGTTGACCTGGCCGAACTGACTCCTCACCTGGAGCGAATCCTGCTGAGCCAGTTCCTTGTTCAGCAGCTGCACTGATAAAGATCAAAGAACAGGACATGGTCCGATTTTATGGCCCACCGTTCCCACTCCTCTATCTCCTTTCCATCTGTTTCTACCTTTCCTTTACGACATGTTCATCGATCTGGGTTGAAGGTTTTATGATGGGTTTGTCCGGCCTGATCGAACAGGAAACTAGCATGTGTGCGATCGTTTTGGTGGGCTGGACAACGGAAAGTGGGATTAACTTTGACTGTCGTGATTCGCTACTTTTTGAAATGCTACTTGTTCATTGGTTAGTTTTGTATGCACCGAATGCAAATTTTGATGTTGCCAGAAGCATAATTTTCGGCATAAAAGACCGAGTTTTGTTCATTGAGAGTGTGCAGTCTCTGTCGAACTACCCGTGTGTACTTCGCAGACCTCTGTCCCTGGTTGCAACCATTAAACTTTGGTCTTTGACGTCATCGAGAAGTATCCTGTGTCTCTGTTTGCCAAGACAGGGGAATCCGGGGTCTTTGGGTGTTGCCCTGACACCGCTGGGTTATTGTAATAGTATCGGTTCTGAGAAAACCCAGTACCTCATTTGGCGCCCTCGTGGGGCTACTTCAGCGGTACCGGTCCAAGCCAGAGGTTCGTGAGGAGCTTCGTGTGAAAATTCCAGAGGTTGGCCAGCCACTTCAGCGACCCCTGTATGCCGACGTGGTTCCGAAGGTCTTTGCTGCGAGGTTTCCCGCGTCCCGACGGCTACGAAGGACTGCTGCCCTGACTGTCGCCCTGTTTTGGAGCCTTATACGTTTGTAGAGCGAGAAGATTGACGGGTCTTCTGGTGACGCCATCGACAACTCAGTTAAGTATAAAGGGAGCGTCTCCTAGTTCTTAGTTTGTTTTGTATCCTTTAGTGGATAGCTTTGATTTGGTACCTGCAGGCCCCAAAGCCAAGGGATTCGTGTATTCACGAGCTTATCGATTTTAGATTACCCTTGTTGTTGGAAGCTAGACTAGTGAGCAAGATGCCTGGTTTTAGCAGTCTTAGGAATTTGTTTAGTTGTGGTACTATGAGGGATTCGCGGTTAGAGGATTCGTGTCCGGTTCCTCCAATCGGAACTCCTACATACGAGTTGTACGTGAAGCATGGAGTAGGTCCTATTAGCTATAATGAGATTTGGGTAAAATATACGAAGAATGACGGTGTCCTACAGTGGCCCCGTTATGGTAGTTTCGAGACAGAAGTCTTAGATAATCTTGAAGTGAGGTTGTTTAAGAAGAAAGCCCGGCCGGCGATGTTTGACTCTTTCCGCATATGGCGCAAGGAAGCCAAACAGAAAGAAATTAAGTTAGCGAAGAAGAATAGAAAGGGTATGTCAGTGGTGCAAGCCGCCGTTGCATACAGAAATGATGAAGAAGAGAAAGACAGTGAGCAGATGCTTAGAGTGAGGAAGTTAGCGGTAGACAGATGCTACCCAGTTTTGCCAAATAGAGAGCAGAAATACGAAAAGGATCTTGTGAAAGACCCTTTGATGTCGCATTTGCTAAATTCACCACCACCTTATGTGCAGAATGCTACGGCACCACCACAGCCTGTTGTGGCCATGCAAGCTCCTGTTGCTTTGCCTCCTGTTATTCCTCCACAGCCAGCTTCTTCGTTGGTTGTTGTTCCTTATGCGCAGCCTTCTCAAGGGTTGCCCACTTTGCCTCTTCCTGTTACTACTGTTCCTATGCCTGTTTCGACTATGGATCCTACTACTACTGTTTCGTCTCCTCTTGTTCTTCCGACTGTTCCTTCTCCTAGACAGCGGATGACCGCTGCCTTTTCTAATTTTCTGACTCCTATTTTGGGGTAAATGGGTATGTCTCCTGTGAGTGAGCGTAGACAATCGCGTAGCCAATTGCCCGATACAGATGAGCGAGTGGTCCTTGACCATATGGCACGTAGATGGGTGACGTATAAGTCCCAGTATGATCTAGAAGGTATTATGGATGTTTTCCGACAATGGGAAGCACCAAAGCAGCGTTATGTTTTTGAGCTTATGTGTGCATTTCTCCATGAACAATGGATGTACGAATTGGGTAGAGTTCCTGTAGCATTGTCCCGATTGCGTTCGGAGTTTGCCAAAGGAACGATTGTAAGTCTACCCGATGTTGAGAAGGCGGTATCAATGTTACTGTTGCTGCGTAGCGGTGTTCCTACTGAACAGCTGTTTGATCCAGATTCGTCAGTTAGGAGACATGCGCGTCAATATCCGATGCGAGAGGTTCCTCCAGTATAGAGACCTGCTGATGCTGCTGCTAATCCACCGGTTTTAGCACACTTTCAGCGTGTGTGGGTTCATTTACCATGGAAGCGTGCAGACGTTCTAGCGCTTAAGCAGACTTTAGCAGATCCGCGAAAGAATCCACCTGGATATTATAAAGAACTTGCGCAAATTGTGAGTTTGTGCGTTATGACTTTGGCGGATATAGATATGCTCTTTGGGAATGTTGTTCCACAGTCCATCTGGAATGTCATTCGACATACAGATCATGATAATGCATTGGGCGATTCGAGGGTGAATCTCGCTGCAGCAAATGATAGACAAGTTGGAGGTGCTAAGCCTGAAGATGTTATTACTGAACTATCTGGTAGGATTATTACTCTCATGAAGACTTTTATGCCTGAAGTCAGTGTTAATTGGGGCAAATTGTCAGCCTGTAAGCAGAAGAAAGAAGAGTCTGTTTCAGACTTTTTCTCGCGTTTCGAGGAAACCTTTGTTGATCATAGTGGTCAGGATATGGCTACCGAAGGTGGCCAGAGATTATTTGTTGATAAATTCGTGCACAATCTTCTTCCTGAGTTGTGTACTAAGTTGAAGGATTCCGAGAGTTCTTGGCCTGTTTCTACTTCGGCGCAGAGTTCTTGCTACGGCTCAGTACTACGAGAATAGGCGTAAGGATGAGTTAGAGAGAGCGGATAAGAAGACTAAGGAATTGAAGACTAAGGTTCTTCTCCAACAAGCTTATCCACCTCGTGTTAGTAATCAGCGCGACTATCAGCAGCCTCAACAGTATTCGAGGAACTAGCAAAGAGACGAGACTCCTCAACAGCAGCGTGTTCAATATGGGCCTAATCAGTGTGCATATTGTAGAGAAGAAGGCCATTATAAGAACAGTTGTCCGGTTTTGTTGCAACGTGCTAATAGTGCTCCTGGTGTTAGAGGTAGAAGTGCTCAACAAGTGCCTAGAGGTAGAGGTCGCGGACAGAACGCGCGCCCTTTGCCTCCGCAGAATTCAATGAACAGTTTTGATCAACAGCAGAATTCTTCTGGTAGGTCTACACAGTACTACGTAGATGATTACCATGTTGAAGGCGATGGAGAGCAAGGTAATGATTGTTAGGACAGCCATGGACAAAGAGAGGGAGTTGTTTCAGTTCCGGTAGATCAGAGTGGACCTTACGTGGAAGTGATTGCATCAGGTGTGTCAGAGCCTTTTCTGCTAGACACTGGTGCTACGAAGAGTTCTATTATGCATTCTAAACTCCTTGGCGCACCTTTGTCTGGCTTTAATAATGTTTCTATAGGTTTTTCTGGCGCCCCCATTATGAATCCGATTTCCGTTCCATTGCCTCTTTCTGTTGGTCCTCGTAGGTTTGAAGCACCCCTTCTTTTGACTACAGGTTGTAATGAGAACTTACTAGGACTTGACTTGTTGAAGAGATTATATGCGACTTTGTACTGTTCTCCGTCAGGAGTACATCTTACCTTAGGTGAGAATGTGATTTCTCCGATATATGTCTCAAAAGATTGTCTTCCACCTGAATTGTCTTCTTTACCAGACTCATTGTGGGCTACGGGTCCAAATGATGTGGGCCTGTTAGACATTCCCCCACATGTTGTGACGTTGAAAGCGAATGCTCAGTTACCACGCATTCCGCAAGATCGTATTTCAAGTGATGGTGAACGAGCGCTTTTAGCAATCATTTATGATCTGATTGACAAGGGTGTTATTGAAGAGACTCGAGGTAATGTGTGCAATAGTCCGGTTTTGCCTGTTCTGAAGAGAACTGACTCTTCACAGCCTCCTGTATATAGGTTTGTTATCGACCTTCGCGAAGTGAACAAGATCGTTGTTCCGCAATTCCCTGTTGTACCCGACATTACTGCATTACTGACATTGATTCCAGCTTCTGCTACCTGGTTTTCGGTGATTGACTTGAAGAATGCTTTCTTCAGCATCCCGATTGCCATAGAGAGTAGAGATATCTTTGGATTCTCTTTAGGAGGACGAAGCTTCCGCTTTCAGCGCGCTCCTCAAGGTTATTGCCAGAGTCCATCAATTTATAGTCAAGCTCTGAAGACGCAACTTGACTTGTTGGCCTTACCTGAAGGTGCGGCCCTTATCCAGTATGTTGACGATTTGTTGGTCGCTGCTGATACTGAAGACATATGTAAGGATGCCACTGTGTCCTTGTCTTATTTATCCGATTGCCATCACAAAGTTTCTCTTTCCAAACTACAATTTTGTCGCCAAGAAGTTACCTACCTAGGTCACCTCTTATCGAAGGAGGGAAGGAAATTGACCCCAGAAAGAATCCAGACTATTGCGAGAATGAGTGTCCCTACGACACAGAGAGAAGTACGTGCGTTTTTGGGTATTACGTCGTACTGTAGACAGTGGATCCCAAATTTTTCCCTTTTAGCGAAACCTTTGATAGCTCTTACGGTTAAGGATACTCCAACTCCTATTCCTTGGACTGAGGAATGCCAAAAGAGTTTCTCTGAATTACGTAATGCGTTGTGTTCGGCTCCTGTGTTGGGAACTCCCGACTACAGCAAGCCTTTCACATTGTATGTCCATGAAAGAGAAGGATGTGCATTGTCGGTTTTGACCCAACAGTTTGGCGGGAAGCAACGCCCATGTGCGTACTTTTTGTCAACTTTAGATCCTGTGGTCAGAGCGTTGCCGAGTTGCTTGAGAGCAACTGCAGCAGCGGCTGTTTCGATTCGACAATCTGCTGGTTTGGTTATGGACAATACGCTAGTGGTTATGGTTCTACATGCAGTGGATACCTTGTTGAATCGGACGAAGACACAACACTTGACTAGTGCTCGGTTGTCAGGGTATGAGCTTACATTGTTAGCGAGCCATGTGCACATCAAGAGGTGCAATACCCTAAATCCGGCTACATTGTTGCCGATTTCGCTTGAGACAGACGATGATAGTGAAGATCAACACGATTGTTTCTTGAGAACTGAAGAAGAGACGAAAGGGAGGATAGATCTGAGAGATACTCCTCTTCCTGATTGTAATGATGCCTTGTGGGTTGACGGCTCGTGTTTTAAATTACCAAATGGCGATACCACTGCAGCATATGCCGTGACGACTTTACATACAGTTGTCGAAGCTGCACGTATCCCGTATAATTCTGCTCAAGCGGCGGAATTGATTGCACTTACGAGAGCATGTGTGTTGGCGAAAGGGAAAAGAGTGAATGTATATACTGACAGTCAGTATGCCTTCGGAGTGGCTCATAGCTTTGGACGATTGTGGCGTGAACGTGGATTTTTGACATCGCATGGGACGAAAATCCAGCATGGGCAGCTGGTGAATGAACTTCTTGAATCTCTTACGCTACCTTTGCAAATAGCGATTGTGAAATGTAGTGCCTATAGAAAGATTACGGATGATGTTGGTCGTGGTAATGCGTTTGCGGATGAGGTTGCGAAAGAAACTGCTAGGAATGTGACGAGTCGAATGTATGTTGTGGGACCAGCGAGATGGGTTCCAGAGAAAAGCATGTGCGAAGACACTATTGAGAGCGTGAAGATTATCCAGAGTGAGGCTTCCGAGAAAGAGTTGGATGAATGGAGAGAGAGTAAGGGTAGGTTGGATTCGAATGGTTGTTGGACTGATTTGTCCAAACATTAAAGATGGTTGCTGCCAAACGCGTATGTGCTTCCAGTTGTTACAATGGCACATGGATTGGCACACATTAGTGTGAAAGGGATTTACAAGTTGTTGGCTCCGGTTTGGCAGAATGTAGGAATACCTAAATGTGCATAGAATTTGGTTAAGAATTGTATGGTGTGTTTGATGCATAATCCTGGCAAGGGAACTCCAACACCAGCTGGTCATTTTGCTCCTCCTACGTATCCGTTCGAGGCTTTGCAGCTAGATTCCATATGGAAAGATGCAACAACTTAAAGTATGTGTTGGTAGTTATTTGCTCTTTTTCTAGATGGGTAGAAGCTTACCCCCTTAAGGACAACACTGCTTTGTCCACTGCCAAAGCTCTGATAAAAGAATTCTTCCCTAGGTTTGGATTGCCGAGAATCATTTGGAGTGATAACTAAAGTGAGTTTGTGGGACAAGTGATGAAGAGAGTGTGTGACGGTCTTGGAATTAGGCAGAAATTTTATGCTGCAAATCATCCCCAATCAGCTGGTTTAGTTGAGTGCTATAATGGCACTCTGAAACTAAAGTTGGCCAAAATTCAAGAGAGCACTGGTTTACAATGGCCAGATGCTTTGCCATTGGCACTTTTGTCCGCCCGAATGACTGTGCATTCGCGAATGGGTTTGAGTCCATATGAGGTTGTGTTTGGTCGCCCGGCGAATATTTGGGGCGTACCAAGACCAACGAGATTTAGTGACCTTGAATACCCTGTTTTGCTTTATTACTTGCGTGAATTGACAACTAAAATGAGTGTTTTACGCCAACAGGTATATAATTCTCTTCCGCAAGCTACAGAAGATCCAGGCCACGCAATCGAACCTGGTTCTTGGATCTTTGTGAGGAATTTCCAACGTACAAAGAACGAACAGCCCCGTTGGACTGGACCCTACCAAGTCCTGTTGTCGACGAGATCTGCGGTGCGAGTTCGTGGGAAACGCCACTGGATACACGGCTCCCACACGAAGAAAGCACCCTTACCTTTGCCGTATGATAAGTGGGTTCAGGATGGTCTCGCAGATTCTGAGACCGAGACTGTCCCGAAATTTGTTACGTTCAGTGATGCTCGTTTGATTGGGACTAATTCAGAGTTTGAAAGTGATCGTCTTTTGCAAGCATCAATACCTCCTGCAAAGCGGTTGGACACTACCGAGCCTCATCTTTTGTTTGCTGATCAAGAGTTACCTGGAAGAGACAGATACAATTTGAGATCGAGAACTAAGGACAAATAAAATTAATAAAGTTGATTTTTTAATGTTTGCAGGTTAACCCTCCACCAAGGATCTACGTATTTTTGTTTTTCCGAGCTGCCATCCGGTTCTTGCTGCTAGGGTCGCGGTTGCTACCAGTCTTGGGAGTGTAAGTCTGAGACACTAGGTCTTGGGTTCTGTTGGACCGAGGCAGCCTTCCTGGGTGCAGCAGAGGCACTCTCAAGCAGAATCAACCAACCACCGCGGGCAGCACCTTTAGTTTAGGATGGATTTCTTTGAGTTGGAGAGACCTGTGCAGACACTGACTTTTAGAAAACGCATTTGCAAAATAATGTTGAATAAATGTTTTTTGATACCATGCATACTTTTACTATTGAGTTTTGTGATTTTTATAATTGGTTACGTAGCATTTGTTTTTAAAGTGACGTCTAATTCGGTGCACAGACAAAATATCGTCTCCAAAATATCGACTGGACATAATATCGAGTTTTAAATATAGACTGGACAAAATATCGACTGGACATAATATCGACTACAAAAATATTGTTTTTCAGGTAAGTGAAGTAATATCGACTGTATAAAATATAGATAGCAAAAATATCGAATTTTTAATGATATATAATATTTTATAGTGTATTTTTATGTAATAATATGTGTGAAAAGTGTGTATTAATGTTATAAAATATTTTATTAAATGAATTTTGTTTTTTTAATAATTGCGTAATGTAATTCTGTAGCGGGTTGTGGGTTTATAGGGGAATAGGGTGGGAAGTAATTTAATAATAATTAATTAATTAATTAATATATGTTTGTAAATATTTATAATTAATAATTAATTGATAATTAATTAATAATAATTAGTTAATTAATTAATATATTTTTGTACATATTTTGTATTAGTAATTAATAGGTAATTAATTAATTGTAATTAGTTAATTACATTAATTAGAGTACATTTTAATATATATAATTTTGTGTTATTGTTAAGTAATTAATTGGGAAAAAATAATATTAATTATTAAAATAATTACAGCTAATGTGCTAATATATTTACTTTATTGTTATTGTTAATTAATAATAATTTTGTAATTAAATAATATTGATACATTTTGGGTAAAGGAGTATTTTTAGGGTTCAGGGTCAGTTTTCAGTTTTTGGGTAAAGGGGCATTTTTAGGGTTTTGGGTCCGTTTTAAGTTTTAGGGTAAAGGGGTATTTTTAGGGTTCAGGGTCAGTTTTTAGTTTTTGGGTAAAGGGGCATTTTTAGGGTTCAGGGTCAGTTTTCAGTTTTTGGGTGAAGGGGCATTTTTAGGGTTCAGGGTCAGTTTTTAGTTTTGGGGTAAAGGGGCATTTTTAGGGTTCAGGGTCAGTTTTCAGTTTTTGGGTAAAGGGGCATTTTTAGGGTTCAAGGTCAGTTTTTAGTTTTTGGGTAAAGGGGCATTTTTAGGGTTCAGGGTCAGTTTTCAGTTTTTGGGTCAAGGGGCATTTTTAGGGTTCAGGGTCAGTTTTTAGTTTTTGGGTAAAGGGGTATTTTTAGGGTTCAGGGTCAGTTTTAGGTTTTTGGGTAAAGGGGTATATTTTAGGGTTCAGGGTCAACAAATAAGATTGTAAAAAATTATTTTTATTATTTTCATTTATCATTTAATTATTAAAATTTAATTTAAGTATTTTTAAGTATATTTTAGTAATTAAAATTTAATATTAATTTAATTTAACACTGTTTTTAATAAAGTCGATATTTTTTACATCTATATTATTGTTAACGATATTTTGTACTCGATATTTTTGTATTTACCTGTTTGTAGATACAAACTCGATATTTTGACTGTCGATATTTTGTCCACGATATTTTGGCAAGTCGATATTTTGTCCCTCGATATTATTTCAGTGATCCGTCTAATTCCACTGTGCAACCTACACCTTCACCTACTATTGTCAGGAATGCCACTGCAAGAGTCCAGGTGTTCCGTCTTGAAGATGACTAGTCCCAAGAACCAACAAGCGTGTCAAGGAGTGTAACACCAGACACAACCGGTTAGTCCCTAAAGGGAAAGGGAAGTGGGGAAGGGAAAGGGTAGTGGATGGGGGAAAGGAAAGCGAGAGAGAGAAACAACAAACACAGGATCTCTTCCTGAGACGACTGTCTGTTCTCTCCCGAAGTATTCTGAGCTTTCTTGACCAGTTGTGAATTATTTGACAAGCTAAACAATTGTGAAAGCAACATAAAATAAGACTAGTTCCACTGTATCACAATATCTTCTTTCTGTACTATTAACTCTTTCTTAGAAACTAATGTACATACCGATCACAAGTAAAGCTCATTCCTATACTTCTAGTGCAAGTTCAATGGGCTTCTGTAACACATTACTTTTCTTCCTTCACCTTAAATGAAATATAAACAGATCAAGCTTTATAAATAGACCAAACTGTAATCGCACTTTTGAACTGTTCTCTGAACCAAGTAACTGATTAGTACAACAGAACTGAACCTTCTTGCATGCAAGGTGCTTGCTTACCTTGCACCAAAGTGTCGATCAGTTACTGGGTTCTGTAGAAACAAAAAAAAAGAAAATACAGACCCAGAAAACAAATGCTCTCAAAGAATACACTTGTCAGAGTAGTTGGCAGTTTAAATGACACTGCTTCACTCTTTCTATGCAAACATTGGTTCTCATACAAGATAGTCTTTACATTGCTTTACAACATTTATAAATCCTCTAGAAAGTTGTTACTCATTGTTTTTGCCAAGGTTTGTTTGAAGGCTACAGGCAATTGTTTGAAGACTACGAGCAAATAAACATCAAGAACCCCTTGAACACAAAGTCTTCCACAAGAAAAGGCTACTCGCTTGAAATGTTTTTGCCAAGGCTTGTTCCAAGTCTCTTGCATGTATTTTAGTCTTACTTGAATAGGAACGGGAACCGGAATCTGGGGAACCGATGTGGATGCAGGACAGGCTGGTCCGGCAGCAAATGCTCTCCTACGGCGAAACTGGAAGTCCTGGATTCGTCCGTGGATGCGCTCGAGGGTTGAAGGATCGTTCCAGGTGGAGACAGACCTTCCGAAGGTGGGTAGGGTCGAGATGCACGGAGGCGCGACCAGCGGTGGGGCAGGGAGCCGACGAAGCGATCTGGAGCTCTTGAAGCGGCGCTTTGACGAGAAGCGAAGCGTCGCATCCCCAGTCGGCAAGCCTTTTATAGGCTTGTTTACACGTGTTGAAAGGCGTCTGTTGAGCGCACCCGCACAACGTGTTCCCCATTGAATATTCATAACGACTTTCAGTTGGAAGTTACAACAGCATGTCCCATACAAACCCATGCCACAGAATAGTTAACAAGCATTTCTAAAGCCAAGGCCCAATTACACCGTACTGTGTGTGATTCTGATTACATTATACTGTGTGTGGTTTAGTATTTCGTGACAGTCCCCCCCCCAAAGGCCTCCTCAGGGGGCGTGGCTTGTCTGGATACAATGCATGAAAGGATCGAACTAAACGAGGAGCATGCACATTGTTTTCTGGTTCCCAAGATCTTTCTGAACTATCAAAACCTTTCCAATCAATTAAATAATACAAACGTCCTCTAATTCTCTTAGAATCTAGGATCTTCCTGACCTCATACTCTACATGATCTCCTATTATGATTGGGGGAGGTGGTGTATCAGGTCGAGTGCCTGGTTGTACTGGCTTAATCAGGGATACATGGAATACTGGATGGATTTTGTACTCTTCTGGAAGCTTTAATTGTATGGACACTGGATTAATGATTCTCTCAATGGGAAATGGGCCAATGAATCGTGGTTTTAATTTTCTAGGTCCTTCAATTTTTATGTTTTTAGTTGATAGACATACCTGATACCCGGGTTTATAGCTAGGTGCTGGTTTCCTATGCTTATCTGCGTACAATTTCATTTTGTTTTTCTGTTTTGTCAGTGTTAATTTTACATGTTCCTGGAATTTACACAAACTGTCTAGTCTTTCAGTAACTGCTGGTAAATAGGTCTTTTTTTCTGGAAATATGACCGGCAGTGTTCTGGGATGTTTACCAGTGAGAAAATAGAATGGTGAACAACCAAGGGCTGAATGTACAATGTTGTTATAAGTGAATTCAGCTAAGGGCAGAGCTTCGGTCCATTCTGAGGACAAAGTAGTGGTCAAGCAACGCAAACTCTGTTCCAGATATTGGTTAACCCTTTCAGTTTGACCGTCAGTTTGAGGGTGAAAGGCTGATGATAATGCCAGATCAATTCCTAACTGACCACTCAATTGCTTCCAGAATTTAGAAAGGAATTGTGGGCCCCTGTCGGAAATTATTTTTAGTGGTAAGCCATGTAATTTCACTATATTAGCCAAAAACACGTTACTGAACTCAACTGCTGAAGGAAGTTTAGGTAACGGAATGAAATGTCCCATTTTTGATAACAGATCTACGACTACTAAAATAGTAGTCATCCCTGATGATTTTGGCAAATCTGTTATGAAATCCAGACTGATAGTATGCCAGGGTGTTGGGGGCACTTCCAATGGTTGCAATAAGCCCATTGGAAAGGAATGGGGATTCTTTTGTCGAGCACACACGGGACAAGCTTGAACGTATCGTTGGACATCTGATTTCATGCCTTTCCACCAAAAATACCTTGGACACAATTCTACTGTCTTGCTAATTCCTGGATGGGCCTCCACAGCTAGGTCATGATTCCATTTTATTACCTGTTCCCTCAAATCTTCTTTTGGAATAAATATTTTATCTTTTAGATAAAACAACCCATCAGATACAGAAGTCTGTTTTTGTGCAAGCCAATCATCTTGACTTAACTCTTTTGTCTGATCCCTGAGCATGGACAAAAAATCTTCCTGAATAATTTCTGCGCAGATCTTCTCTTCAGGGATACTGCTCTGTTGCACTTTACCTGACTCCCTGTCCTTAATGCAAACCAAACGAGAAAGAGTGTCAGACAGTAATTGCTTGGTTCCTGGTCGATAAGTGATAATAAAGTCAAATTCACTGAAAAATTGTAACCACCGCATCTGTCGAGGTGTGAATGCTTTCACAGTGGAATAAAACTGTAGATTCTTATGATTGGAAAAGATTGTTATCGTATGTTTTGCTCCCAGGAGATGATGTCTCCATTCCTGAAAGACTGCTTTGATTGCTAAAAGCTCACGCTCAGCAATTGTGTAGTTCTGTTCAGCAGGCAGTAATTTTCTAGAGTAAAAGGCTACTGGATGGTAATGTCCTGAGTCTAAATCTTTTTGCAAAAGAACTCCTCCAATAGCTGATTGTGAAGCGTCTGCTTCGACAAAGAATGGTCTGTCTGGATCTGGATGTTTTAAAATGGGAGCAGATGTGAAGGCCTTTTTTAGAATGTCGAATGCTTGCTCAGCTTCGGTGTTCCACCGAAATTTCTTTCCCTTCTGTAACAAACTTGTAATTGGCACCACTATTTCTGAGAATTTTGAGATAAATCTCCTTTAAAAGTTTGCAAATCCTAGAATTCTTTGCACTTCTTTGACAGAAGTAGGAGTTGGCCAATCTAAGATTGCTTTTACCTTTTTAGGATCCATAACTATGCCTTCCAGAGATAACCAATAACAGAAGAATTCAACTTTAGATGTGTTAAATACACATTTCTCCAGTTTGACAAATAGGGAGTTATCTCTTAATTTCTGTAAGACTGATTTCACATGTAACACGTGTTCCTCAGGAGTTCTAGAAAAAATCAGAATGTCATCGATATACACAATGACACAAATGTCTAAAAGGTCATGCAACACCTCATTGATAAAATATTGAAATGCTGCCGGGGCATTGCAAAGACCAAAAGGTATCATTGTGTATTCGAAGAGACCAAATTTCGTGCGAAAGGCAGTCTTCCATTCGTCTCCTTCTTTCACACGGATTAAATGATATGCACCGCGAAGGTCTAATTTGGTATATATAGTTGACCCTTTAACTTGATTTAGTAGTACTGGTATCAATGGCAATGGGTATCGGTTTTTGATAGTAGCCTTATTCACTGCACGATAGTCGATGCAGGCTCTCAAGTCTCCTGACTTTTTAGCCACAAAAAATAACAGAGACGAGACAGGGGAAGTGGAATGGCGAATAAAGCCCAATTCCAAAAGTTCGTCTAGGTAAGTTCTTAAGTACTGATTCTCAGGTTCTGTTAGAGCGTAGATGCGACTGCAGGGTAGAACCGCTCCAGGAATTAAATCTATCCTGCAATCGTAAACCCTATGAGGAGGCAGAGTGGTAGCTTTAACAGGATCAAACACATCTGAAAAATCCTGATATTCAGATGGCAATTTTATTGAGTCTGGTTGGGTGAGAGCACAAAGAATAGGTTGCATAGGATCTCGGTGCTCTTGATAGCAATGTGTCTTGCAATGTGTCGAATCTAGAGTTACTGTGCGTTTTACCCAGTCAATTTTTGGATTGTGGAGCTCTAACCAAGGAATACCTAAAATTACCCCAAAGGCTGGTGTGTCAATTAGATCAAAAACAGTCCGTTCTGTATGTCCATTATCAGATACGAGAAGTAATGGCTGAGTATGGAACCTTATTAAACCAGACGAAAGTGCTGAACCATCAACCGCTCGCACTGTTTCTGGTTCTTTCTTGGGGACCTTGGTAAGATTCAATTTTCTAGCAAATTCCAAATCAAAGAAATTCCCAGTAGCGCCTGAGTCAATCAGAACCGGTATACTATGCCTTTGTTGATTAGTCAAGATTAACACTACTCTAATAGTGAAATGTCGAGGTACCTGATTAGCAATACTGGTTATATACTGTGAGATCTCTAAGATGTTTTCTCCCGAGGGAACGATCTCTGCAACCCTCGAAAACTCTAGTTTTCCGACTCCTGAAGAGGATCTTGAATTGTGGCCACAAGTTTCTTTTTTACTGGTCTATTAGGACACTCTTTAGCAAAATGACCAGCTTTTCCACAATACAAACATAGCTTGGCTTTTCTTCTTCTATCCTTTTCATCTTGCAATAAGGGTCCTTTGATACCTCCTATCTGCATTGGCTCTACCTGAGAATTCTTCTCTTCACTGTTTTTCTTCTCTATTCTAAAGTGTAAGTTTCTAATATCTGATTTTGGTCTTTCTGTCCTTCTTTCGCCTAACCGATGGTCCAATTTGACTACAAGATCCTGAAACTCAGCAAAATCATCTGGTAGATTCACAATATGTGCTAGGGAGTCTTTTAACTCATCTCTAAGTCCTAGATAAAACAATGATATTCTCTTTCCTTCTGGCCATTGTGTTTCAGCTAGCAAACGGTTAAATGTTGTTACATAGGAAATTAAATCTCGAGAGCCTTGACGCAAACTTAGCAGCTCATTGTCAGATGCTTGTAAGAAAACATGCTTTGCAAATAAACTGGACATAGCTGTTTTAAAATGTGTGAGATTATGCAATAATGGGTCGTTTCTATCCACCAAGGGCATAGCCCAACTTGCCGCCACACCTCCCAAGTACGAGATGATAAAAGCTACCTTGGTAGTGTCTGTAGTAAAAATATGAGGTTTGCACAAGAAGTGTATCTGACACTGACTCATAAAAGTAGTATAATGTGAACTATCCCCGGTGAAACGTTCTGGGTTAGCTAAAGGAACAGGTTGTGGGGAAACAACTGTAATCTGAGCTGGTGAAGTTTGGCCTAAACCTGAAGTTTGAGTTTGGCCCTGAAATGAAACTCCAAATTTAGGTGGCGACAGAACAGGTCGTTTGGGCTCCCCTTTTTCTCTCCAAGAAGTGAACCCATCTCTTGTGCTATCGAGCTCCTCCCTAGAAAGATCCAGCTCTTGTCTGAGGGATTGATTTTCTAGACGTAAATCCTGGATTTCGTTATTCATTTTACGCACCAACTCGGTCAACTGAGTAATATCCATTCTAACTCAGTATCCAGGGAATAGTCAACTACAAGAGGGAACTTGGACAGTTTTTGGGCTTCGCTTTCTGTCAGGAATGCCACTGCAAGAGTCCAGGTGTTCCGTCTTGAAGATGACTAGTCCCAATACCTCTAAGAACCAACAAGCGTGTCAAGGAGTGTAACACTTGACACAACCGGTTAGTCCCTAAAGGGAAAGGGAAGTGGGGAAGGGAAAGGGTAGTGGATGGGGGAAAGGAAAGCGAGAGAGAGAAACAACAAACACAGGATCTCTTCCTGAGACGACTGTCTGTTCTCTCCCGAAGTATTCTGAGCTTTCTTGACCAGTTGTGAATTATTTGACAAGCTAAACAATTGTGAAAGCAACATAAAATAAGACTAGTTCCACTGTATCACAATATCTTCTTTCTGTACTATTAACTCTTTCTTAGAAACTAATGTACATACCGATCACAAGTAAAGCTCATTCCTATACTTCTAGTGCAAGTTCAATGGGCTTCTGTAACACATTACTTTTCTTACTTCACCTTGAATGAAATATAAACAGATCAAGCTTTATAAATAGACCAAACTGTAATCGCACTTTTGAACTGTTCTCTAAACCAAGTAACTGATTAGTACAACAGAACTGAACCTTCTTGCATGCAAGGTGCTTGCTCACCTTGCACCAAAGTGTCGATCAGTTACTGGGTTCTGTAGAAACAAAAAAAAGAAAACACAGACCCAGAAAACAAATGCTCTCAAAGAACACACTTGTCAGAGTAGTTGGCAGTTTAAATGACACTGTTTCACTCTTTCTATGCAAACATTGGTTCTCATACATGATAGTCTTTACATTGCTTTACAACATTTATAAATCCTCTAGAAAGTTGCCACTCATTGTTTTTGCCAAGGTTTGTTTGAAGGCTACAGGCAATTGTTTCAAGACTACGAGCAAATAAACATCAAGAACCCCTTGAACACAAAGTCTTCCACAAGAAAAGGCTACTCGCTTTAAATGTTTTTGCCAAGGCTTGTTCCAAGTCTCTTGCAAGCTATTTTAGTCTTACTTGAAGAGGAACCGGAACCGGAATCTGGGGAACCGATGTGGATGCAGGACAGGTTGGTCCGGCAGCAAATGTGCTCCTAAGGCGAAACCGGAAGTCCTGGATTCGTCCGTGGATGCGCTCGAGGGTTGAAGGATCGTTCCAGGTGGAGACAGACCTTCCGAAGGTGGGTAGGGTCGAGATGCACGGAGGCGCGACCAGCGGGTGGGGCAGGGAGTCGACGAAGCGATCTGGAGCTCTTGAAGTGGCGCTTTGATGAGAAGCAAAGCGTCGCATCCCCAGTCGGCAAGCCTTTTATAGGCTTGTTTACACGTGTTGAAAGGCGTCTGTTGAGCGCACCCGCACAACGTGTTCCCCATTGAATATTCATGACGACTTTCAGTTGGAAGTTACAACAGCATGTCCCATACAAACCCATGCCACAGAATAGTTAACAAGCATTTCTAAAGCCAAGGCTCAATTACACTGTACTGTGTGTGATTCTGATTACATTATACTGTGTGTGGTTTAGTATTTCGTGACAACTATTTCCTCTCATTCTTTCCACCCTTTGCCTGAATATGAGGTAGTTAGACGTAAGGAGTTCGCTAATAATTCCTTCATACAGCTTTTGCACCAGCATCAGTTAGTGATCAATGCAACAAACTTCTGGATCTGTGGTTTGATGCCTCATACAACTGATAAAGGAATTCCTTATTTGGTCTTGCCCTTTAGTTTGAATGGTTTGATCCAAGCTTACAGAACCATGTTTATATATGCCCACAGTGTTGACCCCTTACGTTCACCGAGAGATAATCCGAAGAATAGTCCTATAGCTAGAGGCATAGTCGACATGATTAAAGGGACTGATGCAGTAGAGACTATTCCGAAAGACAAGAGGCAACCATATAGTGGTTGGAACGTAAATGGATATGGAGTAAGTCTGAGTATTAACCAGCGTGCGAAAAGTCCTCTACCGATCTGGATAGTGCCCCATAAGGCTTACTATTGTCTGCAGGGCAATGGTAAGAATCCGAAAGCTCAGTTAGGGAAGAGCGTTTGCGCTGAGACTTACGTGTTTCCGTCTCAGTCTTCCCCAGCGTTCTTAGCTGCTAAGGGTACCTACTTTGTTTGCTACGACAAAGCATACACATGGTTGCCCCATGACTTTTTGGGCACATGTTTTGTTTCCTTTCTGTTACCTCCCACTTTTACAGCTGCGGCAGATTATCACAAAATGAGAATTGCTAGAGGTGTCTTTAGCCAAGAAGACACTGCAGGACAAGAGTTGGGTGATTTCTTTAAGGGTTTTCTGCCGTTCTGGGGACCTATGGCTAACAGTAGGAATATTCGTCAGCTTACGAGAGTGGTTGAGTCCACCATAGTTGAGACTGCCGGTGCCCTTGGTAACCTGACTGCTGAGCTCCAGTTGGATAGACTTATGACACTTCAGAATAGAGTTGCCCTAGAAGTTATTCTGGCAGATCGAGGGGGAGTTTGTAGATTGATTCAATCGAGCTGCTGCGTTTTTTTTCCAGATAACGCTCCGTCAGTCTTCCAGGCCATTTCCAAATTGCACAAAATCTCCGATTCTGTCCATCTGGACAAAGGGGATTGGTCTTTGATGGGATGGTTATGGGGATTGATATCCACTTGGGGTTGGAAGATTCTGATGGTCATTGGGATGGTCTTAGCGGTTCTGTTCATGTTCTGTCTCTGTGTACAGTGTGCTCCGGCTATTTGTGGCCTTTTTGTGCTACTTTGTGCTTACAGAAGCCTGTCCGAAGAGAGATGCATAGTAATAAGATGATGCTACAGCAGCATATCGATGACTTAATGAATATAGATCCGGATTCAGATTAAAATGGGTCTGGGTTTATTGCCTATGATAGGGCAAAAGGAGGGTCTGTGGTTCTGTGATTCCGAATTGGGTTCGATAGTTCCGAAACCCGATTTATAAAGATTGTCGGAAATGGATGATTTGGTGTCAGCAGACCGCAAATGACGAGTCTAACGTGTCTGAGTGTTTTCGTATGAATTGATATAGGAGAACACTCTCCATTTGAGGATTTAGTTTGAACCTTTGGGTTCCATTTTGTATGTGGCAGCCATCTTGTATGGTTGCCCTAACATAGGCCCTATGATTGTGGCCGAACGAGTCCTTGACACGTACGCCTTAGCTGACTTCTGGTTGACCTGGCCGAACTGACTCCTCGCCTGGGGCGAATCCTGCTGAGCCAGTTCCTTGTTCAGCAGCTGCACTGATAAAGATCATAGAACAGGACATGGTCCGATTTTATGGCCCACCGTTCCCACTCCTCTATCTCCTTTCCATCTGTTTCTGCCTTTCCTTTACGACATGTTCATCGATCTGGGTTGAAGGTTTTATGATGGGTTTGTCCGGCCTGATCGAACAGGAAACTAGCATGTGTGCGATCGTTTTGGTGGGCTGGACAATGGAAAGTGGGATTAACTTTGACTGTCGTGATTCGCTACTTTTTGAAATGCTACTTGTTCATTGGTTAGTTTTGTATGCACCGAATGCAAATTGTGATGTTGCCAGAAGCATAATTTTGGGCATAAAAGACTGAGTTTTGTTCATTGAGAGTGTGCAGTCTCTGTCGAACTACCCGTGTGTACTTCGTAGACCTCTGTCCCTGGTTGCAACCATTAAACTTTGGTCTTTGACGTCATCGAGAAGTATCCCATGTCTCTGTTTGCCAAGACAGGGGAATCCGGGTTCTTTGGGTGTTGCCCTGACACCGCTGGGTTATTGTAATAGTATAGGTTCCGAGAAAACCCAGTACCTCATCCCTGGGGCTCTCCCTTGCTAGCAGCCAGTGCGAGGTAGGCTCCCGCCAGGTTTCTACCCTACGCGGAGCTCTCACCGGCACACGCGGGGCTCCCACCGACACGCGGGGCCCTGGCTTCCGCGCACCCTGGCCGGCTTCTGCTCATGTCTCGTGGCCCCGCCCACAGTCAGGCAGTGCTTGCCTGACTTCCGTGTCGCATTCACAGTGTGGCACTCCTATCCTCCGGGATCACTGTGGGATGGGTTCCCGCCTTAAGTATACACACCAAGGCACCCACTTCTTCGAGAGGCAAATGCGGTTGGGCTCCCGTTTACAGGAGCATTCAAATGTGGGGTGAGCTCCCGCTCAAAAGGTACCAAAAGCGGGGTAGGCTCCCGCACCTACCGGGCACCAGTGCAGGATGGGCTCCCGCCTAACGATGCATAAAACAGCAGGGTGGGCTCCCGCTCACAGAACCCAAATGCAGGTAGGCTCCCACCTAAATAAAGAGTGCAAAGTGCCGGGTGGGCTCCCGCTCGATCCTTGCGTCGTGCAGGGGAATCCTCACACCGGGATTCATTTGAGATGCCTCGGCAGCCCTGCGCTGCAGAGGCCAGGCACTTCTCTTCTCCTGGAAATAAAGAGTAAGTGCTCTCCAGGTGCTAAAGTCCTCAAGGCCCAGGGAATTCAGCTGGGCCCAGGCAGGCCAGCACACAGGGCTCTCCAACATGGAGGCAGTTCCTCATGGTCGTTCCTCCTGGGGCCCAGCAGCAGCAAGTCGCCTGGAAGCACAAAGCACAACTCTTTCATGGGGTCACAGCCCCAATATTTATATCAACATTTTTCTTTGTCTGCCCTGGCACAGAGCTTGGGGGAACCTGTCCTAACTAGTTTTGGGGAGTGAGGAGCACTTTGTTGACAAGGCTCCTCTTCCCCTTTGTCAGGTGGGGGCTTGTCATCAGACACACCACAAGGGGCAGAGACAGCATTCACATAGGCAGGCACAGACCTATTCAGGGTCAAGGGACTACTCTTCCCACTACTACAAATGCAGATTCCCTATTCAGCCTAGCGTTGACTCACCCTGCCCCTCCTGGAGCCACACACACCACACCAGCCCCTGTCACTCCAAAGCCAGACATGCAATCCACACCAGGCAGGCGAACACATAGCACTCAGAAATGCCCACTTCTAAAAGTGGCATTTCTAAAATAGTTATAATAAATCTGTGCACACCATTGTGTAGCATTTATTATTACTATTCCAAACACCACCAAACTTGACCACGCTGCTCCTCTCACATCAGGAATTTCCACTGAAACACTTATCATGGAATCCCAAATTCATTCCTAGAGGAGAGCAGCCTCACAGTGGTGAGAAAACAAAATGACTGTTTGTCACTACCAAGACATATCACACACTTAAGGTTCATGTCCTATCTTTTAAATACAAGGCACCCTGCCCATAGGGCTAGCTAGGGCCTACCTTAGGGGTGACTGACATGTTATGTTATACTGCATTTCTAAAGCGCTCAGCTACTCAGAGTAGCCCGGCGCTGCTACCCTAAACCCCCACCACCAGCTGAACAGAAAAATTGGGACATGTAGTAAAAGGGGGGTCACAGACATGGCCCACACTTTAGGTGTCAACGTCACAGCAGCAGTAACACTGCGCTCACAGGCCCTGCAATGGCAGAGGCCTGGGATAGGTTTGGAAGGCTACTTTGGTGGGTGGTGCAAAGAACGCTGCAAGCCCACCAGTAGTATTTAATTTACTGGCCCTGGGAATCTGAGATACCACTTTTGAAGGGACTGACAGGTAAAATAAATATGCCAAGCAGATGTAGACCAATATTTACCATGTGTATCGCAGACAGCACACGCACTTTACACTGGACAGCAGTGCTAAAGTGCCCAGAGTCTTAAAACCACCCACAACATGTCAGAAAAAAGGCAGGGAGAAAGGCAAAAAAGTTTCGGGATGACCCTGCAAAAAGGGCCAAGTCCAACAATGTCCTTTCACGCAGGTATCTGTGTGAAAGGGCAGTGCAATGGGTGTTGTTGTGGGTGTTTCACCACAACACCCATTCCTTTTTTACACTGTCCGTGATTTACAAAGATCTGTAAGCCTGAGGCAGCGGCAAATACTAACGTCATGCAATAGCAGGCTTTAGAAGGCGCATTGAGGAGAAATACCTTTATTTCTCCTCGTGTTTGCTTTTTCTATGTTCATAGAAAGTTCAAGATCAAAACGCCTTTAAGGATTGTTTATGTGCAGGAAGATGTCCCTTTCCACACATAAATAATCATTTAACAAGGACGATTTGCTACTTCTATGTGTGCTGTAGAATGCAAAGGTAACAAATAGCCATTGTGGGTTGCTTATCTGCAGGAAGGGACACCTTCCAGCACACAAACAATCATCCCATGCAACGCAGGCACCCTTGCACTATGTTACAAGGGTGCCTCCGTTGGTGCTAGTCAGCTTCTTTTACCGCCAGCACTAGGGAATACACAGGTGTGCGCCGTAAGGCAAATACGGCGCATCTCTGCGTTTTGGAAATGGCAAAGCGTGACGCTGCAAAATTTACTGTAGCGCTGTGTTCCGCTATATCCTTGTAAATATGCCTGGATTCCTAGGTTCAGTTCTATCACTCTGAAAGTACCAGGAACAAAGAGGGCAAACATCGGCTAGTGTGGATAATAACAGACTTTCTAACTTTAAAATAAAAAACGGTTTAATTTTATCAACAGCAATGAACTGATTTCAAAAGAGAGGCTCCTGTCCTTAGCAGGGAAAGCGCAGTGAAGCCCTGTTTTCTTGCAGATCTGTTAGCATTCGCTGTATGATTCATAGCTACCGACAGCTCTGCTCCTCAATCACAGGCCTGTAAAAGATTGCAGATTATTGATCTGCCGTCCTTTGCCATATATTACAGTAAAGTCATCTTTATTTGCTGCAATGTTTAACGAGCTTGCAGGTTTGCTGAAACAGGCCATTCTGCATGTGCTCAGCAATTATAGCCTCTGCCGCCATGGGTTCATCAAGCCAAGCTCCAGTAGCACAATCCTAATTGCACCAATCTTTATTTCACAAATAGCTGCCACAACATTGTCATCGTGCTATAGTCTATGATAAACAACTCCATCGATATCACAAACTGATCAGCTCTCGGGGAACTGGAAAAGTATGGCAAATGCACCAATGCGAACTACTTCTGGTCTTGTCCCTGCACCAATTGTAACTAGTCTTGGTAGTGCTCATGAGTCAAGGCTAACTGTTACTGTCCGTGCAGCAATGTTAACTAGCTCTGGCATGGTACATGCACCAATTTTAAATAGCTCTGGGAGTGCGCATGCATTAATGTTAACTGTTAGTGTTCGTGCATCAATGTTAATTCTTAGTGTTCGTGCATCAGTGTTCACTCCTTCTGGTAGAGTTCATGCAATCATGGTAACTACTTCTCGTAGTGCTCGTGCATCAATGCTAACTGTTAGCGTTTGTGCATCAATGTTAACTGTTAGTGTTCGTGCATAAATGCTAACTAGTGTTTGTGCATCAATGTTAACTGATAGTGTTTGTGCATCAATGTTCACTCCTTCTGGCACGGTTAATGCACCAATTTTAAATGAATCTCTGACAGAATATCGTGAGACGGGATATCGACAGACAAAATATCGATGCTGGAATATCGAAGGTAAGTATATCGACACCCTATCTAAAAAGTTATGTTAAAATATTTTAGAATGTTTAAAATGAATAAATAATACATATTTAATGTTAAACATTTAATTAAAATCAAGCATACAATATGTAATATATATTTAATTAATTATAATATTTATTATTTTATTAATTATTTTAAATTTTTTAACAAATACTATAAATTACAAATAAATCAACACGCATAAAATAATAACATAAATAATAATACATATTTATAATTAATACATAAAAACAATGAAATCTACTTTCAATATTTAAAACATTAATTAAACACAACAATATGTAACATAATAAAAATATTATAAAATACATAAATAAATATAAATTATATTGGATAGCGTAAGACTAAAAATTACTATTCAAACTCCATAGGGTGCAACAGTAGGGAAAGTCTTGGATAGCGGATAGGCAAAAATGACTATTCCCACTCCAATGAGTGCAACATTAGGGAAAGCGTTGGATAGCGTAAGGGTAAAAATTACTATTCCAACTCCTAAGGGTGCAACAGTAGGGAAAGCGTTGGATAGTGTTGTGGGGAAAATTACTATTCCCACTCCAGAGAGTGCAACAGTAGGGAAAGCGTTGGATAGCGGGTGGGTAAAAATTACTATTCCCACTCCAGTGAGTACAACAGTAGGGAAAGCGTTGGATAGCGTACGGGTAAAAATTACTATTCCCACTCCAGTGGTTGCAACAGTAGGGAAAGCGTTGGATAGCGTAAGAGTATAAATTACTATTCCAACTCCAGTGAGTGCAACAGTAGGGAAAGCGTTGGATAGGGTAAAGGTAAAAATTACTATTCCAACTCCAAAGGGTGCAACAGTAGGGAAAGCGTTAGATAGTGCAGGGAGTAAAATTACTATTCCCACTCCAGAGAGTGCAACAGTAGGGAAAGCGTTGGATAGCGGGTGGGTAAAAATGTACTATTCCCACTCCACTGAGTGCAACAGTAGGGAAAGCATTGGATAGCATACGGGTAGAAATTACTATTCCCACTCTCCAGTGGGTGCAACAGTAGGAAAAGTGTTGGATAGTGTAGGGGGTAAAATTACTATTCCCACTCCAGTTGATGCAACAGTAGGGAAAGCGTTGGATAGCGGGTAGGTAAAAATGACTATTCCCACTCCAATGAGTGCTACAGTAGGGAATGCGTTGGATAGTGTAGGGGGTAAAATTACTATTCCCACACCAGAGAGTGCAACAGTAGGGAAAGCGTTGGATAGCGGGTGGGTAAAAATTACTATTCCCACTCCAGTGAGTGCAATAGTAGAGAAAGCATTGGATAGCGTACGGATAAAAATTACTATTCCCACTCCAGTGGGTGCAACAGTAGGAAAAGTGTTGGATAGTGTAGGGGGTAAAATTACTATTCCCACTCCAGTGGGTGCAACAGTAGGGAAAGCGTTGGATAGCGGGTAGGTAAAAATGACTATTCGCACTCCAATTTATTTATTTATTTATTTATTTTATGCAATTTTTAGAGCGCACAAATACCCGTACGGGTGTCTCGGCGCTATCGTTACAGAACTCACTTCTTGCGATGAAGGGGAATTTAGGATGAAAACAACCATGTTTTGAGGCTCTTTCTGAATTTTAGTGGTGTAGGGGCAGTTTTAATGTGGAGTGGTAGTGTGTTCCACAATTTGGCAGTTGAGATGGTGAAGCATCTGTCTCCCCAGTTGGTCCTTCTTGTCCGTGGAACTTTCAGCAAGTGGGCTGAGGACGATCGTAATGTTCTAAGATGTTCCACTGGACAGAGGGCTTTTTTTAGGAACTGTGGTCCGGGGTTGTTTAGAGTTTTGTAGGCTATACAAAGAGCTTTAAATTTAATTCGGCTCCTGATAGGGAGCCAATGTATCTCTTTGATGTAAGGGGAAGTTGAGGTGAATTTAGGGATGGATAATAGGATTCTGGCCGCAGCGTTTTGCACCGTCTGGAGTTTATTTAGTACCTTTTCCTGAGCGTTCAGAAGAAGGGAGTTACAGTAATCGGTTCTTGAGAACACTAAGGTACTGATCAATGTTTTGCCCGCAGACTGCGGTAAATAGGGGAGTAGTTTTTTTAATTCTTTTTAGGATGTAAAAGGCAGAGGATACCACAGCGTTGGCGTGATGGAGGAAAGTCAACTTGTTGTCGAATGTGACTCCCAAATTGCGCACCTTGACTACCGGTTGGGGGGGGCACCCAACTGAGGTGGCCACCACTGAGGGGACCAGGCCGGCTGCAAGTTCCCGAATGTCATAACCTCCGTTTTATCGGAGTTTAGTTTAGGCAGTTTGATGACATCCAGGAGCTTATCGCCTTCATCCCCTCTTGGAAGTTGGCTGCTACAGATGTTCCATTATTGTGCACCGATAATACTAATTGGGTATCGTCGGCGTACGTTGTGAGGGCAATTCCGTGTAATTTTATCACCTTAGCTAAGTCCGATACATAGATATTGAAAAGCGTCGGGCTTAGCGAGGAGCCCTGTGGAACTCCGCAGGGGAGGGAGAAGGTCTGGGAGGTGAAATTACCCATCTTGACTGTCTGGGGGCGGTTGGCCAAAAATGAAGCAATAAGGTCTTTGGCCTTGCCTCTTATTCCTAAAGCCGAGACACGGTCGATCAGAGTGACATGATCGACCGGGTCAAATGCAGCGGAGAGGTCCAGAAGTATTAGGACCGCCGCTCCTCCCTTGTCCATCGTTGCTCTAATTTCATCTGCAGCTTTAGGTAATGCTGTCTCCGTTCTGTGCCCCTGTCTGAAGCCGAACTGGGTGTCATCGAGTAGGTCGTTGTCATTAATGAATTTCGAAAGTTGGGTGTTCATTACTTTTTCGAAGATCTTGACTGGGAAGGGGAGACAGGCAATAGGTCTATAGCTGGCAGGGAGAAGAGGGTCCAAAGTTGGCTTTTTCAGAAGTGGCTTAATGATAGCCTCCTTCCAGACCGATGGATACTTGCCTGTTAAAAACATGGCGTTGCAGATAGTGGATAACGCAGGAGAGACAGCTTCTGGGATGAGATTCAAGATAGCTGGGGGGCATGGGTCTAGGGGGGATCCGGATTTGGTGCTGGCTACCAGGTGTTGAATATGTTCCTGGTTGGTCGTATTGAAGGATGAGAAGATGGGAGGGTTGCTGATGGGAAGTGCCACGGGGGTGGGGGGAGAGGAGGAATGAGAGAAGGTCAGGAAAATGGAGCTAACCTTATCCTCAAAGAAGCTGGCCAAAGCGTCTGATAGAGACTGTGAGCCTTCTAGGCGCGGGGCGGGGGGATTGGACAGATGTGTGACCACCTGAAATAATTCTCCTACCGATTTTTTCGCCTGGTTAATTTGTGCGGTATAATAGCGACTTTTTTCTGAAATTATAAGTCTTTTGTAGATGGAAAGGGCGTTCTTGTAGGTCATTTTGTCTGCAGGGCTGTAGTGACGGCGCCACTGCCTTTCAAGGTTCCTGCAATACTGTCTCTGAATTCGTAGGGGCTCCGTAAACCACTGAGCTGATGGCATTTTCCTGTTGCGGTGGGAGGTTTTGATCGGGGCTAGTTTGTTGCAAGCCGCGTTTAAGTTCGCCAAGTAGTTGGAGGACGCCAGAGTGGGGTCCTGTTCGTTGGGAATATGACTTTCTTGCATCATCTCTGTTAAATGAGCTAGATTAATGTGTTTCCAGTCTCTGTAGGAAGATTGAGCGGAGGAAGTAGGAGGGGGTTTGGTGGGGTTGATTTCAATAGAGAAACAGATCGCTGCGTGGTCTGTCCAGATCAGGGGGATTACTTGGGTAACGGCTATATGAGGGTTGTTAGTGAATAGACCATCTAGTGTATGGCCTGCTTGGTGCGTGGGTGATTTTATCATTTGCAGCAAGCCGGCAGCTGCTAAGTCTGTAGTTAGTTGCATTGTATCAGAGTCGTTGAAGGCTTCTAGGTGAAAATTGAAGTCACCTAGTATGGTGAAGTATGGGGAGCCTGCGGCTGCTTCGATCATATTGCTTATGTTGGATAGAAACTTAGATCTCGGCCCAGGAGGGCGATAAATTAACATGCCCTTAAACGATGATTTGGCCGAGAGGCCTACTGTGAAGAGGAGAGCCTCATACTCAGGACAGTTAGATTGTGCCGTTGTAAGTTTGAACTGGTCTTTATAGATTATTGCTATACCTCCACCTTTTTTTATAGGTCTGTCTAGTCTGCATACATTGTAGTTGATTGGGGTGGCAGCTCTAAAGTCTGGGCCGGAGGCTTCGTCCCCCCATGTCTCTGTGATGAATAGAAGATCCAATTTATACGTTTCAATCAAGTCGTCAATTTCTAGCTTGTGTTTGGGAAGTGATCTGGCAGTTATGAGCGCTGCTAATACTGGTTGTGGGACAGTCTTAGAGGGTTTGGGAGTTTCCGTAATGCAAGTAGGGCATTGGTATGGGCCCAGGATGGGGTTGGCATACCCGAGAAGTGGTAGAGCATGGGGTAGTTCTGCTACGTGCCTGAGGTTAAGTAGTTCAGCTGCGGTGTAGATAAGTCTCACCGTGTTTGGAGCCGGTCGTAGGTCCGGAGCGGCAGGGGGGTAGCCCTTAGCCCGTCCTCGGCGCGGACGAGCGCAGACGAGCTTGCCTTATGCGCGCCATTGGCGCGCAATCGTCGCGCCCGCTGCGCTTGTCCGGTGCGCTTCCGGTTACCGAGTGCAACAGTAGGGAATGCGTTGGATAGTGTAGGGGGTAAAATTACTATTCCCACTCCAAAGAGTGCAACAGTAGGGAAATCGTTGGATAGCGGGTGGGTAAAAATTACTATTCCCACTCCAGTGAGTGCAACAGTAGGGAAAACGTTGGATAGCGTACGGGTAAAAATTACTATTCCCACTCCAGTGGGTGCAACAGTAGGGAAAGCGTTGGATAGTAGGTAGGTAAAAATGAGTATTCCCACTCCAATGAGTGCAACAGTAGGGAATGCGTTGGATAGTGTAGGGGGTAAAATTACTATTCCCACTCCAGAGAGTGCAACAGTAGGGAAAGCTTTGGATAGCGCAGGAGGAAAAATTACTATTCCAACTCCAAAGGGTGCAAAAGTAGGGAAAGCTTTGGATAGCGTAGGGGGAAAAATTACTATTCCAACTCCAAAGGGTACAACAGTAGGGAAAGCGTTTAATAACATAGATTTTCATTTTAACATACTTCTAAATAATGTTTTTATTTGACATAATGTATAAATAATTTTTCAAATACATCAACAACAATAAAAAAACAATTAATAATAAATAAAACGAATCACATTTGAATAATTAATTGACAATAATTTAACAACAAACACCAATAAATAATATTTATTAAATATTACTCACCAAATAATAAATATTCAAAAATACATTATTTATCATACAATAAAATATTATTTTAATTTAAATCAATATTAAAAATTAAAATACATTATACAAATTAATATTTTTAAAAAATATGTTTAACAATTAATTAATTAATTGTTCTAAGTATTAAAAAAGATTTACAAAATAAAAATATTAATTAACAATTTGAAATAGAATTATCTTTTAAAATAATAAATTACCAATTAATATTTATTTAATACATTAATTATCCATTACTAAAAATGTATAAATAATTAAATATTTACTATAAAATTACTTTCCACCAAATACCCCTAAAAACTCACAACACGCTCAGGTACTAAAACATATCATTTAATTAAAATTAACATTGATTACCAATTAAATAATTAATTCATCAATTAAAAAAATATTTGCAAATTAATAATTAATTACAAAATAATTTATACATACAAAAATATTTTATTAATTACAATTAAATGACTTCCCACCCTATTCCCCTATAAACCCACAACCCGCTCCGGTACTAAAACATAACATTTAATTAAAATTAACATTAATTACCAATTATATAATTAATTTATCAATTAAAATAATTAATTGCCGATTAATAATTAATTACTAAATAAATTATACATAAATAAATATTTTATTAATTACAATTAAATTACTTCCCACCCTATTCCCCTATAAACCCACAACCCGCTCCTGTACTAAAACATAACATTTAATTAAAATAACATTAATTACCAATTATATAATTGATTTATCAATTAAAATATTGTATTGCCAATTAATAATGAATTACAAAATAAAGTATACATAAACATATATGTCATTAATTACAATTAAATTACTTCCCACCCTATTCCCCTATAAACCCACATCCCGCTCCGGTACTAAAACATATAATTTTCTTATAAATGCATTTATTAATATATACAATTAATACACATATAATATAAATTATTTCAAATACTTAAATAAAACATATAACACATACATGATAATACAAAAAAATAATACAAATATCGATATTAGTGTCATAGAAATTAGTTACATCGATATATATGCTATCGATATTACTAACTTCAATAATACTTACATCGATATTAAGAATTTCGATATTACTTACCTTAGGGTCGATATTCTGTCCAACGATATTCATGACATTGATATTCTACACCTTCGAAATTTTAAACACAATATTTTAGTAGTTCGAAATTTATAACTCGATATTTTGACTGTGTACCATTTTAAATATCTAAATGTTAACTGTTAGTGTTCATGCATCAGTGCTAACTGTTAGTGTTGATGCAATCATGGTAACTACTTCTCGTAGTGTTCATGCAACAATGTTAACTGTTAGTGTTCGTGCATCAATGCTATCTGTTAGTGTTTGTGCATCAATGTTAACTAGCTCTGGCATGGTTCATGCACCAATTTTAAATAGAACTGGGATGGTTTGTGCATCAATGCTAACTGCTAGTGTTCGTGCATCAATGTTAACTATCTCTGGCACAGGTCACGCGCCAATTTTAAATAGCACTGGGAGAGTTTTACATCAAGGTTAAATGTTAGTGTTCGTGCATCAGTGCAATCTGTTAGTGTTCGTGCAACACTGCTAATTGTCAGCGTTCATGCATCAATGCTAACTTTTAGTGTTTGTGCATCAATGTTAACTGTTAGTGTTCGTGCATCAGTGTTCACTCCTTCTGGTAGAGTTCATGCAATCATGGTAACTACATCTCATAGTGTTCATGCAACAATGTTAGCTACTTCTGACATTCTTCCCTAACAATGTTTACTTGTTTTAGCATTCAGGCAACATTGTTAATTAGTTCTGGTAGTGTTCATGCACCAGTTGTAACTAGTCTTGGTAGTGCTCATGCATCAATGCTAACTGTTAGTGTTCATGCATCAATGTTAGCTATTTCCGGTCTTGTTCATGCACCAATTGTAACTAGACTTGGTAGTATGCGTGCATCAATGCTAACTGCTAGTGTTCGTGCATCAATGTTAACTAGTTCTGGCATGGTACATGCACCAATTTTAAATAGCACTGTGAGAGTTTGTGCATCAATGCTAACTGCTAGTGTTTGTGCATCAGTGCAATCTGTTAGTGTTCGTGCATCAATGCTAACTGTTAGCGTTTGTGCATCAATGTTAACTGTTATTGTTCATGCAGAAATGCTAACTGTTAGTGTTTGTGCATCAATTTTAACTGTTAGTGTTCGTGCATCAATGTTAACTGTTTGTGTTCGTGCATCAATTTTCACTCCTTCTGGTAGAGTTCATGCAGTCATGTTAAGTAGTTCTGGTAGTGTTCATTTAACAATAGTAACTACTTCTGACATTCTTCATGCAAAATTGTTTATTTGTTTTCGTAGCGTTCATGCATCACTGTTAACTAATTCTAGTAATGTCCACGCAACAATGTTAACTAGTTCAGGTAGTGCTCGTGCATCAATTGTAACTTGTCCTGCATCAGTGTTAGCTAGTGGCGTTTTAGCATTAATGTTACCTCGTTCTGGTTGTGACCATGCATCAGTGTTAACTAGTTCTGATATCATTCTTGCGCAGTTTTAACTTGTACTGCATCATTGTTACCTGGTTCTGGTAGTGTCCATGCATCAGTATTAACTAGTTCTGATATTGTTCTTGTGCCAGTTTTAACTTGTTCTGCATCATTGTTACCTGGTTCTGGTAGTGTCCATGCATCAGTGTTAACTAGTTCTGATATCGTTCTTGCGCCCGTTTTAACTTGTTCTGCATCATTGTTACCTGGTTCTGGTAGTGTCCATGCATCAGTATTAACTAGTTCTGATATCGTTCTTGCGCCAGTTTTAACTCATTCTGCATCATTGTTACCTAGTTGTGGTTGTGTCCATGCATCAGTGTTAACTAGTTCTGATATCGTTCTTGCACGAGTTTTAACTTGTTCTGCATCATTGTTACCTGGTTCTGGTAGTGTCCATGCATCAGTGTTAACTAGTTCTGATATCGTTCTTGCGCCAGTTTTAACTTGTTCTGCATCATTGTTACCTGGTTCTGGTAGTGTCCATGTATCAGTGTTAACTAGTTCTGATATCGTTCTTGCGCCAGTTTTAACTCATTCTGCATCATTGTTACCTAGTTGTGGTTGTGTCCATGCATCAGTGTTAACTAGTTCTGATATCGTTCTTGCACGAGTTTTAACTTGTTCTGCATCATTGTTACCTGGTTCTGGTAGTGTCCATGCATCAGTGTTAACTAGTTCTGATATTGTTCTTGAGCCAGTTTTAACTTGTTCTGCATCATTGTTACCTGGTTCTGGTAGTGTCCATGTATCAGTGTTAACTAGTTCTGATATCGTTCTTGCGCCAGTTTTAACTCATTCTGCATCATTGTTACCTAGTTGTGGTTGTGTCCATGCATCAGTGTTAACTAGTTCTGATATCGTTCTTGCACGAGTTTTAACTTGTTCTGCATCATTGTTACCTGGGTCTGGTAGTGTCCATGCATCAGTGTTAACTAGTTCTGATATCGTTCATGCGCCAGTTTTAACTTGTTCTGCATCATTGTTACCTGGTTCTGGTAGTGTCCATGCATCAGTGTTAACTAGTTCTGATATCGTTCATGCGCCAGTTTTAACTTGTTCTGCATCATTGTTACCTGGTTCTGGTAGTGTCCATGCATCAGTGTTAACTAGTTCTGATATCGTTCTTGCGCCAGTTTTAAATTGTTCTGCATCATTGTTACCTGGTTCTGGTAGTGTTCGCACATCACAGTTAATAGGTTCTAATAGTGTCCATGCGTCAGTGTTCATTAGTTCCGATAGGGTTCATGCATCAATTTTAATTATTTCTTCATTAGTGTTAACTAGTTCTGATATCGTTCTTGCGCCAGTTTTAAATTGTTCTGCATCATTGATACCTGGTTCTGGTAGTGTTCGCACATCACAGTTATTAGGTTCTAATAGTGTCCATGCGTCAGTGTTCATTAGTTCCGATAGGGTTCATGCATCAATTTTAATTATTTCTTCATTAGTGTTAACTAGTTCTGATATCGTTCTTGCGCCAGTTTTAATTGTTCTGCATCATTGATACCTGGTTCTGGTAGTGTTCGCACATCACAGTTAATGGGTTCTAATAGTGTCCATGCGTCAGTGTTCATTAGTTCCGATAGGGTTCATGCATCAATTTTTATGATTTCTTCATTAGTGTTAACTAGTTCTGATATCGTTCTTGCGCCAGTTTTAAATTGTTTTGCATCATTGTTACCTGGTTCTGGTAGTGTCCATGCATCAGTGTTAACTAGTTCTGATATCGTTCTTGCGCCAGTTTTAAATTGTTCTGCATCATTGTTACCTGGTTCTGGTAGTGTCCATGCATCAGTGTTAACTAGTTCTGATATCGTTCATGCGCCAGTTTTAAATTGTTCTGCATCATTGTTACCTGGTTCTGGTAGTGTTCGCACATCACAGTTAATAGGTTCCAATAGTGTCCATGCGTCAGTGTTCATTAGTTCCGATAGGGTTCATGCATCAATTTTAATGATTTCTTCATTAGTGTTAACTAGTTCTGATATCGTTCTTGCGCCAGTTTTAAATTGTTTTGCATCATTGTTACCTGGTTCTGGTAGTGTCCATGCATCAGTGTTAACTAGTTCTGATATCGTTCTTGCGCCAGTTTTAAATTGTTCTGCATCATTGTTACCTGGTTCTGGTAGTGTCCATGCATCAGTGTTAACTAGTTCTGATATCGTTCTTGCGCCAGTTTTAACTTGTTCTGCATCATTGTTACCTGGTTCTGGTAGTGTCCATGTATCAGTGTTAACTAGTTCTGATATCGTTCTTGCGCCAGTTTTAACTCATTCTGCATCATTGTTACCTAGTTGTGGTTGTGTCCATGCATCAGTGTTAACTAGTTCTGATATCGTTCTTGCACGAGTTTTAACTTGTTCTGCATCATTGTTACCTGGTTCTGGTAGTGTCCATGCATCAGTGTTAACTAGTTCTGATATTGTTCTTGAGCCAGTTTTAACTTGTTCTGCATCATTGTTACCTGGTCTGGTAGTGTCCATGTATCAGTGTTAACTAGTTCTGATATCGTTCTTGCGCCAGTTTTAACTCATTCTGCATCATTGTTACCTAGTTGTGGTTGTGTCCATGCATCAGTGTTAACTAGTTCTGATATCGTTCTTGCACGAGTTTTAACTTGTTCTGCATCATTGTTACCTGGGTCTAGTAGTGTCCATGCATCAGTGTTAACTAGTTCTGATATCGTTCATGCGCCAGTTTTAACTTGTTCTGCATCATTGTTACCTGGTTCTGGTAGTGTCCATGCATCAGTGTTAACTAGTTCTGATATCGTTCATGCGCCAGTTTTAACTTGTTCTGCATCATTGTTACCTGGTTCTGGTAGTGTCCATGCATCAGTGTTAACTAGTTCTGATATCGTTCTTGCGCCAGTTTTAAATTGTTCTGCATCATTGTTACCTGGTTCTGGTAGTGTTCGCACATCACAGTTAATAGGTTCTAATAGTGTCCATGCGTCAGTGTTCATTAGTTCCGATAGGGTTCATGCATCAATTTTAATTATTTCTTCATTAGTGTTAACTAGTTCTGATATCGTTCTTGCGCCAGTTTTAAATTGTTCTGCATCATTGATACCTGGTTCTGGTAGTGTTCGCACATCACAGTTATTAGGTTCTAATAGTGTCCATGCGTCAGTGTTCATTAGTTCCGATAGGGTTCATGCATCAATTTTAATTATTTCTTCATTAGTGTTAACTAGTTCTGATATCGTTCTTGCGCCAGTTTTAATTGTTCTGCATCATTGATACCTGGTTCTGGTAGTGTTCGCACATCACAGTTAATGGGTTCTAATAGTGTCCATGCGTCAGTGTTCATTAGTTCCGATAGGGTTCATGCATCAATTTTAATGATTTCTTCATTAGTGTTAACTAGTTCTGATATCGTTCTTGCGCCAGTTTTAAATTGTTTTGCATCATTGTTACCTGGTTCTGGTAGTGTCGATGCATCAGTGTTAACTAGTTCTGATATCGTTCTTGCGCCAGTTTTAAATTGTTCTGCATCATTGTTACCTGGTTCTGGTAGTGTTCGCACATCACAGTTAATAGGTTCCAATAGTGTCCATGCATCAGTGTTCATTAGTTCCGACAGGGTTCATGCATCAATTGTAATTATTTCTTCATTAGTGTTAACTAGTTCTAGTAGTTCTGGTACTCTTGTCAACTGGAGCATGTATGGACATTTACACCGTGGAGCAGAAGCATCGTGAATAAACACCCCTCGTGGCTCATTGGTGCTGCTGCTTAATCCGTAGCACAAAGAAAGTTCATTCTGACAGGAAGAATTTGCCAAGTGCAGATGGATATCTCAGCATGGCATTGAATCCTTTAATTCCTGGTAACACCGAGATAACCCTGAATCTGTGCGGGGAAGTGGGAATTTGAAACAGCATCGACAAGGCAATAATCCTGACGGTTATAGAAACAATGCATCACTAATGGGCTTTAGAGTGATCTCTGGTTACAGAAAGGAGAGAACGTTGCCTATTTGATACAGGTATTGTAGGTTCTTGTTGAAATATTTTGATTGAATATATGATAGTATTTGTGAATTAACATCATTTTCTGTACCGTGGCTGTTTTGAGTGTTTTATATTCAATTGAATTGCTGATGATCAGTTTTGGACATTCTTCTGCATGGGCCGAACCGAGCACCTTCTGTAGCACTGACCGCTGAGATCCTTGAACCCCCTAGAAGACACAGTCAATTGGCTGCAACGACATGTGGAAGGCAAACATGACATGGGCCGAAGAGGGCTAAAGATGTCTCGTTCGCAGTCCTTACCAACATAAGTAAACATTATCATACAGGCTCGTGCACACCTGATCATCCGGATCTACATGATTCACAGAAGAAGAAGATTTCCTAACCGCACTCTCCATGGCCATAAAATTCGAGAAATAATCTGTTCAACTTGGGACTTTCTGCAGGGTCTTCCCCAGACTTTTTAACTTCCTCCTTTTGTTTTCTAAACCCACTTTAGGAGGTGTTTATGACTCTTCACACTTTCTCACTTGTAGCCAGTGTAAAATGTGTGCGCATTCTCTCCTTAAAACATGGACTAATTGGCTTATACCAAATCAGCATACTCAATTTACTTGTAGGTTCCAAGGAAAGGGGTACTATCTGTGCCCAGGGCATGTAAATTAAATGGTGCAGGTGGGTCTTCAGCACTGATTGTGCTACCTACATAAGTAGCCCCTTTAAACATGTCCCCAGCTTGCCAATGAAACCTGTGGGTGCAGTTGTAAACTGCCTGTTGGAAAACAAGACATTAGTTGTGAGGCCTGCACAAATAATGGGTATAGATTTGTCCTTCACTGGGAACCAAACACCGCACTGAATCGCTTGACACTCAGAGGGTAGCGTTGAAGAGCAGTCTAAGGCTTACTCAAGGGAGGTGGCATGCGCTAGTAATCACCACTGACAGGTACGCAGAAATAACACTCAATAACACTCAATTGTTGTGTCTCTACTTTTCTTTATAAAAAGGAAGAGTACATTTATTATACACACACTACTCAATACTATGCATCAATAAAAAAGATATACATAAGCTGTTGGAAATAATTCTTGACATTGAGTACACATTCCCACCCCTCCCGCAAGGGGGGGAGGGGGAGTCTGATGCCACCATTCACATGGATGAACATCATCTTGCCCCCAAAAGCAGTGGGTTGACCATGCGGGGAATGAGATTTTGATACCTTTTCTGATCACTTAGATACCTATCTCATTCATCTCTTTGGATCGATTATTTTCTGTCATTGAGTAAAAGACAAACCCCGCATAGGTTAAATAAACCCCATAAACTGACGCAACTCTGAAGAACCACTTACGACTGATAAAGTTTTAAAAGTTTAATATAAAATCAGAATAAGTTGCATATACAATCCTCTTAGGATAAGATTCAACAAGTATACAGGAACTAGAAGGAACATAAATTCCCTAAAGAACCTCAGTCTACAAAAGAATACAATTAAAGTCAATTCCAAAATCAGCAGATTAAAAAGCATAGACACAAAGTGGTTCCGTTGCGTCATCTACAAAAAGAATAAACAAGTTAATTCTGTCCCTACTCTATACTAGGTGACATCCCTACCTCGCAAGTTCCTTACCTAAAAAAGGTGTCAGCAGTTTGACTTCCAAAGAAGTTCAAACTCTCTTAGCCTCTAATGGTAACTTATGTCGAGAAGCAGTACCCTCTCTGCCTACCCATCCGCTCTCTAAGGGTCCTCGGCCTACTGCTCTCTCGCGCTCTGCTCTCTCTCTCTGGCCATCTGCTCATGCCATCTGCGCTAACTTCTCCCCGGGGTGCTGTCCCTAAATACACAATCACAGTATGGGTGGAACGCCCCTTGACGCCCACCACGTACACATTCACATGATGTCATTTCTGGCTCTTTCCATAGCTTCATCCTTTCGCGTCGTCCGTTAAGTTGACCTTGCTTCGTAGGCACCATCTTCGTCTTCTTGCTGGTGACTTCATTGACATTCCAATTGACACTTTCAGAGCAAAGTCTATCACCTCAACAGACCTTCATTCTTTACGACTGTATTCGTAACCTCATTTGGTCCTGTGAACGGTCGTTTCTAAACAAGACCCAAATTCCAAGCGTCTCTTATCTCACTTAGGCCATAAACTTCGTCCAGCATTGTCACCTTAAATCTAGCAAGACCATTGACTCTTGTCTCGCACGTTCAGATCAAGGCTATCCACGATTCCTGTGAGCCCACTAAATTACATACAGCGGACTACACTCCTGCGAACTCTTGGTCAGTTAGGTTAAAATCACACATGACCAAACCTTTCTAACATTCCTACAAACCCTTCTACACAGTATAACCTTTAACACACATTTATATATAATCGAATTTAGCAAAGCAGTGATTATACGCGAATGCATTCTACATAGAATACAACATTTATATTCTCGTGCTTACACCGTGTTATACATGCTCTGCACATTTCTTCGCTTTACATTTTCGCCGTTTTCTCCGTTTAATAATTACACACGTATATTCAGTTTTGCACGTTCTACTGTTCTTAAGCATTTCTATACATTTCTATACTAGCCCACTATGTATACGGGCCTTTCTAATTCTAATACTTTATAGAGTAGATACAGATACATTTCCTATTACATTGGTTACATCGGCTAACTTTACGCTACAAGTGTTACTTCACGTTATAGATTCTACGTTTGCGTTATATGCTTGTGAATATGGTACAGATATACTTTTTATTCAAATTGCGCTCTCTCAGTTCCCCCCTTTGATGACCTCTAGGGGTCATCACTAAATGCAATTTGAATAACACCTTACACAGAACTAGTTTCAAGATTCCCTCTTTTTATCGTTTCAAGAGCTCTCAAACTTTTGTACTGTTGGTCTTGCAAAGCAGCTAATCTCCTTTCTTGCTCTCTCATGGATCTTTGTAACCGATTCGACCTATACCATTTATACAATTTCACTAACCCTAACAATGTGATTATGCAAATCAATATTATTAAAACAGGTTTTAATATGTACCACACAACGCTTTTACCAAGATTGGCAAACCAACTTCCAACTTTCCTACTCCATGACCTACTTTTTCCCAAACATTTGTTTTTGTTAAATCTTCGATTTCTTTATGTATCTCTGTAATGTTTTGTATGACTTTCTCAAGTGGTTTTGAATTATCTGGAATGTAAGTACAACATTCTTGGACCTTCAAAGCCTTGCAGACTCCGCCCTCTTTTGCTAGCAGTACATCTAAAGCAAGACGGTTCTGAAGAACCATTGCCCTAATCGACTGCATCTCTCCTTCTACTAGCATCAATGATCTTGCAGTACTTGCAGATAATCTATCTACAACTGTAGCTAGCCTCCTGATCTTAACATCGTTAAGTATTAAACCTAACATAGGAAACATTGCTCCAAATATGTCTCCAACTACTTCAGCATCTCCTATTTCCCTTTTCGTTCTCGTCGAAGCCTTTCCTTCTATGATCGCTAAATCCTTTGCATGATATATTTTGGGGAAGACAATTGCCAAGTAACACGAACCATACCAATTGTCAGGCAGTTTTACATAGGCATTTCTTGCACATACAAAATATACATTAGGAATCGCTTGCATCCCTTTCATAAAATCTTTCGTATAGTACTCTAATCTAAAAGCATGTTCGCAATTTACTTCACCTACAAATACACTCTCATGATACGTCTTGCTTCGAGTTAAACATAACTTTCCTTTCTGCGTTCTATCCAAAGCTATTGGACCATTGCTACCCTTCTTCTTGTGCGCTTTTTCTTCTTCGGTCCAATCTGTTTTCCATTGTCCTGACATTTTTAGAATCTTCTGCCTTCTGTATCTGTCATCTACTTGTCCTATGAACTTTTTCTCTACCTCTGACACTTTGCAAGTCAGATTATTTCTGCGTGCATATGAAGTATCTAATGTATCCCAAGGAAGAAAGAACTTTGTTAATCTATCTTCCTTTTTGTAATAGTCCCACTTATTCATGTGTTATTAATTCGGGACTTCGGGCAGTACCGAATCATAATTTGAAAAGTAGTACTCAAACCCTTCTCTACCATAAAATATACTGAGCAATAAACTACATGTTATCCCATAAGTCAGTTGGAGATGATGATATCTGATGCCTTCATCTACGGAAGCCGGCAATTGCATGCATGCATAACATTCTTTGGCCTCCATGGCATCAATATACTCATACAATAACTTGGCATATGCATTTGACCTAAAATTCCCCTGTGACTCGTCTACGTGTAACCTACGAGCTTCATTTGCCAGTAACGTCTTTTCACAGATGACATTGCTCTCCTCCTTCTTCCCAACAAGAGCAGGTTTCAAAGTCGTTACAGGCTTTACATCTGTTGTCTCCTTGTCACTTGCATGTCCTACCATGTATGATGTGGTAACTACTGTAATAATAAGAAAAATTACTACCGCTATTAGTGTACCTATTATGCATTTGGCTTTTCGGTTTGGGTTGCCATTCTCCATGTTATCAAAACAGCGTAGCTCCTTCCTTTTCAAAGGAAAGTTTCTTTTCAAGTCTTTGTCTTGCTTTGTTTGCTTTCTCAGTCTGTAAAGTGCTCTTAATCAACAAAAAGTCTCCTTTCACAACAATGTCTTTTTATCTTCAATGATAGACAACCCTAACCCTTCTCCGTCCTCTAAATGTAATCCCTAATTTTATTCTTCTTTCCACTCGGCGCTAGGTTATCTTCTTCTTTATAGCTTAAACACAAAGTCTTTATGCATCTACAATGATTCTTGTACCTGCAGCTCTAATAACATGTTCCAATAATTCTAAACGAATGACTTTTTCTTCTTGTTCTGGTATTTGATGACCAAAAGTCGGAAACTCTAATCTATTCAGTACTAGATCTTTGATCCGACTCAGGTAAGGGGGTATAGGAAGTGTGAAAGTCAGTAGCCCCTCAGTCTCAAATCCAGGCGTCAACATCCATATCTCCACTGCCACAAATGGATCGAGATTGATCACTTTCACTTCTTTCACTCTCCCAGATTTCTGTCCCCAAGACATCTGCTAGATAAGTCCACTCTGGGGTGGCGTACCTTCTGCAGGGCACACGTACCCTTCTTGATCTTCTCGGACTCTCAGATCCTGAATCTGTAGTTTCTTCTTCTTAATCCGACTCGTCAGAGATCGGGACAAGGGTTCTCTCTTAATTTGCTTTTAAGCTTGGCCTTCTCCTTCTCTCTGGCCAACTAGCTTCGTCACTCCTTGTCCTCCTGCTCCTTGTCCTTGGACTTGTTTCTTGATCACTCACAGCTTGTTCGGTATCTGATTCGAACTCCCAGGTACTCTCTTCTTCTGAGACGACTTCGGTCTCACTGGTGTCCTGACCGTCGTCGGCCTGCTCCGACACAGGCTCAGCCTCTTCGATCACCTCTACAGCTTGGCTTTCCCCCTCTGTGGCGTCTCCGCTTTCTGCTGGATTCTCATCCGAGAGAGGAGCTGTTTCTTCCAGAGGTGTTGGCACTCTTCGGGTGTGTGAGGCGTGTATCCAGTTGGGCAAGCCTCCACACTTTACTGCAGTGTTCGTAACTAGTATGACCTGGAACGGTCCTCGCCAGCGCACGTCTAGGCAGTTCTTCCTGACATGCTTCTTCACCAGGACCCAGTCCCCCGGACACAGGTCATGGCACAAGTCTTGTGCTGATGGAACCTCTGCAGCCTGGACCTGGAGGGACACAGAATGAATGGCATCAGATAGTCCCTTGCAGTAGTCCAAGATCAAATCGTCTGTGATGTTCAACAACGCTGCAGTCGGAACCGATGGCAATCTAATAGCTCTTCCCATTAGCACCTCGTGTGGAGAGAGACCTGTTCTTCTATCTGGTGTGCTACGTATGCTCATAAGAACCAATGGAAGTGCATCAGGCCAACTCAGAGATGTCGATGAACAAACTTTGTCAAGTCTGGATTTAATCGTACTGTTGATTTGCTCTACTATCCCCGAAGCTTCTGGTCGATAACTACAGTGGAGCTTCTGGTCAATACTCAAGGCTGAACATAGCATCTTCACTATTTCGCTGTTGAAATGAGTTCCTCTGTCCGATTCCAAAGAGGATGGCACCCCGAACCTCGGTATCAACTCTCTAAGCAACAATTTTGCTACTGTAAGTGTATCGCACCTACGTGTCGGGTAAGCTTCAACCCATCTAGAAAATATACAGACAATCACTAAGACATATCTGAGTCGATTGCACTTGGGCATTTCAATAAAATCTAGCTGCATTCTATTGAAAGGCCCCCCAGACCTCCCTATGTGACTCAACGTGACTGGTGTTCTCTTTCCTACGTTTAGTTCCTGACAGATCGCACAACGCTGACATACTGCTTCTGCCGCTACTCTAAACTTCGGATTAAACCACGTTTGTCTGAATACTCTCACCATAGCATCTCTACCTATGTGTGCTGATCCATGCAATTTCCTTGCCATTGGACTAACAAGTTCGTTTGGTAAAACTGCTCTCCCATCTGCAGAAATCCAAAAACTCATTTCACTTTTAGTACATCCAGCTGTTTCCCAGCCCTTTTTCTCATCATCTGGAGCATTTTCCTGAACACACTTTAACTCGTCCCACGTATCTACAGTGTCTAACAACATAGTTAATTCAGTTCTTTCCTGTATTCCCCCCACTTCTACATTGGTGTGAGAATAACCCTGTTCTGCACAGTAACGTGCTACTTCATCGGCATAACGGTTGCCTTGCAACACAAAGTCGGTACTCTTCGTGTGCGCGGCGCATTTGACAACCACTATGGCTGTCGGACCTTGTAATGCCTCTAACAATAATCTCACGAATTCTCCATTCCTAATGGGAGAACCCGAGGAGGTCATGTAACCTCTTTGAGACCATAACTGCCCGTAATCGTGAACTACCCCGAAACCATACTGGCTATCGGTGTATATGGTGACTCGAATTTTGTTACCTGCTAAACAGGCACGGGTCAAAGCAATGATTTCAGCTACCTGAGCGGAATGTACTCCTTCCAGGCAAGCGGCTTCCACAACTCTGGTAATAGTACAAACTGCATAAGCTGCTCTCAGCTGACCGATATCGTCTCTTACGCATGAACCATCAACAAAGAATATTTCATCGGGGTCAGTCAATGGCTCATCTACGATATCTGGTCTCGGTTTGGTGCATAGTTCAGTCACATCAAGGCAGTCATGATCTGTACAAATTTCATCATCAATATCATTTGGAAGTGGCATCAAAGTAGCAGGATTCAAGACGGAACATCTTTTTAGGGTCACATTCTCGGCAGCCAATATGACTTGCTCGTAGCGTGTGAGCCTGCTATTCGTCAGATGCTGAGTCTTAGTCCTGGTCATTAACAATTCCACAGAATGCGGTACGTACACCACTAACTGATGTCCCATAACCACACTTTCACATCTTTCAATGCTGACACCCGTTGCAGCTACGGATTTGAGACATCCGGGCAACGCTGCGGCTACTGGATCTAATGTAGCCGAAAAGTAAGCAACTGGCCTACGCGCATTGCCGTGTATCTGGGCCAAAACTGCTAAAGCGCAACCTTCTCTTTCGCAGCAGTAAAGCAAGAATGGTTTTTCGTAATCAGGCATTCCCAAATCCGGGGCAAGACACAAGTCCTCCCTCAGCTGCAAAAATGCCATCAAACAATCTTTGTCCCATGGTACCGGATCACTCACTCCCTTGTGCGTCAGTTGTAGTAAAGGTTTTGCCTTCAGTGAAAAGTTGGCTATCCACTGCCGACAATAACCGACCATGCCTAGAAACATCCTGACTTCTCTTTGTGTTTTAGGCGCGTTCATTTTCATGATCGCCTCTATTCTGTCTGGAGACACCTTCCGTTTTCCCTTTTCAATCCTATGGCCCAAGTATTGCACTTCGGTGAGACAATACTGCAATTTACTTGGAGACACCTTGTGTCCGTTCTCGGCCAAGTGATTTAGTAAGGTAATGGTGTCTACCTTGCAAGCTTCCTCAGTTTCTGACGCCACTAGGAGGTCGTCTATGTACTGGACTAGAACCGAGTTCTTGGGCAGTACTAGACTTTCAAGATTCTTCTTCAGCAGCTGGTTAAAAATCGATGGGCTTTCTGTATACCCCTGGGGAATACGACACCATGTTAAAACGCGATTTTCCAGCTTAAAAGCGAACAAATACTGGCTCTCCTCATCTAAAGGAATCGAAAAGAAAGCCTGGCACAAGTCTATCACTGTGAACCATTCAGCTTGGAACGGTATCTGAAACAATATCACTGATGGATTCGGTACCACTGGACAACATGAAACAACGATATTATTAATCTTCCGAAGGTCCTGCACTATTCTGTATTTTCCACTAGGCTTCTGCAAACCCATAATCGGGGAGTTACATGGACTTCCCACGATCTCCTTCAGTATCCCCTGTTTAATCATGGATTCGATCACAGGCTTTATTCCTGCAATTGTCTCCGGTGTCAACTTATATTGTGGTGTTCTTGGATACTCAGCATTGGGTTTTACCAGGATCTTTACCGGTTCTACCCCTTTAATCAGTCCTATTTCTTCTCCAGTAAAATCCCACACCTCAGCTGACACTGTCTCCTTCAAGTCCTGTGGAAGCTCCTCCACCGTTAGGGTAGGATATAGTTCCACGCATTCCTGCGAGTTTACAACCTTAAAATCAGCATCATCATCGTTAGTCTGCACTTCTACTCCTTCAGGCGTGCAATATATGGTGCAATTTAGTTTACACAACAGATCTCTTCCTAACAGACACACAGGGCTAGAATCACAGATCACAAACTGATGTTCATCACTGTAATTCCCTATCTTCACTGACACTGGTTCAGTTAGAGGATTCGTCATTCTCCTGTTTGCGACTCCTACCACCTGAATCGTTTCTCCCGACATTGGCAAACCTGGGACTACCGCCGATCTCAAAGTGGATCGAGTGGCCCCCGTGTCTACCAAGAAGGTCGTAGGACATCCAGCCACCTCAGCTTCTACGTATGGTCCTCTCTGGTCTACCTCCAGGGCTGCTCCTAGAGTACAGTCTTCTTCTCTATTCACTCGTTGCCCCGTAAGAGGATCAACGTAGTAGCATTCTTCTCCTCCTACGAACAGTGGCAGTTGTCTATAGGTTTTTCCTCCATTTGTCATGCGAGGCGGTTGAGGGAACGGTGCTCGAGGAGTCTGAGTCCCCCCTTTGATAAACTTTCCCTTCGGGACTGCTGTTCCCTTTACCATGCTGGTTTGAACCTCATCCTCCTCCTGTTCTAATTCCCCCGTCTCGACATTATAGGGACACTCGCGTCTCCAATGTCCTACCTCGTTACACTGATGGCACCTCGTTGTCTTTTTCAGTGTTGCGATATCTACCCTCGGTCTCGGTTTTTCCACCTGATCTCTGCTTTGATTATTCTGTTTCTTTACTGGTGTTCCTGTTCCCTGTTGCCGCTGTCCACCCTTTCCAGCTGATTGCATCTGCACCAACATCAGCTTCTCCTTCAGTTTCTTTGCTTTTGAGTCTATTTCATCGCTGCAGTACCTTGCATACCTCAGAATCTCATCTAAAGGTTTGTTCTGCCAACAAATCAAATGCTGTTGAATCATTAAGCTTATGTCTGGCCTTAATCCTAGGACAAACTTCAACACAAACTGTCCTATGTCTTTGGGATCCATTACGTCCAACCCACTGTACTGTTTGAATGCTTTCAGCAATCTCTCATAGAACTCGTGAACGGTCTCTTTAGGTTCCTGAGTAGTTCGATCTATCTTAACCCAGTCTATGTCTTGCACCGGTACTTTCTCTTTTAACCATGCAATTACCCTCTCGTACTTTTCCATTACTCTCTCTGATGGACCGTTTGTCTGGGCATCCCTCGGGGGTTCACAAGCGGGCCATTCAATACTAAGTTTGCATGCCGTCCACAAATCTCCGGGTACTACGATATCGAACAGGGTGTTCAAATCGATCCACAGCACCTTAGAGATCTTCACAAACCTCTCTACCTGCTTATACCACTCAACGGGGTTCTCTCTGAGCTTTGGAAAGGAATTGGTAAATGCCGCTAAATCTCCCCTACTCCAGGGTACATGCACGTAGCTTCCGTTCGCGATTTCTCGCAAAGGAAAAGCTTCCATGCGCATTAGCTCTCCATCTTGGGACCTCGCAAGTGTACTCCTTCTGACGGATCCCCTCTTAGACCATCTTTCCTCCCATTTATCCAAATCCCTCCATACTCTGATACTCAGGATCAGTTCCTTTATGTGTACTTTCAGCCCAATCGTCCTGCGATCATCCAGATCTTGATCCGTGCAAGTTAGCCTATGGTTACCCTGTAACGCTTTAGTTCGTGACATGTCTATCATATACCTGTCCGCCAACTCAGATAATTTTTCATGAACTGACCTCGATTTTCGAGTAACGTCCTTAGACATAAACAGTATTTCATCATGATCATACAGCTCTATCCTTTCCATTGGCAATGTGCCGTCTATTATTTCATCCAAGTCTGATTTTAAACTCATTACATCGAGCCGTTTTGCCTTTATCTCAGCTTTCAGTACCTCAGTCCTAGGTGGTTCGCTTACATCCCTCTCACCCCCACTACGAGCCCTACGTCTCGGTGCAGGTGAGTTATGAGGCGTCCTTCTTGTTTCTCTTTGTTCCCACCTCTCTAGATCCCAAGCTCTCCCATCCTCCCTTGGGGTATGGTGGAACATTGATCTATTCCCCATTACTACATTCTGTCTTTTCGGCTCGGTCTCTCTAGATGCGAGATAGGATCTTCCGTTCTGTTCTACATCACTGCAACTCCCTTGCTGTCTGGTGTCACTTAATAAATGGAAAGGTCCTTCACGATCCTCCATGTTCCCGCGATCCCGTCCGTGATCACTGGATGTATGGCGAGACCTTTCGCGACTCTCTATATTCTTGTGACTCCAGTGTCGCACGTTTTCTCCCGGGGCATGGTGAGTGCACCTGAAACTATCTTGGTACTCCTGCGTCTTTCGTTCTCCCTCACTAAGGATGAGGCGAGGCACTCCCCCACACCCTGCACTCCTGTCGTCGCACATTTGTCTACTGCCACTAGTGGTATGGCAAGTATCCCCCTTGCTTCCTTGACTCCCTCCCTCCCACTCCGGGCTGCTTTCGCCAGCTCCGCAGTGAGAGAGGATTCTGTTATCCTGATCTCTCCATTCTGCTTCTGTTTCTAACTTTTTATTCTGAGTCTCTTCGGCAGCATCCCATTCTCTCAAGTACTCCCTTAATTCCTTAAAGGATTTCGGTTTCGGTCCCCTCAGATACATCTGGCTTCTCTCCCTCTGTTCTATCCAGGGACCCGTTGCCGAATCCAATGGGGTACTCCGACTCCTTGGTCCTAGCAACTGCCTTTGGGAATTGATCGTATTATTCCTACTCTCCATCTCTGCCCTTTCCCTGTCCCATCGTGCCTGTTCCTCCTGCTGGACTCCCTCTGGGTTGTAGATGGACACTATAGGACCTATGGTAACAGGTACTTGTAGAGTATCTGGCAATTGATACGACCTTGCATGCTGTGTTTCTGGTACCTTCTGGACCACGAATCTTCCTACTACTCTCTGTACGGGACTAGATTGAGGTGCTTCCTCACCTTTCTTGGGATCCCACTCTAATACTGGGAGCGGTTTATATTCCCCCCATCTAGCTCCGTCCCCTTGCTGTAGTTCGGGACTTTCGGCTTCTCTGTGGTACGGAGGTGGTCTATCCGTTAATAGTCTCTCTATCAGATCCTCATCTGGCTCGCTATCCTCATCTTCCTCTAGGGGTTTCTTTTCTCCCGTAGTCTCTAGCATTGTGAACAGTTTGTCTGCTTCTATCTTTTGCACCCTCCACTTTTTAGCTTCATCATCCCATTTAGCATCCTGCACTGCCTTTACCGATCGTCTCACTCTTTCTTGGCGCCTATTCAAGCTCTTTTCGTGTGCCGCTCTAAACCATGCACTAAGGGCTTCGAATTGTGTTGGCCTCGGTAGAGGTCTCGTTGCGAGCATTACCGCTTTCAGTTGATTCAATACTTCTAGCTTAAACGTCCCGTATCTCGGGAACGTCAGTTCCTTATTCCCTTCTGTTAGCTTATTCCACTCAGAGATCCATAGTATTGAGTGTAAGCCTACATTCACTGCCATATAATAAGCTGGTGTGCCTTCTGGTGGAGCCGATTTTCCTTAATTCTCTTCCTTGTTTACTTCCTGATGACAAACCACCAATCCCTACGCGGCTCTCGCTGACCAGCCTATCCCAGCGCGGTTCTACACTGACCGACCAATCTCAGCGCGGCTCTACGCTGACGTCACTCGTCCCCTCTGCAGCAGTTCCCCTCCTTTCTCAACTCGTCTCACGGTCTTGCATGCGTTTTCATTCATACGCCGAAAAATGACTACTTCCGTCCAAGCGATCACTTTTCTTGACTGTACGTCCACAGTCTAACTGTAATTGTCACCTCAACTGACGAGACGTCTTTCCTCTCACGGTCAGACGCTCGCCTTAACTGATAGGTTACTTACACACAGTAAACGTCCGACCAGCGTCCGTTACTCATACACTCACTCTGTCACTCCCCCTATCATCGGTCCTTCGGGCGATCAATGGTACCTCATGACCCCCTTTATAATAGTAGACAATTACTCTGGGTGTTCGATACACCCGAACCACTTAAGCTCTCCTTGAACTTAAGATTTTATCCGGTTGCGCGCGCTCACAACCTTCCCTCAATCACACTACAGGCATTCAACTCCGCTTGACATTACAACACAAGTACGACATAAAACACTGCAATCTGGCAACGCATGACCCTTATACTCACTCTCGACTGACTCTGCTGCTTTTCTCTCGACGCACCGTCAGCACCTTCTTCGGCAGGGACTCTTCTTCTGGTCGTCGATGACTAGGGACCTTGGGGTAATCTAGACCTGACCTAGGTTGTCTTCCTCAAGAAGAAAACCATCTTTCTCTGCTACCAACTGCGGGGAATGAGATTTTGATACCTTTTCTGATCACTTAGATACCTATCTCATTCATCTCTTTGGATCGATTATTTTCTGTCATTGAGTAAAAGACAAACCCCGCATAGGTTAAATAAACCCCATAAACTGACGCAACTCTGAAGAACCACTTACGACTGATAAAGTTTTAAAAGTTTAATATAAAATCAGAATAAGTTGCATATACAATCCTCTTAGGATAAGATTCAACAAGTATACAGGAACTAGAAGGAACATAAATTCCCTAAAGAACCTCAGTCTACAAAAGAATACAATTAAAGTCAATTCCAAAATTAGCAGATTAAAAAGCATAGACACAAAGTGGTTCCGTTGCGTCATCTACAAAAAGAATAAACAAGTTAATTCTGTCCCTACTCTATACTAGGTGACATCCCTACTTCGCAAGTTCCTTACCTAAAAAAGGTGTCAGCAGTTTGACTTCCAAAGAAGTTCAAACTCTCTTAGCCTCTAATGGTAACTTATGTCGAGAAGCAGTACCCTCTCTGCCTACCCATCCGCTCTCTAAGGGTCCTCGGCCTACTGCTCTCTCGCGCTCTGCTCTCTCTCTCTGGCCATCTGCTCATGCCATCTGCGCTAACTTCTCCCCGGGGTGCTGTCCCTAAATACACAATCACAGTATGGGTGGAACGCCCCTTGACGCCCACCACGTACACATTCACATGATGTCATTTCTGGCTCTTTCCATAGCTTCATCTCTTCGCGTCGTCCGTTAAGTTGACCTTGCTTCGTAGGCACCATCTTCGTCTTCTTGCTGGTGACTTCATTGACATTCCAATTGACACTTTCAGAGCAAAGTCTATCACCTCAACAGACCTTCATTCTTTACGACTGTATTCGTAACCTCATTTGGTCCTGTGAACGGTCGTTTCTAAACAAGACCCAAATTCCAAGCGTCTCTTATCTCACTTAGGCCATAAACTTCGTCCAGCATTGTCACCTTAAATCTAGCAAGACCATTGACTCTTGTCTCGCACGTTCAGATCAAGGCTATCCACGATTCCTGTGAGCCCACTAAATTACATACAGCGGACTACACTCCTGCGAACTCTTGGTCAGTTAGGTTAAAATCACACATGACCAAACCTTTCTAACATTCCTACAAACCCTTCTACACAGTATAACCTTTAACACACATTTATATATAATCGAATTTAGCAAAGCAGTGATTATACGCGAATGCATTCTACATAGAATACAACATTTATATTCTCGTGCTTACACCGTGTTATACATGCTCTGCACATTTCTTCGCTTTACATTTTCGCCGTTTTCTCCGTTTAATAATTACACACGTATATTCAGTTTTGCACGTTCTACTGTTCTTAAGCATTTCTATACATTTCTATATTAGCCCACTATGTATACGGGCCTTTCTAATTCTAATACTTTATAGAGTAGATACAGATACATTTCCTATTACATTGGTTACATCGGCTAACTTTACGCTACAAGTGTTACTTCACGTTATAGATTCTACGTTTGCGTTATATGCTTGTGAATATGGTACAGATATACTTTTTATTCAAATTGCGCTCTCTCAACCATAACCCTGGATCAAGGGCTTTACCCACTGGCACCTCTCCAGTGGCGGCCCACCCCATTACCTCAACAATCATTTGTAATGGGACCCCTGCCATAGTGATACATAACCCTGAATGACTATCTCATACTGACCATACAGTATACACATTTAAATCACAGTGGCTGACAGTCTGGTTGTTCAACTAATGCAGGAGCAAGAATACATGTCTAGGCATCACTTAGAATGACATATCTGATAAGAGGTGTAATGTAAGTCAATCACAGCCCATAAAAGGCATCACATCTATAATCACATGATTATATAATTACAATGGGGCACCCTGGCAATAATGCCTGGCAACATATTTCCAAATTACTTATCATTTCACATGTGATTTCCAGTCTCCATAAGGAACACCATTCGCAAATGCACCACCCATGCATTTGCACTTTCCCTTCTCTAGGGAATGTCTCCATAAAGACAATTCATGTCCAGCCACTCACACTGCAGTGTAATTCTATGCATAAGCTCCCAGATAAAGAACAAAAGTTCCAGCATTAGGTAGGCATAACAAAACATGAATATCCTGTGAGGGGTTATTTCCTTCAAATCCCCCAGAGATTGAGAGTGGGGACTTCTACATGTGTGCTGGAGGAGTCTGTGTTGCTCCTGCAGCTCCCCATGCACCTTTGCCAACAAATGGTTGTGACCCCATCCTCCTGGGGCCACCAGGTGCCAAAACAAGCTGGTTTTCCTGCAGGCCTAAACATGCCCTGCAAGGTATTATGGAGTGCATTTCCCCCTGCTTGTGAATATTCTAGCAGCGGCTCTCCCGCTGCTCCTGGAGAGTCATGCTGCCTGCGATGGAGGCCTCTGGCCGCTTCTGCCTTTCTTCAGGGTGCCCGGTGTTCAAAAAGTTAAACATCCGGGTGGCTCAGATGGTCAGAACCACCTTCTCACACTGCCATCTTGGCCTGACAGGATAAACCACTTGCCATGGCCTAAACCTCTCTTTTTAATACATTTAAGTCACTAGGGTAGGCACAGCCCATAGGGCAGAGTGCGGTGTATTTATAATATTAGACATGTACGTCTATGTTTACATGCCTTGGTAGAGAAAAACTTTTAAGTCGTTTTTCACTACTGTTAGGCCTATCTCTCCCATAGAATTAAAATTGGGTTAACTTATTACATTTAATAAATTCTAACTTTTGACTGAGAGTGGATAGGTTTAACAGTCTCACAAAAGGTTGGAACTGGGTGATTTGTGACCCCAGACAAGCTGGGGCCAGGATGAGGAGAAATGGGATGCCTAACACCGAGGTGGCGGGAGGGGGGATATTTGGAAACCTCTGGAAGCTTCCTCTGCTTCAAAGTGGGCACCAGGTATAAATATTGGATCCATAGACCCAACTCTTCAGTACACTTCTGGACCTGTGGAGTCTCCAAAGAAGAAGGCCTGCTTAAAGGATGCCCATCTGCTGGACTGCTGTCCAGAAGGACTGCTGCCCTGTTGTGCTAACCTGGTACCCTACTGCACTCTTGCCTGGGCAAAATGGAATCGAACTGCATCTCTCTTTTTTTTTATTGACTTAATGCCCACATACATACATACAATGAACATAACACGTATACCAACAATAGCCTCACCATATCTGTACTGTTACATTGTATGTCTACATTGACTTCTTTCCGTTTCCCTCCTTCTTCTTGTTAGCATAGTAAAGATCATGGATAAGACATTTAGGCCCCAAGCTCATTCAATGCAGTCCAATTTATCAGACAACTTGTATATTGTATCATCAGTCCCATTTCCAACCCATGCACCTACTATCATCCGCCATTACCATTATTTGACTGCAGGTAGGCCATCAGCGGTCCTCAATAATCCTTTGGTCGTGAGGTGAGTGGTTATTTCTCCGCATACAGATCAAGTTGTTTCTGTCAGTGTGCCATATCAGCCAACCATGCCACTTTGGTTGGATTGGATTTACTGTCCCAGTGTAGTGCCACTCTACGTTTTGCAAGTAGTTGGCTTACAGACAGAAGTGTCTTATTCTGTGCCCTGAAAGTCCCAGTCGACCAATAGTCAGTTCACATATCACATGCATTCCGACCATTTCAGATATGGTTTCTGTGACTTGCACCCAGAATTGCCTCACCCATGGACATCCCCATGCAAGATGCATGAAGTCTGTCTACTCAGCTCCACATCTAACACAGCTATATTCCGTAGCCCATATTTATACAATCGAGTAGGGGTATAGTACATTTGATGGAGAAATTTAAACTGTATTATTCGTAAATTACAATTTTTTGTCAGTGTAGCTAATTGTTCACAACAATATCTCCACTCTTCTATCCCTGGAGGCTGTTCTAGTTCTGAGTTCCATTTCATCATCGCCCTCTCACCGCTATTCGTCCCATCCTTCTGTTCAGCAGCATATCATTTTGTAATGAGGTGCTGTCGGGACGGAGCAGTGATCAACACCTGCAGTGTCAGGAGAGTAGGGGGTTCTACAGGGAAGTGGGGGTTAAGGGCTCTCACAGCCGCATGGAGGCGATAATAGAGAAAATCGATAGTGAGGTGTTATCTTGCGTTGCCTTTGCATCTGTCAATGTCAGAAAGTTATGAGTTCACTGAGTATGAGATGAACACCAATGTATTCCATTTTTCATTATTTCATTTTTTTCAAGCACTTTCGATGTTTTTGGTGTGCAAAACTTTCCCCGCGCTCGTCTCATTGCGCTGCAACAATATCTACAAGTACGGTGGACCCAGTTTCGGATCCACAAAGCTGCACAACCAGATACTGGATTAAATCCAATGAATCAAATTTATTTCATTCTTCTTTTCTTTAAAATGTTTCTCCTTACATTTTCACCATACTTTTTCCTTTAGTTCGATTCATTTTATTCAATATGTTATTTCCGCATTCTAAAAAGCACTCTGAAGCATGGGGTTCATTCCATGTCATGATTTATTGCCAATGATCCAATGCATTTCGGGAGGAAACCTCCCTTCGTCAGGGACATCTACAAGTGTAAATAAATACATAACTTGAAGCACTGTATGCCAATGTAATTTACCGTCATCATATTACAGTCGGAGAATTGCTTATAAAACACATCCATGTGAGCATCTAATTCATTAACATCGGTTGTACTTTTGTGTTAGACGCATTGAAACAACGTCCTGGGTTCACCATTTATGAAATACCTATTCCGGTACACCTAAAGAAATTCCATTAAATGCCTTAAGAGAAATCCCGATTTTAACTCAATTCTAATTTATCACAATATGCGGACACTTACTAAAAACCTAAGCTTACCGTAACATGTAGACAAATCGTATTATTTAAAAGGGCATCCCCGTGCAACCATCTCTGCGTGAAACAGTAACCATTTCTTTTTGTTTTCCTAGCGTGCCGTCGCACGCATCTACCTTAATCTAAGGAGCTGGTTCAAAGACTCTTTTGCCTATATTTATATATTTTTCCGCCCTCCTTAATGATCAACAGGTTATGTTCTGTAAAAACATTAATCTCTTTAACCCTCACAATTGGGAAATCCTCACTCTACCAGAATACAATGCTCTTTTTACTTGTCCCCCCAGATTGTTTTTCATAATATCGTGTCTTTTAACAACCGTTAGCCTTAGCTAAAAACATGCGATTACAACTCATTAACTCGCACAAAATCTCCGCCTCATGTCTGCCATAACTACTTCTGAATAAAAGTTAAATCACAACTGTAATCCCTACAACATTTAAATAAATGGATGATTTTTCAACGTGGCACGCAAGTCTTCCCATACTTCCAGTGGCCCTTCTCTTATCTGAATGTCTTCTAACATTGCTGCTATTTCTTTTGACTTTGTTTCTTCAATCTTTCACACTTTGGGTGCTATCTCAGGAGAGACAAAAAGTTCATGCGATGAGTCCACTGAGTATGAGATGCACACCAATGTATTCCATTTTTCATTATTTCATTTTTTTCAAGCACTTTCGACGTTTTTGGTGTCCACATGTTACAGTAAGCTTAGGTTTTAAATAAGTGTCCGCATATTGGGATAAATTAGAATTGAGTTAAAATTGGGATTTCTCTTATGGTTTTTAGTGGAATTTCTTAAGGTGTACCGGAATAGTTATTTCATAAATGGTGATCCCAGGACGTTGTTTTAATGCGTCTAACACAAAAGTACAACAAATGTTAATGAATTAGATGCTCACATGGATGTGTTTTTACGCAATTCTCTGATTGTAATATGATGACGGTAAAATTACATTGGCATACAGTGCTTAAAGTTATGTATTTGTTTACACTTGTAGATGTCCCTGACGAAGGGAGGTTTCCTCCCGAAATGCGTTGGACCATTGGCAATAAATCGTTACATGGAATGAACCCCATGCTTCTGAGTGCTTTTTAGAATGTGGAAATGACATATTGAATAAAATGATTCGAACTAAAGGTAAAAGTATGATGAAAATGCAAGGAGAAACATTTTAAAGAAAAGAAGAATGAAATAAATTTGATTCATTGGATTTAATCCAGTATCTGGCTGTGCAGCTTTGTGGATCCGAAACTGGGTCCACCGTCCTTGAATGTCAGAAAGTTGCCATCTTTATACAAATCCCCAATGGTATGCAGACCTGCCTCGCTCAACCACAGAAGGAATCTACTTTCCTGTGTCAATGTTATATCCGTGTGATGTAATAAAGGCTTCCCTGGGACATATATTATTGTGTTTTTATCTAGGAACCTGAATCAATATTACCATTTTATGCCCTTACACAGCTATAATCAATAAATATCCCTATAATAGCATAAGAATCAGATCCATATTTCAGTAAATCGCCCTTGCAGCCCAAGGCATGGCAAAAGCTACTTCCTTAGATTCCTATAAAGCACAATGAGTTCTTTCAACACACCAAACCTCCAGCAACCTGGGGAATCCCCGCTTGCTTTGTTTTGATTTGTAATAGAACTCCTGCGAGCTCTGTAAGAACGGCCAGTTCTTAGTGACATCTTTATTGACGTCTTATGTCCAAACCTTACGTCAAACTCGGCACCTTTCAGGTATAAATATACCAATGTTGCCTTAAGCAAACACACGGTGGTTGTTTTGGAGCAGAGAAGCTAATCTACTTGCCGAGAGCCCAGCAGACGCAGAGAGCCCACGGACGCTGCCCCTCCTCTTTGACGCGCTGAGAAAGACGCTGTCTTTTCTCCTGCCGAGAAAATCCAGCTTCGGCGTTTCCAGCCTACCCTTGCGGGTGACTGGGATATCGAGTCCTGAGAGAGAGATACCAGACCTCCCACATTCTATTCCCAAGGTACAGTGCTGACTAAACCCTTAGAGAGAATTCTTGACTGAGATTCTTGGCAAAACCAACTTAACTTAAACTGCTACTTACTTACTCCTTCCCACGTATTAGGCTTAGGTCAGGTACACCGGGGTAGGCGTACTTTAGAAGCACCAGTTGAGCATGTTAGCCTATGTATATATGTATGCACATATTTTATCCATTTTATCCAATTTAAAGTGTCTTATGGCTAAGAAACCATATCAATGCTTTTACAGTATTATTTCATAATACTCCTCTTACTGTATGTACTTTACTTTATATTAAGTATTGCAATTGTGGCAATTCATTTCTCTTGCATGAGAAGGAAGACTGCTCAATAAATAATACCTTTTATTGAAAATGCCCGTCTCTCTATTCTCTGCACTCTGGTGAAACTAAAAATGCACATCTAACTGAGTGAAATAGCTGTCTATTGTTTTCACAGGACTCTAGAGATTTACTCTTATTCTGAGGGAGCAAAGTTGTCATGTTTATGCGGTTGTCGGAAGCTGAATCCCTTCTTGTCTGAGCCAGGGAAGCTGATCCCTTCCTATTCAGTCAAGAAAGTTTCCAGTGACCTCTGAGCTAGCTGGCGCAAACCTAAATTAAGTCTAACATAGTCAGTAGAGACCTAGATGACCTCAGTCCTATGTCTACACTGCTGTTTATGTTATTCCATTGCGCAGAGCCTATATGGAAAATAGGAACTACACTACATGGCGCCCAACGTTTGGTAAGGCGATAAAACTAACGCAAGACGTTAGAGTAACTCAGTCGTGCTTTTTCACGCAGACCCTTTTTCCCGTAAATACTCCAATAGACATCTGAAGTGGGTGAAAGGTTAAAATCCGCCGGAACTTAGTAGGAAGAGATTCCTATGTAGAGTTTTGGTTTAGTCAACGTTGAAGGATGTAGTGTTCCAAAATATTGTGCACCTAATCTTTTGTCTCCTTGAAACCTGCTCTGCAAACTTTCATTAAAACAATGTCAAATAACGGTGACAACAAAGAAACCGATGTAGCCGCAGTAGATGCGAATCAACAGGGTTTCGATGTTACAGGGTTTAATGAAAATGAACCGGGTGCAATTATCATCCCGGCAAACATAAGAGAAACTATAACTTTAAAACTTATAGAAAACGGACTGACATCACAAGGTGGTACAGTCATTTTCGTGATAGAGGCACACAAATATCGGCAGACAGAGGTATTCTATTCATGGATAAACTTTCCAGCAGCAAACGCTACAACACACGAATTCCACTATTACAAAATAGAGGAACCTCCGGATGAATACACTCCTTTCGAGGATGTGGAATTTTCACTAAATTACCAAGAGCACCTGCTCTGGTTTAAAGGCGCCCTAAAACATAATGATCACATCACCAGGCTCGGTCCACTAGGTAGACCAGGAGCAACATGGCCGGTTCTAGCCAGCTACACACCACATCCTGACATTGATAAAATGTCAGACAAGGAACTTTTAGCCCAGCTAAAATTACTAACTAAAATTCATAGACAATTAGTCCAATATGTAATGCGGACTGCAACAGTCCAACCAGCTGTTAACATTCCACAGCTGACCCCTCATCAAGGGAACACAAATAAAATTACACCACAGAACATACAATCATGTCTTGGTAAAACACCTGCAAAACGGGAACAAATTCCATTCTGGCTAGCACAGAAAATAACTCAAAGAGAGGCAATATTCCCAAATACTACTCCTAGTGAGAAACACAGAATTCTGACTATCTGCCTTCCAATGGGGGTCGCACCACATGTGGAGGACTGTGACACTTGGGGCAGAGTCTTTGCTTCCATTTACACAAAAACACATGGTGTTCCGTCTCTGGCGGTAATACCAGATGTGCTAAGACAAATTCAAAATGAATACGGTCCAGAACCTGTTTTAACTCTTGGTATGAAATTACTGAAAGACTTCAAGCAGGTCTCGGCTATATTATTAGCCAACATAAAAGGAGAAGCAGCATCTGTGGCGATCCGCCAAAAATTGAAAGAAACAGATATAGTAGACCAAACAACTGAACTTGCCAGAATCATAGAAAAATCCTATGAAGAACTAGGTAGAGATAGTTTGGGTGGGAAACCGGTAAACCCCAACTACTTGAAAATCCTGAAAAGATATTTATTAAAAATAACCTAAACACTCCAAAAAAGAGCTGGGATGGAAATAAACAAGCCACTCCCACAGAAAAAAGATTCCAGTCCAGAGGAAGGTCTCCTCAGCGGAGGGAAAAAGCTCTGTGCCGAGAACACCAGTCTCCCCAAAGGGAGCCCTCTGAGAAAAGATACAACCTTAGAAATAGGGATAACTTGAAAAAGCCTGATAGATATCAAGATATTGATACACGTCCCTCTTGATCTTTTTCGCAGAAATCGGAAAGAAGAGGACTGTCAGCACCAGGAAGAGCACGTCAAGTCCAAAGACAAGGAACCTGCTCAAAGTAAAAAATTACAATTTCCAAGAAAGAAGGTAGCCAGTATTAAAATAATCAAACATGCCGAGGATACTGAGGACACAGCTGAAAAACGGAGAGTGGGCACAGACAATGCTAGAAAGCGCAGCAGAAGTCACCATAGCTCCCAAGATCCTGATGAATCATCTGGAGACAGTGGACACGAATGAATACATTCAGGTGGAAACTGCTGATACCAGAGTTAGCGAACCTCATAAAATATACGGAATAACATTGCGTATAGAGGGAGATAAGACTAGGAAGGTAAGGGGTCTGTTTTGGGATAACCTCTCAAAAGGCTATGACATCCTATTAGCTGAGAAAGACTGGCCACCGGAGTTTGTCAGGGAGTGCCCTCATGGCGAAGAAATGATTATGCCTGCCTTCTCAAATCATATTCCAATACATAGAAAATACATATATGCCAGAAAATGGACAGTAGCTCAAGCACCTGCATTATATAGGAATCATGTAGGATGGGATGAGGACTCTCCTCCTCACGAAATCCAGTCAAAAAGTCAACCAACTGCACAAAGGCAGTACCCAATTAAGCAAGAAGCTAAAAAACAGGTCAGGGAGATCTTAGATCAACTTGAATACCAAGGGGTGATTGAAACATGCACCTCTCAAATGAACAATCCTTTGTTTCCTGTCTCCAAACCAGACGATTCATATTGTCTAGTCTTGGACTACAGACACCTTAACTCATGTTGCAAAACATTTGCGGTACAAAATTCGCTCAGTGCGGCACTAATGAATAGTTCGCAAAAAATACAAAACAACATTAGACATTTCTAAGGGGTTCTTTTGTCAAAATATCGCACCGGAAAGCAGGTATTTAACCGCTTTCTCAATAATGGGGTCACAGAAAAATTTCTGTCGACTCCCACAGGGATTCAAGAACAGCCCAGGATTATTCTCAGCAAGAGTAACAGAGTTACTACAAATGTATGATGATGAGGCATTATCTTATGTCGATGACATCTATCTCACAGACGACGACCTGGATACTCACTTGAAAAGAGTGAACACCATAATACTTGGGTTCGCAGCAGAAGGTTACAAATTCAACTTTAAAAAGTCACGAATTGCCCATCTAACTGTCCTATTTTTAGGATACAAATTATAAAGTGAAGGCAAAAGCCTAGCAGACAACTTCTTAGAGAAGTGCGCTGCATTCCAAACACCAAAAACACTGGAGAACTTACAATCGATACTAGGCTTCCTGAATTTCGGAAGAACTTACATTCTAAATTATGCAGAGAGGGTTAAATCTCTCTACGAATTAATAAACCCTGATTTCAAACCAATAAATTGGACTCAGAAACACACAGAAATTTTGAGATCACTGCAAACAGACATGTTAGCTAAAACAAAATTAGAAACACGCGACAATACACGCAACCTTGTAATCCGAGTCATCCCAGGAAGATGCGGATTCACGTACCTAACCTCTAATGAGGGAGAAACTGTACCAATAACTTACAAATCACATTTGTACACACAAACAGAAAAAAACATTCAGCCTTACAGAAAATACTGTGAAGGCGGTTCAGACAGCTGTAGGAAATGAAAGAGCCCTAGCCCAAGGCAAAAGAATAACTGTTTTTAAAGCAAAATCAGCCTTTGAGGCATTATTCAGCCCAGTTAATCTAAAAACGGTGGCACTAAATCCAAAATTAATACAGTAGGAAAATTCTCTTGCTGCAAAAGACGTGACATACTATTTTGTCCCGAACATGAAAAAACGGAACGATTTGAAATATGAAGAAGAATATCCTCTGCCAATCGAAATTCTGCCACTCCAACAGTACTCCTGTATAATCTATAAGGACAGATTTGTACAGCATTACAATGTAGATGATAAATCCTACAATGCAGCCTGCGCAATTGTTAAAGGTCGCCGGCTCTGCGGTAAATTCAGACCAAAAATAACAAAAACTGAATTACTGAGAAACTGTTCGGCTCAGAGAGCTGAAATCAGATCTTTAAAGATGGCGCTTGAAAATGCCGATCGTGAATTCCTGACACTAATCGTGTGCGATTCGCATTTTTGCGTCAAATCTTACAATAATGATTTGTAGAATTGGGTTCAAAACGATTACAAAGATGACACAGGTGCCACAATCAAGCATAAAATGCTTTGGAAACAGGTAGTTCTGTTACAGAAAGAACTACAGAAGACTCACGTGATACATACTCTGAGTCATCAACGTGATGGCGTTCACGTTGCAGGGAATTCATTGGCTAATACAGCCACAACGGAAGCAACTAAACCGGCTTCCGTAGCCACAAAAAAGCGTTCAGAAAAATACATAGACGGGGAAACCATGCGGTAAAAATGTCTTCAAAAGGCAACTGTGCAGCACTACCCGTGAACTATCCACTCAATTATACATACGTAATTGACGCAAACTCTGTTCCTTTTGCTCAAATCCCTGGAGTGGGGGATAGAGTAATTTCAAACATGAACAGGAGAGTCTTATTAATAGCAGACGCACACATGGGTGAAGGTCCGAGGCACAAACAGATGAAGGAATCTCTGACAGAATTACAATCAGAATACTGGTGGCCGGGGATGAGCCTGCAACATTATAAATTTGTAAAGAGCTATCCAGACTGCAACAGAGATCGCAGTAACGAGCCAACCGGAGTATTGCCATGGCCATTTCTGTAGTTAGCATAAGGCTATCTATACGTAAAATCCAGCGTCCCATTAATTTCTTTTAAGACTAGATTCATTTAAAAATGTGGTCCCAGCACTCGGCTGACACCAGAACTGTTATAAAAGATTTGTGAGTCTTTATCGGCACATACGCAATTGCCATGCTTCATTCTGACCAGTGTCCTGCTTTTAGCTCTCGAGCTTATAAGGAGGCCATGACCAGCATGGGCATTGGGTTGCGGTACTCTTGTCCCTTCCATCCTGAGGGAAACAGGATTGTGGAAAGAAAAAACCGAGACAAAAAGCAATCTATAACGGCAAAGGTACTAGGTTCGGGTGATGGGTGGGTCCAGCATTTAATAAGTGTCCAACGTAGTCTTAACAATCTGCCACTAAATTCTCTAAAAGGTTTCAGCCCATACGAACTATTGTTCAGAACTAGAATGTATATTCAGGATTTAGAAGTCAGACTTCAGTGGTAGAAGATAAGAAAAAAATGCTTTGACTTCAAAGATCGTTTAGCTGTTTTACAGGACTTAAATGAAACAAGAAAAGCCCTGAGCAACATAAAGTTAAAACAACAGCCAACAACCACTGAAGATACACCACCTGTCCCAGCAACACCTGTCTGGATTCCAAAGATTGGGGATCTGGTCAGAGAGAAGATAGCAGTGAAGAAGGAATTTGGGCCTTCTTACAGAAAAGCATTACCTGTCTTAGCTATCAAAAGAACAAGATCAGTTGTACAGCCGCCCCTTGCTGGTAAAAAGGAGAACCGAGTTGTATCCATCGACCTGGTAAAACCACAATCATGCAGCCAATAATAAGTAGTAGGACCAGTGGACTCCCAAGAAATAGCAGAATTCCAAAATGTGCTACAATCCAAGAGGTTCAAACTGAGAGACTAATCACATTTGATAAACCTGCAGTGAATACAAAAGGACTGTGCAACAATGCCATGGAACTTGTGCCTCTTGAAACCCAAATTGAAACAGTTTGTCAAGAAACACCAGTCTACAACGATGTAGCCTCAGACTGTGCTAATGAAAGACAAATTGAAAAAGCAATCCCAACATTTGACAGAACTGCGTCTGGCTACTTCATCAATTTCGATAACTTTTCTGAAGATCAAAGCGACCATGAAGTAACGCTAGCAACAAAAAGTTTTAAAGACAAAGCAACAGAACTCTTTCATCAACTCAAAGAAGCATATCTGAATGCACCATTGATTGAATTTTGGATTGTATTAGGCGTACTCATACTCCTACTCTGCCTAATTTTAGTTCTAATTTTAGGAAAATTTATTACAGTACAATAGACACAGCAAGTCAGAACATCAACTTGGTCCTAAAGCCACACAAGTCATCTCACATCAAGAAAAGAGAACTATCATCAGTGAATGTGACAGCAATTCCAATACCCGGTGTGGTAGTTTGGGAAAAAACGGATTACGGAATCTATGGCCCGATCGAACTCTTGAAATTTCCTCATCAGTTTAAGGTTTCATTAAGTGACTTTGTAAAACCAAGTACTTTCTCTGATGATTGGGACTTTGAAAGCATAAATAATATGATGTCAGATTTAGTAATGTCAGCAAAATTTACAGAACATGATTATTTACAGCGTTCATTGAACTATGAACAGATGTATTGATATAACCACTATGCACACCACTACTTGCATAAATCTGCTCAACCTAGAAATGTTTTTTAAATATAATCAATGGGAACATGGTGCAACTCCACCTAAAAGCAGTTCGAAAACATTCTATAAGAAATTCCCATACTTCTCAGGGTTTAACACAAGTGAATCAGAAACATTTTATTACAAACTGTTAGATAAAACAGGGACAAAAACCATGCTGACAAATACTAAATTGATTTATTCGGAAACATTTTTAGAAAAAATGATTACATTTGGTTTTGATTTCTGGAAAAACAACATTGAAACAAAAACCATCTGGGGTACAAAGGAATGGCAGGTCCAAGGATTAGAAGCGTTATTTAGAGCCTGCATGATCCCAGAACAAATAATGTTCTTGAATGACACCATTCAACAAACTACCTGTCTTGGCCTAGCCAAGATCAAATACTTAAACAAACTGTCTATTCCAAAGCCAATACCTGATAATACAACCACAGATATTGAGATAGACGTATCACAAATTTTACATCAAAATAGAACACATCCTGATTGGAAAAAGTGGTTTATCTGGCCAACAGACACAAATAACTGTCAAGATAGATTCCTGAACATAACACAGGGGTTAAAAATGACCAGACCAGACCCTAGATACTCCCAGAGACAACATCCAGGGATAGTGACAACATACAGTGTAGGGAAATTATGCCTTGAATGGCTACAGACATCCACACTGGCAGAAATTAAGCAACACTTAACTTTACTTAAAGGCGGTGCTGACTTGCGCGATTTCATAATGGGACCACGCAAACAGCGTCAAAAACGTTTCATAGCGGCCAGTGTATACGCTGCGTACAACGAAGCATGGAAAGTGACTCAAATTGAGACAGCTGAGAAAATACGAGAAATTGATCATATTAATTTGGAAAAATCACTTTCTGTTGTGGACAATGGTTTAATGACTCTGTCCTCCAGAATATATTCACTGGACAGTATTGTATCATCTGCTATAGATATAATAGATCAGGACTTACTAACGTTACAACATGGTCAGTCCCAATTACGTTCTATTGCACAGCTAGGCTGGACGTTGCAAAATCTGCGTTCAGGCTATGTGCCTTGGCGTTTAATCAACACAACGTCATTGTTCTCTATCTTTAACCTTACTGATAAACAAATCAGTTTGGCACAAAAAGGAGCAGACTATACGATTGTGAGCATTGAAAAACTTGAGAGATTACCATTGACAATGTCAGAAAGACCTGTCATTGAATGGATAATACAAGGAATAATCACATTTCCGATAACAACTTTCCAATTTAAAAAATACCAAGAGTATATACCAGCAGGCCAGTATGAAAGGTTGAGTAAAGGCTACATTAAGTCATCATGGAAATTACCTTATACACACACATGTTATAGTGACAAAAACCAGAATGTATTTCTTAGTGATAATAATTGTAAACGTTCACTAAGCTGTATATTTCTGTGCCAAGGTATTAATTTACATGGTGCCTGTGAGGGAACTTCAAATAACCTTTCATGCCACCAGCACGGCACACCTGCAGCACAAATAGAGCCATTCTTTAGACAACTTTCTAACGGGAGTTACGTTCTAATAACGAACCACAGCTGTTGTGGCATGGTGCCAGAGAAAGCATATCTCGTAAGCGTTAGTTCCATGGTCACTTGCTGTATGCAAGCATTGTATCCAAACGTCCCTACTGATGCTGAGGCGATGATTTGGCCTCCCTGAAATATCCCTTCTATACGAATTGATACTTTAAGCAGAATGAATTCTGTGCTTTTACAGACAACAGTGCCTATTACGTCATCAAAAGAAACGTATGATCTTCAAGTTGCAAGGACAACAGCAGAGATACATACACTTTTATCAACGAATTGCCCCGTGAATTTCGTAGAAATGCTAAGCCAAATCCTAAATATGTCAGATGCCAGTGGTATCGCACATGTATTTAAGACAATTTTTTTCGGGACTGTTAACACCCTTCGAAGCAGTCCTGGGCATCTTTCCCAATTTTGTCCATTCGGTCTTTGGCGGCCTACCACTACTTTTGGGACTCGTAGCAGGAATTTTATTTTTGACCCTTCTGCTCCGATATGGCAAGCCAAAACGCAGACATGACTCCAGCAACAATGGAAGAAACAATCCTAGCAATACGCTACCGGGACCGCATAACTAAAATCCTTGGATTAGCTCAGCTAAGAGATCTGATAATGACCTGGTTTCTTTCATTCAGACCTATATGGCAGAACTGCATCTTACCTGTGCTTCGATGTATGCTATGCGGAGAAGAATGCGTGTTGGACACCTGTCTTACACTACAATCAGCAGTACCAATGGATATCGATACTTTGCTTAGTCCTGTAACGGCTCATGCATCGTGTTGTCCCCAGCGGTTACCAATCCTGATGACGGCATTCGTTGAAACTTCACCACTACGATTAGGTGGGAGTGAAGCAAGAAATGAGAGCAACATCACCCAGGTACAACCTTCTGTGAGCATTGCTGATCCTGGCACCGATGATAGCAATCATTCTCACGACTGCCCGGTTACAGCATTATCATCCTTGGTCGAACTTTCACCTGAAGCTGTAGACTGTTTTTTTGCACATCTATCTGAAGTAATGTTCTCCCCTGAACCGAAAGATTAACTTTTAAGCAAACCGGCACACATCGTTCCCCTGAACTCTGAATTCGGCCTTCAGCTTTGATAAACAAAAGCTACTGAAAACATTTGGAACTATTTTTTCCCTGAAAACGTAATTATTTTTTCCAAATTCCAAAATATTTACCTTTTTTTGGCACATGTACTCTGCTTACAGTAGAACTATTCATAAAGAACAGAGCTTCTATTTTTAGTAATTCTAGAGACAAAATATTACCTCTGCCTCTAGCACACTTACAAGTAATTTCATTTATATGTGATGAAATAGTCTCGACATTCTTTTCTGTATTAAGAGACATTTCATGTGTAATTTTCGCAAATCGTTCAGCTAAATATATATGCATTTTTTTGAATGATTACACTGCTTAAAAACGTACAGTACCTATACTCTTTCATGTATTTCGCATACACCATTTCGAATGCAAAATGTATTTTGGGGTGGGTTGGAATACGCATGCACCTTTATTGCTTAGTTTTTTAGTAATTGATGGACATTAAAATCTGATAAAATGTCAGACAAGGAACTTTTAGCCCAGCTAAAATTACTAACTAAAATTCATAGACAATTAGTCCAATATGTAATGCGGACTGCAACAGTCCAACCAGCTGTTAACATTCCACAGCTGACCCCTCATCAAGGGAACACAAATAAAATTACACCACAGAACATACAATCATGTCTTGGTAAAACACCTGCAAAACGGGAACAAATTCCATTCTGGCTAGCACAGAAAATAACTCAAAGAGAGGCAATATTCCCAAATACTACTCCTAGTGAGAAACACAGAATTCTGACTATCTGCCTTCCAATGGGGGTCGCACCACATGTGGAGGACTGTGACACTTGGGGCACAGTCTTTGCTTCCATTTACACAAAAACACATGGTGTTCTGTCTCTGGCGGTAATACCAGATGTGCTAAGACAAATTCAAAATGAATACGGTCCAGAACCTGTTTTAACTCTTGGTATGAAATTACTGAAAGACTTCAAGCAGGTCTCGGCTATATTATTAGCCAACATAAAAGGAGAAGCAGCATCGGTGGCGATCCGCCAAAAATTGAAAGAAACAGATATAGTAGACCAAACAACTGAACTTGCCAGAATCATAGAAAAATCCTATGAAGAACTAGGTAGAGATAGTTTGGGTGGGAAACCGGTAAAACCCCAACTACTTGAAAATCCTGAAAAGATATTTATTAAAAATAACCTAAACACTCCAAAAAAGAGCTGGGATGGAAATAAACAAGCCACTCCCACAGAAAAAAGATTCCAGTCCAGAGGAAGGTCTCCTCAGCGGAGGGAAAAAGCTCCGTGCCGAGAACACTAGTCTCCCCAAAGGGAGCCCTCTGAGAAAAGATACAACCTTAGAAATAGGGATAACTTGAAAAAGCCTGATAGATATCAAGATATTGATACACGTCCCTCTCGATCTTTTTCGCAGAAATCGGAAAGAAGAGGACGGTCAGCACCAGGAAGAGCACGTCAAGTCCAAAGACAAGGAGCCTGCTCAAAGTAAAAAATTACAATTTCCAAGAAAGAAGGTAGCCAGTATTAAAATAATCAAACATGCCGAGGATACTGAGGACACAGCTGAAAAACGGAGAGTGGGCACAGACAATGCTAGAAAGCGCAGCAGAAGTCACCATAGCTCGCAAGATCCTGATGAATCATCTGGAGACAGTGGACACGAATGAATACATTCAGGTGGAAACTGCTGATACCAGAGTTAGCGAACCGCATAAAATATACGAAATAACATTGCGTATAGAGGGAGATAAGACTAGGAAGGTAAGGGGTCTGTTTTGGGATAACCTCTCAAAAGGCTATGACATCCTATTAGCTGAGAAAGACTGGCCACCGGAGTTTGTCAGGGAGTGCCCTCATGGCGAAGAAATGATTATGCCTGCCTTCTCAAATCATATTCCAATACATAGAAAATACGTATATGCCAGAAAATGGGCAGTAGCTCAAGCACCTGCATTATATAGGAATCATGTAGGATGGGATGAGGACTCTCCTCCTCACGAAATCCAGTCAAAAAGTCAACCAACTGCACAAAGGCAGTACCCAATTAAGCAAAGCTAAAAAACAGGTCAGGGAGATCTTAGATCAACTTGAATACCAAGGGGTGATTGAAAGATGCACCTCTCAAATGAACAATCCTTTGTTTCCTGTCTCCAAACCAGACGATTCATATTGTCTAGTCTTGGACTACAGACACCTTAACTCATGTTGCAAAACATTTGCGGTACAAAATTCGCTCAGTGCGGCACTAATGAATAGTTCGCAAAAAATACAAAACAACATTAGACATTTCTAAGGGGTTCTTTTGTCAAAATATCACACGGGAAAGCAGGTATTTAACCGCTTTCTCAATAATGGGGTCACAGAAAAATTTCTGTCGACTCCCACAGGGATTCAAGAACAGCCCAGGATTATTCTCAGCAAGAGTAACAGAGTTACTACAAATGTATGATGATGAGGCATTATCTTATGTCGATGACATCTATCTCACAGACGACGACCTGGATACTCACTTGAAAAGAGTGAACACCATAATACTTGGGTTCGCAGCAGAAGGTTACAAATTCAACTTTAAAAAGTCACGAATTGCCCATCTAACTGTCCTATTATTAGGATACGAATTATAAAGTGAAGGCAAAAGCCTAGCAGACAACTTCTTAGAGAAGTGCGCTGCACTCCAAGCACCAAGAACGCTGGAGAACTTACAATCGATACTAGGCTTCCTGAATTTCGGAAGAACTTACATTCTAAATTATGCAGAGAGGGTTAAATCTCTCTACGAATTAATAAAACCTGATTTCAAACCAATAAATTGGACTCAGAAACACACAGAAATTTTGAGATCACTGCAAACAGACATGTTAGCTAAAACAAAATTAGAAACACGCGACAATACACGCAACCTCGTAATCCGAGTCATCCCAGGAAGATGCGGATTCACGGACCTAACCTCTAATGAGGGAGAAACTGTACCAATAACTTACAAATCACATTTGTACACACAAACAGAAAAAAACATTCAGCCTTACAGAAAATACTGTGAAGGCGGTTCAGACGGCTGTAGGAAATGAAAGAGCCCTAGCCCAAGGCAAAAGAATAACTGTTTTTAAAGCAAAATCAGCCTTTGAGGCATTATTCAGCCCAGTTAATCTAAAAACGGTGGCACTAAATCCAAAATGGATACAGTGGGAAAATTCTCTTGCTGCAGAAGACGTGACATACTATTTTGTCCCGAACATGAAAAAACTGAATGATTTGAAATATGAAGAAGAATATCCTCTGCCAATCGAAATTCTGCCACTCCAACAGTACTCCTGTATTATCTATAAGGACAGATTTGTACAGCATTACAATGTAGATGATAAATCCTACAATGCAGCCTGCGCAATTGTTAAAGGTCACTGGCTCTGCGGTAAATTCAGACCAAAAATAACAAAAACTGAATTACTGAGAAACTGTTCGGCTCAGAGAGCTGAAATCAGATCTTTAAAGATGGCGCTTGAAAATGCCGATCGTGAATTCCCGACACTAATCGTGTGCGATTCGCATTTTTGCGTCAAATCTAACAATAATGATTTGTAGAATTGGGTTCAAAACGATTACAAAGATGACACAGGTGCCACAATCAAGCATAAAATGCTTTGGAAACAGGTAGTTCTGTTACAGAAAGAACTACAGAAGACTCACGTGATACATACTCTGAGTCATCAACGTGATGGCGTTCACGTTGCAGGGAATTCATTGGCTAATACAGCCACAACGGAAGCAACTAAACCGGCTTCCGTAGCCACAAAAAAGCGTTCAGAAAAATACATAGACGGGGAAACCATGCGGTAAAAACGTCTACAAAAGGCAATTGTGCAGCACTACCCGTGAACTATCCACTCAATTATACATACGTAATTGACGCAAACTCTGGTCCTTTTGCTCAAATCCCTGGAGTGGGGGATAGAGTAATTTCAAACATGAACAGGAGAGTCTTATTAATAGCAGACGCACACATGGGTGAAGGTCCGAGGCATAAACAGATGAAGGAATCTCTGACAGAATTACAATCAGAATACTGGTGGCCGGGGATGAGCCTGCAACATTATAAATTTGTAAAGAGCTATCCAGACTGCAACAGAGATCGCAGTAACAACCCAACCGGAGTTTTGCCATGGCCATTTCTGTAGTTAGCATAAGGCTATCTATACATAAAATCCAGCGTCCCATTAATTTCTTTTAAGACTAGATTCATTTAAAAATGTGGTCCCAGCACTCGGCTGACACCAGAACTGTTATAAAAGATTTGTGAGTCTTTATCGGTACATACGCAATTGCCATGCTTCATTCTGACCAGTGTCCTGCTTTTAGCTCTCGAGTGTATAAGGAGGCCATGACCAGCATGGGCATTGGGTTGCGGTACTCTTGTCCCTTCCATCCTGAGGGAAACGGGATTGTGGAAAGAAAAAACCGAGACAAAAAGCAATCTATAACGGCAAAGGTACTAGGTTCGGGTGATGGGTGGGTCCAGCATTTAATAAGTGTCCAACGTAGTCTTAACAATCGGCCAAGAAATTCTCTAAAAGGTTTCAGCCCGTACGAACTATTGTTCAGAACTATAATGTATATTCAGGATTTAGAAGTCAGACTTCAGTGGTAGAAGATAAGAAAAAAATGCTTTGACTTCAAAGATCGTTTAGCTGTTTTACAGGACTTAAATGAAACAAGAAAAGCCCTGAGCAGCATAAAGTTAAAACAACAGCCAACAACCACTGAAGATACACCACCTGTCCCAGCAAGACCTGTCTGGATTCCAAAGATTGGGGATCTGGTCAGAGAGAAGATAGCGATGAAGAAGGAATTTGGGGCTTCTTACAGAAAAGCATTACCTGTCTTAGCTATCAACAGAACGAGATCAGTTGTACAGCCGCCCCTTGCTGGTAAAAAGGAGAACCGAGTTGTATCCATCGACCTGGTAAAACCACAATCATGCAGCCAATAATAAGTAGTAGGACCAGTGGACTCCCAAGAAATAGCAGAATTCCAAAATGTGCTACAATCCAAGAGGTTCAAACTGAGAGACTAATCACATTTGATAAACCTGCAGTGAATACAAAAGGACTGTGCAACAATGCCATGGAACTTGTGCCTCTTGAAACCCAAATTGAAACAGTTTGTCAAGAAACACCAGTCTACAACGATGTAGCCTCAGACTGTGCTAATGAAAGACAAATTGAAAAAGCAATCCCAACATTTGACAGAACTGCGTCTGGCTACTTCATCAATTTCGATAACTTTTCTGAAGATCAAAGCGACCAAGAAGTAACGCTAGCAACAAAAAGTTTTAAAGACAAAGCAACAGAACTCTTTCATCAACTCAAAGAAGCATATCTGAATGCACCATTGATTGAATTTTGGATTGTATTAGGCGTACTCATACTCCTACTCTGCCTAATTTTAGTTCTAATTTTAGGAAAATGTATTACAGTACAATAGACACAGCAACTCAGAACATCAACTTGGTCCTAAAGCCACACAAGTCATCTCACATCAAGAAAAGAGAACTATCATCAGTGAATGTGACAGCAATTCCAATACCCGGCGTGGTAGTTTGGGACAAAACGGATTACGGAATCTATGGCCCGATCGAACTCTTGAAATATCCTCATCAGTTTAAGGTTTCATTAAGTGACTTTGTAAAACCAAGTACTTTCTCTGATGATTGGGACTTTGAAAGCATAAATAATATGATGTCAGATTTAGTAATGTCAGCAAAATTTACAGAACATGAATATTTACAGGGTTCATCGAACTATGAACAGATGTATTGATATAACCACTATGCACACCACTACTTGCATAAATCTGCTCAACCTAGAAATGTTTTTAAATATAATCAATGGGAATATTGTGCATTTCCACCTAAAAGCAGTTCGAAAACATTCTATAAGAAATTCCCATACTTCTCAGGGTTTAACACAAGTGAATCAGAAACATTTTATTACAAACTGTTAGATAAAACAGGGACAAAAACCATGCTGACAAATACTAAATTGATTTATCCGGAAACATTTTATGAAACAATGATTACATTTGGTTTTGATTTCTGGAAAAACAACATTGAAACAAAAACCATCTGGGGTACAAAGGAATGGCAGGTCCAAGGATTAGAAGCGTTATTTAGAGCCTGCATGATCCCAGAACAAATAATGTTCTTGAATGACACCATTCAACAAACTACCTGTCTTGGCCTAGCCAAGATCAAATACTTAAACAAACTGTCTATTCCAAAGCCAATACCTGATAATACAACCACAGATATTGAGATAGACGTATCACAAATTTTACATCAAAATAGAACACATCCTGATTGGAAAAAGTGGTTTATCTGGCCAACAGACACAAATAACTGTCAAGATAGATTCCTGAACATAATACAGGGGTTAAAAATGACCAGACCAGACCCTAGATACTCCCAGAGACAACATCCAGGGATAGTGACAACATACAGTGTAGGGAAATTATGCCTTGAATGGCTACAGACATCCACACTGGCAGAAATTAAGCAACACTTAACTTTACTTAAAGGCGGTGCTGACTTGCGCGATTTCATAATGGGACCACGCAAACAGCGTCAAAAACGTTTCATAGCGGCCAGTGTATACGCTGCGTACAACAAAGCATGGAAAGTGACTCAAATTGAGACAGCTGAGAAAATACGAGAAATTGATCATATTAATTTGGAAAAATCACTTTCTGTTGTGGACAATGGTTTAATGACTCTGTCCTCCAGAATATATTCACTGGACAGTATTGTATCATCTGCTATAGATATAATAGATCAGGACTTACTAATGTTACAACATGGTCAGTCCCAATTACGTTCTATTGCACAGCTAGGCTGGACGTTGCAAAATCTGCTTTCAGGCTATGTGCCTTGGCGTTTAATCAACACAACGTCATTGTTCTCTATCTTTAACCTTACTGATAAACAAATCAGTTTGGCACAAAAAGGAGCAGACTATACGATTGTGAGCATTGAAAAACTTGAGAGATTACCATTGACAATGTCAGAAAGACCTGTCATTGAATGGATAATACAAGGAATAATCACATTTCCGATAACAACTTTCCAATTTAAAAAATACCAAGAGTATATACCAGCAGGCCAGTATGAAAGGTTGAGTAAAGGCTACATTAAGTCATCATGGAAATTACCTTATACACACACATGTTATAGTGACAAAAACCAGAATGTATTTCTTAGTGATAATAATTGTAAACGTTCACTAAGCGGTATACTTCTGTGCCAAGGTATTAATTTACATGGTGCCTGTGACGGAACTTCAAATAACCTTTCATGCCACCAGCACGGCACACCTGCAGCACAAATAGATCCATTCTTTAGACAACTTTCTAACAGGAGTTATGTTCTAATAACGAACCACAGCTGTTGTGGCATGGTGCCAGAGAAAGCATATCTCGTAAGCTTTAGTTCCATGGTCACTTGCTGTATGCAAGCATTGTATCCAAACGTCCCTACTGATGCTGAGGCGATGATTTGGCCTCCCTTAAATATCTCTTCTATACGAATTGATACTTTAAGCAGAATGAATTCTGTGCTTTTACAGACAACAGTGCCTATTACGTCATCAAAAGAAACGTATGATCTTCAAGTTGCAAGGACAACAGCAGAGATACATACACTTTTATCAACGAATTGCCCCGTGCATTACGTAGAAATGCTAAGCCAAATCCTAAATATGTCAGATGCCAGTGGTATCGCACATGTATTTAAGACAATTTTTTTCGGGACAGTTAACACCCTTCGAAGCAGTCCTGGGCATCTTTCCCAATTTTGTCCATTCGGTCTTTGGCGGCCTACCACTACTTTTGGGACTCGTAGCAGGAATTTTATTTTTGACCCTTCTGCTCCGATATGGCAAGCCAAAACGCAGACATGACTCCAGCAACAATGGAAGAAACAATCCTAGCAATACGCCACCGGGACCGCATAACTAAAATCCTTGGATTAGCCCAGCTAAGAGATCTGAATATGACCTGGTTTCTTTCATTCAGACCTATATGGCAGAACTGCATCTTACCTGTGCTTCGATGTATGCTATGCGTGTTGGACACCTGTCTTACACTACAATCAGCAGTACCAATGGATATCGATACTTTGCTTAGTCCTGTAACGGCTGATGCATCGTGTTGTCCCCAGCGGTTACCAATCCTGATGACGGCATTCGTTGAAACTTCACCACTACGATTAGGTGGGAGTGAAGCAAGAAATGAGAGCAACATCACCCAGGTACAACCTTCTGTGAGCATTGCTGATCCTGGCACCGATGATAGCAATCATTCTCACGACTGCCCGGTTACAGCATTATCATCCTTGGTCGAACTTTCACCTGAAGTTGTAGACTGTTTTTTTGCACATCTATCTGAAGTAATGTTCTCCCCTGAACCTAAAGAATAACTTTTAAGCAAACCGGCACACATCGTTCCCCTGAACTCTGAATTCGGCCTTCAGCTTTGATAAACAAAAGCTACTGAAAACATTTGGAACTATTTTTTTCCCTGAAAACGTAATTATTTTTTCCAAATTCCAAAATATTTACCTTTGTTTGGCACATGTACTCTGCTTACAGTAGAACTATTCATAAAGAACAGAGCTTCTATTTTTTGTAATTCTAGAGACAAAATATTACCTCTGCCTCTAGCACACTTACAAGTAATTTCATTTATATGTGATAAGATAGTCTCGACCTTCTTTTCTGTATTAAGAGACATTTCATGTGTAATTTTCGCAAATCGTTCAGCTAAATATATATGCATTTTTTTGAATGATTACACTGCTTAAAAACGTACAGTACCTATACTCTTTCATGTATTTCGCATACACCATTTCGAATGCAAAATGTATTTTGGAGTGGGTTGGAATACGCATGCACCTTTATTGCTTAGTTTTTTAGTAATTGATGGACATTAAATCGTGGAGTGGGTATTGTGTTTTTATCTAGGAACCTGAATCAATATTACCATGTTATGCCCTTACACGGCTATAATCAATAAATGTCCCTATAATGGCATAATAATCAGATCCATATTTCAGTAAATCGTCCTTGCAGCCCAAGGCATGGCAAAAGCTACTTCCTTAGATTCCTAGAAAGCACAACGAGTTCTTTCAACACACCAAACCTCCAGCAACCTGGAAAATCCCAGCTTGCTTTGTTTTGATTTGTAATAGAACTCCTGCGAGCACTGTAAGAACGGCCAGTTCTTAGTGACATCTTTATTGACATCTTATGTCCAAACCTTACGTAAAACTCAGCACTTTTCAGGTATAAATATACCAACGTTGCCTTAAGCAAACACTCGGTGGTGGTTTTGGAGCAGAGACGCTAATCTACTTGCCGAGAGGCCAGCAGACGCAGAGAGCCCACGGACGCGGCCCCTCCTCTTTGACGCGCTGAGAAAGACGCCGAGAAAATCCAGCTCCGGCATTTCCAGCCTACCCTTGTGGGTGACTGGGATATCGAGTCCTGAGAGAGAGATACCAGACCTCCTACATTCTATTCCCAAGGTACAGTGCTGACTAAACCCTTAGAGAGAATTCTTGACTCAGATTCTTGGCAAAACCAACTTAACTTAAACTGCTACTTACTTACTCCTACCAACGTATTAGGCTTAGGTCAGGTACACAGGGGTTGGCGTATTTTAGAAGCACCAGTTGAACACGTTAGCCTATGTATATATGTATGTATATATATTTTATCCATTTTAAAGTGTCTTATGGCTAAGAAACCATATCAATGCTTTTACAGTATTATTTCATAATACTCCTCTTACTGTACGTACTTTACTTTATATTAAGTATTGCAATTGTGGCAATTCATTTCTCTTGCATGAGAAGGAAGACTGCTCAATAAATAATACCTTTTATTGAAAACGCCCGTCTCTCTATTCTCTGCACTCTGGTGAAACTAAGAATGCACATCTGGCTGAGTGAAATAGCTGTCTATTGTTTTCACACGACTCTAGAGATTTACTCTTATTCTGAGGGAGCAAAGTTGTCATGTTTATGCGGTTGTCGGAAGCTGAATCCCTTCTTGTCTGAGCCAGGGAAGCTGATCCCTTCCTATTCAGTCAAGAAAGTTTCCAGTGACCTGTGAGCTAGCTGGCGCAAACCTAAATTAAGTCTAACATAGTCAGTAGAGACCTAGATGACCTCATTCCTACGTCTACACTGCTGTTTATGTTATTCCAATGTTCAGGGCCTATAGGGAAAATAGGAACTACACTACAAAGCAGCTCCCTCCCTGCACGCCTGCTAGTCCACGACATGCCAGGGATGTTGTGTGGATAGTATTTATCTCAGTGTGATGCATCTCACCATGCTTATGGGGTAAAATAGCCTTAAGTGGTATAGGGGCAGTGTCATTATGCTCGATTGCCACACGTGGTATGAACTCATGTGTAGTGCACCAATAATGTGCAAAATGCATCTGTGCACACAGATAATACAGATTAAATTCTGGAGCTCAAAATCTACCACCTCCATATGGTAGGGTAGGAACATCCCAGCCAATCCTGAGCTTCTTTCCCGCCCATACTAGCGTGATCAACTGAGAATGTAGTTGATTAAAGAAGGACTCAGTTAGTACTATTGGGACTTTAGTGAAGAGATACAAAAATTGTGGTAACACTGTTATTTTAATAACAGCCAGTCTATCTGCTAGTGAGAGTGAAAGTGTCACCCAACTCAATACTCAGTCCTCCAATCTAGACACAGCGCTACAATAATTTTCTTGTAAAACGATGGTAGGGTCCTTATGTACCCACACACTGAGATATTTAATTGGCCCCGTTGCCCATTCCAAAGGGCATTCCATCATGCAGCCTTTTAAGGTCTGGCAATAATGGTAGGGTAACAAATTTCGTCCAATTAATACACAACCCAGAGAAATATTCAAATGTTACATATTCTCGTATAACTAGCGCCAAATGGAGAGAGGGCTCTCTGATATAGAGCACCATGTCAAGCGCAGACAATGAATTAATCAGGGGGCGTAGCTGTAATCTTAGCGCAGCGACTGCATATTTCTGCTGAATAACGCATGCTAATTAGGCGTGGGCGGAAAATCCGTTCCGCTCGCGGATTTTGCGGATTTTCGGGAAATCCGCAATCCGCGAGATTTGCGAATTTCCCGCAAAATCCGCAAATCCGCGAGCAGCGGATTTTGCTCGCACTGCTCGCACTGTTCGCGTGAGTTCGCGCCCCGCGAATAAGTGCAAAATTGCAGAAATACGATCTTAGCAAAACTGAAAGTAACTACTTACCAGGTTCAAAAGTTCAGGCTCATCATTAGTAGCCAATTCCTGGAGTGCTTCCTGAGGGGCCCCTCCAGAGTTCAGTTGCCAGTTGAAACTAGTATGTGACCCTGCTCTGAACCTCAGAATAGTTACACATATGCCACAAAGGTCCTGAATTACAGCTAAGGGAGACAAGCAGGAGCCAGGCTGGAAGTTAAAATCCATTAATCAGCCCCTAATTCATTATTGTCAGTTGGGGCAGGGCAGGTGTTGTAACTAATTTTGCAACAATGAAAGCACTTAGCAAGTGCAAAAGATCACTAATCAGGGCGCACTAAGGAAGCAGGTGCCAGCTAAAAAAATATTCTGTGACACATGAATCAGCCCCAAATTAATTCAGGTCACTTGAGGCAGGGAAGGTGTGCTTTGCTTTGCCGAAAATAATGTACACTGGACAACCAGAGGGTGTGGTGATGAAACAGAGGGTGGCATGAGTAGTCAGAGAGTGGCAGTGGTGACAGAGAGTGGCAGTGATGAAGAAGAGTGTCCCAAACAGGCTGGACACGTAGAAACAACAAGTTCGCGAAACTTGCGACCCGACAGGTAAGTTCGCAATTTGCGAAAGTGTACAAAACCCTCGCGAACTGGCAGAAACACGGGCGAACACAAAAAAAAAAAATACGCAAATTCGCAGGAATTCGCGGATTTTGCGGATTGCGAATCCGCAAATCCGCAAAATTCGCGAACGCGAGATCCGCAAAATTCGCTCATGCTTAATGCTAATGGCTCGATCTCCAGTGCAAAAAGAAGTGGCAACAGGGGGCAGCCCTGCCTTGTTACCCTGCCTATTTCAATAACCCCTGATGTGTATCCATTAATCCTCACACGTCCTATTGGTGTTTCGTATAAGAGGCAGATCCAGCCAATAAATGACTCTGGCACCCCCATACGGCACAGCACCACAAACATGTAGGACCATGCAATAGAATCAAAGGCCTTAGCCGTGTCTCGTAACACCACTGCTGCCTGTAACTTGGGGTCTAAATAATGAAACAATGCAAATATGATGTGCAAGTTGTGTGTGGTTGACCTAGCAGGAACAAAACCTGAATGGTCAGGTAGTACCAGTTTGGGTACCTGGGGTTGTAGGCGCATCACAATTATTTTAGCCAAATCTTAGTCTCTCTTAGTCAAAAAGTGTGCCTCCTGCTCTGCTAGGATTTCAAATTCTGTCAGCTGTTCCCTAATAATTGCTAGTATCCCCGCTTCTAGTTGCCTTTCATACAATCTCTCCAGGACGTTTAGTTTATTCTCAGTGTTTTTAAGCTGCGTCCTTATGGTTTACAGCACCCGTGTGTATGCCAATGCATTTACCGCAGATTGTCACTTTAAAAGCCTCCCACAGATTGCACTTGCTATCTACAGATCATATATTGAATTCAAAGTATTCACTTATCTTCTTTAAAGGTTGCATTTAACAATGCAGCTGGGCGAAAATGCCATGTGGAAGGTGGCAGAGTCACACCCAGCATCCACAATCTCAGAAGCACTGGCACGTGGTCCGATAACGTTTTGGGTAAATGCAATACATCCACTATCCACTGACACACCTCGGTAGACATGAGCCGGTATTCAAGCCTGGACCACGTGCCATGCACCAAAGACACAAATGTGCCCTCTTTCTTTGTAGGGTGTCTGAGATGTCAAGCATCTACCAGTCCATATTCCTCCATTCTACCCCTGATCACCTTGACTGCCTGTTTCCCATGCCACTCTGTATCCGCCGATTTACCCATCCCAGGGTTCAAGTATGTATTAAGATCCCCTCCCCACATGATGGGCGCCGGCAGGGTGGAAGCAATGTGTCTCCAGGTTGTTGTGAAAAACTCTGCGTTGTCTGCATTTGGCGCATATTTATTTACAAACTTGATATTCCTAACAGCCAGCACGCCCTGTACAATGAAAAGCCTACCCGGATCATCCGCACAATGCTTCAGAAGGGTGAATAGGACCCCCCGCTTGATCCATATTAATACCCTCCTCGAGTACGTGGAGTAGGAGGAAGCCAACTGGCACTGCGCCCAACATGTGCCTATTTTGAATTCCGAATGTTTGTCCCAATGTGTTTCTTGTAGAAACACCACATGTACATTATGCCTATCTAGTGCCTTAATACCAGGCTAACATTATGAGGGTCATTGAGACCACGTACATTCCAAGTGATACAATTTATACTATCACTCCCTTTTATCATCTTGTTCTCGCCAGGATGATGCGCATGTCGATATGTGTGTGAATACATTTTCCAAAAACCTATATATACAACGGGTGGGTGTATAACACATAAACAACACAACTCCCACCCTCCTGCCACTTCATCTGCCCAACTCGTCAAAGACATCTCTGCATAACACATAACATACTACATTAGCATTAATCTTCTACAAAATACACAACTTTATAGCACAAGGTGCTCCCTCTTGGGGGTGCGCCAGACTCCCAGTCTTCCTCCAGGTGTACGGAGGTGCTCAGGTTCTCAGCCTCTGCCTTGAGCCATTTTCGACCAACCGGATTGTTATGTCTTTATCAGTTGATCCCCATGTCGTCCCCCCATTATCTCCAGTTATTCAACCATATCCTGCAGATGCTACAAACGCTGTTCCAGATGAGATTTCACAGTCGTGGTTATCATATTTCTTCCTCATTGGTGTCCACAGTGCTGCGCTCTTTCCTGCAAGGCGATAGTGTCTTTAGGTATACTTTGGACACTTTGGTTTCGCAAAAATCTTCTGGTGACCTTTCTACTCCACCCAGAGGCATGCCCCAGGTATAACATAGCATATGTTATGTTTGCTTTTTGTTACTGTCTTTTGACTGGCAGAAATTCTCTCCTTGCTGATTGCACCACTACTATGAAGTCAGGATAAAAGGCAATCTGTTTCCCTTGGTATTGTATCTCCCCATTTTCTCTGGCCATTCGAAGCACTGCATCTTTAGCTTTATAGTTCAATACTTTTGCTATTATAGGACTCAATGGTGCTCCAGGCGTGGGTCGTGCCATGATTATGCAGTGCACCCGCTCCACCACCAATAGCTTTGACAAATTCTCGGCACCAAATACTGTCATCAACAAAAGTCTCTTTATAGGTTTCCATTTTTCCTGTGTTTGTGGAGTCTGAACCCCTTATTATTCGTAAGTTGTTATGGCAGGAGCGTACTTCTAAATCCTAATTTTTGGCCTGGATATCTGCCAAGACACGCTCCATATTCAGGCTTTTTGAACTTACAGTTTATAGCTCATCCTTGGCATTTGATGTCCTCTGCTCCATTTCCGCTATCTGTGTGGCCTGTTTATCCAGCTTTGCTACCATATTATCAATACGTATATTCAGCATATTTATCTTGCCATCAATAATAATAATAATAATACTTTATTTGATTTAAAACAAATCATAAAAGGGTGGACTTACCACCATGCAAGAGATATTTACATCATAAAAACAACACAGAGTAAACTTTGAGTCGAGTTAAAAATTAATAACATGCTCTGCAAAGGTGGCGGAAAAAAAACATCTAAGAAGAGAAGAAAAAGTATAAAAGAATAATGGTTATTCAAACAAGAGGCTCATTATTATTAACTTGTGCTGTGTAAAAACAACCGTTGGAAAGAAGGGAGGAAGAGTCTGTGGTCTGCCAAAGCCTGGCCTATTGTCCAGGAACCTCTTTGGATGGATTGCCATCAATAGATTGCAAGCTATTCTGCATGGCTAGTAGAGTTGCTTTGAAAACGCTCTCCTCCATTGTCCCAGCACGTTGTCCCCCCTCCGTTCCCATGTCTGGAGATTGTTTAGTCTATCCTCTCACTTCGAAAGTGAGCTTGGCATGCGTTCTGTCCGCCTTTCTCATTTTGGTCGCAGGCAATTGGCTCCAAGCTCTGTGTGTCCTATGCAGTCTACCCGCAGTCTACTTGCGCTCCACAGCAGGGGGTGAGCTACTGAGCTGTATATAAAATCAACTGCCCGCACTTTGAAGCACAATCTCCCACAATTACTTTGCGACATGGGAGGGCAAGCATCGTCCGTCACCAAGTTGAATCAGGCCTCTGTACACATGGCTGCACCTTGGCCCCAACACCTCCTTAGTAAGTGTAACCCTGCGGCAGCATGTGTGCTTATATACCACAATCAATTATCTTAATATTCACGGTTCATTGCACAGAGCAGAGTCACAATCCGAGTATAGGTCCTGTCAGCTTCGTTTCCCATCATTATGCAATGCACAGTCACTCCCAGCGACCTAAAATCAGCGTGGTGCGTCTCCCGGTTTCCAGCCACTGCTTGTGCTAGCCAGGCCTGCACAGGGAACCAGCCGCCCAACACCACCATGGCCTACGCCACTCACAGCATTCCCAGGGCCGCACCTCTGCACTTCGCAGCTTCTATCTCGCCGCCACTTTGTAGTGCCTGGGGCAGCCTACAATATAATTTCTCTAGCCACTATTTACATCACAATTGCATAAGCAGGAAGCCATTTAGATAAGCCTTGCCGTCGCCGTCTTAGTGCGTCACACTGCAGTGCAGCCTTCCAGTTCCTTCTTCACCACTCAAGACAGGCCTTCCCTGCAGTCTGGAGTGACTTGCACAGCCAGCAGGATCTCATCTCCAGTTGCGGCCACCAAATTGGGGATTCCAGCAGCTCCGCTATAGCTGTACTTCACAACCAAGGCTCGCAGTTGTAGCTGCGAGGTCCGCTGGGCAGGTGGTCGCAGGACACCGCACCACCTTCTGTGCACCATAGCGCTCTCCGGTTTATTTGCCTGCACCCGCAGCGATCACCGGCCAACTCAGGTGAGTATGGAGAACTTTTACCACTCAATGGTGGTTCGCTGGCAGGATTATTAACGGATTTTCAGAACCCAAGCGGCAGAGCTGCACCAATTGGCGTCCATCTTGCCATGGGCTATCTGGCGACCTGCATCTCTAAACCCAGGACACCACAGTGACTTCAAGGGCAAGATGGCTGGCCTTCTAATAATCAGAAGCCTCAGGGACAGAACAGGCAACCAACATCCTGTGAGTCCGGCCCACCCACGTGGTGCCAAATCCAGTCCTGGACCCTTGGAAGTGGGCCTGAAGGTGCTCTGTCCACCCATTTGTGGACTCAGCAACACCAAGGAATCTCCTCTGTGGCGAAGCAGAGCTCACGCATTACTAACGCAATGCCTCTGCTACTCAACGCATTGCCCTTTGCTGCACGGACTTCCCCAGTGAAAGGACTTTGCATCGGCCATCACAGCCCATTGGCACTGCCATTGCATGACCCATCTCTACGCAAGGGCCTTACCTCACTCAATCCAGACCATGGGAATAGCAATGGCCTAATGCATCTCCATTCAAGGACATCGCATCACACTATGCAGCTACCCGGAACTGCTGCTGTGCGACGCATCTCCTCCCCTGGACTTCACATCGCCTCAGCTGCATGACGCATTGTTCCTGCGGGACTCTATATCTCGTCACAACCAGGATTAAGGTACTGTGTTCAGTGGACCCAAGTGGGAGCCTGCAGCCAGCCCGTGCTCTATTATAGTGGGCCTGAACTTCTGACTTTGCTTCGGTTTGGCACGACCAGTAACCACAGATGACACTTTGTGCTTTTTGGAGCTATTTTCACTTAAATCTTTCATGTCACATATCTGCAATTCAACTTTTTCTAAATTGGTGCAGGGTTTTTCTTGCAGTGTGTTTCACTTTAATATTGTTTGGAGTGCTGCATAAAAACGTTACCCATTGCTTCTACCTTAAGCCTGAATGGTTTTATGCCAATGTGTCAGAGGGTTAAGCACAGGTTATTTTTGGGTTTGCTTGTAACTTCACCCTGACAGGATTTGTGGTTGCTGCTTGAGTAGTGTTTCGCTACCCTCAACGAGTAAATCAGTTTCCTGCAGAACCAATCTCCTTAACAGGAAAATCCAAATGAGGCAATGGCACAATAAGAGCATGTCATCATGGCCTTGACTAGTAAGCAATGCATAAAATGCAACTTACAATCAGTGCATGTCCACACAAGGATAGAGGCTTGCTGACACAGATGAATATTGATTTGTTAGCCAGGGAGTGGTCCCTTATGGCATTTCTCTGATATCATCAGTTTTAGTGCACAGTGTTCATGTCAGTGTACCTGTATATTGTGTTTTAGTCCTTTGTAGTTGTATGTTTATTGTATTTTCTTCCTGAACATTAGTTGTTCTGTTAGAGCACCATTGCGTCTGGGCTGGATGGGAAGATGGATGGGAAGATGTTCATTAATATATGTTTGTGAATGCTGGTACAAGATTGTGTGTTTTCAATTATTTTTGTGTGTACATTACCTGAGCATTGTTGTTCACTACTTTGCTCGATACTGTCTACAAGCTTTTGAACTTGGGTTTCTATTAGGTAAAGATCTCCTTTGCGATTACTGTATGATTTATCACACAATATAAGGATGCTAGTTCTATTTTATTAAAATACCTCCTGAAACTGATACACACCATTAAACAAAAGCTATTGTAACCCAAGAGCCCATATACAACCCACTAAATCCCATATCAATGATTTTGAATTAGAATTACGTGGCAATACTTCAAGAGACGCATTTCACAGCTAAGGAGGGAGCAAGATTTATTTATTTATTTGAGAGGCTTTATATAGCGCTGGCTAGATCCGTGAGTAGCAGAGCACTTTACAGGAGTAGGAGCAGTACAATAAATATAAGCAATTGTTCAGGGTAAGACATAGACAGTCAAATACAAAACAACAACTTGATTTAGGTACAAAGGGAAGGTCACAAGCAATATACATAAAAGGAAAGCATAAGGTTAAAGAAAAAACAGTCAGTTACATCACCACAAAATGATATGGACATAAGATGGGAACGGAAAAGGGTAGTTACCATGGGAGGAGGGAGGAAGGATGAGCAATTTTACAAAGGTAAATAAAAGGACATCGGAAGGGTTCAGCAATAGATTAAGGGCCAACACTCTGAAGTATTAACATGATATGAACAGCAAGGATAAAAATAAATAATTGGGAGTTGAATAATAGGGTGAGCAAAGGAGATGAGATAGGGGTAGTGAGCGGAGGGGAAAGATACGAAAGGGGGAGGGGGTAGAGTGGGGGACTGGTAACAGGAAAGATGGTGGCTGAATAAAGAGTGGGGGCAAGGAGAGGGAAGGGATAAGTCAAACAGGATCATTTATACAGGGAGAGTTACAGAATAGGGTCAGAGGAGAGATTAAGGACCAAATAATTTGTTGAGGAGGTGGAATTAAGGTCTTTTTAAAGCTGAAGTAGGAGGGGTGCCGTGCAGGTGTTTAGCCAGTGAGTTCCAGATGTTCGGAGAGTTCCCTGAGAAGGAGCGAGATTGGGTCAATATTTTGTAAATAAAGGGGGTATGAGGAGGAGAGTGTTGGTGCTTCTCGGCAGTCGGGAGCACCCTCCTTTGTTGAGTTTATTAGTAAGGTAAAGCAGGGTTTGTTGGTGAAGCGTTTTGTGTGTAATGCATGCAGTCTTGTAGAGGCATCTGCCATCAATGGGTAGCCAGTTGAGGGCTTTGAGGGTCGATGTGATGTGATCAAATCATTTGCAGTCAGTGATGAGTCTGGCCGCCAAATGGAGCACAGATCTAAGGGATCTAGGTGTACTTCATGGGTTCCGGTGAGGATAGCATTGCCAAAATCAAGTTTTTAGAGAACCAGAGATTGGACAACACATTTGAGGTCCTCAAAAGGAATGAAGGGTTTAATTTTCTTAATGAGTGAAAAGAGATCCTTTAGCAGAATTTGTGATATGGTTATTAAGGGAATAATAATAATAATAATAATAATAATAATAATAATAATAATAATAACAATAATAATAATAATAATAATAATAATAATAATAATAATAATAATAATAATAATAGGGGCATTTGTAGAGCGCTGAGTTACGCACACCGGCGTGTCCCCGCGCTAAGATGAGAGAGGCGGAAAGCAGGGAGTTTAGCTGCAGGGCGGGCAGTTTATCTGACATAGAGGTATGTTTTTCATTTAGCTCGGAACCTAGTTTCTGCCGGTTCTAAACGTAGATCCACCGGGAGTTTGTTCCAATGGTTTGCCGCTAAATACCTAAAAGATCTGCCTCCCATGCGGGCTTTCTTCACCTTGGGGATTCTCAGCAGTCCCCCACCCGCAGATCTTAGCGCTCGAGCAGGTTCATAGGATTCAATCAAGCTCTGCAGTGGTCGAGGTGCCCTGCCATTCAAAATCCGATGGTAAGGTTATTGTCTAGGGTGAAACCAAGTGATTTGGCCAAGTTGGATAGGGAGAGCGAACAATTAAGGGCATTGAGGTCAGAGATCAAGCTTTGGATGGGAAATCAGTTATTTTTAGGGGAGAAGATAATGATTTCTGGGTTTTTTGGGTTCAGTTTGAGATGGTTAAAGAAGAACCAGTCTTTGATCTTACTCAGGGTGTTGTTGAGTTGAAGGATGTTTGAGTGGGATTTAATTTTGTAGTAGAGTTGGGTATTGTCGGTATAGAGGTGATAATTGATTCCGGCTTGTTCCAAAATGAGGGTAAGGGGTTCCATGAAGAGGTTAAAGAGAGAGGGGGAGAGAATAGAGCACTGGAGGACTCCCAGGGAGACAGGTGTATGGCTGGAGAGGCAGACTGTGATTTTGATTTGTTATGTTCTGTGTTGAAGGAAGGAGGAGAACCATTTGAGGACCAAACCGCTAAGGTCAAAGCAAGCATTAAGTGAGTTCAGTAGGGCAGAATGGTTAACAGTATCAAAGGCTGCAGAGAGGTCAAGGAGTATAAGAAGGCAGGACTCATCATTTTCCAAGGAACATTGATTGTCATCAATGATGTTTAGCATAGCACTTTCAGTACTACAACCTTTTCTGAAACCGGATTGGAGGGAGTCAAGTAATTTGAAGTTACCTATGTGTTTGTCTAATTGGAAAAAAGCACGTTTCTCAAGGGCTTTAGAGAGAAGAGGGAGGTTAGAGATAGGGCAGATGTTGTTGAGATCATTCGGGTCAGCAGTTGGGTCTTTCAGAATAGGGGTGATTTGACCGAGTTGAAGGGAGTCCGGGACGCAACCAGTGGCGAGGGAGGAAATAATAATATTATTCCAGGAGAGGGCAATGATATGTTTAAGTTGGTGAACAATGTTCGAAGGTAGAGGATCTTTAGTATGCGAGGTTGGCTTAAGTTTAGAGATAATATTGAACAATTCAAGCTCAGTCATAGGAAGGATATTATACCAGGAGGCACTATTTTTCAGAGTTAAGTTGGGAGGGTGGTCATCTAGGGAATTAGCGGTGGGAGGGAGAATGGGAGGATAACTTGATTGGGGCAGTTTGCGAGGGGGGCTTGTCATTGGAAACATTAGGGGCATGGGTGGGATTGTTCGTAACCAGAGGAACATGAAATGATTGGTCGATTTTGGTGATTTTTTCAGAGAGGGAGTTAGCAATTTCCTCGCATCACTCAGCTGAGGCTAACAATTCAGGAGTGGCGATGACGTTTGTTTTCCAACAATGTTGAACAGTTCTGTGGGTCGATTTTTGGTATGCTCAAGTTGAGTTCAGAAAAAGGTGGCTTTTTCGGCGAAATGTGTTTCTTGTAGAGAGATATGGCTCATCTGAGGAGGACAAGGTGAGAGGAAGAGGGGTGTTGTCTCCCCAATCTTTCTGCCTGTCTAAGTTGTCGTCGTTCAAGATTGAGTTCCAGATTAAACCAGGATCTTGACTGAATTTCTCTTTGGTGTTTAAGTTTGAGAAGGGCAATTTGGTCCAGAAAGTCGCTAATGGTCTTATTAAAGTGCTCAGGGAGTTTGTTAATATTTTGAGAGGGAGGAAGAAGTTGTGCTTGGTGTTTGGATTCAAGTACACAGAAGGGATGTTTTTGAGATTTCTGGTCCACTTTAAGTGTTTGGTATTACAGGTTGGGGGTAGTGGGGCAATGGAAGCAATCTGAAACAGGATGAGGTGATGGTCCAACCAGTCTGTGGGGATAATGTTGGAAAGGGAGGTCAAGTCAGGGCTGGAGGGTGGCCCCTTTAATGTGAGTTGCTTCAGGTCATGAATCTCAAGAAGATTGGATAGGCAAATAACAGAGGGATCCTTGGGATTATTCCAGTGGATGTTGAAGTCTCCTAGGAAAGGATTTTTCGAGACAGAAAGGGAGGAGTGAGAAAAAAGGTCAGAAAATTCATCAGCAAATAGAAGAGGTTCACTAGGGGGGTGATAGATGTTATGTAGTATAATCGGGGGAGAGCCCTGGGATGGTGTGTTCAATGCTGAGGTATTAAAAGGTATACCTGTATGCGGACGACGTTGTGCTACTTAGCCATACCTACACCGGCCTCCAGCAGCTTCTGATCCAAATGCACAGCTATGCCACGGAAAACAAACTTAAAATAAATCTGAGCAAGACACACACCATGTCGATCAACACCAAGAAGAAGCCTCAGAAGTCATGGGCACTAGGCGGTCAAAAAATAGAGTTGGCACTTGTTTATAAATACCTGGGAGTTCTCTTTGACATAGATGGCACCTTTGCACAACAAAAGCAGGAAGCAAAAAGGAGAGGGGCATGCATCGCTGTTACACTAAAAAACATAGCCAATCAACTGATGGGGCCAATTCTAACCCCCTATCTGAGAGTTATCCAGGCTAAGCTACTCCCCTCTATCTGCTATGGCAGCAAAGCACTGCGTGGGAGAGACTCCAAGAACCTTGACACAATCCAGACAAAAGCCTATAGAACAATGTTTTCCCTTCCGTCCTACACATCGCTGGCCCAACTTAGGCTTGAATTTGGATTGCAAAAGAAAGCCCTTGCCAGACAGGGAGCGTACATCAACTGCTGCCACAAACTCCGCTCGGCCCCCACCAACACTCTAAACTCGCTGCTATGGCAAGACATCCAAAATAAGGATACATCTCAGGCAAGATCCTTCCTGAAGACAGCTCTGGTGGCTACTAATCTAACTGTGATTTGGGACATGCAACTTGGGCACAACCCATTCAAAAAACTAGTCTGGAAAACTGTTAAAACACTATCCTTACTAGAGGACAAGGCCACATTCGCCAAAAGAAACCATGCCTGGATGTCATTAAACTCTTATAAAACGCTGACACCACAACCTTACTTCAGCCAGGGTTATCCTAAGACAACAAAACTGAAGTTCTTGAAATATAGACTAGGGGTTTTGCCCAGCAGAGAGTATCTTCCACCATGGCTCAGGAGTAATGGCCACGAGGTTTGTCCGTTTTGCAACACAGACAAGGGCGATATACTTCATCTGACCTGCCTTTGCGAAGAGCTACGGCCAGCCAGCCAACAGCTCTTAAAGGCCCAGCTTAAGCAGCTAGGCACTTGCACGAGAACGCAAGCGGTTCTCGCCTGCCTGAACCCTTCGAACACGAAAATGAATTGCAGATACGTTAAGTTCCTTGCAATGATTGAGCAAAAACTGTCAAAACAAAAAACTATCGATCATTGACACAGACAACATGTAGGCGGACTCACAGGATTATGCTGCCCCGCCTTAAACGATTTACAAAAAGGGGGTGGTGATGAACAGAGTGTCTGAGTTAAACAGACCACTCTTACCCAGTCCAAAGATCAGGGCTTGATCCATCACCGTTATTTATCTCACTGCCCCATCCCAGCTCAGAACCTGGCTATATGTAAATCAGTCTGTCCCTGGCCCAGTGCATCATGGGAACAGGGCAGACTAAACTGCCAAGCCAATTCTTCACCTGAAAGGAGACAAGCTACCGGGGACGGGTTTCTGGCATTTCAGCCTTCTTCGGCCCGGCTTGCTTGAATCCTGATGGAGCAGTGAGAAAGGGACTCATGTCTGAGTATACCCTGCCACACCTATAGTGGCCAAAAACGATTTACAAAAAGGGGGTGGTGATGAACAGAGTGTCTGAGTTAAACAGACCACTCTTACCCAGTCCAAAGATCAGGGCTTGATCCATCACCGTTATTTATCTCACTGCCCCATCCCAGCTCAGAACCTGGCTATATGCAAATCAGTCTGTCCCTGGCCCAGTGCATCATGGGAACAGGGCAGACTAAACTACCAAGCCAATTCTTCACCAGAAAGGAGACAAGCTACCGGGGACCGGTTTCTGGCATTTCAGCCTTCTTCGGCCCGGCTTGCTTGAATCCTGATTGAGCAGTGAGAAAGGGACTCATGTCTGAGTATACCCTGCCACACCTATAGTGGCCAAAAACGATTAACAAAAAGGGGGTGGTGATGAACAGAGTGTCTGAGTTAAACAGACCACTCTTACCCAGTCCAAAGATCAGGGCTTGATCCATCACCGTTATTTATCTCACTGCCCCATCCCCGCCTTAAAGACAATTGCTCCTGGCTAATCAGACTGGGTTCTTCTGTGTATGCTTTTTAATGACGATAACAATGTACAAATCTTAATGATTTTTTAATGTCCATTTTTTACTGTTTGTACCGCGCTTTGCACTGGTTTTAATTAACTATGCATAATAAACTTACTTACTTACTTACTGGATAGGCAAATAACAGAGGGATCCTAGGGATTATTCCAGTGGATGTTGAAGTCTCCTAGGAAAGGATTTTTCGAGACAGAAACGGAGGAGTGAGAAAAAAGGTCAGAAAATTAATCAGCAAAGAGAAGAGGTTCACTAGGGGGGTGATAGATGTTATGTAGTGTAATCGGGGGAGAGCCCTGGGATGGTGTGTTCAATGCTGAGGTATTAAAAGGTAGAATGGTCAGAGTTTTTTAGAGTGGTGCAGGCCTATCATACCACTTACTCTGCTTATGCGAGGGGTACGCTAATCTGGATCAGATCGGGTGTCCCTTTTCAACACACAGGAGACATTGTAGATCCAGAGAGCAGATACATAGTACCGATGGGCCACCTGGGAGGTCGAGATATAACAATAGTCAATATCTATACTCCAAATGTAGAGCAGGGAGCATTCCTGGCGAGACTGTCAGGCCGATTGACCCCCTAACTAGTCCAAACTACAATCATTGTAGGGGACTTTAACTGGATAGCGGACCCCCAGGTTGACTGTTCCAACGCCCCACTGAGGGACTCATCTGTTAGCAAGACAGCCCGACATTTTGCAGATTGCCAATCACAGTTAAGGCTGATAGATTTGTGGTGCCGACTACATTTCCAGACTACTCCTTCTATCCAAGCTTACATGACCTCCATAAACGCCTGAACACATTTTTTTGCTCATCAGATGTGCATGGGCAATCTCAGATCACAACCAGGTGCTGCTACATCTGCAGTGGGCATGGCCCGGGCCATTTATCCCCATGTGGTGCTTAAAACCTGAATCATTAAAAGACCCACAATATCAGGAGTTGATAAGAGGACATTTCAGGAGTTACTTTAAGGAAAATAGGGACACAGCTTCCACCCCCTAAGTGGAATGGGATGCCTTTAAAGTAATAATAAGAAGGAAATGCATAGTAGAGTTGGTGGGGGTCGGGAGTACATTACTGAGGGAGGTGCTGGAGGCCAGGCAGAACTTGAGGGAGGTGGGAAAATGTCAACCGGAGTGGCCGGACCTGCAGTAGATCCTGTTGGAGGCAAAAGAATGAGGGGCAGGACAGGTAGAAAGACTCCAGTGTTTTGACTATAAATAATATATGGTGCATGTTCATGCTAAACGAGACAAAACTGGTTACTTACTGGCCCGGCTAGATAATCCAGGGAAGAGGGGCTTGATGATAGTGGATCTTCATACAGACGACGATGCCGAACTCTATCGACAGGGAAAAATCAACAGCCATTTCCTGCATTATTACAAAGGGCTCTAAAAGAGCCGTACCCGATGTGATGAGGCGATGTGTGCCATTTTGGCACCACTGGTCTCATGACACTCACACATGAAGAGGCTGAAGAATTGGGAGGGGTATAACAATTCAGGAGGTAAGGATGGCTACTAAGGGGCTAGCACGCGGGAAGACACCAGGAACGTATGGACTGCCAGTCAAATTTTATGCTGGAAAAGGAAACAAGGGAACCCTACTCACTTGGAGCCTGGGTGAAGGTTTTTACAAGAAACAATGGCTCCTGTGGGCAAATGAGATTTAATTCTGATAAAGAAAACACACAATGGCAATGAGAATGATTGAACTAGATGTTAAGAAAGGAAGCTGTATATACACAATGCGAATGTATTAGTAATTTATGTAAAATATATATCAACAGTTTACACAATATTTCAGTAGCATTATAAACACATATGAAATCACAAAGGTGATGGCGTGTCCCAAGTGATTTTTTTCAAAAAAGAACCTAAACTGCTAAGGTGAGAAATAAAAATATGTACATAACATAAGGTTTCAAATGTACACGTAAGTTGAAAAGAGGCGACCAAAGGCGTCCGGGATCCCTGTAAGTTCTGTAAATTCACCTACTTCACGGTGTCACCCTTGCACGCCCCGCAAGCTAGGCAAGCCCTTAACAGGTGAACCGCATTGAACAGTCCTGAAGAGACCTGAGACCCCAATGAGGTCGAAACGTCGTCGACAGAGATAAAGAGGCAGACCTTCTACAACAGTTATTTATACATTCCAACTGCTGTACTTAAATTGTTTATACTTATATTTTGGTCGCCTCTTTTCAACTTACATGTACATTTGAAACCTTATGTTATCTACATATTAGTATGTCTCACCTTAGCAGTTTAGGTTCTTTTTTTGAAAAAATTCTCTTGGGACACGCCATCATCTTTTTGATTGCATGTGTTTATAATGCTATTGAAACATTGTGTAAACTATTGATATATATTTTACATAAATTACTAAGACATTCGCATTTTGTATATACAGCTTCCTTTCTTGACATCTAGTTCAATCACCCTCATTGTCATTGTGCGTTTTCTTTATCAGAATTAAATCCCATTTGCCCACAGGAGCCATTGTTTTTTGTAAAAAGTCGAATTTTATGCAACATTTTCTGTAGACATAATCTCCAAATTCGTAGATCTCTAAAAGTCACAAGGAATAAAGGCCACTACCCAAACTTGACTCAAGAGGACTCGATGGTGCCTTTACTAAAACCTGGTAGACCGCCACATAATTGCAGGGCCTACCGATCACTGTCAGTGCTCAATCTGGATTACAAGATCCTCAGTAGGTTACTGGCCTCTAGGGTTATCCCCTTGATGCCCAAATTCATCCATTCTGATCAGGTGGAGTTTATACCAGGTTGTTACATGGCTCTTAATGTCCTTCTGTATTTAAATGTCATGGAGGCCAATCCCGATGACAGAGCGGAGGTGGCGATCTTCACTGTCGACATACAAAAGGCCTTCAACAGCTTAGAATGGGAGTTTCACTATGAAGTAATGGCCAGTATGTGACAGAGGGGAGGTTTTCTAGAATGGGCCCGACTGGTATATACGTATCCCACAACCAGAGTCCGAACAGGGCAAGCCATCTTATAGAGCGAAGGATATCATCACGTAGCCCTATATGGGTATGACATTGTGATATTCCTCCAAAATATGACCTCAGACCTGAGGCGTGCTAGGGGGACTTCGGCACAATATCAGGCCAACCAGCCAATTGGCAGAAGTCCCGTTTGTTTCTGCTTGGGGCAAGTGTTCACCCTCTGATGGCCCTAGGTGACTTGCTGTGAGGGCCTTGCTGCCTCTCTTATTTAGGAACAAAAAAATTCAATGACAGGCAGGACATACTTGATGGGAATGTGGGACAGATCATCAGGTCATTTAGGGTAAGTACGGAGTTCTGGAACATGCTACCACTCTCGTTAGCGGGTCGGGTAGCTATACTAGCAAGCATTGGCATAGCCAATAGGTCTCGCCTTTGGGACCTTATAAGTTTTTAGCCATGCAGCAGTTGTTGTTGTTGCACCAAGGATATTGTGCTGTATAACTAAATACTTATAAGGTCCCAAAAGCGAGACCTATTGGCTATGCCAATGCTTGTTTGGGTTTCTCATGGTCTCAGCAATGCTCTGATGAAGCTTTCTGACAATGCTGGGTTGTTTGGTGGCAGTCTGTCAATCAGTGGAAATTAACACAGATAGGCTGAAGAAAGTGAGTATAGATGGATAATGATTTGCCTTCTGCAGTAGCCAAATCCTGAACGCTGGTAAGTGGTTCCTGAAGTTGATCACGATTGTACTGCTGATGATCTTAGTGGGTTTGCTTCTTAGCAAGTTTTGGCAGACAGGTGGCACATCTTTGTTAAATCGTACAGGGACTTCTATCAAAGTTTCAGTGAAGAAGAGGGTCCAGGGCTTTGTCTGAAATCAGACTGTGAAGTTCAGGTGGTTTTGAGTAGATGATGCATGATAAATGCTGTTTAGTAAAGGAGGGTGAGTGATTAGCTGGACAGTGAGATGGAGATGTTGAAGAGTAGACAGAGATCATATAAGACAGTCATCAGGTTCCTTGAAGTAGAACAGTGATCTAACGTGGATGGAAAGAGTGGATGACTGCGGTGGTGGAAGGCAGCTAGTAGGCAGGGTGAGGCAGAGGGGGATGAACGACGGTGGTGGAAGCAAGGTTAGGAGTCAAATGGAAAAAGGCAGGCATGTCTCGCCTTCATTGATGAGATGAGGCTTGGATAAGGAAAAGGTAAGTGGCATTGGTGATTTTAATGGCAGAGATAGAGTAAATGTAGGAAGGGTGTGGAGGAGTAAAAAGAGTATGAATGAAGTGAGCTGGGGAAGCAGGGGTGTGGTGGGGAAGCTAGAACAGGCAGGGATCTCTCAAGAAATGGATCAGATTCTGCAGTGGACCATGACAAAGGTAGGGAGAGAGGGAGAATGACAGTTACGTTAAAGGTTTCTTGATACAACAAGGGCAGTTTTGAAGCACTATAATGCGCGGATGTAGTGCAGTGGTAAATCTAGGCATGGGAAGGAGTGTAGGAGGCAAACCCTGTGCACAACAAGACCTCTGTAAAAATGACCCCTGTGCACTTTGCTAGATATGATAAATGCGCGTTAAATTCTACGCCCCAAAACAAACAAGGGTGCGGTTCAGCTGCGCACGCAAACAATTAGTCAGCGTGAGTCGTGCATTATCGACTAGCAGGCAGCGCCCTTTCCTGGCATTCCCTTCCAGAAGGCACACAGGCCCCTGAAAGCCTTGTCCAGCGGTTAACAATGCGTGGGGGCGGGGAGTCATCTGAGTTGCTCCCCTGCAGCAAGCATGTGCTAGAGCATCAAAAGCTCCTTCATATTTTGGTTCATTAGTCCCAATGACACACGTCCCCCGAGACCGCATGTCTCCCATTAGAAATCACAGAGGCTGTAACAGGCTTAATGGTCGTCTAATCACTGTGGGCGAGAATATCTCTGAGAGGATGTGGTCCGTCGGCTTAAACTGCCGACTCTGGTGCTGGAAAGGTTGCGTCCACATCCTGTGATTCTGGGCACATCACTTAATCTCCCGCGCCTGAATGTGTAATGTAATACGGTGCTCATGCAAAGCGCTCCAATACCTTCGGGTTGAGTTTGCGCTATATAAAATATGCAAAAAAGGTGACATCATATGGGGCAATGTACAACAACATCAGAATGTGGAATAAGTCGGGCCTCCAAAGTGGTGCATGTGCAAGCGCCCGCAGCAGCGAAAGTAAGAGCGCTGCGGGGACAGTGAGAGCACCACGTATTAATGACCCGTGACAACGGAGGAAAGACAGATGGCGGCGCTCACATAACCGCACACTGGTGGAAGGCAACAGCTTTTGGCAGCACTTTCAAAAGCCAGCTACTAAATGTCTCGCCGGACTAGCGCAAGCGCTGGCTCTAGCAAGACCTAAAAATGATAGTTCTTTCATGAATACTGTATTTTTTTATAGTCCTGCCAGTATGGATCCCTAGAGCAATGTTCAGAGAATTAGACACCCTAACAACGGCATTCCTATGGGGTTCAAGCCAACAGAGAGTGGCCCTCTCAAAATACATCCATCGCGCGCCAACACAACCCCAACATCATCTCCTACGCAGACGACACCCAGCTGATCCTCTCCCTCACCAAAGACCCAAACACCGCCAAAACCAACCTACACGAAGGGATGCAAGAAGTAGCAGAGTGGATGAAGAACAGCCGTTTAAAACTGAATTCAGACAAAACGGAAGTCCTCATCTTAGGATCATCCCCCTCCGCTTGGGACGACTCATGGTGGCCACCGGCCCTGGGCATCGCACCCAAACCAACAGACCACGCACGTAACCTGGGCTTCATCCTGGACTCCTCCCTCTCGATGACCAGACAAGTCAACGCCATCTCATCATCATGCTTTAAAATCCTACATATGCTCTAAAAAATCTTCCGCTGGATCCCCACAGAAACAAGAAAGACGGTCACCCAAGCACTTGTCACAAGCCGACTGGACTACGGAAACACCCTTTATGCCGGAACAACAGCCAAATTACAGAAAAAACTCCAAAGCATTCAGAACGCCTCAGTTAGATTTGTCCTAGAAATCCCCCGCCAATCTCACATATCCGGTCACCTGAAAGACCTCCACTGGCTCCCCGTCAACAAGAGAATAACGTTCCGTCTACTCACCCACACACACAAAGCCCTCTACGACCTAGGACCCAAATACCTCAACACGCGCCAGACCTTCTACACCCCCACCCGCCAACTACAATCGTCCAATCAAGCCCTCGCCGCGATTCCACGCATCCAAAGATCCACCATGGGAGGAAGATCCTTCTCCTACTTAGCGGCCAAGACCTGGAACTCTCTCCCCACCCACCTCCGCCTTACACAGAACCACCTCTCCTTTAGAAAACAACTCAAAACCTGGATATTCGATAAGTAACGCTTCCCCCCCTCCCTCAAGCGCCTTGAGACCCTCTGGGTGAGTAGTGCGCTATACAAATTCTAACTTGACTTGACTTGACTTGACTGATGATGGCCTGGCAGTACCAGATTTTAAATGCTAATATTTGGCAGCGCAGTTTCAATGGTACACTCAGTGGTTATCGTGGCGAGAGCACCCGGGTGAACTGTAGGGGCCTTTTCCCTGACCTTATCTGACAGCAGTATTGCTCTGACTTTGAAGACCCTCAGTAGAAACACACAGTAAGTTAGAGGTATGTGCCACTGTGGGAAGTGGTGCCTTCAAAAATCTCGCACATGTGTTCCATAATCCCGAGAGCTACCTATGACCATGTTAAAAACATTACCCCACGGTGATGGTTGGGAGGGCTTGACAGAATGTCAGGTGCAATGATAATGGGGTACTTTTTCCAGACAAGGAAACTGCTGCCTTTTGAGGACTTCCGGTCGGAGTTTGACCTCCCGCAGGACCACTCTTTATTACATATATACATAGGGCTGTGACAATGGCATTTTGCATTTGATGGAAGAATGGTATCGCCAAACCTCCAACTCACAGTACCTGGCAGTACATAGCATTATCGGAGAGTACCGTCAAAGCGGTCACGTACCTCTACAGAGCAATGTGAGGGGGTTTGCTTAGACCTCTTGAAGTGCTGAAGACACGTTGGGAGGAGCATCTGGGCAAATATTTTGAAAGGATTTCAAAAGTTTCCAGGAACACTAGATTTAAACTGATAATTACTACGTCTTATAGAGGGCATACCTTACCTCAGCACATATTAACAGGTATTTCCACACAACAAACGCAGCATGCTAACAATGTGGAGGAGGTTGGTGTCTCAGGCCTGCCACTGCAGAGCCTGTGTGTGCAGTTTTAAACTGCCATATCGACCTGGCAAGTTAACCTGTTTGCCAGGCCCAAACTTCTGTTTTATTACATATAGGCCATGCCTAAGGTAGGCCCTGGGCAGCCCATGTGCGTTTAAAAAGTAGAATATCTACTTTTAGGATTTGCATGTCCCGGTAGTGAAATACTCTTAATTTCGTGATTCACTACTGCAAAGCCTATCTCTACCATAGGGTAACATTGGGATTGGCGTATTACTTCTCAGAAGTGTAATTACATTTTACAATTGTCTGTGGAATCACAATTTAAAAATACAACTTATGGTGAAGTTGTCTTTTAAACTGCAATTCTGAACATACCACTATTAGAGAGTTGCAAGAAGAATGGACCTAGCTGTATTATTTCATTAATGATAAATTTGAAAACAGGGTCTATTAACTTTATTTCGATGGCCCTTGTGTTTATTCACAATGTTTTACAAAAATGATTTGCACACATAATACAACATGTCATAAAAGGGGCCACTTTGTACTTTTTGTCTATACATATAAAACAGAACTGTACTGAAACATGCAGCATAAATAACATATAACATGTTAAGCTCAATCAACTTGTGCAAAGTAAATTGTGAAACAACAATTACTTTTTTATGATAGTGATGATATTTTGTATTTTGTATTCTTATTGTGACACACAACCTGAGAAAGTACTCATAGTACCAGTAAACATTTCATAACTCAAAACAGAGGTGATCAATCACTATTATTCTAGGAATTGTGAACCTCTTGTGGTAGTGATTTTTGGGGGCTGCAAAATTGGCTTCGCTTAGAGTGGGATGGTCATTGCATACAGACATGCCCACTAAATTGTCCTATACTTGCAAAGGGTTGCCCAAGAATTCTTGTCAACATGTTTCGAACATCCTGTGATTAACAAGGTTCTCCTCAAGATTTTGACTGGCTCTGTTCTGTAGAACAATAATACATAGAATGTAATTAAATTCTTGTATTTATGATTTCCTTTTTATTTTTTTCATCTCACTAGTTTAAGTACCTTCTATGTCCTGTCACTTGATGCTTTTTGTCGAGTTCAAATTGGTCTTAATCCAACTGCTCTTTATACAGGAATTGTTTCTGTAAAGATAAGTAATTAGAATGTATAACATGCTTCTGCTACAGAATTTGTTTATGGAAGCATATGTGTAGCTTATGCTTGTCTCTAGCTGGTTGATCGATACGGTATGACAATTTGTCATTGTTTATGCAAGCAATAGCTATCATATAATTAACTGAATTAAACTGTGAAGGCAGTATTTTCTGATGAGGGGGCATGTGTGGTTAGTGAAGAGTGTCGTGGCCTCTGGAAGCAAAGTATCAGTTTGCTTTGAGCTCCGCTCATTAAAGACAGCCAGTTCCAAGTGAGGTCTTCACTAGAAGGTGATACATTGTATCAAGTGATTCATTTGTTGCTGAGTGTACTGCAGTCAGTTTTGTTCTCAAGCCAGGGGCCTGCTATTCCAAAATAGGTGCCTTTTGAACATTGCCAAATAAACAACCTAGGGCTAGAGGGTAAATTACTTGAATGTTCATTCGTTTTGTTAGCCGCTGCACCGCAATCTGCTCTCTCCTCTGACGGAACACTGTTCAGAGACTTGATGGATGCTGCAAGTTTAGAACTGATTAATAGAGCGCGGCTTACACTCCTAACGTGGAACACCTTCTCTATGTCAGCTGGGAGTACGGCTACGGGGAAGTTGAGACGGGCTGGCGGTGCGATGGCATTATGCACCCTACGAATATACTGTTGGGTAGCCTTTTGAGGCATGAATCCCGCCTGCTCTGGGTGTATTAAGGAGGGGATAAATCGAAGCAGGCGTTCTGCCAGGGCTTTGGCCAGGATTTTCACTTTGGCATTAAGTAGGGAAATGGCCTATAAGAGGCACATTGGTCCAGATGCTTCCTGGTCTTCGGGATCAATATAATTGCAGCCCAGTGAAAAGCAGTAGGCAACCTGCCACACCCAGTTCGAAGCGCTACTTCGGCAGTTACCTACTGTTTCCGCCAAATTAAGTCTTCAGAGTTTTTTCCCACATTTTCTGCAACAGCGCTCTGACAGGGGTTAGTCCTAGAACTCCGCTAAGCTGCTACTACTGTGGCCGCCTGCATCACCTTCTCAAAGCCTTGGTCTTCCCATCTATTTCCTTTTGGCAACTTATCCTCATTCCAGTTTCCAGTCATGTCGTCCTGAGAGGGTTTTTACTTCTCTGTCACGATGCTCCAGAGACAGCTCAGCTTGATTCCAGTAGTTTTCGGAGCTTCCTGTAATGAAGTAAGAGTGGCTGTAACCCTTGTGAGATTCTCACAGACTTCAAACTAAAGTAAGACTTTAATTTCTCTAACTTTGACAACAGTCTCTTGGTGACCTGCAGCAACGTCGCAGCTAGAGGGTCTTCCTCAACTGTTACTGGCCTATTCCTTCATGAGTTTATTTCCCTTTCGTTTCCTTCCTTCCATTCCTTGGTCCTTTCTGTGCGCTCTTCCTACAAGTCAGATACTAGCTTCGGCCAAAGGATTCCTCCACTGAGAGCAAGACTTCAGCACTCCAAGGAGGGGTTCTTTATATATATATATATATATATATATATATATATATATATATATATATATATATATATATATATATATATATATATATATATATATATATATATATATATATATATATATATATATATATATATATATTACCTACTGGCTATCGCCAGTAGGTATATATAGTTAGAATTTTTTCCCTATGGGACTTTTGAAAATTCTATGTCTAATAACGTTGGCGTTTGTGGACGGAATCGGCTGAAATTTTCAGGAAAATGGCACATTTTGTTTCTGAGCAGCCCCTGAAAATTTGGTGGGGTTTCGTCAAGGGGGGGCTGAGAAAAAAGGGGGGTCCCAAAACGCGTTTTTTGCATTGAGTTTTCCATAGGGCGGTTGGACTCACTTTTAGCTCGAACGGCTGAATGGATTTGCACGAAACTTGGCAAAATTGTAGGGACTGTTAGCCCGATGTGCCTTTGCTAGGTCTCAATATATGTGCTCCAGTAGTTTTTGAGAAATTAACGTTCAAACCAAGATATATATCTGTAACAGCGCTCTGGGCAGCGATCCGGTCCGCTTACTTTTCGCTTATCGGAACTTTGCGCGCAGAAAGCTGATTGGCTCTCCGGTGTCTGTCAACATTCTAAACAGTCCGGAGCGGACGCCATCTTGTCTCTCGGTAGGATCGAGAGAGAAGAAGAGGTGGAAAACGAAGGGGGAATTTAATGAAAGGGGGCAAGGTATCCCCCTCTTGACCCCCTAGGAATGTTGCTGGGGTTATTAAAGGGTCCCGTGGGGAAAATAAAAAAAAAAAGATTTTTCACGGTAGAAGCGCGGCCGCGAACTGGTAGCGAAACGGGAATTCGCCATTTTGTGCTTCGTAAATTAAATTACTAGTTATAAGTGGGTGCGGGAGACGTATCCTAATCCCCTATGTTTCCTGAGGGTGGGTGAGGAGGCTGATATATGTTGATACATCTCTTCCAGCGGCTGTGCGTGAGCTTTTTTTTTTTTTTTGCTGCGTGACAGTCCGGAGCGGCCGCCATCTTGTCTCTCGGTAGGATCGAGAGAGAAGAAAAGGTGAAAAACTAAGGGGGAATTTAATGAAAGGGGGCAAGGTATCCCCCTCTTGACCCCCTAGGAATGTTGTTGGGGTTATTAAAGGGTCCCGTGGGGAAAATAAAAAAAAAATGATTTTTCACGGTAGAAGCGCTTCACGGGCCGCGAACTGGGCCGCAAACTGGTAGCGAAACGGGAATTCGCCATTTTGTGCTTCGTTAATTAAAGTACTAGGTATAAGGGGGTGCGGGAGACATATCCTAATCCCCTATGTTTCCTGAGGGTGGCTGAGGAGGCTGATATATGTTGGTACATCTCTTCCAGCGGCTGCGCCATCTTGCCTTTTTTCGAATGCCACAATTTTGTCGTGCACGGCAGCCATTTTAGATGCCAGGCTGGTTCCAGGCTATCACCTAACCCTGCGGATGTAGTTTATGGCCCCAGCTGTAGAGAATTCAGACATGCCAATCCTCCTGATTCAGGCGTGTGAGTACTGATTTCAGTGCTAGTCTCCCGCCTCCCGATTTCTGCAAGCAAAAACCCGGGGGCATATTACGAACAACTAGCGATAATTTTTGTCTCTAACTTGTTTAGAGACAAAAATTATCGCCGCACATCGGCGATTTTTATCGCAGATAAACCTTGCTATTATCGCAGAAAAGTCAGCGATATTCATGTATTATCGACCTAATGCTCTTAGCCATGTTATCCACCTCCCATTGGATAACATGGCTAAGAACTGCTCAGGGCAGGTGTTAGATTTTGGAGATATTCGCGCTTAGCGCGAATATCTCCAAAAGTTGGTAATAGAAGGTAGCGATGTTAGGGACTGTTTCCAGTCGCTAACATCTTGGCACGCCACTTTGCATGTCATTAGTGATAAGTATCACTGACATGCAAAGCGGGGCCCAAGATGGTCGCTATCTCCTTTTAGCTGTCATTAACTGGTGTTAGCGACAGCTTGATAATAGGGAAATAATTTTATCTCCGCTTTCATGGTTTTTAAAGCCAAAAAAGCGGAGATAAACCCCCTTGATAATATGCCCCACGATTCCTTGGGGGTTTCAGCTGACAGGGCTTGGTATTGTGTTACATGGTAATTTTTCCAGGAAACGTCAGAGGGTCGATGCAGGGGTTCTAGAAGAGGTGATAAACCATTTAAGCCTCATGAACAAGCGCACGGTCTTTTAAAGATTTGTGAAGTACTCGGGGCGGCGGTGTGTGTGTGCCCTCTTTCAGGAGCGGGCGGGGGGGCACTGCCAGCAACTTGCCAGGTCAGGTAGTGTTCAACACGTGCATCACCCTTTCTCTGCCTGCTATTGCGCTCCATGCTTCGGAAAGGTAAGAAAAAGAACGTGCATTTGAGTTTGAAATGTCCGATCCTGCAGCAGCACACTTCCAAAGCCCACACATGACAATAACCCGATTCAAAGCCCCATTCACCCGTTTTTAAAAAAATAGATAACACTCCAACAATGTAAGGTTATAAAACTTTATTAACTACTAACTTTAACAAACGGAACAAAAACTAAAAACATTTAAACATTTCTCAACACAAAAAGCAACAATGGTTAGAAGCTGTCTTTTGTGCGAATAGTCCCAAGGCAGCACAACGTGCAGAGTTCTGGACGGCACCCAGGTGATGTCGCCTGGGTGCCGCACTGGTTTAGGGATCCTACAATGCTGCTCCGAAAATTGGCGTGGGGCGTCCCGGGTGGGGCGGGGGGAGGCCTCGTCAGTAGCGGTCTGTTGTGCGAATAGTCCCAAGGCAGCACAACGTGCAGAGTTCTGGACGGCACCCAGGTGATGTCGCCTGGGTGCCGCACTGGTTTAGGGATCCTACAATGCAGCACAGAAAAACAGCGTGGGGCGTCCCGGGTGGTGCGGGGGGAGGCCTCGTCAGTAGCGGTCTGTGTCCAGTGTCACATGGCTGACACAACATGTACGACAGGCACCCAGGTGATGTCCAGTAAACTGCCGCACTGGTTTTGGTATCCTACAATGCTGCTCCGAAAATTGGCGTGCGGCGGCCCGGGGGGGGGGGCGTGGGGGAGCCGGCGTGAACGGGCCTCCCCAGGTGGCGGCCATCTAGCTGAGTTGCGCTCGCTCTTGCGGCCACAGCGTCTCGCTCACCATGTTGTTGAGTTGCTCCCACTCTTGCAGTGCAGCGATAGGCGGCTGCCACATGGCTCTTAAAATGGCGGACAGCTCCTCGGTTTTAGGCCTGGTCCACTGAAATGGTCCTGGGACACTTTGGAACTCGGACGCTTGCCTGCTAGGGCTTGGGTTCCATTCTCGAAAAGCGTCCCCTCAGCCGTGAAGATTGTATAAAAGTCTTGGGGGCCCCCGACTCCCGCAGGCTTCCGGTGGGGAGCGGCTGCCATGATTGCTCGCGGAATGACCACGACGGAGCCACGAGATGGTGGTGCTCTCATGCTGACGCCAGCTTCAGTCTGAATGATCCAGAAACAAGGTGGGGCTTTCATCGTTTGGGAAAAAAAAATGTTCTAAACCAATGAAAAGTGTTATTTTTAGGTCATATGACCAAGCCTTCCATCTTTAGGAAACCAAAAGTAAAATGAACCAATGAAAAGTTTTATAAACAAGTCACATGACCTGTTATGCTTACGTTACGCGCTGCGCGCCGCGCCTCGGATCACTTCCGGGTGCGCTAACGCGGCGTGTCATAAAACGCATTACGCGACAACGTAGGTCAAGAATATAGTCTAAATGTCTCCACCAACCAGCGTTCAGAACACAACCCCTTTCAGCAGTCCAAAAAGTTCTGTTAAATGACAACAGAGGGGACAGGCAACAAGAACCATCAGTCAAAGAGGGGAGGGCAAGTTCTTCTCTTCCGGGTCAAGTTGGGGCGCTACCGGAACTGATCGAATTGGTAGTCTACAGTGTTTCTGGATGTTTCAGACTAAAGCTGGCGTCAGCATGAGACCACTACCATCTCGTAGCTCCGTCGTGGCCATTCCACGAGCAATCATGGCAGCCGCTCCCCACCAGAAGCCTGCGGGAGTCGGAGGCCCCCAAGACTTTTGTAGAATCTTCACGGCTGAGGGGACGCTTTTCGAGAATGGGACCCAAGCCCTAGCAGACAAGCGTCCGAGTTCCAAGGTGTCCCAGGGCCATTTTAGTGGACCAGGCCCAAAACCGAAGAGCCGGCCGCCATTTTGAGAGTCCTGTGGCAGCCGCCTATCGCTGCACCGCAAGAGCGGGCGCATCTCAACTACATGGTGAGCGAGACGCTGTAGTCGCAAGAGCGGGCGGAAAACAGCTGAATGGCGGAAGAGGCACAGTGTAGCAAAAGCGGGCGGAATGGCAACTAAAACGATAAAGGGGCGCCCCACTACAGCTTGTCTTCAGGTCAAACGGATTGTGGGACAAGGTCCAGAATTGAAGAGTCATCAAAAGGCAAAAAGTTCCGCCGGACCCCGGGAGCCGGCCGCCTATGTCGGGGGCGATCTCAGGCTACACCAGTGCTATAAGACTTGGGGAGGGTGTCGGAGCCAAGCGTCTTCTCCGAGTCCATGGCCATCACACCGCCCCTCAGGGGCCTCCGTCAAGCTGTTTAGGAAGGTAACATATCACATTGTTTTCTAATGCAGTCAGGTCCACAAACGACACTCACTTACTTTGAGAATAGTGAAGCTGCAGTAGGTGGAAATAAGCTTCAGACAGTGTTACAAGCACTGCTCAGAACTCTTAACTATGGCACCCAACATCCAGAACTTATGCTATTTGAGAATGGTAGTGACATCGAAGCATCTCAGGGATCAAAACCATTAACGTACTTTCACGTATGAAAATCTTACTTGGGGAGGGGGCAGGAGCGAAGCGCCCCCTCCCAGTCAGCGCCACCACACCGTATGTTGAAAATCTGAAGCCATCGTTCTACAAAGTCAACCAAACTTGGATTGAAAAATCTAGAAAAATGTACAAACTGAAAACCAGTTTTGGTCTGCATAGCATCAGTAACAACGTTTGAGTCAGCTTTGTGTCAAGCCGCCATTTTGATTCAACAAAGCACAGGCATTGAAAAAGGCTGAAATTCAGAACTCTAAACTATGGCACCCAACATCCAGGAGCTTGCTATCCGGATCTTGGAGCCTTGTGCTGTTTTCGATCTATTCACACATCGGTCCACTACTGACATCATCTTATAGACCAACGTTATGTAAATAGTTTTTTAATAAAATGTTTTACCCTGTTTCTTTGCTGGTGTGTTGTCTATATTTTTAATATTTGCATAGGGTTTGTCGTTATTTTGTGCGGGATGGGTGATGGAGCCGAGCTGTCTTGCAGCCCTCATGGTGTGGAGCTCAGTTCATCTCACTATTTTCGTATTTCTCAAGAAGGGTTGTTCCTAATATTTCTATTTTAGCGAGGTCAAAAAGAGATCCAATTAGTGGCCTACTGATTTTGTTCGATTACTTTTATTTTTTTACACGATTTTTCACTATCTGCAAAGACTAAACAGAGTATTGCGACTTTGTGCTTGTTTGTAAATAGAGAATGATCCAAAGAGAACCAATTCTAAAACAGTAAATGCTTGGACAACAATCAATCAAATGGAGAGACAAGGAGGCACGACGGATTACAACGGGGGTAAAGGCCTGCGTTAACTACCCTTCAGTATCTGCAAAGAGAGAGTACTACTAAGGCAAAAGAGGGGAGGGGGGGGGGGCAGCGTTCAAAGCACATCAGCGTGCATAAATACGAAAATGTTTTTATCTATCACGTACTTGACATTTTAAAGCTTTTCATATTTGCTATTAAAAAACCAATGAAATTCACAGAAAAAACCATAGGTTATAGTGGATATATAGTTAGGAATTTGCATTTACAAAACCTTGAAAATTCAATGAAAAAACCATAGGTTATAGGCCATATATAGTTAGGAATTAGCATTTACAAAACCTTATTTTACTCGCATAAAACCATTGAAATTCCATATATAGTTAGCTAACTATAAGCGCTAACTATATATCGCGCACCCGCAATCCACTGCTGATGATGTCACATATTACATCATTCATGACATGGTCAGTGACATCACTGATGACATCACTGATGACATCTCAAATGACATCACTGATGACAACTCAAATGATATCAATGATGACATCTCAAATGACATCACTGATGACATCACTGATGACAACTCAAATGACATCACTGATGACATCTCATTTGTCATCACTGATCACATCACTCATGTGATAATACAATGAACCTCTTCAGACTCTAATATAACCTTACATACACTCAGTATAAACAGACACTCACAGACTGTCACTCATCCATGGAGTTACTCACACACCTAGTCAGTCATGCAAAGAATCAATCACACCTCCATTTCCTCAACTATACAGTTATACACATCTTACTTATTCAAACATATAATAACACATATTTACTCTCTTATATAATCCCTGATACAAGCTCACAGTGATCGATACAGCCACTCACACATTCACTGGCTCTTATGTTCAGTTATTTATATATCTCAACTCTCACATGTATTGTGTTTTACATACGTACTTACTTGCACATGTAGCAATGAGAAATCCATTCACTCACCAACACACCCATGCACAGTCAACCGCCCATATAGCTGTTTCCACATGCACTCTTGAACTCATACTCCTAGTGAATCAACTGCTTACACATCTATGCACAGAGTCACGCACCTCCCAGCCACCCACACACACACTCAGCCTCCCATTCAAATACTTGGGCAACCAATCAATAACCCATATGGCCACTCTTATAGCTACTGATCAACACATGCAGCAGCTTACACAACAACAAACATACTGATGCACGAATTAAGACAGTTTAGTCACTAACCCATGTACTCAGTGAGACACATTTAATCACTCACTCATACAGTCAGTCATGCACCTACTAAATTCTTCATCCAGACACTTATACATCCACTCATTCTTCAATATGTGAAACATATTTAAACTTTACAGACACATACAATCACTGGATGTTGTGATCAGTGATGTCATCAGTGATGTCATTTGAGATGTCATCAGTGATGTCATCAGTGATGTCACTGACCATGTCATGAATGATGTAATATGTGACATCATCAGCAGTGGATTGCGGGTGCGCGATATATAGTTAGCGCTTATAGTTAGCTAACTATATATGGAATTTCAATGGTTTTATGCGAGTAAAATAAGGTTTTGTAAATGCTAATTCCTAACTATATATGGCCTATAACCTATGGTTTTTTCATTGAATATATATATATATATATTATTTACCAATCCAAGACCTTCGGATGAAAGGAAGGCACTGACACCGTGATTTAAACTCAAGGAAGGTTTAATCCGACATGCTGCACAGACGCGTTTCGGCGGAAGCCTCCGCCTTGCTCACTTAACTCTGTTACAATAGGCATACGTTTATATAATGCTTTACATGCTGACACATCATGAGCAGAGTCACACAACATGATAGGCTGTTAGTTGTTATGACAACCAGTGAGTCATGGCTGCACACTCTATTCACATAGACACAGAAGAGTCTGTAGTTTTACGCGCAAAAACCTTCATGGTAACACGTTACTTATACTTTCAACAATAGCTGCTGGCTTTTACACGGAAAATTATATACCCAACGTTTAAATACATGATATTTGTAAATTCCGTCCTAAATAAAATATACGTGCATACCAAAGTTTACATGATTAGTCATTGAATCATAAGCATTTAAATAGCTGCTGCAATTTTGTAACCAAACATGTTGCTTCACTTTGGTGCATAGGTAAATTAATATTAACCAATACCAATTCCCAGGTACTGCTACCTGTAACATTATCTCCAAGTGGACATATCAAAGTTTTTATGGCTATACACTAGGTTATAACAATCGAGTAACATTGTGTCCTGTTACAATATTATCGCTAGTCATATTGCGCCAAAGTGAAATCATTAAATAACAATCCCGATTCCTGGGTAGTGCTACCTGTGACATTGTCTCCAAGTGGACTGAATACTACTGTGCACACATATCACAAAGGTTATAGGCGTGTCTGTGCCTGACACCCAATTGTAAGTGCTAGCGCTACATTATCATATAGTTGTATTTGTGACAAAAACGTATGAAAATTAATAATAAACAAATTAATCGCTCACATTGTATCCCATGTTGTAAAATTAAATGTATCATTCAAAAAGTACAGAGATTAAAACTGGAATGAGAAATATTTTTGCGGGTGGGTCTATACTTTGGATTCATAGGTGGACAGTCAAAGCTTCGTCTGAGTTTAATCCATTCGGGATTTTAGAATTTAACAAAATTATGTATCTTGACTCAAGACGTCGCAGGGCTAGTCTGCGATTCCCTCCCCTAGGGTTCTTTGGGACACTGTCTATTACATAGTAGGAAATGTGCTTGATATTCCCATCATGTATAGTGTTTATGTGTCTGGCCACAGGGTACGTTTGGTCATTGTTGGTAATGGCACGCAAATGTTGCAATATTCTCACGTGTGCTTGGTGAATAGTGCTCCCAACATAGCGTTTTCCACAGCTGCAGACCAGAACATATACGGCATACTCCGTTTTACACGAGTATCCGCCCCTGATAGAGTAGGGTTTGTTCCTGAATGGTACCTGTACCTCCTTCATATTAACCCCTTGTCTGCAGGCTTTGCACTTCGTGCACTTTTTGAGGCCTTTCTGAGGTGGGGGCCACGTGACTGGTTTTTTTAGTGTAGGAGAGTTACACACTAGTTGATCACGCATGGATTTGGCCTTCCTAAATGTTATATTAGGTCTGTTTCCACTCAGGTGTCCTATTACAGGATCATTTTTGATCAGGGGCCAATGTTTCTGCAGGATTTTTCTGACCTGATTGTGGTACATGTTGTAGCCAGTTATCATTCTAGGGGGGTTACCTGTCACATTAGTAGGCGTAGTTTTTATCCCCAAATCTTTGGTAAATAGTAAATCCTTTCTGTTTTTGGTTTTACACTTGCTTTCAGCTTTCTTGAGGGTTTGTGGTCTATATCCTCGCTTACTTAATCTTTCAAATAGATCTTTTTTGGCTTTGGTGGCTCCCTCCTCTGTGCTGCAATTACGTGTCATACGCAAGCATTCAGCATAAGGAATAGACTCTTTTAATTTAGTGGGGTGGAAACTTTGTGCATGAAGCACTGCATTACCAGCTGTAGGTTTCCTGTAAGTTCTGGTCTGGATTTTGTCATTTTGCACATACACTTCTATGTCCAAGAATTGGAGCATTCCTTTGCTAGTTGTACTAGTAAATTTTAAGTTTAGGCTGTTCTCATTAAGGTCTTTGGCGAATGCCTCCGCACTATATATATATATATATATATATATATATATATATATATATATATATATATATATATATATATATATATATATATATATATATATATATATATATATATATATATATATATATATATATATATATATATATATATATATATATATATATATATATATATATATATATATATATACATACATATATATATATATATATATATATTATTTTTTTTTTGGATGCTATCATAAAGAGAAGCACTCTCTGACTAGATCCTGGTAAGGAATTGAGTAATGAGGGGTAGAGAGAGTCATGTTAGTGATATTGATATGAGAACTTATCTATGAGAAGTGATCTAGGTTTTGTATTCTTTCTTCCCTGTGTGCATTAGGAACTCTACCTCTGGGAACCAGAATCATTACTCAAATACCATACTGTTAGAACCGGCTGTCTCTAGTTGGCAGAGGTGTACACTTCTGACAAATAGGGACACTCCTTTTCTAGTTAGGGCAAGGGGATCACACCCTTCGATAACCCCTGCTCACCCCCTTGGTAGCTTGGCAGAGCAGTACAGGCTTATCTCAGAGGCTGTGCGTTAAGCAATTATGACCACATACAGTAATACAGTGAATACGCTACAAATGGACACGACACAGTAGTATTATAAAAATAAGTATTTTTATATAAGGCTTAGCACAAGACCAAGATAACGGCAAAACTGTACACAATCGGGATAAATACGTTCGGGAAGGAAAAAGGATAGTTCACAGGTAGTTTCTTGTTTAGCACACAAGTCTTTTAGTATCAAGCAAATCTTCTTCTTGGGGACAAAGTTCTTAGCAACAGGGTAACTCACACGGGAGCTACACAACGTCGAGGCAGAGTTAATCCACAGGTATGGCGTCGACCGCGAGGAGCGCTGCGTCGGGCCTGGAGTCACACGGACCCCCAACAACACAGTACCTTAGGAAAATGAAGCACACGATGATCAGCGGCGTTGAGCAATCCGGCGTCGCGTCTCGGTGTCGATCAGGCCTCAGCAGGCGTTGTCGATGAAGTAGTTGCGCAGAGTGAGCAGCGCTCACGGCGTCGAAGGGCACACGGTTGATGCGATCAACAGCGGGGCAGACACGAGGTCCTCTGGAGTTAGAGCCGTACTCCTACTCACTGGCGTTGCTGCTGGCGTCGGTTGGGCCCAGCGTCCGGTCGTCGTGATTGCTGTTCCTTTCAGAGGTGCTGGATTCAAGCTTCCAGCGGATAGCACTTTTTAGCAGGTAAAGTCTGTTGGCCCTGAGACTTCGGCAGGAGACTGGCACTCTTCCAGTCCTTCGAGATTTTCTTAGCAAGCGTGAGAGTACACACACAGTTCCTCTCTCCTGGTTCCTTGGCAAAAATAAAGAAGCACCGCAGGATTCCCCCAACAACAGCACACCGGCAGAAGGGGTAAGCAGTCCTTTAGATCAGTAGGCTTCTTGTCCTTGGTTACAGGGTTCCTTGTCAGAAGTGATCTGATTTCCTAGTTCAGGGGTCCTCCTCTTATACCCCTTTTCGTCTTTGATCCCTTTGTCTATGCCGGGGGTTTCCCAACACCCTGGGTCTGCGGTGGGTGGAGCTAGGCAGTAGCACCTGGCCTATTCACGGAGCCGGGCCGGGTGCTCAGACGCCCCGCAGGAGGTGGAGCCAGCATTGTATCAGGCAAGGCAGGCTATCAACAACTACTCTCCCCCTACTCTCAGCGTAATGTCCCACTCATCCCACACTGACTCATCCAGACCTCTTGGAGCCACCCAGCTCCTGTCACACACACGCAAAACCAGCAGAGACCAGATATGGTTAGACAAGAAAATAGACACTTTCTAAAAGTGCTATTTTCGAACCCAGAGTCCAAAGACCATCCACACCAACGGATGCGTAATTAAACCCCGAGCTCAGGGATACCAAACTCGACATTGCACCATGCTCCCCGAGCCAGCTAGGATTATAGCGTTAACAATCCCGGCGGCCCATTCTATCCAACGGAGAGCAGGCTACCTCGCAATAGTGAAGCCCTAAGATGGCGGTACTTCACTATCAGGACATGCCAACTTGGTCAGGCTTGTCCTACCTTATACTTACAATGCACCCTGCCCACGGGCCTACCATAGGGGTGACTAACATGAAGCTAAGGGAAGGTTGGGGGGCTGGCAGGTAGGTATACCCGCGCAGCCGACGTGGCAGTGCAGGACTGCACGTGGGTCTCGCAATGACCGACCCGTAGACATTCTTTTACAGGGCCGCTCCTGTGGGTGGCACAACCCGTGCTGCAAGCCCACGAGCGGTATTTGCATTTACAAGCCCCGGCACTCCTGGTGCACTAGACTAGGGACTGACAGTAAACCAAATAAGCCAAACATGGATACAATAGACACATCAATTTAACATCGGGAGGACTTGCGCTATGGCACTGATCAGCAGTGACACGGCGCCCAAAGCATATACCAGCAAAACATCGTAAAACAGTAGAGGCAAACAGAAAAAATGGAGGAGAGACTCAAGCCAATGATGTCAGGTCTAACACGTGTCCCCTCCAGCTGAAATGTGGGGAGAACTACCCTTAACCTAGGGAGTCCTCTTCACTAAGGCGGAAAAATCTGGACAGACCATCAGCATTGGCGTGATCTGTGCCAGGGCGGTGTTCCACCGTAAAGTCCATCCCCTGTAGAGCAATGGACCACCTCAACAGTTTTGGATTCTCACCCCTCATTTGCATTAACCATCTGAGGGGCCTGTGGTCTGTCTGAACCCGGAAGTGAGTCCCAAACAGGTAGGGTCTTAACTTCTTCAGCGCCCAGACCACAGCAAATGCTTCTCTATCTATCGCACTCCACCTCGTTTCCCTGGGAAGTAACCTCCTACTGATGAAGGCTACAGGCAAGTCTCGGCCCTCTTCATTCACCTGAGCTAGAACAGCCCCCACGCCATGCTCTGAAGCGTCCGTCTGAACAATGAATTCTTTCGAAAAGTCGGGTGCTTGGAGTATAGGTGCTGTGCACATTGCAGTTTTCAGGGTGTCAAAGGCCGTTTGACAGGCATCAGTCCAGATCACGTTTCGTGGCTGCTTCCAGGAAGTCAGCGAAGTCAAGGGGTGCACAATGTTACCGTAATCCTTGACAAACCTCCTGTAATAACCCGTGAGTCCTAAGAAGGCTCTCACCTGTGTTTGGGTTTTGGGCGGTGCCCAAGCCAGGATGGTATCAATCTTGGGTTGCAGGGGGGCAACCTTGCCGCTCCCTACTTGGTGTCCCAAGTACACCACAGAACCCTGCCCAATCTGGCACTTACTGGCCTTGATTGTGAGGCCTGCTCCGCGCAGGGCCAACAACACTTCCTGGAGGTGACGCACGTGTTCCTTCCAGCTGGCGCTGAACACTGCGATGTCGTCCAGGTAGGCGGCGCTGAATTCCTCCAGTCCAGCCAAGACCTGGTTGACCAACCTCTGGAAGGTGGCGGGGGCATTCTTCATCCCAAAGGGCATCACCCGGAACTGGTATAGCCCATTTGGTGTGGTGAATGCTGACCTCTCTTTTGCCCCATCAGTCAAGGCGATCTGCCAGTACCCAGACGTTAAGTCAAACGTACTAAGGTACCGGGCAGCCCCCAACCGATCGATGAGCTCATCAGCTCTGGGGATGGGGTGCGCGTCAGTCTTCGTGACCGAATTGAGTCCTCGGTAATCTACGCAGAACCGAAGTTCTGGTGAAGCACCAGGCGCTGCAGCCTTCGGGACCAAGACCACTGGGCTGGCCCAAGGACTGCTAGAGGACTCAATCACCCCCAACGCGAACATTTTGGAGACCTCCTCCTTAATGTACGCTCGGACCTTGTCAGTCACCCTGTAAGCCTTGTGCTTCACAGGAGGGCTGTCTCCGGTTTCAACGTCATGGACACACCAATGCGTGACACCCGGAACCAAGGAAAACAGATCCGGGAATTGTCCCAACAGTTGGCGACAATCCTGTTTCTGTTCAAGGGTCAGTGTGTCAGAGAGGACCACACCATCCACTGACCCGTCCTGCTCCTTAGCATACAGGAGGTCAGGAAGAGGCTCACTCTCCTCCTCCGTTCCATCATCTGTCGCTAAGAGCATGCCCACTTCGGACCTTTCTAAGTGGGGCTTCAAACGGTTGACATGCAGGACCCGCAAGGGGTTCCTGGGAGATTTCAAGTCCACCAGGTAGGTGACATCGCTCTTCTTCTCCACAACCTTGAACGGTCCAGTCCACCTGTCCTTGAGCGCACAAGGTTCCACAGGGGACATGACCCACACTTCCTGACCAGGCTGAAGCTCTACCAGAGTGGCATTCCGGTCGTACCATCGCTTCATCTCCTCCTGGCTGGCCTCCAGATTTGCCTGAGCAAGTTCTCTGAAGCGCCGAGTCTGGTTCCGAAAGGCCAGCATGTAGCTGTATACATCCTGGGGAGGTTTCCTGGGAGATTGCTCCCAGCCTTCCTTGACCAGACTCAAAGGTCCTCTTACCGGGTGACCGTATAAGAGCTCAAAGGGGCTGAACCCTAGAGCCTTCTGCGGCACCTCACGGTAAGCAAACAACAGGCATGGCAAGAGGACGTCCCATTTCCGCCTCATTGGTTCTTCAAGACCCATAATCATGCCTTTCAGGGTCCGGTTGAATCTCTCAACCAGCCCATTTCCTTGAGGGTGGTAAGGAGTGGTGAACTTGTAGGTTACCCCACACTCCTTCCACAGAGACTTCATATAGTTCGAAATGAAGTTGGTGCCTCGGTCGGACACCACCTCTCTGGGGAACCCCATCCGGGAGAAAACACCCATCAGTGCCCGTCCCGTCACTGTCCTGAGAGGGATGGCTTCCGGGTACCTTGTGGCATGGTCCACCAAGACCAGGATGAACCTGTTGCCCAGGGCTGTCTTGGGGTCCAGGGGCCCAACAATGTCAATACCCACCCGGTCAAAGGGGGTGCTGACCACTGGAAAAGGTTGGAGGGGAGCCTTCTGCTTCCTTCCGCTTTTCCCACTTGCCTGGCAAGTGCGACAAGTCTTGCAATGGATGTCTACATCCCTACGCATCTGAGGCCAATAAAAATGGGTGACAAGCCTGTCATAGGTCTTGTCCTGCCCCAGATGTCCAGCTAACGGTACGTCATGAGCCAAACCCAGTAGGAAGGCTCTGAAGCGCTGGGGTACCACCAGCACACGGGCTGACCCAGGTTCAGCAGCCTTAGGCTCGCTATACAGGAGGTCGTTCTCCCAGTACACAAAATGTGACCCTGACTGATCACCTGAGGATTGGGCTGAGGCCTGCTGCCTCATGCCCACAAGAGAAGGGCACTCTTTCTGTTCCGTACAGAATTCCTCCCTGGAGGGACCACCATCCTGCTGCCAGTGGGTCAGCTCGGGCAGATCTCCCAGTTCGGCGATTTGTTCCCCTGTGGGCTCCAGGGCATCCCCCTCAGGGTCTACCTCCTTCTGGACCACGGGAACGACGGGGGCCGGTTTCCCGCGCCTCCTGCCTCTTCTCTTCACAGCTGGGTCCTGGGCCTTACTTTCAGGCTCCGGGACCCCATCAACACCCTTACTCGCTGTCATCGAACGAGTGGTTGCACACACCCACTCTGGCACACCCAACATTTTCAAGTGCGCTGCTCTCTCCACCTTAGCCCAAGGGGAGTCTTCCAAATCATTGCCCAGGAGACAGTCGACAGGCATGGCGGGCCTCACAGCAACCTGAAGAGTACCTGAAACTCCCCCCCATTCAAAGGAAACCTGAGCTACCTCACACTCTTTCTGGGAGTTGTCGGCAGCTATCACGGGGTAGAATGCGTGGGGGAACCACCTGCTCTCTGGACACCAAGTGACACTTGACAGCTGTCACACTCGCTCCGGTGTCTCTGAGGGCTTCCACTCTATGGCCATTAATGGTCACCCACTGCCTATATTTACTAGTGTTACTAGGCAGAGGGGGTGGAGGGACCATTTGCATGTCTCCTAGCGAGACCAGGGACATTTCTGCGGGACCCCTCCCACCATGGACAACCATCTCCTCCCCTCCCAAGGCTACACTGGCCAACTGACGAGGGGGTGCACGCGGCGGTGCATTCGAATCCTTCTTGGGACACTGGGGGTCATAAAACCGGTGTCCCACCTGCCCACAACCGTAGCAGGTTAGGGGGCCCCTATGAACAGGTTTACCCGTCGGGGCCCCTGACTTCTTCTCAGGGGGAGGCTGGGAACCCTTCCCTTGGTTCCCTTGGGGATTACTTTGGGGCCCTTTCTGAGACTCCTTCTGTTTTCCCTTGTCCCCCCCACTCTTCTGCTGGGGACCCTGCCCACCTTTGGCTGAGTCTCCCACTGGACCCTTGTGGACCCTGGTACTGACCCAGCGGTCCGCCTCCTCAGCAAGTTTTCTAGGGCTAGATATCTTGCTATCAATCAGGTGCTGGCGCAGCTCTGGAAAACAGTTATTAGACAAGTGCTCCCACGCAAACAAATCATAAAGAGCTTCATAACTTTCCACTTTGCTGCCCTTTACCCAACCATCCATGGCTCTGCAAAAATAAGACACATATTCAACCCACGTCGTACCAGGCAATTTCTTACATTCTCTAAATGCTTGTCTGTACTGCTCGGGGGTTAAACCATATCGCAACATTAAAGCCTCTTTCATATGAGCATACGACATCCTATCTGCAACAGGCATGTCTAACAGGGTATCTCTTCCCTCACTCACAAAGCGACCCCACAACCCCGCTCCCCAATTCTTCTCAGGGACCTGGTGGGCCAACAATGCTAACTCATATGCTTTAAACCATTGACCAATATCTTCATTCTTGTTGTAATCTTTGATCACATCTTTCGGGAAGTAAAACTTACTTTCTGCAGGCTCGGATGGAATGCTGCCACCAGAGGGATTCAACTCTAACTTTTTAGCTTGGATATCCAGTTCCCTCAACCTGGCTTCACGCTCCAAAGCTAACTTCTCTCGTTCAAACTCCAACTTTTTGATCTCTAAATCAGCTTCCCTTCTACCTCTTGCATTCTCTAACTCCAACTGCCCATTTATCTTTAGCCTTGCCATCTCCATGTTGTAAGCTCGCTCTTTCGCCCTTTCTTCTCTTTCTTCAGGGGAAAGACCTTTGGAGGAAACACTGCTTCCGGGAGAGGGCTCAGGTCCATTCACTGGCACCTCCTCATCCCCTTCCTCTGTGGGTACCACCACCACATCAGAGGGATTTCTCGATTCCCACCAGGCCTGTAATGCTTTATAAAAATCATCTTTTCTCGAGAGGTCGGTGGTAGGAACTTCAAACTGGTTGCAAAAGTGTTTCAGCTCATCTTTCTTGTATTTCTTTAGCTTACTCCTTTCGAACTCTTCAACAACAACGATAGCAGGGGTAGTGACTCCGTTGTCACTCATGGTTAAACTGGCAGTGTTCAGAAAATCAAGTTTCAGGAAAGCGGAGAACAAAAATAGGATCCTTCCGAATCAGATTGTGACTGCGTTATGGTCTGCTTTCACTACGTAGCGCACACTAATCACTGTACATGGGTCATAAATGCAAGGTCCAAATCCTCTCGCTGCTGCCAATGTTAGAACCGGCTGTCTCTAGTTGGCAGAGGTGTACACTTCTGACAAATAGGGACACTCCTTTTCTAGTTAGGGCAAGGGGATCACACCCTTCGATAACCCCTGCTCACCCCCTTGGTAGCTTGGCAGAGCAGTACAGGCTTATCTCAGAGGCTGTGCGTTAAGCAATTATGACCACATACAGTAATACAGTGAATACGCTACAAATGGACACGACACCGTAGTATTATAAAAATAAGTATTTTTATATAAGGCTTAGCACAAGACCAAGATAACGGCAAAACTGTACACAATCGGGATAAATACGTTCGGGAAGGAAAAAGGATAGTTCACAGGTAGTTTCTTGTTTAGCACACAAGTCTTTTAGTATCAAGCAAATCTTCTTCTTGGGGACAAAGTTCTTAGCAACAGGGTAACTCACACGGGAGCTACACAACGTCGAGGCAGAGTTAATCCACAGGTATGGCGTCGACCGCGAGGAGCGCTGCGTCGGGCCTGGAGTCACACGGACCCCCAACAACACAGTACCTTAGGAAAATGAAGCACACGATGATCAGCGCCGTCGAGCAATCCGGCGTCGCGTCTCGGTGTCGATCAGGCCTCAGCAGGCGTTGTCGATGAAGTAGTTGCGCAGAGTGAGCAGCGCTCACGGCGTCGAAGGGCACACGGTTGATGCGATCAGCAGCGGGGCAGACACGAGGTCCTCTGGAGTTAGAGCCGTACTCCTACTCACTGGCGTTGCTGCTGGCGTCGGTTGGGCCCAGCGTCCGGTCGTCGTGATTGCTGTTCCTTTCAGAGGTGCTGGATTCAAGCTTCCAGCGGATAGCACTTTTTAGCAGGTGAAGTCTGTTGGCCCTGAGACTTCGGCAGGAGACTGGCACTCTTCCAGTCCTTGGAGATTTTCTTAGCAAGCGTGAGAGTACACACACAGTTCCTCTCTCCTGGTTCCTTGGCAAAAATAAAGAAGCACCGCAGGATTCCCCCAACAACAGCACACCGGCAGAAGGGGTAAGCAGTCCTTTAGATCAGTAGGCTTCTTGTCCTTGGTTACAGGGTTCCTTGTCAGAAGTGATCTGATTTCCTAGTTCAGGGGTCCTCCTCTTATACCCCTTTTCGTCTTTGATCCCTTTGTCTATGCCGGGGGTTTCCCAACACCCTGGGTCTGCGGTGGGTGGAGCTAGGCAGTAGCACCTGGCCTATTCACGGAGCCGGGCCGGGTGCTCAGACGCCCCGCAGGAGGTGGAGCCAGCATTGTATCAGGCAAGGCAGGCTATCAACAACTACTCTCCCCCTACTCTCAACGTAATGTCCCACTCATCCCACACTGACTCATCCAGACCTCTTGGAGCCACCCAGCTCCTGTCACACACACGCAAAACCAGCAGAGACCAGATATGGTTAGACAAGAAAATAGACACTTTCTAAAAGTGCTATTTTCGAACCCAGAGTCCAAAGACCATCCACACCAACGGATGCGTAATTAAACCCCGAGCTCAGGGATACCAAACTCGACATTGCACCATGCTCCCCGAGCCAGCTAGGATTATAGCGTTAACAATCCCGGCGGCCCATTCTATCCAACGGAGAGCAGGCTACCTCGCAATAGTGAAGCCCTAAGATGGCGGTACTTCACTATCAGGACATGCCAACTTGGTCAGGCTTGTCCTACCTTATACTTACAATGCACCCTGCCCACGGGCCTACCATAGGGGTGACTAACATGAAGCTAAGGGAAGGTTGGGGGGCTGGCAGGTAGGTATACCCGCGCAGCCGACGTGGCAGTGCAGGACTGCACGTGGGTCTCGCAATGACCGACCCGTAGACATTCTTTTACAGGGCCGCTCCTGTGGGTGGCACAACCCGTGCTGCAAGCCCACGAGCGGTATTTGCATTTACAAGCCCCGGCACTCCTGGTGCACTAGACTAGGGACTGACAGTAAACCAAATAAGCCAAACATGGATACAATAGACACATCAATTTAACATCGGGAGCACTTGCGCTATGGCACTGATCAGCAGTGACACGGCGCCCAAAGCATATACCAGCAAAACATCGTAAAACAGTAGAGGCAAACAGAAAAAATGGAGGAGAGACTCAAGCCAATGATGTCAGGTCTAACACATACGCCCAGTAGAAGGTTCACTCATGCGAGAGGGTGCCAGAGGTCCAGTAGGTGTCTCTACTTTCTTCCCTTTCCCCTTTCCCCCATACCGGAAAAGCCTGTTGATCAATTAAGCGAGAAGTGCTTGTAGGAGGGCATTTGGAGACAGCATCATTCTGCTTCTGCGGAATTCGAGGTACTTGAAAGATTGATGTGCCCATGTTACATTTCTACCCACGCAGAATGGCGGAAGGGTTTAGTCTGAACTCGTTAGGTCAGATGTTAGAAGCCATCCAGAGAGAGTTAGGGGCAGTTAGGGAAGATAATAAAAATTTGAAACAAGATGTATTAGCATCTCGTCAGGAAACAATGTTGTTAACTCAAAAGATGAAAGAATTTGGTTCTGGAACCATACCTGTTTCACAGCCATCCCCAGTTCACACCACATCAGAATCCAATCCCCGAACTGTAGCTAAGGTAGTGCATCCAGTATCTCCACTCATTCCGTTAGCTCCTCTGGAAAGATTTAGTGGGGATCCCCAAAAAGCCCCATTTTTTTAACACAATGTTCACTACATTTGATGTGTTGACCGGCTTTATTTCCTGATGCCCTGTCCCGGGTAGCCTTTATTTTATCATACCTGAGAGGAGATGCAGCCAATTGGGCAATGCCATTAGTAGCAAGAGTTGATCCTTTCCTTTATGACTTCAAGCGTTTCAAAACTGAGGTTCTAAGAATTTTTGACAGAAGAAAGATTTCTCAGGACACTGACAATGAGTTGTTGGAGTTGCGCCAAGGCAAAAGAGATTTAGTCACTTACTTAACTCAATTCAATAAATTGATTGTAAAGATCAAATGGCCTGAAGAGAAAAGGGCAGCATTGTTTTACTGTGGTCTATGCGATGAAATAAAAGACACCTTGGCACAGATTCCCAAAGGCCCCACTTAGTTATCTACTTTAGTGGATTTAGTTTTGGAAATTGACTTCCGCTGGTCTGAACGCAAAGGAGAAAAAAGAAAAGAATTCAAGATGAAATTTCCTCTATTTCAAAAAGCCAAACCTGAAGGAGGAAAGATTTCTGAGGGATCGTCAGAAGTGAAGCCAATGCAAATCTTAGCTGTAGGAGGTCCATTGAGCAAAGAAAAAAAAGAAAAATGCAGAATTAGGAAGTTATGCTTGCATTGTGGTGGCTCAGGAGTCAGGACATTTTGTAAGAGAATGTCCTAAGAGACCAAAATTTCCGTTGAAGGGAAACGCCCAAAACCATCAGTAGGCGGTGTCGCTCTGGTGGCGCAAGAGGATAGGTAGACTCCAAAATCCCATCATATTATGAATATGTTGCAAACACTGGCACCTCATTTGATGTTACACAGGACTCTCAAGTTTTGAGACCAAGAAATCAAAGGGATTGCTAGCATGATTGATTCAGACGCTACTGGTAACTTCTGTGATTTCACGTATGCCCAGAAGATTGGAATAAAGGTCATCGCTGAAGAAAGGTGTGAATCTGTGCGGACAATCAACAGGACAAATCTCTCACCAGTCCTATCACCTCTTACACAGCACCATTGAAATTGACTCATGCTGATGGCCACCATGAATTCTTACATTTCAATCTTATCGATGCCCGACAATTTCAGTCAATTTTGGGTCTTCCTTGGTTGTCCGTGCACAATCCGACTCTTGATTGGGAGAATTGTACAGTTGAAATTAATTCTACATATTGTTCTGAACATTGTTATCATGACCCTGATAAAGATGCTGGACCTTCTCAGGCTTCCTTGCTATCTTTTGGAGGAGAAGCCATTTGTGTGATTGATTCTACGGAAATTCCCACAGAATGCCAAGTCTACAAAGAAGTATTTAGTAAAAAAGAGAAATTACCTCCTCACCGTGCATATGATTGTACAATTGATTTGGAACCTGGAGCAGTACTTCCTTGTGCAAACAAAACAGGTGATGGACAGAATGTGGGTCAATGTCACACATTCACCCCAGTCCAAAGATCTGGGCCCAAATCCATCGTTTTTTTGCACTCCACACCACCCTGGGTTAGACAATGGCGATATGCAAATCAGCTCTGACCCTGTGCCCCATGGGAACAGTCCAGTCCGAACTACAAAAGCCATGTCCTTCCCAGAACGGAATCAAGCATCCGAGGACCGGACCGGTTTCGAGGTAACACCTCTCATCAGCCCGGCTAGCTTGACTCCAGTGGTGTGGAGTGCCTGGGACCCACGTCTGAGCATCCCCAGCACACTTAGGACAGAATTTGCAAACAAAAAAGGTGATGGACAGAATGTGGATCAATGTCACACATTCACCCCAGTCCAAAGATCTGGGCCCAAATCCATTGTTTGTTTGCACTCCACACCACCCTGGGTTAGACAATGGCGATATGCAAATCAGCTCTGACCCTGTGCCCCATGGGAACAGTCCAGTCCGAACTACAAAAGCCATGTCCTTCCCAGAACGGAATCAAGCATCCGAGGACCGGACCGGTTTCGAGGTAACACCTCTCATCAGCCCGGCTAGCTTGACTCCAGTGGTGTGGAGTGCCTGGGACCCACGTCTGAGCATCCCCAGCGCACTTAGGGCGGAATTTGCAAACAAAACAGGTGATGGACAGAATGTGGATCAATGTCACACATTCACCCCAGTCCAAAGATCTGGGCCCAAATCCATCGTTTTTTTGCACTCCACACCACCCTTGGGTTAGACAATGGCGATATGCAAATCAGCTCTGACCCTGTGCCACATGGGAACAGTCCAGTCCGAACAACAAAAGCCATGTCCTTCCCAGAACGGAATCAAGCATCCGTGGACCGGACCGGTTTCGAGGTAACACCTCTCATCAGCCCGGCTAGCTTGACTCCAGTGGTGTGGAGTGCCTGGGACCCACGTCTGAGCATCCCCAGCACACTTAGGACGGAATTTGCAAACAAAAAAGGTGATGGACAGAATGTGGATCAATGTCACACATTCACCCCAGTCCAAAGATCTGGGCCCAAATCCATTGTTTGTTTGCACTCCACACCACCCTGGGTTAGACAATGGCGATATGCAAATCAGCTCTGACCCTGTGCCCCATGGGAACAGTCCAGTCCGAACTACAAAAGCCATGTCCTTCCCAGAACGGAATCAAGCATCCGAGGACCGGACCGGTTTCGAGGTAACACCTCTCATCAGCCCGGCTAGCTTGACTCCAGTGGTGTGGAGTGCCTGGGACCCACGTCTGAGCATCCCCAGCGCACTTAGGGCGGAATTTGCAAACAAAACAGGTGATGGACAGAATGTGGATCAATGTCACACATTCACCCCAGTCCAAAGATCTGGGCCCAAATCCATCGTTTTTTTGCACTCCACACCACCCTGGGTTAGACAATGGCGATATGCAAATCAGCTCTGACCCTGTGCCCCATGGGAACAGTCCAGTCCGAACTACAAAAGCCATGTCCTTCCCAGAACGGAATCAAGCATCCGAGGACCGGACCGGTTTCGAGGTAACACCTCTCATCAGCCCGGCTAGCTTGACTCCAGTGGTGTGGAGTGCCTGGGACCCACGTCTGAGCATCCCCAGCGCACTTAGGGCGGAATTTGCAAACAAAACAGGTGATGGACAGAATGTGGATCAATGTCACACATTCACCCCAGTCCAAAGATCTGGGCCCAAATCCATCGTTTTTTTGCACTCCACACCACCCTGGGTTAGACAATGGCGATATGCAAATCAGCTCTGACCCTGTGCCCCATGGGAACAGTCCAGTCCGAACTACAAAAGCCATGTCCTTCCCAGAACGGAATCAAGCATCCGAGGACCGGACCGGTTTCGAGGTAACACCTCTCATCAGCCCGGCTAGCTTGACTCCAGTGGTGTGGAGTGCCTGGGACCCACGTCTGAGCATCCCCAGCGCACTTAGGGCGGAATTTGCAAACAAAACAGGTGATGGACAGAATGTGGATCAATGTCACACATTCACCCCAGTCCAAAGATCTGGGCCCAAATCCATCGTTTTTTTGCACTCCACACCACCCTGGGTTAGACAATGGCGATATGCAAATCAGCTCTGACCCTGTGCCCCATGGGAACAGTCCAGTCCGAACTACAAAAGCCATGTTCTTCCCAGAACGGAATCAAGCATCCGAAGACCGGACCGGTTTCGAGGTAACACCTCTCATCAGCCCGGCTAGCTTGACTCCAGTGGTGTGGAGTGCCTGGGACCCACGTCTGAGCATCCCCAGCGCACTTAGGGCGGAATTTGCAAACAAAACAGGTGATGGACAGAATGTGGATCAATGTCACACATTCACCCCAGTCCAAAGATCTGGGCCCAAATCCATCGTTTTTTTGCAATCCACACCACCCTGGGTTAGACAATGGCGATATGCAAATCAGCTCTGACCCTGTGCCCCATGGGAACAGTCCAGTCCGAACTACAAAAGCCATGTCCTTCCCAGAACAGAATCAAGCATCCGAGGACCGGACCGGTTTCAAGGTAACACCTCTCATCAGCCCGGCTAGCTTGACTCCAGTGGTGTGGAGTTCCTGGGACCCACGTCTGAGCATCCCCAACGCACTTAGGGCGGAATTTGCAAACAAAACAGGTGATGGACAGAATGTGGATCAATGTCACACATTCACCCCAGTCCAAAGATCTGGGCCCAAATCCATCGTATTTTTGCACTCCACACCACCCTGGGTTAGACAATGGTGATATGCAAATCAGCTCTGACCCTGTGCCTCATGGGAACAGTCCAGTCCGAACTACAAAAGCCATGTCCTTCCCAGAACGGAATCAAGCATCCGAGGACCGGACCGGTTTCGAGGTAACACCTCCCATCAGCCCGGCTAGCTTGACTCCAGTGGTGTGGAGTACCTGGGACCCACGTCTGAGCATCCCCAGCGCACTTAGGGCGGAATTTGCAAACAAAACAGGTGATGGACAGAATGTGGATCAATGTCACACATTCACCCCAGTCCAAAGATCTGGGCCCAAATCCATTGTTTTTTTGCACTCCACACCACCCTGGGTTAGACAATGGCGATATGCAAATCAGCTCTGACCCTGTGCCCCATGGGAACAGTCCAGTCCGAACTACAAAAGCCATGTCCTTCCCAGAACGGAATCAAGCATCCGAGGACCGGACCGGTTTCGAGGTAACACCTCTCATCAGCCCGGCTAGCTTGACTCCAGTGGTGTGGAGTGCCTGGGACCCATGTCTGAGCATCCCCAGCGCACTTAGGGCGGAATTTGCAAACAAAACAGGTGATGGACAGAATGTGGATCAATGTCACACATTCACCCCAGTCCAAAGATCTGGGCCCAAATCCATCGTTTTTTTGCACTCCACACCACCCTGGGTTAGACAATGGCGATATGCAAATCAGCTCTGACCCTGTGCCCCATGGGAACAGTCCAGTCCGAACTACAAAAGCCATGTCCTTCCCAGACGGAATCAAGCATCCGAGGACCGGACCGGTTTCGAGGTAACACCTCTCATCAGCCCGGCTAGCTTGACTCCAGTGGTGTGGAGTGCCTGGGACCCACGTCTGAGCATCCCCAGCGCACTTAGGGCGGAATTTGCAAACAAAACAGGTGATGGACAGAATGTGGATCAATGTCACACATTCACCCCAGTCCAAAGATCTGGGCCCAAATCCATCGTTTTTTTGCACTCCACACCACCCTGGGTTAGACAATGGCGATATGCAAATCAGCTCTGACCCTGTGCCCCATGGGAACAGTCCAGTCCGAACTACAAAAGCCATGTCCTTCCCAGAACGGATTCAAGCATCCGAGGACCGGACCGGTTTCGAGGTAACACCTCTCATCAGCCCGGCTAGCTTGACTCCAGTGGTGTGGATTGCCTGGGACCCACGTCTGAGCATCCCCAGCGCACTTAGGGCGGAATTTGCAAACAAAACAGGTGATGGACAGAATGTGGATCAATGTCACACATTCACCCCAGTCCAAAGATCTGGGCTCAAATCCATCGTTTTTTTGCACTCCACACCACCCTGGGTTAGACAATGGCGATATGCAAATCAGCTCTGACCCTGTGCCCCATGGGAACAGTCCAGTCCGAACTACAAAAGCCATGTCCTTCCCAGAACGGAATCAAGCATCTGAGGACCGGACCGGTTTCGAGGTAACACCTCTCATCAGCCTGGCTAGCTTGACTCCAGTGGTGTGGAGTGCCTGGGACCCACGTCTGAGCATCCCCAGCGCACTTAGGGCGGAATTTGCAAACAAAACAGGTGATGGACAGAATGTGGATCAATGTCACACATTCACCCCAGTCCAAAGATCTGGGCCCAAATCCATCGTTTTTTTGCACTCCACACCACCCTGGGTTAGACAATGGCGATATTCAAATCAGCTCTGACCCTGTGCCCCATGGGAACAGTCCAGTCCGAACTACAAAAGCCATGTCCTTCCCAGAACGGAATCAAGCATCCGAGGACCGGACTGGTTTCGAGGTAACACCTCTCATCAACCCGGCTAGCTTGACTCCAGTGGTGTGGAGTGCCTGGGACCCACGTCTGAGCATCCCCAGCACACTTAGGACGGAATTTGCAAACAAAAAAGGTGATGGACAGAATGTGGATCAATGTCACACATTCACCCCAGTCCAAAGATCTGGGCCCAAATCCATTGTTTGTTTGCACTCCACACCACCCTGGGTTAGACAATGGCGATATGCAAATCAGCTCTGACCCTGTGCCCCATGGAAACAGTCCAGTCCGAACTACAAAAGCCATGTCCTTCCCAGAACGGAATCAAGCATCCGAGGACCGGACCGGTTTCGAGGTAACACCTCTCATCAGCCCGGCTAGCTTGACTCCAGTGGTGTGGAGTGCCTGGGACCCACGTCTGAGCATCCCCAGCGCACTTAGGGCGGAATTTGCAAACAAAACATGTGATGGACAGAATGTGGATCAATGTCACACATTCACCCCAGTCCAAAGATCTGGGCCCAAATCCTTCGTTTTTTTGCACTCCACACCACCCTGGGTTAGACAATGGCGATATGCAAATCAGCTCTGACCCTGTGCCCCATGGGAACAGTCCAGTCCGAACTACAAAAGCCATGTCCTTCCCAGAACGGAATCAAGCATCCGAGGACCGGACCGGTTTCGAGGTAACACCTCTCATCAGCCCGGCTAGCTTGACTCCAGTGGTGTGGAGTGCCTGGGACCCACGTCTGAGCATCCCCAGCGCACTTAGGGCGGAATTTGCAAACAAAACAGGTGATGGACAGAATGTGGATCAATGTCACACATTCACCCCAGTCCAAAGATCTGGGCCCAAATCCATCGTTTTTTTGCACTCCACACCACCCTGGGTTAGACAATGGCGATATGCAAATCAGCTCTGACCCTGTGCCCCATGGGAACAGTCCAGTCCGAACTACAAAAGCCATGTCCTTCCCAGAACGGAATCAAGCATCCGTGGACTGGACCGGTTTCGAGGTAACACCTCTCATCAGCCCGGCTAGCTTGACTCCAGTGGTGTGGAGTGCCTGGGACCCACGTCTGAGCATCCCCAGCACACTTAGGACGGAATTTGCAAACAAAAAAGGTGATGGACAGAATGTGGATCAATGTCACACATTCACCCCAGTCCAAAGATCTGGGCCCAAATCCATTGTTTGTTTGCACTCCACACCACCCTGGGTTAGACAATGGCGATATGCAAATCAGCTCTGACCCTGTGCCCCATGGGAACAGTCCAGTCCGAACTACAAAAGCCATGTCCTTCCCAGAACGGAATCAAGCATCCGAGGACCGGACCGGTTTCGAGGTAACACCTCTCATCAGCCCGGCTAGCTTGACTCCAGTGGTGTGGAGTGCCTGGGACCCACGTCTGAGCATCCCCAGCGCACTTAGGGCGGAATTTGCAAACAAAACAGGTGATGGACAGAATGTGGATCAATGTCACACATTCAACCCAGTCCAAAGATCTGGGCCCAAATCCATCGTTTTTTTGCACTCCACACCACCCTGGGTTAGACAATGGCGATATGCAAATCAGCTCTGACCCTGTGCCCCATGGGAACAGTCCAGTCCGAACTACAAAAGCCATGTCCTTCCCAGAACGGAATCAAGCATCCGAGGACCGGACCGGTTTCGAGGTAACACCTCTCATCAGCCCGGCTAGCTTGACTCCAGTGGTGTGGAGTGCCTGGGACCCACGTCTGAGCATCCCCAGCGCACTTAGGGCGGAATTTGCAAACAAAACAGGTGATGGACAGAATGTGGATCAATGTCACACATTCACCCCAGTCCAAAGATCTGGGCCCAAATCCATCGTTTTTTTGCACTCCACACCACCCTGGGTTAGACAATGGCGATATGCAAATCAGCTCTGACCCTGTGCCCGATGGGAACAGTCCAGTCCGAACTACAAAAGCCATGTCCTTCCCAGAACGGAATCAAGCATCCGAGGACCGGACCGGTTTCGAGGTAACACCTCTCATCAGCCCGGCTAGCTTGACTCCAGTGGTGTGGAGTGCCTGGGACCCACGTCTGAGCATCCCCAGCGCACTTAGGGCGGAATTTGCAAACAAAACAGGTGATGGACAGAATGTGGATCAATGTCACACATTCACCCCAGTCCAAAGATCTGGGCCCAAATCCATCGTTTTTTTGCACTCCACAGCACCCTGGGTTAGACAATGGCGATATGCAAATCAGCTCTGACCCTGTGCCCCATGGGAACAGTCCAGTCCGAACTACAAAAGCCATATCCTTCCCAGAACGGAATCAAGCATCCGAGGACCGGACCGGTTTCGAGGTAACACCTCTCATCAGCCCGGCTAGCTTGACTCCAGTGGTGTGGAGTGCCTGGGACCCACGTCTGAGCATAACCAGCGCACTTAGGGCGGAATTTGCAAACAAAACAGGTGATGGACAGAATGTGGATCAATGTCACACATTCACCCCAGTCCAAAGATCTGGGCCCAAATCCATCGTTTTTTTGCACTCCACACCACCCTGGGTTAGACAATGGCGATATGCAAATCAGCTCTGACCCTGTGCCCCATGGGAACAGTCCAGTCCGAACTACAAAAGCCATGTCCTTCCCAGAACGGAATCAAGCATCCGAGGACCGGACCGGTTTCGAGGTAACACCTCTCATCAGCCCGGCTAGCTTGACTCCAGTGGTGTGGAGTGCCTGGGACCCAGGTCTGAGCATCCCCAGCGCACTTAGGGCGGAATTTGCAAACAAAACAGGTGATGGACAGAATGTGGATCAATGTCACACATTCACCCCAGTCCAAAGATCTGGGCCCAAATCCATCGTTTTTTTGCAATCCACACCACCCTGGGTTAGACAATGGCGATATGCAAATCAGCTCTGACCCTGTGCCCCATGGGAACAGTCCAGTCCGAACTACAAAAGCCATGTCCTTCCCAGAACAGAATCAAGCATCCGAGGACCGGACCGGTTTCAAGGTAACACCTCTCATCAGCCCGGCTAGCTTGACTCCAGTGGTGTGGAGTTCCTGGGACCCACGTCTGAGCATCCCCAGCGCACTTAGGGCGGAATTTGCAAACAAAACAGGTGATGGACAGAATGTGGATCAATGTCACACATTCACCCCAGTCCAAAGATCTGGGCCCAAATCCATCGTATTTTTGCACTCCACACCACCCTGGGTTAGACAATGGTGATATGCAAATCAGCTCTGACCCTGTGCCTCATGGGAACAGTCCAGTCCGAACTACAAAAGCCATGTCCTTCCCAGAACGGAATCAAGCATCCGAGGACCGGACCGGTTTCGAGGTAACACCTCTCATCAGCCCGGCTAGCTTGACTCCAGTGGTGTGGAGTACCTGGGACCCACGTCTGAGCATCCCCAGCGCACTTAGGGCGGAATTTGCAAACAAAACAGGTGATGGACAGAATGTGGATCAATGTCACACATTCACCCCAGTCCAAAGATCTGGGCCCAAATCCATCGTTTTTTTGCACTCCACACCACCCTGGGTTAGACAATGGCGATATGCAAATCAGCTCTGACCCTGTGCCCCATGGGAACAGTCCAGTCCGAACTACAAAAGCCATGTCCTTCCCAGAACGGAATCAAGCATCCGAGGACCGGACCGGTTTCGAGGTAACACCTCTCATCAGCCCGGCTAGCTTGACTCCAGTGGTGTGGAGTGCCTGGGACCCATGTCTGAGCATCCCCAGCGCACTTAGGGCGGAATTTGCAAACAAAACAGGTGATGGACAGAATGTGGATCAATGTCACACATTCACCCCAGTCCAAAGATCTGGGCCCAAATCCATCGTTTTTTTGCACTCCACACCACCCTGGGTTAGACAATGGCGATATGCAAATCAGCTCTGACCCTGTGCCCCATGGGAACAGTCCAGTCCGAACTACAAAAGCCATGTCCTTCCCAGACGGAATCAAGCATCCGAGGACCGGACCGGTTTCGAGGTAACACCTCTCATCAGCCCGGCTAGCTTGACTCCAGTGGTGTGGAGTGCCTGGGACCCACGTCTGAGCATCCCCAGCGCACTTAGGGCCCAATTTGCAAACAAAACAGGTGATGGACAGAATGTGGATCAATGTCACACATTCACCCCAGTCCAAAGATCTGGGCCCAAATCCATCGTTTTTTTGCACTCCACACCACCCTGGGTTAGACAATGGCGATATGCAAATCAGCTCTGACCCTGTGCCCCATGGGAACAGTCCAGTCCGAACTACAAAAGCCATGTCCTTCCCAGAACGGATTCAAGCATCCGAGGACCGGACCGGTTTCGAGGTAACACCTCTCATCAGCCTGGCTAGCTTGACTCCAGTGGTGTGGAGTGCCTGGGACCCACGTCTGAGCATCCCCAGCGCACTTAGGGCGGAATTTGCAAACAAAACAGGTGATGGACAGAATGTGGATCAATGTCACACATTCACCCCAGTCCAAAGATCTGGGCTCAAATCCATCGTTTTTTTGCACTCCACACCACCCTGGGTTAGACAATGGCGATATGCAAATCAGCTCTGACCCTGTGCCCCATGGGAACAGTCCAGTCCGAACTACAAAAGCCATGTCCTTCCCAGAACGGAATCAAGCATCCGAGGACCGGACCGGTTTCGAGGTAACACCTCTCATCAGCCTGGCTAGCTTGACTCCAGTGGTGTGGAGTGCCTGGGACCCACGTCTGAGCATCCCCAGCGCACTTAGGGCGGAATTTGCAAACAAAACAGGTGATGGACAGAATGTGAATCAATGTCACACATTCACCCCAGTCCAAAGATCTGGGCCCAAATCCATCGTTTATTTGCACTCCACACCACTCTGGGTTAGACAATGGTGATATGCAAATCAGCTCTGACCCTGTGCCCCATGGGAACAGTCCAGTCCGAACTACAAAAGCCATGTCCTTCCCAGAATGGAATCAAGCATCCGAGGACCGGACCGGTTTCGAGGTAACACCTCTCATCAGCCCGGCTAGCTTGACTCCAGTGGTGTGGAGTGCCTGGGACCCACGTCTGAGCATCCCCAGCGCACTTAGGGCGGAATTTGCAAACAAAACAGGTGATGGACAGAATGTGGATCAATGTCACACATTCACCCCAGTCCAAAGGTCTGGGCCCAAATCCATTGTTTTTTTGCACTCCACACCTTCCTTGTAGCAGAATCTGCGCATTAACGGAGGCTGAAAACAAGTATCTTAAGCAATATTTGAACCGTTATTTGTCAAACGGATTCATTTATCCATCCCAAACCCCAGTCTCTTCTCACCCTAAAGAAAGAAGGATCTTTAGGAACTTGTTTAGATCATTGAGCATTGAATAGAGTTATCATGGTTACCATTACCTATAATTTCTGTTATATTAGATAAACTTAAAGAAGCTCAGATCTTTACCAAATTAGATCTCCGAGGGGCTTATCACCTCATCTGGGTGAAAGAAAGTTAAGAATGGAAGACTGCATTCCGGATGAAATTCAGCTTATTTGAATATCAGGTAATGCCATTCGGCCTCTGTAACACCCCAGCCGCGTTCCAACATTTTATCAATGACATCATGGGAGCTTTGAAGGACAAAATCGCAGTGGTCTATTTGGATGACATCTTAATACTTTCCAAAGACCCTCAAGAACAGACTACTCATGCAAGAATGGTTCTCGAATGAATCCGTCTTCATCAGCTTTTTGTGAAACTGGAAAAATGTGTGTTCAGTGTACAAACTGTTGAGTTCTTAGGATTTGTTGTCTCCTGAGGGAGTCACCTTGGACCTCAAAAAGATCAATCAGTAATAAATTGGCCATCACCCAAAGATATAAAAGCAGTACAAAGATTTCTTGGTTTTGCCAATTTTTATTGGTGCTTCATTCAAGGAATTTCACAAAAAATCGTTCCCATAACTGGGCTTCTAAAGAAAGGTGTGACATTTTTGTGGACCGAAAAAAGCTGAGCAAGTATTTGTGTATTTGAAGAAAAGTTTCACAACAGACCCAATTTTGTTGCATGCAGATCCCACAGAACCCTTCTTTGTGGAAGCGGATGTGTCAGATCAAGCAATTTGTGGGGTACTTTCTGAACACCACAACGATATGGGACAATTACACCCAGTGGCATATCGATCCAGGAAATTGAGTGAGCGGAGATAAATTGCACCATCACTGAGAAGGAGTGACTGGCAGTCAAAGATGCGTTTGAAGAATCAAGACACTATTTATTAGGAGCCAGGCATACCGTAACTGTGTTCTCAGACCATAAGAACCTTCAGTTCCTGAAGATGGTAAAGACCTTAACGCCTCGACAATTACGCTGGTCACTTTATTTCGCTGACTTCGATTTTGTTATCACATTTCGCCCAGGAAAAAAGAATAGGAAAGCAGATGCTTTGTCTAGGATTCAAACTGAAGCTCAAGATGATCCTGTAGCTAGTCCCCCATTATTCCTGATTCCAAAATCATTGGAACCATTTCATTGGTAGAGTTCAAGGAGGAAGGGTAAAAAAGTATGACTCTAGAAGATATGCTTGTTTAGACAGCACAAGGGGAAGGAAGAGAAGTCTTGCATCAGTTGCCTTATTGTCATGTAGCCCTGTACCTAGCTATTAAAAAAATACAAGAAAGGGCGCTACATGAATACCATGATCAGCCATTGGGGGGCCATAAAGGTTTACTCAAAACTCTTGATCTGGTTCAGTGTTATTTTTGGTGGCCCACTATGAACTCCCATATCAAACAATATGTAGTAACCTGTGAACTTTGTGCCTGGAGAAAATCAGGACAGGCTCCACCCGGTGTTTTACAGCCATTGCCTACTCCTTCACACCCTTGGCATACATTCACTATGGACCTGATTGTAAAACTTCCATCTAGTCGTGGTTTCAATACAATTTTAGTTTTTGTGGACACATTTACAAAGATGGGACATTTTCGTCCTTTAAAAGGGGTTCTCTCAGCTCTAGAGCTAGGAAAACAGTTTAGGGAACACATTGTTAAGGTCCATTGAATCCCAAAAAAGGGAATCTCAGACCCGGGATTCCCAATTTGTATCCCATTTTTGGAAGGCATTCACCAAGAGCCTAGGTGTAGAAATCAGGCACTCAACCAGTTATCATCCTGAAACAAATGGGCAAACTGAAAGAGCGAATCAGGAGTTGGAACAATATGTGTGATTGACCCTTCTGGATCAGGAGGGTGAATGGTCTGAGTAGTTATGATGGCAAATTTGCTTTAACAATGCTAAAAAAAATCGCACTGGATACTCCCCGATTTTCCTAAATTATGACAGGCATCCAAATCCCTTTATTTGTCATGAAGATGTTTGAGTGCCTGCGATAAAGACCTTAATGAAAGATTTAACCCTGGTACACAAGTCTGTAGAGGCTAACTTAGTGAAAGCTTGATGTACCATAAAAATAACATAAGGAGCTATACTTACCAATAGCCCCAATACCAATTACCAAATAAGCAGTCAGTCGGCAGTGAATAAAGTTCAATGGTTTATTATGCAAAATACTCTATAGAGGAGCCTCTCCCATCCTCACCCCTCAAGGTGCACGGAGAAGCATGCTGGCTTTCATTTAAAATAGCACATATATACTTTCAGTAAGGTACGTGAACTCACCGTAAATGGAAAAACACTACTTGGCTCTTGGTCCTCGAGGAAGAACCATATATGGCACACATGATTAGTTTGAAGCTCTGCTTGGTTATTATAGGGGAGGTCAGAAGGGGTGACTCCCTTTCGTCTCGGTGCCCGGGAGTGTAGTTTGTAATTTGTAATTTGTGGGGGTATTTGTAGAGCGCAACGGTCGCTCCGGAAGGAGCATCTTGGCGCTGATTTCACGGTAAAAGATCAGGTTACTTCCTAAAGGTAGAAAAGTTAGATGGCTGCCATGGTGTAGTCGTCGAGAAGATTAAAAATCCAAGTTTTTAGTTCTTTCCTGAAGTGTTTTTCTTGGGATAAGGACCTCAGGAATTTGGGCATGCTGTTCCAAGCTTTTGTGGCAAGATGATTTAAGGTTTTTCCGCCTTTGTCCTTGGAGGAACGCAGGGATCTGCTGGGGTTGTAGTGAGGAAAACGGTTGATAAGATATTTTGGGCCGGAGTGATTAAATGTAGGCACGGCTCCTTCAGGAATGAGCTTATCGCACCCAAAACCAGATACGACCTTGGGTCCCAGAACAGTGAAAGAATAGCGTGCATTCAGCTGCTTTCAGTAATTCAACTGAGCCGGGGGGCCGACAACTAATGGAAGGTAACACGTGATTACTGCTTGTGTCTAACATTACAGAGGAAGATGGCGTCTGTATGGTTCTCGGCCTACTCGAAGCAAACAGAACACACGAACTGTGTATACCCTTACCTACAAGCTAACTCAGATATAGGTTTGAATTAATGCATACTCACATAGAAGAGCATATAGATACATCATGCTAACAATATATATATATATGTATAATACCACTGACGTAGGGGAAATCATATTTTATCCCTCAGAACCACCCTTTTAGCATGATGTAGCTAACTAACAGGGAAGTCAGTCTTCAAAATTCCATTCATCAATCTGCATGATATCCTTTATTTCCTTTTGCACTAATTGAGCTTTTACTGCTGTTGGGGAAGGACTAGTCAAAGAGGAGGTAAGTTTACTAGCACAGTAAGAGCAGCAAGCGTGCCCACACTGTATATAGAGGCAACAGGTGAATATGAAACCGGCAATACCTACCACTACCATCAAAATTATCCACCCCCAGGTGGACAATAGACCCCAGAACCAACCTGATAAAGACCAAGTACAAGTATCTACATGCACTTCAGATGCCAAGCGATGAAACTTTTGAATGGCCAAATGGACAGAAGGAGCGGAGTCAGGAATATACACGCAGCAGGAACTGCCGATCACGTAGCATGCTCCTCCTCGATCAGCCAAGATGTCGTCTAAACCATTCTATTCTGAAGCGAGACTAGTCTCGTAGCTTGAAGTTCTACAGTTAAGTTGGTCAATATACCTGCGGTAGTATTGATCACTCTCTCGACAACCCTAGACAGACGGCGTACTTCCTTACTAGTGTTTAATGGGCCCCCAAATAGGAAATACTCTCTTCATTATATCAATGAAATGCTGCTCTGGGGTATCTGTCTGGTCTATATCAGAGGTATCTATCTCTCTCATATTCCTAATGAGGGGTAGACTTTGCTTCTCTAATCGATGGTCTATATGATAATTAGCAGGGGCTATATACACTGGAGGGTTCAGAAAGGATAAATAGCAACGGCCGGCCCAACCACGGGGAAGCCATGTATAAGCATTTTCTCCACAGACAAAATATACATTAGGAGGAGTCAATAATGGAGGACTACTAAAGGTGCGCAGTTGCTAGGTATAATTACACTGGATTTCTCCTACTAGAATGTGTCCTGCTCCCGGAACACAGAAGGCTGAAGTACTGTTTAATATGGGCACAGGGATTGCCTTGTCATCGGTAATATTCCTTTCCTTGAATTGTTGAAAATACTGAGTGAAGTTAAACTCTATGAAATCAAGAATTTCGGCTTGTGACAATCTCATTTTCAGTATATAAATTCATACACGCATTTGGATCTAAAGATCCCTCCCCATCATTTCCCTTCAGGTCAAAACCTTGGTGCATTTCTATATATGCCAAAATCATCTCGTAGTCTTTCTCTGAATATCTTTGAGTATCTACTGTATAATGCATATACATCATTGACAACAGTTTAAACCAAGCTTCACAACCTTCTAAATATGATAGGGGCAAAGAAATAAATAGGTCATGTTTATGCATTACGGATGGCAGAAGGCCGCAAACCGAACAATTTGTAGTATTTGTTGCACTGTGCATCTGGTGAAGCATTTCTACAAATACATTTTTAGTATACGTCTGACGGTGCCTTTCTTTATGTGGGACTAATGTATAAAATAGACGTTCTGGAAGCGGGGTGGTTGTTCCTAAAACAGTGTGCATAGGATGGCGAAATTCCAAATATACAGACACACTCATTAATATTATCAATAAAATCGTAATGGTGACCACAAAAGCAATTTTTACACACATGGTCCAACTGGAGAAGATGGGCACATATGCAGGGTAATAACGAGGTGAAAAAGGGCGTTCCTCCTTGGGAACAAAACGAGCAAAAGGATACATGCTGACTAAAAGTCCACAACTAAACTCGGGCAATGCAGTCCAACCTGCCAGAGGATTCTTCTTTCTTGTGTCCGTCTAGAGCCTCACAGGCAGGCTCCTATAGTTAATCGCAAAGAAAACCAAAAACCAATCCTCGCGTTGGAGTTATGTTTTCACACAACTCTTGAAGAATACACAACCTGGGCCCTTTTACAGGAAATTCAGTCTTTCTTTCTGAACAGAGCTAATGAAATGTTCCAAGCTCTCAACGTGTTCACTCCAGTGTCTCGCTCAGTACCGCAGAAAGGTTTCTAACAAACCCTATTGTTCGAGTCTTTCCCTATCTCCTACCATCTTCATCTGGGGTACCGTGTTGTTTTCTGGGCCACAGGTTGTATCGAACATGGCCAGGCGTTTCTTGATCAGAGAATAAAACAGAAGAGGGTTCATCTGTTGCAACAGGGATATTATGAACCCGTCGGTCAAAGGCAGAAGCAACAGAATCCGGGGCAATTGATGATACAAATGACAAAACCCCTTCCGAGCCCGCTACTCCTTCTCCATGCCCTTCTCCAATTTCCAGGGTGTCAGAAAAAGGAACAAAACAAGGGGCTTGCTCACTCTCCGGGGTCAAAATTCTCTCCTTATTTCATTGATCATGAGGAAGCGGGAGGGGCAATCTCTTGAGATGGGAAATGTGTATCCAATGCCGCTTGCAGTCCCCACCTTCACGCCGTCCGCGTGGCTAGGAGAATTTGATGGGGCTTGGACCAGTGAGGGTCCAAGCTAGACTATCGCTGATAGTTCTGAACTAGGACCCACTGTCCTGGTTCTAAACGATGTCCGGGACCATCCGGCAGGGGCTGCAACACCTGTTGATGAATGAAATGGAGATCTTTAGTCAAAGCATACAGATAATCTGTCATCATAGGGTATTCAATATCAAAAAACCTTCTGGGTCTTAGGACACCCCAAACATTGGCTAGCCGTCCGAAGATGACCTCATAAGGTGACAAACCAGAATGTGGAGTAACTCGTAAAGACATCAAGGCTAATGGTAGGGCATCAGGCCATTTCATTCCAGTACCCTCTTGAATTTTGGCCATTTTTTATTTCAGTATTCCATTATACTTCTCAACCAGTCCCGCAGACTGTGGGTGTAGGGCTGCATGGAATTTTTGCTTAATTTGCAACCCATTACAAACGTGACTGATAAACTCTGCATTAAAGTGCCCCCCGTTATCTGTCCAGATCACCCAAGGTAATCCAAAATGCGGGAAAAACTCCTTTATCAAAGCTTTTGCTGTTGCTAAAGAAGTGTTTTCCTTGGTCGGGTAGTCCTCAACCCATTTACTAAAGGCGCACACCACGACCAGGACATATTTTAGGTCATTCACACGCTCTACCTGGATATAATCCATTTGGAGCACTTCGAAGGGCAAAGATGGTGGTGCAAAGTTCCCACTGAGAACAGGTTCCCTGCCACCAGGATTATGTCACAGACACACCATGCAATATTGAACCAAATGGTCAGCAGTATTAGGGAAACTAGGATTATTCCACACCGGATCCAAAAGAGCGCTAATGCCTTTTGCCCCGATGTGCGCTGAGCTATGTGCCGTGGTCACTCAGCGTTAACCAATGCATTGGGCAACAACCACCTCTGTTTCTCTGTCAAGTCAACCTTACAATTATTTTCATCTAATCTCCCCACCTTCTCCTCCCAATGAGCCAACTCAGCTGGTGTAGCTACTTTCTGTATCTCTTGGACACTCTCCATGGTATTATCAAACATCTCCGTTTCCGTAACCCACCTCACAGAGGTGGTTATGAACATCAAAGACATTGTATATTTCGCAGTTTCCTTCGCAACTTGATCAGCAAAAGCATTTCCTTCACCTACTGCATCTACTACTGCTTTATGTGCAATGCATTTAACTATAGCCACTTTCTCTGGTAACGTCAATGATGTTAGTAATTGTAAAATCAAAGGGCCATGTTGTATTCTTTGACCATGGGAAGTGAGAAAACCCCTCTCCGCCCATAGCCGGCCGAAACTATGAGCCACGCCGAAGGCGTTTTGGCTATCTGTGTAAATGTTTACCCTCAATCCTTCACTCAACTCACTGGCCCAAAGCAATGCCACTAACTCAGCTGCCTGTGCTGGCTGATAGGGTACTCGAGAAGCCTCAACTACAGTGTGAAGAGTCGTAATCGCATATGCAGCTGTTGTCGTACCATCTGGTAACTTGAAACAATAGCCATCCACATAAAATTCCCCTTGAGGGTCAGATAAAGGAATGTCTGTGAGGTCTACCCGTCCCTTCGTCTCTTCCTCAGTCCGAAATATACAATCATGCACGTCATTGTTTTTCTCGTCCAAATGGAGGGGTTGTAATGTGACAGGGTTCAGAGTGGCACATCGCTTAATTGTAATATGAGGAGCAAACAGAGTCAATTCATACCCAGTAAGACACGCACTCGTAAGGTGCGGGGTCTTTGTTTTGTTCAATAATGTATCCACAGCGTGCGGTACCATCACTGTGAGGTCAGTGTTCAGAACAAGCCCTTCTGACTATCGAATGGCCACCACAACCGCAGCAGTAGCCCTTAGACAGCAGGGAAGTGCTCTGGTGACATTATCCAACACCGCTGAGAAATAAGCACAAGGTCTTTGCTTACCACCAACTTGTGTTAACACAGAAAGCGAACAACCACATTTTGTAAAGCGCGAACCATCACCCGTTAGGGTCTCTAGGCACTGGGGGCCGTCAGGAAGATTAAGCAAGCTATTGCCCAGAGCCACATGGTGCTGGGCAAATCTGCCGCTGGCCCCGGGGATCAAACCGTGATCCCCAGATTCCGGAGTCAGTCACCCTGGCCGCTGCGCCACACCTCTCCCACAACCGTCCACCTCGTGTTCATAAAGCACAAAAGGTTTTCCGTAGTCAGGAGTACCCAAGACGGGTGCAGAGCAAAGCGCAGATTTCAAAGAGTTAAAAGCTTCCTGATATTCATCAGTCCAAGGTAGAGGTATATGCACATCTTTAGTGGTTAAGTACAAGAGGGGTTTAGTGAGAAGAGAAAAATTAGGAATCCATTGACGACAATAGGAGGTTATGCCAAGAAATGCACGAACATCCTGCTGAGTACGAGGTACAGACATATTAGAGATGGTAGTTACACATTCAGGGGTTAGTCTCCTCCCCTCTTTCGAAAGTAGATGACCAAGATAAGTCACCTCCTGTCGACAATATTGGAATTTGGAGAGGGATACCGTATTACCATTGGCCGCCAAATGAGACAACAATTTAACAGTGGCTTCCATGTGTCCTTCCTCAGTATCAGAAGCCACCAACAGATCGTAAACATACTGAAGGAGCCCATTGCCAGAGGGTAGGGTCAATTCATCTAATACTGCTTTCAAAGAAGCTTGACTATAAATGCTAGGACTCTCAGTGTACCCCTGGGGAGCGCGGCAAAATCGAAAGCTGCGCTCAGATAAGGAGAAGCCAAAAATTTGACAGCTATCAGGATGGATCGGAATGCTAAAGAAAGCATTCATCAGATAGTTAACCGAGAAATATTTTGTAGTGGGAGGAATCATAGTGAGAATAGTAGTGATGTCAGAAACCACAGGACACTGTGGCACCACTATCTTGTTAATTTCTCGCAGATCAATTACAAATCTATAAGTATCCACATGATCTGGATCATTTTCAACAGGGACCTTTTTCAAGATCAGTAATATAGAGCTATTGCATATATTTTAAGCATGAGCGAATTTTGCGGATCTCGCGTTCGCGAGTTTTGCGGATTTGCGGATTCGCAATCCGCAAAATCCGCGAATTCCCGCGAATTTGCGGATTTTTTTTTTTTGTGTTCGCCCGTGTTTCTGCCAGTTCGCGAGGGTTTTGTACACTTTCGCAAATTGCGAACTTACCTGTCGGGTCGCAAGTTTCGCGAACTTGTTGTTTCTACGTGTCCAGCCTGTTTGGGACACTCTTCTTCATCACTGCCACTCTCTGTCACCACTGCCACTCTCTGACTACTCATGCCACCCTCTGGCCCACCCATGCCACCCTCTGTTTCATCACCACACCCTCTGGTTGTCCAGTGTACATTATTTTCGGCAAAGCAAAGCACACCTTCCCTGCCTCAAGTGACCTGAATTAATTTGGGGCTGATTAATGTGTCACAGAATATTTTTTTAGCTGGCACCTGCTTCCTTAGTGCGCCCTGATTAGTGATCTTTTGCACTTGCTAAGTGCTTTCATTGTTGCAAAATTAGTTACAACACCTGCCCTGCCCCAACTGACAATAATGAATTAGGGGCTGATTAATGGATTTTAACTTCCAGCCTGGCTCCTGCTTGTCTCCCTTAGCTGTAATTCAGGACCTTTGTGGCATATGTGTAACTATTCTGAGGTTCAGAGCAGGGTCACATAATAGTTTCAACTGGCAACTGAACTCTGGAGGGGCCCCTCAGGTAGCACTACAGGAAATGGCTACTAATGATGAGCCTGAACTTTTGAACCTGGTAAGTAGTTACTTTCAGTTTTGCTAAAATCGTATTTCTGCAATTTTGCACTTATTCGCGGGGCGCGAACTCACGCGAACTCACGTGAACAGTGCGAGCAGTGCGAGCAAAATCCGCTGCTCGCGGATTTGCGGATTTTGCGGGAGATTCGCAAATCTCGCGGATTGCGGATTTCCCGAAAATCCGCAAAATCCGCGAGCGGAACGGATTTTCCGCCCATGCCTAATATATTTGCAGCTGTTTCTTCCACTACACCCTTATCAATCAGGTCCTGAATGATAGCGAGCAGAGCCTTCTCACCAGCGGGTGAAATTTTGTACTGAGGTATGCGTGGTAAACGAGGTTTGGTTTTAATGTGATAGAGACAGGCAGAATTTTTAATAAACTGACATCCGTATCCCTGGTCGCCCACAGATTTGATGGAATAGCAGCAAACTCCGGAGGGAGCGGTTCATTCTTAGCAAAACATTCTTGGGTATGTTCACCAGGAGATTGTATGGTCAAAGAAACGCCATCAGGGGAACAATGAATGTTGGCATGCTGTTTCTTTAACAGATCCAACCCTAACAGATTTTCTCCGCAATGCGAAGTTAATAAAAACAGAGAGTCCACCATGACCGGACCAATCGTAAATGGTATAGGTTTAGAGATGGGGCTCACCACGGGATTCCAGAAAATCCCACTGAAACATTATTCCTCCCAGACAGAGCAACCCCTGGGACCAGTGAATGAGCAATAGAACTATTCATCGCACCTGTGTCAACCAGAAAGTTTTCAGAAGTCCCCATCAATCGTCCTCTCACATAAGGCCCTTGCTGATCAACGGGTACTGACACCTGGCCCCTACTCTGTCCATGGCTGTCCTATGTATAACCATACCCATCTGTTCCCTCAAACATACAATCTTTGTTGTAATACTGCCTACCCCTTGGATTATCAAAATGATTATTTCCTGACTCACCATGCGATGTCTCTTCCCTTCGCATATCACTTAGATCCAAACCACCTCGATCTCTTCCTCTCCCTCTTACGGCCCCATTCCGATCCAGCAACAATGGACACTGAGCTCGCCAATGGCCCTCCTGTTTGCAGTAAGAGCATTGGTTTATTCATAAAGGAACAGCTGGAACCCCTCGCCCAGTTCCCACCCCCTCGGTATGGGCCCTCTCCCGCCTCGATCTCTGCCTTGTCCCCTAATAACTTGTTGTAGCAATACTTGTGTCTTAAGATCCTTTGCTTTCTTTTCGGACGTATCCTTACTCTCATTTTCCCTATGCTCGCAATACTGAGCCATGCTCAATATAACCTAAGGTGTGGAAGTGGTCCAAGTGCTCTCAGCGGCTTGTAGCCGCGCAGAAATTTCAGGCAACAGGTTGGTCACAAAACGATTTACAAATAATCGTATGCCACCCTCCACAGACAAATCCTGCCCACTAAAGTCAATAAATACACCTTCAAATCTGGTGAAGAAATCTGACACACTCTTGTCCTTTTTCTGCTTACACGCTGTCAATTTGTCCCAATCTACCTTACGAGGCCGAATCAAGGAATACATATAGGTAATAATCCGAGCTGGCAAAGCCAAGATTTCAGGTTTAAGTTTATCACCAGGCTTTCGATCCTTGTCCCAATCCTTAATCTGTTCCCAAGTCCCTCCCAGCTCGGCAGCATGATCCTGATCATGCACCTGATAGACCAGTAAACCGAAAAATTACTTGATGTCAGCTAGGGTCATAACAGCTGAAGAGGCAGCCTCAGTGAGCTCTTTGTAGTAAGCAGTAGGATTTTTGCATGGGTTGGGAAGTTGCGACTTCGGTATAGTCATTTGGACAAAAATTGTGTGATCCTGGGCATATGACAAATCACTCTGTGTCTTAAATTGTGAGCCTGTGTAAAGTAAATCAGTGCCATGTCCTCACCATTCTTAAGGCTAAGACGCACATACTGCCTTGAAAAGGTTACGTGTAAAGTTCCCAACTGCTCTGTAGATCTAAATTCATGCTATATCAGATACATAAAATAAGACAAACGAGCCTGTTCCTGAGAAAGGTGTGACACATTTAATCACTCACTTAAACAGTCAGTCATGCACCTTTTAAACCTTCATCCAGACACTTATGCACCCACTGATTCTTCAATACACATATCATATATATATATATATATAAAAAACATATTTAAACTTTACAGATACACACAGTCACTAGATGATGTAATCAGTGATGTCATTTGAGATGTCATCAGTGATGTCACTGACAATGTCATGAATGATGTAATATGTGAACTCATCAGCAGTGCATTGCAGGGGCGCGAGTTATATTCAGCTGAACTAACTATAACATAGGAATTTCTATGGTTTTGTATGAGTGAAATGTCCAACTAACTATAACGTCCCTGAAACCTATGGTTTTTTCTGTGAATTTTTAAGGTTTTTTAAATGCTAATTTCTAACTATAACGTGCCTGAAACCTATGGTTTTTTCGGTGAAAAAAAATATATATATATTTACATTGAATGCAGTACTATCATAGAAGAGAAGCACTCTGCGACTAGACCCTGGTAGGTAATTGAGTAATAGTGTAATGAGGGGTGGAGAGAGCCAGGTTAGTGATATTGATATGAGAATTTATCTATGAGAAGTGATCTAGGTTTTGTATTCTTTCTTACCTGCGTGCATTAGGAACTCTCCCTCTGGGAACCAGAATCCTTCCTCAAATATCGAACGCCCAGGAAAAGGTTCAATCATGAGAGAAGGTGCCAGAGGTCTAGGAGGTGTCTCTTCTTTCTTCCCATTCCACTTTCCCCCATACTGGCAAAGCCCATTGAGCAATTGAGCGGGAAGTGCCGGTAGGTGGGCATTTGGAGACAGCATCATTCTGCTTCTGTGGAATATGAGGTAATTGACACCTCCTTAACCACCCCCTCAAAGTCTCCGATCAGTGTGGCCATGAAAGATTTATTAACTTTGCTCGGGAAGCTCGTGGGTCCTGGTGATCTACCTAACCAGAGACCAGTCAAGACTGCTATAAGATCCTCACCAGTCACAACCTTCTCTAGGGATTGTCTATAGGCCACTGTAAGTGCTGGAAGGGGCAGATCATCAATGAATTGGAAAATCAGTGTCACTGTGTATATACAGCGTCACGTGCTAGCTCGACAAATTACTGCATGATTGCAGCATCCCCAGGGTCTTTATTCCCTTGCTTATCGCAAATATACAGGACTGGACCACAATATGTAATGACAGAGCATAAGGGATGTCAGAGCCTGATGGTATCCCCCCATTCATATATGCACAACTGTGTCGCAAGCCATACCAACTTCACGCCACCCATCAGGATTCTGCACAACCCTTCCTGTGTCAAGTCAATGCCACCTCATCTGACGAGATGATGGTCAGCAGCAAACCGACCGTCTGGCTGACTGATCTGCGTCTCTAGCTCCCATATTTCCATTAATTTCATGCGCTTCTTGGCCATCATGCAGCTAGCCATTTCCCCCCCCCCCCCAGGTCACCAACCTCACCTCCCATGGAGTGTCCAGGGAGGAAACCACTCCTCGATATTCTTTGAGGTAGTGGTTCAGAGTGCCTCCAATATGTGAGATAAGTAGGGCATCTCAAAGCAACAATGCTGACAAGCGCCGGTGCTTGGGGGTATGATGTTGGTCAGATCGCAGGGAAAGCAGGCTCAGCGAGTGGTCAGACAAGCATCGGGGAAGAATTTGGGTATCAAAATGTCATGTATCTGTATGTTGTGAAAAAAAAATAGTCCTGACGAGAGGAGATGTTATGTATCCCAGAATTCTATGTATACCCATGTACTTTGGATGAAACAGTCTCGATGTGTCAACTAGGTCCAGTGCCGAAGGACAGCAGTAGTGAGCAAGTGGTACCTCTGAATCATGAAGGCTCCCTGTGGGGGCAACACATCTGCCCCATGGGTACAGGCACATTTTGGCCACTGTGTAATGAAGGTGCCCTTTCAGCAATAGTGCCATAACGGGAAAGAAGGGGGTCTTGTTCCCCAATAGGTGGATCTCCTGGAGGAAGCGAAAGTTGGCAGGTACCCACTTTGGTGCCCTGAGAACAGCAATTTATTTAACTTGATCCAGCAAACCATTAACGCTCTACAAGACCAGGTAGATCCGGTCTGTCTGGGCCATATTGTCAATCAGGGTCCCCATATTGGCAAACTGTTGCGTACCCAAACAGCCCGCAGAACCAACTGGGCACAGATGACCACAGGTCTCGATAGAACAGAACATGACAAATATTTAGCAACCCAGTTCCCATCTAGTGCCAACTGCCACACTAGAACTTTTGAGTGGCTAGCCACTGGAGGAGGTACAGCATCTCACCATGCGCCTTCCTGCCACACCATAATCAATAGGTTGTGTCCCGCTGTCAGAGTAGTACCAGAACATTATAACACCAAACGCAGTCTCCACTCAGTTGGGTGTGCCATCATGGTGCCAGACCCGAAGTCCCCACCTCATACCCGGAGGCATTCACCTGAGTCCTTGGGTGCCACTCCTTGGATTGTCTTCTGCATGAGCCGGCCTCTCCCTACAGGAGGACTGGAAATGATTCCGACCTCGGCCACGAGTTTTAGTATGTCCCAGCTGGGATTTCCCTGCCTGCCCGCCAGGGGAGACATCTTCCCATAGCGGTGGAGTTTGAGAACGGAGCGTCACCCTTTTGTCAGTCCAGGGAAGTACCTCTTCTGGGGTATCAAAGAAGTGGATTTTCTCCTGATAGATGACCTTAAACATTTCTGTGTAAAGCAGCATGTAACGTAGTCCCAAATCTCTCAATCATCTTTGGTGACAAGAAAGGTCTGTTGCTGATCTTGAACAAGCTTGGTATAGTCAGGGAAAATTTAGATTTTCTTAGATTGAAACATGGCACAGTCCGTTGTAGGTACAAGTCTAAGGATGTCATCACGGTCCACGTAGTTTAGTTCCTGAGCTGTCATTGGGCAGGGGGAGCACCTGAGGAGGGGCCTTGAGCTAAGGGCCCAATGCGCTCTTTTGATGATAAATCAAGGGGACATGGATTCTGCCAGGACCATTGACTACAACCATTGATCCAGGAACTTTGCATGGGAGACCCCTTCACAAACCCTCAGGAAATCCCACAAACCGGATTTTTTTTCTTCTTGCTCTCCCCTCAGCATCTTGCAACCACTCTACCAGTTCTTAATCATAAAAATACAAGCCTTGTGATGGTTTGCTGACTGTAAGAGACATTATCCTCTACATTGGAGATGCAAACCTGTGCCGCTGCTGTCCTTTCCACAGCCTTACCCAGATCATGCCGGATCAATATAACCTTTGTACCTATGGCCACAATTTTTGCTTCCAAGGCTTTTGCGGAAATTGGCAATCACTGCTAGAATCATATTTGTGTCAGGCCCCGTGGGGTCAGACCCCCTCACTTTCATGCGGGCCCTCCTGGTTCTTCTTAGCAGCCTGTGTTTAACTTGTCATTGGCCATTGTGGGACCAGAGAGCATGAGTCAACTAGTCTTCGCTGTGTGAAATGATCTGGTCTGTGATAACAGAATAGATGGAAGGTTAAAAAGTCCCAGGATCTGGTTGTATAGGTGATTGCTTATTATGAATACATGTTCATGATTACATCATCTTGAATATGAATATTGATGATTAATAGGTTAAGGACTGGGGATTCCGATTGAGATGGCTATATTAGAGATAAGGCCTCTTTTGCAGTTGTTGGACTGACTAAGTCGGATTCTTGGGTTTTGCATATATGGATTTTATATTTACTGTAGAGATTGCTGTAATTAGAAACGATGCACCAGCACTTTAATTAAGAGTATTTATCTATTTATGGTAATGATTGAATATCTGAAATTGAAGCAATTAATTATTGATCATGTGAATTGCACTTTGTTGCTTTTAATCCTGTCAGAAAATGCAATATGTAATGCTTTATAAAACTGAAAAAAAATGTGGGTGCAAGGCAATGTGATCGGTGTCCTTGGCCTAGAAATTCGATGTAACTTGTGAGCATTGCCAACCAAAAAGGAAAGAGTATCTCTTTCATCATGGGTGAGCTTGAGGAGAGCAGATTGCAATTTATAAAATAGATATGTTTGTTGCTTATTCTCCAAAAGGGATTCAGTCTGAATAATGCATTTCTAATTTTAAAACATCATATTAAAAAAATGAGTGCCTTTGATTTAGGAAAATATAAAACTCACTAAAAATTTAACAGGAAAATTGAAAGTTGATGGTGTGTATTGTGCTGCTTATAAAAAAGCATGCCTGCTGTGAAAAGAAATCCAATAAAATAAATTGCCAATGTAAGTTCCAATAAAGGCTCTGTTTACAAAGACTTCCACTAGGGAGAATCAAGGGTTGTAGCTCCTACCCTTGGCTTGGCTTTTGATATATCTTCCCTGTCCCTGTTACTCCTCGTCATAGGAGGGATGGGTGACGGTACAACGCGTACCGTCACAACGCGTGCTGTTACAACGCGTCCCTTACAACGCAAGTCGTTACCACGACTTGCGTTGGGGGCGCGGATATCGAATAGTATAATTTACTATTCTAACACCAGTCCCCGTGGACACTAGGGAAGGTGTTGGAATAGTAAATTTACTATTTTTAATCTTCTAGCGCCCTCCAGCGCAAGTCGTGGTAACGACTTGCGTTGTTACGGACGTGTCGTAACAGCACCGCGTTGAAACATCCGCGTTGTAACGGATGTTTCCCCATAGGAGTCATAAAGGTAGTTCACAACTCAAAAGTCAAGAGGGCATTAAGTAACAAAAGTACTAAAAGGCTGTATGCAAAAAGTGAATGCAAATCAAGCATCAAGGTTTTGTGAGCAGTCTTTAATTCTGTGATGCGACCTATGTACTAATGTATCGCTTCACTACATCTCTAGTTGCAGGGGATAGCTGACAGATGGCGGAATGAATATTAGTTAGGCTAGTCGTTGTATGCGACCTCCCCCACCCCCCATTGATTGGCTATAAAGACATGGATGGTGGCCTGCAAGAAACAGCAGACCATCATCCTTGTCTTTGCATTTCTGCATTCATTAAAGGTACTGGTGCTGCTTAAAGAAAATAGGTTATTGTTTGGGAAAACATAAGGGGAGCAGGCAGTGATCCCCTGGACCATGGCATACTGCTCAGAGGCTCCCTACTTCATTCCACAGGGGAAGTTGTACCATGGGGCCCCTTTTCCTTTGGGAATCAGTTACCGGCTAAACCGGTTGCGTCCGCAATCGCTGTGGCAGACCATGCAAACTATTGCCATTCGCATCTAGGAGGAGTTGCCCCTTTTACGCTCTTTTCTAATTGCTATTCAGTATGGGTTGACAACCCACTTTTGTGAGTCGAAAATGATTTTCCTAGTCACAAAATGTGCTTAATACATACAAAGATGTCTTTGTGTGAACTCAAACTCTGGTTTTGCAAATCAAATTACAGGGTTCGCGGTTGCAAAACGGATCTGTACATCTGTCCCTAGGACCCCTGTTTACTTTCTGCAGCTTCTTGCCCCTTGCCTGGTGACCTATTTGCAGGCAAGGTGTTGAGAGCCTGTGGGTTGGTCAGAGTCAACCTCTGATATTATTATAGTGTCGTCACTTAAAGAGTATCTATCAGGCGCTGGTGCTGATGCTGCAGTTCAGCATGCAGACTTTCACTCAGCGAGCGTTTATATGGCCGGGATGCCTATCACCCCCTCCCAACACAATCCCCAAGGATGGGAAGACGGACACAGATCTGAACTTTTGGAAGGCGGGAGGGAGTTACCCTCCCGGCCGTATTTATTAAAATATGAAACAAAATTAAAACATTAAAATAACAGTTTCATATCATGTACAATTTTTCATTTATACATTTCACTGCAGTCACGTTTATTGGCTAACCTTAACAAATCTCTAATACAAAGGTTCTCCTAGCCAAGTCTAAACATCCTGCAAATGCATACTTTCTAAAATAAAAATTGGACATCCTAACATTACGGGCCAACGGCAAGGTCGTAACTGGTGTCAGATCCCTACTACCAGAACTCCCCCCTCACGGTGTGAGGGGCGGTCGCACAGAGGACTGTACCTCTGTGCCAACTTCCAATTTCCCTTGTCTTAGCGGGGGCCCCTTATTTAACTCGACGCCATCTTAGTGGTCGTCCGAGGACTCGTGTGAGGTGTCTAGAAGGTAGCGTGGACCCCCCTCCCACCCCACACTGTTCACCACATCTGCCGTCGCGGATATCCTGGCCCCGGGAAATTCTTAGGAGGGGCATCGAGCCGCCTCCTCCCCTGGGAGGGGCCTATGACCGCCTTCCCTTCGGCGACCCCATACTTAGTGGGTGCCGCCTCCCCATGTGAGGGGCCAATGGCCGCCTCCCCCCGGGCACTCCCATCCATAATGGGTGGCGCCCCCTCTAGGGATCTTAGAAAATTACTGCTCACCGATCATGACCTTACCGCCACAGGCCGGATAGTTGACCGGCTATCCGGACCCCCCACAAACTCCTCCTAAAGGTCATGGATTTACAAACCCCTTAACCAAGCTAGGAAGTCTCCTATGAGTAAGACATTCCCCTCCTGGGACAAATGAACCCCATCTTCGAGATACATATTATCACCCCGGATACAACCATGCGGAATACAGTGCAACTGTCCTGAACGAAACAATCTAGCCAGTTTGTTATTAACTTTCTTCACTGAATGATTCAAAGCTGACACAGAGAGGGCCCCCCGCCACACCTTCCTTGGAATCATGTGTGACCAAGCTATCGTGCACCCCGGTATCCTCTTTGCCAGCCAGCTAACAGTGGATAGAACCCGCTCGAGGAGTACTCTACGACCGAGCGCCACCAAGTCATTGCCCCCCAGATGCACTATGAGTATAGACGGCGGTGACCTTGTCCGCCCTAACAATTCCTCGATAAAATACTGAAAGTGGTCAATACAGAGCCCGCCCCTTCCATGGAAGGTCACCCTGTACCCGTATTCCCCAGCTGCGTGAATCATGTCACCTGCTTTGAATACGTCCGCGGCTCGCCTCACGTATGAGTGGCCAACGACCCACACCACTCTTTCCTCAGCCGGTGATCTTTGACCGCTGGTTCCCAGGTGTCGGGTCGACTGCACGGTCCGCCCCGCCTCGCAAGCTCGCGAAACTGTAAACCAAACAAAAGACAAGAGGCGTGAGTGCATGACATTATCTTCACAACATGTGCAACCGCACATACCTTTTATAACAGTTCAAGGACCATCGTCCCAATCGTTTCACCGTTTCCACACTCTGACCCCTGGCTGTAGCTTCTGTAGCAGCCCCTATCCTGAAGGAATGGGTCCCAAAATTGCTCGGGTTCAAGCCCGCTGCCGCGATTGCCAGTGTTAACACCCGCTGGAACTGAAACTTCGTCAGTGGGGTGGCGTCGGTGTGTCTCAGCAAGCTTCCCCCCCATGCTGCCACCCTTTGCGCCAGGTATTCCTCAACACACTGTACCGGGCACATGGGGGTCCCTCGCATGCGCTGGACCACAATACTATCCCCCATCGCACTCTGGTCAGTTTTAGACCTAGCTATTGTGATTACCATTGAATCACCCTTGATCTGAACGTGTTCCCGACATAGACCTCCCCCCACATCCTTCTTATTTCTTGCCACCAGCTCGCTCACCCGCATAGCCCCATGGAATGCTAATGCGAAAGCGGCCCGGAACAGCACTGCTTCGGACTGGGAGGAACAGGTCGCGGGGAGCACTGACATCAACAGGAACAGTCTTTCTAAGCCAATCGGGCGCCTCTCGTCTACTTTATGACCTTCGAGGCGTTGCCACCCTCGTAATGCCTTCTTAACCAGAAAGGACGATGTAGGGTCCTTAACGCCGTAAGCCTGCGCCATGAATGCAATGGCGGCCCGGTGCCTATTGGCCGTTGCTGCAGATCGGCCGGCCTTGTGAAGTGCTACCAAAAATTTCAGCACATACTCCTCCTCTCCCCACTTATCCCCTCCTGCCGGACCCAAAAATGCACAATTGGAACGAAACGCTCCTTCGTACGCCTTCCTTGTCCTGGGGGCTAAGCTGGCTCCCACGAGGTCCTGTAATCCGGGGCACCGAGTGACCAGAGGGTTTCGGGAAATGGGGCCGCCACTAGATCTGCAGAAGGTAGAAAACCCCTGAAGGCCTGCATGTGGGAACGAGAGAGTGCATCAGCCGCCTGGTTCAATACACCCGGCACATGCTTTGCCCTAAACTGCACGTTCAGTCTCATGCACAGTAGGACAATTTCTTTCAGCAATCTCAAAATCAACTTGCAGTGTGCTGCCTGGTTGTTTATGCATTCAACAACGGTCATGTTATCGGACCAAAATACCACTGAGCGATCACGGAAATTGTCCGGCCATGTTTTCAGGGCCACCAATATGGGGAACAGTTCAAGAAACCCAATGTTACCTGTTAGCCCACTGGTGTGCCACTACGTCGGCCATGTTTGCGCCGACCATCGATTACCAAAGATGGCGCCAAATCCCATGCTCCCTGCCGAGTCGGTCCACAAACCCAGCTCTTCTGAAGATGCTGGCGGTTTGCTCCATACCACTCGACCGTTGAAATCCGCCAGAAATGCCAACCATATGCGCATATCCTGGCGAACCTCTGCTGACAGTCTCGTATGGTGGTGTCCTTCTTTGAGACCGACCATGGCTTGTGCAATAGAGCGGGAAAAGGGGCGGGCCATTGGTATCACTCTGAGGGCAAAGTTAAGTTGGCCCACTGCTTGCTGCAACTGATGGAGAGTTACCTTCTCTTTGCTAATGCACAATTCTAGCGATGCCCTAAATTTCATTACCTTGTCCCTGGGCAAACGGAAGCATCCCTCCACTGAATCGAGCTCAATTCCAAGAAACTCGAGTGAAGTAGATGGCCCCACGGTTTTTCCCAGTGCCAGTGGCACGCCGAATCGTCTCATGAGATTGCAAAATTCAAACAAAGCCTGTGCACATTCCGTGTCCCCGGCTGGCCCCAAGAACAAGAAATCATCTAGATAATGCATAGCCTGCGTATAGCCTGTAGCTCTGGTGAACGCCCATTGCAGAAAACAGCTGAATTTCTCAAAATAGGCACAAGAGATGGAGCACCCCATTGGCATACATCTGTCCCGTCTGTAACAGACGCTGATCCTGAGGATGTACCGGGACCAACCGGAACGCTGACTCAATATCTGATTTACGATTCAGAAAAGGGGGTGGTGATAAACAGAGTGTCTGAATTAAGCAGACCACTTTTACCCAGTCCAAAGATCAGGGCTTGATCCATCACCGTTTTTTATCTCACTGCCCCATCCCAGCTCAGAACCAGGCTATATGCAAATCAGTCTGTCCCTGGCCCAGTGCATCATGGGAACAGGGCAGACTAAACTACCAAGCCAATTCTTCACCAGAAAGGAGACAAGCTACCGGGGACCGGTTTCTGGCATTTCAGCCGTATTCGGCCCGGCTTGCTTGAATCCTGATGGAGCAGTGAGAAAGGGACTCATGTCTGAGTATACCCTGCCACACCTATAGTGGCCAAAAACGATTCAGAAAAGGGGGTGGTGATGAACAGAGTGTCTGAATTAAGCAGACCACTCTTACCCAGTCCAAAGATCAGGGCTTGAACCATCACCGTTATTTATCTAACTGCCCCATCCCAGCTCAGAACCTGGCTATATGCAAATCAGTCTGTCCCTGGCCCAGTGCATCATGGGAACAGGGCAGACTAAACTACCAAGCCAATTCTTCACCAGAAAGGAGACAAGCTACCGGGGACCGGTTTCTGGCATTTCAGCCGTTTTCGGCCCAGCTTGCTTGAATCCTGATGGAGCAGTGAGAAAGGGACTCATGTCGGAGTATACCCTGCCACACCTATAGTGGCCAAAAACGATTCAGAAAAGGGGGTGGTGATGAACAGAGTGTCTGAATTAAGCAGACCACTCTTACCCAGTCCAAAGATCAGGGCTTGATCCATCACCGTTATTTATCTCACTGCCCCATCTCAGCTCAGAACCTGGCTATATGCAAATCAGTCTGTCCCTGGCCCAGTGCATCATGGGAACAGGGCAGACTAAACTACCAAGCCAATTCTTCACCAGAAAGGAGACAAGCTACCGGGGACCGGTTTCTGGCATTTCAGCCATCTTCGGCCCGGCTTGCTTGAATCCTGATGGAGCAGTGAGAATTAATATCTGATTTAGCCATCAACGCTCCGTGCCCCAGGCGATTCAACATGGCGACGGCCTCATCAAAGGATGCGTACCATACCGAACAGACTCCTGGATCGATGGCATCGTTTACCGAAAGACCCCTAGGAGCCGACAAGTTATGAATTAACCTGAATTCACCAGGGTCCTTTTTGGGGACCACTCCCAGCGGTGAACAATTGAAATTAGGAACCGGCGGGTGCCTATATGGGCCGGCGACCCGGCCCCGGGCAGATTCCTTTGCAATCTTACCTTCCACCACCATTGGGTGCTGCTGAACAGACAGTTGGTTACTGCACAGTGAGTCCCCCCGAAAATCCCCCGCCGGGATGTGGAAAACAATTCGAAAAACCGTCCCGTAACACCCCAGCGGAGACATGATCAGGGTATTCGTTTAGCCAGGGGATCATTGCCATGATATCTACGGGGGTAGGTAGTGGTACCCCTTGGCCGATATTAGACCTGTTTGGCACCTCCTCTACCCCCGGTATCCCCATTCTTGGCTCTGCACGAACTTTCCGGGTGTGAAGAATGTCCGCAACCTGCACACTCATGCCTGAATTTACATGTCCCATGTGGCCTGGTGCACTTGCCTCTGGTAAAATTCCAGCAAACTCCTTTTCTGCCCCCATTCCCACTACTCCTGGGTTGGTGATCACCTGCGGGGTTTGCTCTAAAGGGCGCCGCCGATTGATGGCGGGAAGGCGCCGCACCATACTCACCAAGCGAGGACGACTTCGTCGTGCCTGGCATCAGCTGCTTCTGCCAAGAGACGGAGTCGAGACAGTCCCACGTCAGAGACGAATCGTGCTCCTTGGCCTTACGAAATTTACTATCATACCCCCTCTATTGATCGCCATCATATGTTTCGTAGAAATTCATTATACGTGTCTGATAACAGGCTAATTCAGTCATAATCTCTGGCTTACGTTCACCCATAATAGCAGTAAACATCCCAAAGGCCTTGGCCCAATTAGAAATCGTTTCATCGCCCCTGAAGCCCGCCATTTTTGCGCGCCACACACTCGGATGCAACAAATCTTTCTGAGCATTAACGTACTCAATCTCGTGATGATCCGTCAGGAGCGAAAACGTATTTACATATTTATCAGCCCAAATCATCTCTTTCGTGGCCAGGGGAATATGCTGAACCACTTTCTCCCTCTTTGAGGGCAAAGACCCCCCATTTGCCATTGGCAATCGCTGCTTACCAGACTCCGTAGCTGGTCCTGCTGATTTTTCACCGCCAGCCGCTGGTTCTCCCGTGGGAGTCTGTGAGGGAACAAGATGGACATTCGCCTTCGCAGCATCTCGTGATTGCCGCAACTGCTTCATTAATAACCTAGCCTCTCTGGCCGTGTCTCTGGGCGCTGCTGCACCCTCGGTATTCCTTCCGAGCCACGCGGGTAATTGGGCGGCCAACTCAGGAGGCATTTCCTCCTCGCTGGTGGGCGTAACTACAACCGGAATCGGCTGACCTGCATCCGGGATCGGTACAGGTACCGGGGCTTCGACTGGACTAACTGGGCTTACCGGGGGTGACTCAGGAACTGGGGACTCCCCCCCCGCCGCCCTATTCCTGGCCCTTTTACCTCTCCCTGCAGGAACTACTCCCGGCAATGCTGGTCCGATAACCTTCTTCGGCCTGCCCGTATTATCCATTGCCGCCATTTTCTTTTTCATGTTCGCCATGTCCTTCACCAACATGCGGAGCATCTGCTCCATCCCAGCCTTCTTTCCGACCTTCCTGCCAGGCATCGTTGTCGGAGACTTGACCCTTGCTGCTTAGCTGCTCGACGAGGTCCTGGCTCCAGAGGTCCACAGATACCGGGAGAGAAGGATCCTGGAAGAGAAACACAAAAATTACAAGTTCAAAATTGCTCCTTGTTCCGTCTAGGGCTCACGTGCAACGAGAGGGTGCAGCTTCCAAGCACAGGAACAAGAGGATGCTTCTCTGGATTGTTGCTCCTTTTATTCCTCTTCGGGAGGGTGTGTACCCTCCTCTGGTACGCCTACGGGGCGTGACCAACGGTGTAGGTGTCTAGGACAACCCCTTCTTGGGCAGGAAAAGGCGCGCCCCGGCTACGCCGCTTCGGGCATACCAGCCGAGACACGCCCCCCGCCCAAAATGGTTTCCCGGGGGGATCCGGGCACCCTGCCATACGTTCGGGGGGACCGAGTGGTCGCCCCTTTCCAAATGCGGGAGCCAGACAAGAATGCAGGATGAGAAAAGGCTGAGAGGAGCAGACATCAATATTTTGCCTCTTCGACTATCCAGACTTGAACGCCCATGACCCTAGCTGATCTTATAAAGTTTGCAAGTAAGGTTTGGCGCCGCGGCTAGGGTGACTGACTCTGGAATCTGAGAATCACGGTTCGATCCCTGGCACCGGTGGCAGATTAGCCCAGCACCATGTGACTCTGGGCAATAGCTTGCTTAATTAATCTTCCTGATGGCCCCCAGCGCCTAGAGACCCTTACGGGTGATTGTGCGCTTTACAAATGTGGATTATTACAAATGTGGAATGCGCCTTATCTAGTTGTTCCTGTTCTGAGAATGTACAGTCACAGAGGCTCATAGGTTTCCAGATGCCATCTCGTTTTGGAGAGTCGAAGTCCCTGCCTGTGTCTCAATGGCTCTTTCTGGTTGTTACCATTGAGAAAGCAGCAGAGCCCATGCAATCTTAGACAATCCAACCTATGAACGTATTTTACTGTGTGATAAGGGAGCGGGACCTGGTGGGTGGGGGTGGGGGGGAGGGGGTCTGTTGGCCTCAGGTGGAGAGCTACCTGCGAGGCACTCTGCCCCTGATCAAGATCCCTAACTCATCCCAAACAGAAAAAAAACAAAAGTAAAGGGTCGCTGAGGCTGTCATCCATGTCCTGGGGTGTTTTCATACTTCTTAATGGACATCGGCTGCTCAGAGCTTCTTAAAATGAGCGGGGATGCCACTTTGAACAGTGGTTTCCAGCTCGTGTTCTCTGCCACCGTGTGATTTCAGCACCTCACGGGGTGATCCTGCAAAGGGAGCCGAAATCGTGTGACACACAGTGGCAGAGTGCGAGTTGGCAGGTCTGCAATGTTATTGTCACAGCCCGTGAGGAATAGATTTATTTCACAGTCGACGATTAATCTAATCTGACTGCATGGGCTGCGGCGAAGGACCCTGTCCAGTGCAAGCTCTGGGAGTTCTAGATACTTAAAGCACACCGATCTGTTTGTAGATCACAGACATTTTAATTACTCCTCGGTCCCCTAATAAGAGGCGCTTGAGAGCTGGCGCACCAGCCACTCTGTAATTAGCGGATCGCTGTAGAGGCAGAACCCAAGGGCAAACGCAACAGTGCACCAAGGAGAGAGGGGGGAGTTCAAAAATGCAAACTTGGCTTGAATCAGTGACTCGACTCATTTTACCTATCAAATATTCTACTGTACAACATAACTCACACGTATTGTATCGCTGTAAGGATTTTTTAGTATTGACAGGAAGAATGGCGTTCCACCCGTATTCCTTCCCTACCTTTCCTTAAAGCTTCACATCGCTCCTTGCAGATCGTACATATGTGTTTGTATTTTTATAGTAAAACAGTGTGTTACGTGATACGTAAACACATCCCTGTATGCGGGCACACTTGTGGAGTTCAGCGTAGCTGATTCAAGAAGAAGTTCAAATACGTAGGTTTTTAAAGCTTGTATATATTTAACATATGTTCGAGAAGTCCATTATACAGTGGCGTTACATCACGCCATGTGATCCATTGAAAGTAATCCAATAATGTGTATTACAAGGTATGCTCCAATGCATTTCGGACTCGTGTAGTCCTTTGTCAAGGAGCACTGTGGGAAGGATACAACAACAGCATTTTAGATCAACGGAAAACGAACAGTTATAAAGTTGTGCACGTGCGGTGAGGGAAGCGTAAGTGAAATATGCCAAAAGAGCGGGTGCATGCGGGAGAAATAATAGCGTAAAAACATGCGGTCGAAGGAACGACAATGTGTGAACAGGTGTGGGTCCATCTCATTGAAAACAGGTAATATGGTGAACATGCGTGCATAGTGATAACCAAAGTGTACTTCGATCATGCAGTGTATTAAATAAGTTGCTTAAGGCTAGTTACGTCACCTGTTGGAGCACCTTTACCTTTTTTCATCTTATCAACCGCCCCTTACAATTTGTGTTTATTCTACATTTGCTGTGCGCCCAAGCCTCTTCCTTAGTTCTGTATTTTTATAGTGCCTTCTACCCTGAGGTCTCGTAGCGCTGTATTCATACCTCTGTGGAACCCTTCCTGGCTTTCCTGTGAAATGGTCTTTCCTGGGCACCCCCAAGGTGAAGCCAGGCATCCCAGCGCTGCTGGGGTCGTTGTGGAGGTTAAGCAATCTATTGCCCAGGGTCAGAGAGTGGGACCCATGATTAGACTAGGCACCGAGGCGAGAATTATCAGGTCCAGGGAAATTGTGTCCAAGAGCTGCCGAGCCTGGAATTGAACCCTGGTCCCAGGCCAGACCTCTGCATCAGGGTCTGCCACTCTAACCATTGAGCCACGCTTCTCCACATACACACTGCGGTCCTGTTCCTTTGTCCTTGACATTCGTTTCCGAAAACCCGGCCGGGTTTGACTTATCACCAGCTTGCTGGTGAGTCTTTCACACGATTATCTACTACTTTAGCAGCTTTTTATGAATCCTATTCACAGAAATGTCTTCTAATGTTCCCTTCCCCTTTTTCTGCCCTGCCCCCTTGTGCATTTACTCACTCTCGCTTCTCTCCTTTCCCTCCTTCCCTGCCAGCCCACTCAATTGAAATTCGCAGCTCTCTCAGGTACTTCCGTTGTTTTTATCTCACTGTCCTGAGCTCACGATCCTGAGCCACCACCCCTACAGTCATCGTTCCAACTCAATACCATAGCCTTGGTCATTGTCACTTTTCTGGTTTCCTTCTTTTGATTGCCTTCAACGCTGTATACTGTATTACGCTGTATTTTGTATTCGCCCACATTAGTGCCAGTTACCCAACACTGACTTCCATTTCCAGCAACTTTCCTACAACAGTCAGCTACCAAGCCTTTAGTTTTATTTACAATTTGATAACTACTTCAGTGCAATAGTGTTTAATTTTAGTATGTTTCATAGGAACGCTCTTTTGTCACAATTGGACAATTCTTGCTGGTTGTCACCCCCACTACACCACGCACTAAGTGTTGTCAGGATCATGTCACCTTCCTTCCCCCTATTTGTCATTGTGTTTGTTTCAACTACACTCCACGGAGTCACAACATTATTGTTTTATAACTCTCACTTTCTTCCGCACTTAGGGTTTCCACGTTAATGTGATGTTGTACTTCCGCATGAACGCTGGTCATGTTGGTCCGTCTTAGCATCCACTTCACTGTAAATTTCCTAGTATTCCTTTCTTTTTTGTATCCCCCCAGCCCTGAAGAAGTCACGGGATTACTCCCATAGGTGACGAAACACGTGTTGGCTGGTTGCTTTTTTGTGGTTGCATTGATTAAATACATTTCAAATCATCATTCTGGTGTGGACCACAGATTCTGTTCTTGACACTGCACATCCCATGACTATACTTTGACCCCAACTACATGTGCCCGGGACTTTGTTTCTCATAACTCACATGTACAATGTGATTTTCAAATACTGTTGACAGTAGTGTAATTTTATGGCAGGGCACGGAGGCCAATATTATGCATATGCCTTTAATTGCCAACTCACAGCAGCAACTACAAAAGAATTAAAAGAATTTAGAATAGTAATTTTTCTCTCCTTTCCTTTCACTATTTTTTGTATCAGTAGCCGCTTTTGTATTGAGTGGAAGTGAAATGCCTGCTAGGTTGCTGACATACTGTGCACCTGTTTTGATGCTGTTGAGTAATGATGCTTCAGCATAATGCGGAGTTTGCCCCTAATTTGGGTCTCTCCTCCAGACACCCATTTGTCTAGAATGCAATACATCAAGTGGTCTTTGGGGGAGGCCCTTTGTTATGATTGTGTGGTTTTCTTGTGTAGCTCAGTTCAAAGCTCCGTAATAGATGGTTTTCTTCACTATTCTTGTTTGTGTCTGTTCATAGAACACAAGGTCTTTACCACCATTTTGATTGGATGAGTCGTGTCCCCCTGCTGGTATCAGTGAACTACTAAAGCGAGTAAACCTGGGAATGCATCAAAATGCTGAGCTGTCCCCAGTGAGGTGTAACAAGGAGAAATATCGTTATTTCTACATGTAATTTCCTCTCTTTAAGGGTGCTGCATTCTGAAGCACACCTGGAAAGGGTAAAATGCGCATAAGGATTGTTTCTGTGCTGGAAGGTCCCTGCACAAATCAATCCTGCCTGTAACAGCATTGGCGCTGGGCTGCACACAGTGCACTTGTGCAAGGAGAGAGCACAAATGCTCCATAACTTCATAAATATGCAGCATTTATGCTTTCTCCCTCTCATGCATGCAGAGTCATGCACAATTTGCTTGCTACCCTGCGTTGGGTGAAAGATTAGTAAATATGCCCCTTAGTGTTTATGGTCTGTGGCATTCATCAGGACCAACAGACCCCTACTTCATTGTAATTAAAGTCTATTGCTTTGGCCTTTCTTCGTACAGACAAATAGGATGAGGGAACATACAAACTAGACCAAGGCCTAGAATGCCTTTGAGTCTTTGGTAGAGAAACTTAGTCGAAAAAATATAAACACATAAAGTTATATGTCTTGAGATTCTTATTCAATCATCAAACAATTCTCTATAAAGAAGGCTTTTCTTTTTAAAGCTGCATTTGTTGCCAAACTCATGGGCATTACACTTCTCTAACAGTAGCCACCTTACACAAACCATCACATGTGGCAGAGTCATGCACAATATCTGTAAACCAGTCAATGATAAGTAGTACTTATTAGCGTTAAGTTAAGACATCCGCCAGAAGGTAGACCTAAGCCATAACCCTTGCATCTTGAACCTTTGAAAGACATTATGTTGGTGTTATAATTTACATCAAATCCTAAAAAAATAGCAGCCGCTATCTGTTCCTGGGATCTCTCAATCCAACTTGGCAATATTGACCAGGGGGCACTAATTGACTTTCTAAAAAACCGGATGAGAATTAGGGATATTGTTTTGCTCCGTTTCTCATCATTATTGAGTCTCATATTGAGAACGGGTAGGAATTTGAATGATGGGCTTTTGACCATGCCTAATCTCAAGACCACTGGAGAGGTCCAAGTGCCCAACCTGTATCCCATATTCACAAACATTTGCAAGCATTACCTGAAAACCAAACCTCTGATACAGATTAACCCCCTACATTAGTAAGCTAATATTTCCAAGTAGCACATCAAAGTGTCCTCTACTAAGACTTGAACATTGCAAACTCCATCTCCAGAGGCAGGAGCATGAATTTCAGGTCACTTTCTATGTGCAAACATATAAAATACACAGGTCCTTAGTAGGAGATAAGAGCAAACAGTCATCTCTCTTGCTATGAATAAACTGTATAATTGTCTACCTCCATTACGTCCCTTTACATTACTTTGGATCTATTACTATACATTAGATTGAATGTCAAAAATATAGTCAAAGTTTTAGATTCCTCTTGCTTCATGCTTATCACAATTGCAAACTAGCAACCAAGTATTAAAATCCAGTTACTTTTACATAACGATCATTAAACATGTAAATAATCTCCATTGAAGGTTGGCATGTATCTACATTTACAACATACATTTTCAAAATGAATCTCTTGAAATTCTGACCGGTCTTCACTAATTTGAGGCATGAGGAGCCCAACCCTTCTTTCTTTTGATACTTCACACTGATGTTGATCATTTTGCTATGCTCCTCAATGCAGTCCCACTGAAGCAGGTTTCAAGTCTTATTCAAATGATTCAAGTGATTATGATGGCAACAACGACTTAGTACTTGCATTTGTTTGGATTACGACAGTGATGTTTTGGGATTTGTATAGTTTAGAGTCATTATAAAAATATTTGATCTGTAATCACTGGAAGATAATAGTAATGATTTCAGATTTGGATTGTGCTGGATGAGTGTAACCTCAAAGATCATGTGTTATCTAGTGCATAACAATGAACCTATGATTGCCAAACGTGTCTTATAGTAATTGTGAGAAATGTGGTTGTTGGTTGACTGGGGTGTGAGTCCTGGTCAACCAACAGCCACAATCTCCTGAAGGGTGAACCACAAAAAGACACTAAATTAGCATGTGTTTAACCCTCAGTAGCTTGGCACAAAATGCAGTGAGGCTTAACTCAGAGGTAATGTATAATGTATTTATGCAGCCATAAACTGTAAACAAAACACAAGAAAAATCCCAAACCAATATAGATAAATAGAGTAAATTTAATAAATTATTTGAAATCAAAACAACAAAAATCCAATCAGTAGAACCAGAGTTATGTAAATGTAAATGTAATGTAAATGTGTGTGTCTTGTAAAGCGCACTGCTACCCGGAGGCGTCCTGGCGCTGTAGACCGCTGGGGAACCCGTCCTGGCTTTCCCTGTGAGATGTTCCCTCCTGGGTATCTCCAAGGTGAAACCAGGCATCCCCGGCGTTTGTGGGAGGCCGTTGTGGAGATGAGGCAAGCTAATGCCCAGAGTTGCCGAGCTTGATCCCTGGTTAGAGTAGGCACCGAGGCGAGAATTATTGAGTCCGCTGACCCTGGTTCATGACTCTGCCACGTCGGGGATTGAACTCTGGTCCTGGGCCGTCCTCTGCTTCCGGGTCTGCAGCCTCTAACCAGTGAGCCACACCACTCCATGAATTGTTTACATTTTTAGTAAAATGAGGTTCCCAAAAGATCAAATAACCTACCGTGAAGATCTACTAGCGTGAGACAAGGTCAAAGTCAGAAAAAATGGCCGTCAACTTTGGAGCATTGTTCAGATACAATAAGTGGATTGGGTTAGTGCTTACTTTCTGACCTAGAGAAAGTTTTTTGAAAAATGTTCTGAGAAGTTAAAGTTCAGAGAGGCAAGGCTGCAGGAGGTCTCTGAAAAGGGGACGTCATCATTGGATAGCATTGGGTCAAAGCCACAGAGAAGATTTTTATGTTCAGACAGTCTGTGAAATGGAAGTTGAAAACCTCCAGCAGGTTGAGGCAGAGGGCTATAGCCAAACACAGTTTCACAAGCCCGAATACTCCTTTGATGAAGGACCACTGAAAATTATTTGCTGCTGAATGTAGAGGGAAAAGCCATGGAGTCAATCCAACTGACATTGCACCTTAGGTGGGTAGGCATGCAGGATGGTCCTGGACACCTCCTGGTTCTCAGAGCACTTTTGTGCCAACATTTGTATAAGTCTTCAGTTTGGGATTTTGGCCATCTGGACACTTTTAGCACTTCTTCCAAAGGTTCAGTACTATGGGAGAACCACTTGGAGGGTCTGAACACACTCAGGCTGGTTGCAGGACGGGGTTTAGGATGGAGTAAGGCTTTTGTGTCCCTGTAACTCTAAAAAAGGAGGTCAGCAAACCAGACCTTGTGAGTGACTATTGAGGTCCTGGGACAGTTGGAGATCCACTCCTTGTTCCCAGTCAAAAGGTAACGGAGCATCAAGCCAATCAGGGATGCAATCGAGCAGGGCAGCAATAATGCATAGAAGCATTACAGCAGAATGTTAACCTCTCTAGCAGCACAGCAGTCTTTCTTCCTGGCAGAGGATCCACAGGTTCAGAAGTGTAATGAAGAGCTGGTGTCTGAGGTCCCCTTTTTATACCCTGGTGCCCTCCTTCTGGAAGGTGTCAGAAGCTTCTAGACAGTGGCTTTGAAGTGCATGGAATTTCCTGTCTCACCTGCCCTGGCTCCAGGATGGATGCAGTGACAATGTGGAGTAGTTAGGCCCTTTGTGTGAAGCCAGAGCACAGGCTATTCAGTTGCCGGTGGGGTTGTGCTCAGCTTTGCACCTCCATCCTGCCAACAGATGTCCCATTCAGTCACACCAAATCCCTCCATGGTGTGACTGTCTGGGAGGAAGTCACAAAGTCAGTTAGTGACGCCCAATCAATGGGACCCAGTCCAGACTACAGGCACAAAAGGGCTAAGGGCAGAAAAAATCCAGCTTTCTAAAGTTGGCATTATTATACTTGTATTAAAAAAACAAAACTTTAGCATGTAGAGGAGTTATCATTCTAATTTTATAGACATCAAACATGGTATATCTACCTGCTTCCAATTGAAAATGAAACCTTATTAAATGTAATAAGGAATCCCCAATGTTATCCTATGAGAGAGGTAGGCCTCACAGTAATGAAAATCCAATGTAGGAGTAATTAACTACCTGGACATGAAAAAATTAAAAGTACGTGTTGAACCTTTTAATTACACGGCACCCTGCTGTATGGGCTACCTAGGGCCCATTTTAGAGGTGAACTGTGTAATAAAAGGGGAGTATAATGTTTGGCCAGGAGGTTCAAATGCTAAGTCGACATGGCAGTTTAAAACTGCATTCAGGCTGCCGTGTCATGCCTCAGACAAGTTTTACTGAGTTACTTAGGGGCTGCATGCTCACTGGTAGCATTTAATTTGCTGGCTCTGAATATATGGTATATCATTCTACAAGGGACTTGTAAGTACATTAAATATGCCAATTGGGTATAGGCCAATTTACCATGTTGAAAGTAGAGAGAACAAGAACATTCACACTGGCTAGCAGCGTTAAAGTGCACAAAGTCCTAAGGCCAACAAAAATTAATTCAGCAAAACGTGGAGGGTAAAAGCAAAAAGGTTGGGGTGACCCGGCAGAGAGGGCCAACTGCAATAGTTCAGTTATATAAGTGTAAGTGGGCACTGCTAGAGGAAAAGGGAACTTTGATTAAAGTGGCTTCTGTACGTTCAAAGAGAAAGGCTTGATCTTTGGAACATTTAAACTCTCTACTTTATTATTCACTAGAGCCTGATCATGTACCATCATGTCCGATAGCCCCACATTTCTAATGAAAAGCAGGAGGAACATTTCATTTACGGTGTGGCGGGTGGGACTCTCACTAATTCACCATATCGACTAATCATGTCGCGGGTGGCACCCTGTATTTAACTACAATGAATCCCTAAAATATTACTATGGATTGCAGTTCCATTCCAGACTTCTTATACCTCCAAAGTCGAAGATGAATGTGCCAGAACAGTTGAGAGATGGATCTGGCAGTAGGCAACAGGCAATGTTGCCAACAGTGGGACAAAAACAGAAATGGGATCTCCTTGAAGCATGTATATGGTAAAGAAAGGAGCGAGAGGAAAGATTATGTTTAACAATGGCAATGGAGATGTTGACATATTATCTGAGAGATGAGAGATTTGAGGACATTTGGAAACCCATGATGGATTATCTACAGGGCGAGATACTCTCTTTGAAGTGCCCCTGGACATTGAGGGCTTTAAGACTGAACTGATCTCCAGCAGAGTTCCATAGGCAATTTACTAGACGCCTCATCATGAACTTGAGGTGTACATGTTTGTTACAGTGCTCACCTGGTATCTATTTGATGATCTGTATTGTTTTCAATTACTTTGAATCTATAGACATGCAGAGTGGTGCTGGTGAGGATATGGGAAACACGATTCACAATTCATGACCAAGTTTTTTCATTAAGATTTTTAGAAAAAACGAAAATGTTTCAAACTAGCTGATGCAATTTGCCATGATGCTCCTTCCGGAGCGACCGCTTGCGCTTTATAAATACCACTCCAAATTCCAAATTCCAAACTAAAAAACAGGGAATAAAACAGGAGTCACAGGATGATCAATGTGTGAGTTCTGTACACAAGAAAATGATGATTAGTTAACTACGATTTTTTTTTTAAATGTTCAAGAAGCAGAGAAAAAGACAGCATAGATGCTAAATATTCAGCAGGCACAGAAGTTTCAACGGCAGGACGCCAAAATTGACATCGGCTATCGCTATGTATCAAGCTCACCTAGCTTCGAAAACAATGCATAAGTTTCTCATCAAACACTACTTTTTTATCTGACTTTTTCGGAAGAAAAATTTAATTACGCCTCATTTTCAATGTCTTATCTCCTGGGTACCTGCATCACTTTTGAATAATCCACGCTCCAACAAAGAAAAGAAACAGGAAGCCCTGACTGGGTTTATTGGATCCTCTGCTGTATGTGCTGTTCCTGCCTTTGTTTGCAAAATCTTAGCCATATTAGGTCACCATCTGATAGCATTGCATTTGTAAATTGGAAAAATGCTCTGAGACTTGCCTGCAATGTTTGATCAGATTAAAATTAATTGTCTAAAGAATGTGTTGTCATCTACAGAGCAATCTGCACACATTAGAGCCCTACGCCTGCCATTCGGTTTTATTTATAGGAATATTAATAAAGTAAATTGGCTGAAACAGCCTGCTTTCAATACCTCTAAGCATCTCTACATTGTATAAATTACATTCAAATAAATACATTTATAAAGCATTTATGGCTCCTGTTCAAACAGAGTAAACAGTTTATGCATTAATGTATGCTTGCATTTCTCTCCTTGTTCCTTCAAGTGACAGTACTCTCACTGCACGATAGCACAGATACGTGGAACGCATATCAAACCAGACAATAAATAAATACAAGTACATGCCAAGTATGCCTTTAATTAATATTATTGACAGTGCGCATCTGAACAAAGAGAGTTTTTGAAAACCATCTCAGAGTGTAATCTCGCCTCTTGATCTAACCTGATGTTCAAACCAGGGAGAGCACTGTCCCTTTAAGAAGGGCCATGCAGTCCACAGACCAGAGAACATGCCACCTGGAAACCAGGCAAGACATCAGAGGGAGCTGATGCACTTGAGCAGGTACTCCCACACTGTGTCTAAGCCTCATCTCCGATGTAGGAGCAGCTGTCGGTCCACGCCCTTATACTGGCCCTGTGCAGCAAGTTATCAACTGTGACGGTGGAGCGGGTCTATTACCCTGCATTGTATGTACCCTGTCAGTCCATCATGGCCCCTGTGTAATGGCTCATAAATATGGTTCCGCCAAATTATTCGACAGTCCTAGGTAGAAGCTGTGAAAAGCTTACTAATGCAATATTGCAAAGGCAATGAAAATAATGGACACCACCACTAATTGCTCCATGTTAGATCACTGTGCTGGAGCCAAAGCTCAGGAGATATTTCTGACTTGGGTCAACAGCCAGACAGATAAAGATTTGTGAATAGAACTGCTTAGGATTTCTATCCACAAGTAAATCTGATCTACTGCTTCATGAAGGCTGGTAAAAATAATGCACATTAATTAATTAATTAATTAATATCCTGCGTGTGTTCTAGTGACAGTGAGTCCCTGTAAGGTGGCTGACATCGACGCAAAAGCTGCACCAACTGATTCTGAGCCAACAGAGATAGTTGAGTGGCTTCTTGAGTTGGCTCGTTCTAAATACCACTAACACCCTATGTAGTTATATAGAGGAGGCTATTGTTGTTGCCAAGGCGAAGGACAAACTAGCAAAACAAGGTGAATCGAGTGAAAGACTTCATGACCATAGGTCAGAAAAAACCTGTGGACACTACAGCAGGAATGTACCCCACGAAGAAGGCTTGCTCATCCCAAGGTGTCCATGGTTGGAACAAGGAAATATAAACCATTTTGAAAAGGCTTCATGGAGAATAGCTAGTAACATTGCAGTTGTTCAATGCCGGGAAGCCATCAGATAAGTGAAAGAGCTGTAGAAGATCTCATAGAATACTCCAGAGAAGAGATACAGAGGTGAACATCATCTCTGGAAGTGCAGTTTTCATTCGAAGAGTCAATCATAGTTGACATGCCAAGTATAATACATAGGGCCTTATTAGGAGTTTGGTGGTGCCTGAGCGGGACCGCCCGCTGCCGCACCACCAAATCCGTTTAGGAACCGCCCGCCAGATCAGGAGTTCTCTCTTGTCTGGCAGGTGTTTTTTTTGGTGTTCTCAAGGTAGTACCTATGAAATAGGCACTACAATGGAAATATCAAAATAAGTACCTGCACAGCATGCACACAGGGGGGCATATATTATGCCCGCCCGTGTGCATCCACATGGCGTGGGGCACTAGGGTTTCCTCACGCCACAGTTTTCATGGCAGCCCCGCCAAGCATAAGGTGACCTCAGGACTGCCGCACAACCGGCAGGGAATTGTGGTCCTCTGGTGGTTCCGGTCATCCCAGGGTGGCTCGACCACCCCAGTCATAATAGGGCAGTTGGGAGACCGACAAGATGAGTCTGAAACTTAGTACAATTCGAATTGGCACAGATAAATTAGAATCTGTTCCTAAATTTCCTTATTTGGGGTTGGTTTTCGCTGCGAACAGCTCGTGGAGTGGGCATTTGGCCACTGCCACGAGTAAGTTCTCGAAAGCCAACAATTCTGTTCTGAGTCTCCCTCGCCCAAAGAAAATTGGTGCCACAAAGGCTATTTTAAAGATTTTTAAATTACAGTGTTCACCTGTCGCTACGTATGGAGCAGAAGTATGGGGGTCGGCTAGCAGCATCTGTATTCAAATAGAGGAAAACCATTTTTGTAGAAAAGTGCTGGGCGCACCGATTTCCTCATCTGATTTTATTTGTCACAATGAACTTAACCTCCCCTACATAAGTGATTTTATCAGAGCAAGACCAGCTCTCTTCTGGATTAGAATCTGGAGGAATGATGCCGCTGTCCTCACACAAAACATCATTAAGGACTGCCTAAATTGTGAACATGGTATGAAGATTCCTTGGTTTACAGAAGTTTTTAAATCGCTTAATGAAATTGATAGAGGTACTTTGTTCACTGACCCAATGACAATTGAACTAAAGGACAAAGTTGAAGTACAAAATGCACTTTATGCACTTTATAGAAATGGTCGCATAGGAAGAGAATCCCAGAAATCAAGGGTCATGAAATATATAGGAAATGGTCTTTGCATGCAAATTCTGCCGCCCTACCTTTCCCTCCCTATGTCAAACTGGGAGCGATCTTTATTGTTCCGTTTAAGGGCAGGAACTGTGAAATTTCTGCTGTCTTTTCCTATGGGGTACCGACATAGTGCCGACCTTACTCCATGTCCTTGTGATGGTGTGAGCACACAAGATGACCTGCACTTTCTATTTTTCTATAAATTTTACTTGAGATTCATTAAATGGCTTTTAACTCCGTATTTTAGAAAACACAGACCTCTCACACTTAAAGAATCTTACATGTTGTTGCTTACCTTGGATACTGATGAACTGACCTTTTGCACTAGCACTTTTTTAAGATTAGCCATACGAGCGCGCAGGAAAATGGAAAATCCCTGAAATCAGAAACTAGTCATAATGATGGTGGAGAAGTGTGGCTCACTGGTTAGAGCAGGCAGACCCTGAAGCAGAGGTCAGACCCGGGACCAGGGTTCAATTCCCGACGCGGCAGGGTCTTGATCTCAAATGTCCACGGACTTGACAATTCTCGCTTCGGTGCCTGACCTAATCATGGGTTTACACTCTGCAACTCTGGGCATTAAGCTTGCTTAATCTCCACAACGGCCCCCGCGGCGGGATGCCTGGCTTTCACCTTGGGGATGCCCTGTAGGGGCTATCTCACAGGGAAAAGCCAGGACGGGTTCCCAAGGCAAGCGCCGAGATACCTCCCCAGGTGATCGAGCGCTATATAAGAACATCCAAAAAAAAAAAAAAAAAATGATGCTACTGTGTAAATATTATAATGAAATGAAATTTATTGTACAGTCATTGTATGAATTATTATGATAATATGGAATGTTATTTATATAAATCCTTTTTTATTCTTTGCTTGTATTATATATAAATGTGTGTTTCTGCTGTATTCGGTACTTTTATGAATTTTATGAAATTCGAATAAAGGTCTTTTGAACTTGAACTTGAACTTGAGTCTGGCAGTCCATGGACCGCCAGACTCAGAATAAGGTCCATAGATACAAAAGCTCTTGTCTTCGTAGTGGCCACAGTCAATATAATGGTGGTTGAGCAGTTCAGATCTCCTCCACCCAGATCACCTCTTCTACCAACCTTTACCTCTGAAATCTTTGTGAAGTTTTCCAAAAATACACAAGTAAGAAAAAAGTTCAAAAGTAATAACTTTTAGTGGAAGAATTTGCAGGGAAAAGCTTTATCAGGAAAAGATTTCACAAAAAACCCTTAACTGATCAAATGTTAAATCCAGCTGACAGACTTTGCAATATTTACAAAGAGATAAGAGAAAAGCTAAGAAACTTTGCAAAGCTTTGTCCTACTTACTATCACTACTTGTGTTACCTGTACAATGACAATCTATCAGCAAATTGGTGCTACCAAAGCACCTTTCACAATTTTCATCCATAGGGAAATATGTGGAAAATGGCATTGAAAAACTATAAGAGGTGGAAACAATTTACATTCTTGAAGGCCATATCCACTGCATCGTCCTGATAGTGGTCACCAAAATGTCAATCAGCCTGACCAGGTGCATCTATGCATGGATATGCACCTCCCAAAGCATCCTATGAAGATGGCTTGAGGAAACGCTAGTGCCTCTCGGCATGTGGACTGACCAAATAATGGGCAACAGTAAAAAAACAATGACAGGGTGGGCTGAAGGAGATTCTCATCCTCTGACAGACAAAGAAGCAAATGGTACTCTGGTGATAGAAACTCATGCCAAAATCAACATAATCAGAAATGTGTGAATATTCACGGGGTCCTCAATTCAGTTGTATGTTAGAACATCGAATACAAAAATATCCTCATACATAAAGATCATGGCCTTTATATCATTTACAGAAATATCACTCCATTAGGTATAGATTTTCTAATTGCAGGATGGAACGAGATTAAAGAAAAGACATGCATGGTGGTATGTTTGTGAGGGTCTGAAGGTTTTGAGCTGACCCAAAACATCTGTGGCAAAGCTAGACCTCTGGAAATGAATTGATGGATGACTAATGAGGCCTTTGCCTCTACATATGAGCAGCTGAGGCAACACCCTAAAGTTTATCGGTATGGATGGCTCCATGATGTGAACCATTCGGTGGACCCTCTTGTTATCACATTATTCTGATCATTTATTACCTTCAATTTCTACTAAATTGGGGAGGAATGTTAACTATACACCGGTAAGCTTTGCAGCCGCCTTACGAAATGTAGTACCACTAACAGGCATTTAGAGAATGTCCCAACAGAATGTCACTACAGGCAGAATAGGAAATTCCAACATGCTCATGCAGTCAGCGTACCGAGAAAGAGGTACACGCCTGATCTAAATTACTACATCGCTTCTGAGTCAAGTTAATACCATAGCACCATGTATGGCTTTTACAGCAAATAATAGTGTTTGAATAATTAGAGATCCCATGTCTCCATGTAACTGAGCACAAACAAAAATATCTAACCCAAAGTTATATGCATAACAGCTGCCCACTATGACACCGTATCAGTCTCCCCCACCACTATTTAAGTATCGTGCCTGCGGTGCCTCTTTTCCGGGGCTAGACAGGCCTTTTATTCCACTGAGCATTTTCCTGGAGGGCTGGAAACCTTGAAGGCCGGTTTTGAAACCCAAAGTTCGCTCTTGGTGCCTCTGTCACTTTCTTTTAATTGCCTTAAGAGAGAAAGTAAGGGAAGGACAGGGAAGGTAGAGAGAAAAAGACCAAAAAGGAGAATAGAGAGTAGAGAAGAAAAGATAAGAAAGGTACTGGCGGAGAGATATTACTCCAGGAGACAAAGGGAGCAGGCCTGGTTTGAGCATTTTTGCCAGTCTGGTTCTTGTTCCCTACTCCTGCCCTGCTCCTTTCACCCAAAGGGTGGGAGGCTATATGTGATGTGAGGGATTCTTGATGTAGACTTACAGGTCCACCACTGCCTCCCTGACCTATTGTGCCTGATGCTGCCCGAGGCAGGAACCCTGCAAGGAAGTGCTGGAAGACTGAATGCAAAAGTCAACTGAAATAAGGCAGTTTGTTTTGTAAAGAATCCTGTAAGGTGAATTTAAAGGGTATATTGGCCATAATCCGATTAAGGAGGCGAATTGTTTACCCAGTCTTGTGCGGAAGCAGATTTGTAAGAGAACTAGAAGAAACTCAAGGAGCCAGAGGCATAGCAAATGTTAATTGGGCCTTAAAGCAAACAAGGAACATGCCCATCCATTCCCTGGTTTGATAGTGAAAAACAGCAGTAACCGTGGAGGAGTCCCTAGTGCCACTGTGCCCCTGCTCTGTTGATAGCTACATCTCTGAGCATAACTGTTGATTGGTTAAAGTGTTTTTGGAGCTGTCACATAAGGTTGACAGTAGGAGTCTGCAAGGAAGCCTTTGTGTATCTTGAGTTAATAGGTTAGTGTTGTGATCTAGGCAATGTTACTCACCTACTTGTGCTGGCAGTTAGGTGGGTGTTGTCGTGGTTACATGGATTGCTTCCACATTCCAGTGGGCTCATGACAGCACTCTGGAGAAGGTTGGTGCTTCAAGCAGGCTGGTTGTTTCTCGTTGGTGTAAAGGAGCCAATAAAACCAACCGGGATTGTACTGTACGTGTGATCTTTCATCACCACAGTTCGCTCTTAGTGGAAAATAATCTAGAAACCCTACGTTTATAACTACCATAAAGATTACACTCAGAATGTTGATTACCTACTCAGCTAAGAAAACTGCCAAGTAAATATGCACTCATTCCTCAAAGGCACCCTAGATAGTGGATAGTGGATATGTGGAATCCCAGTGAGTTATCAAATACCATCAATCAGCCTGCCTGCCCCAGCTGTCATCACACACCAATCCCACCATGGCCATTTCCAGCTTATATCCCTGCAAAATATTGATAAGGACCAGCCTTCAAACTCAAGGCCACAAAACATAACATACCATAACATAAACATAACATGTGTATTTGTAGAGCGCCACAGTTATGGTCCAGTATTTTGTGGGCAGGCTCTAGCTGATGCCATGCAGCAGATCCTCTAATCAGGACCATCCATCATATTGAAAAGTGCCTATTCACACATGCAAGCTCAAAGCAGTGCCCCAGCATTCGCCATAGCAGTTGTAGCTCAGTTCATACACTGATACTATCAATGAGGGCCATTCTCCAGCCCTGCAATATATTTAAAAGAGTCTAAATTGCACCCAAGACTAGTTGCATCCCCGCATTCAGCATGCCAGATTCAGCATGATATACACAATAATCCCACTAACCAGAGCTGTCCTTTGACGTCCCGTCTACTCACCATTTGCAAATGTAGCTCCAGTGAGACTGCATTTGCATCCTGAGATAAGGGCAGACAAAGTCTTTGGCTGATTGGGGCTTTTAAGACCACAAATGGACTAGACTTAGAACCTGGCTTCTAGAGAAATGGCATCAATCACTTACCAGGGCGAATCAGCATTCTTTATAACCCACACACAACACTACCACCCATCCACACTATCACACCTAGATCCAAACAACCCAAACTCATGCACCGTGCACAGCACACAGCTTCAACTACATCCACATTCCGCTAACCACCATCCACCCACAATCAGCAAAACACACTCTGTGCCTAATTTTTTTTAGAACATGCTTTCCAGTATTCTATGCTCCAGACATTGCTGACCTCAGCACATTTCACTGCCTTGATGCTTTATTCTTTGTCCTCCTTCCTCATTCATATTTTACATCTTTTTCTTTGTCTTTGTGCTAAAGCATTCAGCATGCAAACTGTTGTATTCCTTTCATGTGGTTTACTCTCCTTAGCAACTGTTGTCCAGCAATCTCAAGCATCCACTATTGGAATCCGGCTGTGGAGTCCAGAAGAAAGCAGCTGGAGTTGCACTGAAGACAGCTGTTGGGCGTTGCTCCGTTATACAAAATAAATCTTCTTTCTTAAACTATTCTGGATTGTCCTGTCCTCAAAAAAGGCGACGAGGGTGGGATACGAACATTATCCAGAACTTAATGAAGACTTTAACTACTTTGGAGCAAATTGTGGATTTCCATATCTTCTCTTCATTGAGCATAATTAACAATCAACATCTACTACATTGAAGGTGAAATTTGTGACTTACTCGTAACCTGTCTTTGTTGCCCTCAATGTTGTGATTGTATTCTTGACTGTTAGTGGTGTGTTTCTGTGGCACACGTTGTGAGGACATCGAGGCAGTGCTGCGCTGTGCTGTGGAAAGGGATGTGTTGGGGCAGTTTATTTATTTATTTATTTATTTTTGGCGATTTTTAGAGCGCGCAAATACCCGAGGGTGTCTCGGCGCTGTGTCACAGAACTCTCCGTCGGAGAAGGGGGACTAGGCTTGGAACAACCATGTTTTCAGATTTTTTCTGAAATTGAGCAGAGTTGGTGCACACTTGATGTGGAGAGGGAGAGTGTTCCACAGTCTAGCTGTGGCAACGGTGAAGCGTTTGTCTCCCCAATTAGCCCTTCTTGTGCGGGGGACTGTTAGCAGATGGGCCGAGGATGAACGCAGTGTTCTTTGCTGTTCGAGCGGGCGAAAGGCTTGTTTTAGGAATAGGGGGCCATGGTTGTGGATCGCTTTGTAAGCTATGCACAAGGCTTTAAATTTGATGCGGCTCCTTACCGGCAGCCAATGCAGCTGTTGGATGTAGGGGGAGACAGATGCAAATTTGGGAATGTGTAGCAGGGTCCTAGCTGCGGCATTCTGTACAGTCTGTAGTTTGTTGAGGACCTTTTGTTGTGCGTTTAGAAGCAAGGCATTACAATAGTCGGTTTTGGAAAAGACTAGCGTGCTGACTAAAGTTTTGCCTGCAGAAGATGGTAGGTACGGGATGAGTTTTTTGATTTTTTTTAAGGTGTGGAAGGCGGATGATACCACTGAGTTTGTGTGCTGCTGGAAGGACAGTTTGTTGTCGAAGATGACCCCCAGGTTTCGTACCTTGACTACTGGTTCTGGAGGTTGTCCCATTTGTTGGGGCCACCATTGTGGGGACCAGATTGGTTGTAGTCTCCCGAATGTCATCACTTCTGTTTTATCAGAATTTAGCTTGAGGCAGTTTGATGACATCCAGGAGCTTATTGCTTTCATGCCAGATTGGAAGTTTGACGCTACTGTTTGGCCATCATCAAATACGGACAACACCAGTTGTGTGTCGTCTGCGTATGTGGTGAGAGAAATCCCGTGGGATTTGATGACCCTCGCTAAGTCAGACACATATATATTGAACAGTGTCGGGCTTAGCGAAGATCCCTGTGGTACACCACAAGGCAAGGAGAAAGTCTGGGAGGTGTATTGTCCCAACTTCACCGTTTGTGGGCGGTTCGACAAGAATGAGGCGAGAAGCTCCTTAGCCTTGTCCCTTATTCCTATAGCCGCGACACGGTCGATCAGTGTGGTATGATCGACCGTGTCGAAGGCTGCGGACAGATCTAAAAGTATGAGGATTGCAGCTCCTCCATTGTCCATGGTGGATCGAATCTCGTCCGCCGCCTTCAGGAGTGCTGTCTCCGTGCCGTGTCCCTGACGGAACCCGAACTGGGTGTCATCCAGTAAGTTGTTGTTGTGGATATATGTTGACAGTTTCTGGTTCATGATCTTTTCAAAGATTTTGGCCGGAAAAGGAAGGCATGCAATAGGCCTGTAGCTGGCTGGGAGAGAAGGGTCTAGACTGGGTTTTTTGAGTAACGGTTTAATAATGGCTTCCTTCCATACTGAAGGGTAGGTGCCGGATGTGAACATTGTGTTGCAGATCGTAGTGAGTGACGGAGCAACGGCTTCTGGGATGAGGTTGAGAACAGCAGGGGGGCATGGATCAAGTGGTGATCCGGATTTGGTTCGGGCGATAAGGGGTTGAACCGTATCTTTCGTGATTTTTTCGAAGGCTGAGAAATGTGGAGTGTTATTTGTCGTGGAGTGCTCGGTATGGGATAAGGAAGGGTCAGGTGCAAAAGTGGAGAAAATGGCTCTGACCTTATCTTCGAAAAATTTGGCTAGTGCATCTGAGAGGTCCTGAGATCCCTCTGAGGGGGGTGGCAGAGGATTGGACAGGTATGTTACCACCTGGAACAGTTTTCGTGATGAGTTTTTGGCCTGATTAATTTGGTTGGTGTAGTAGGTGGTTTTCTCGGAAGTAATCAGTTTTTAGTAATTAGAAAGGGCATTTTTATAGCTGATCTTGTCCGCGTTATTATAATGTCGGCGCCATTGCCTTTCTAAGTTTTTGCAATATTGGCGCTGCAATCTGAGGGATTCCGAGAACCAAGGGGCGGAAGGAAGCTTTCTGTTCCTGTGAGAGGTTTTTGTGGGGGCTAGTTTGTTACAGGCTGCGTTCAGATTGTTCAAGTAGGTGGCTGACGCAGCTACAGGGTCTTTATTGTTTAGCGGAGGACTGTCAAGTATGATCTCAGTGAGCTGGTTGATATTAATGTTTTTCCAGTCTCTGAATTTCGTTGATCCAGAAGTTGTCTGGGAGGGTGGGCAAGGATTGACGGGAACTGAAAAACATACTGCAGAATGGTCTGTCCATATTAGAGGAATGACCTTAGTGATTGTAATATCTCTGTCGTTGGTGAATAGGCCGTCTAAGGTGTGCCCTGCTGAGTGGGTAGGTGATTTGACAATTTGTAGGAGGTCTACTGTCTCCAAGTCACCGAGTAATGTTCCTGTATCAAGGTCATCATGAGATTCAAGATGAAAATTGAAGTCACCTAATACGGTGAAGTGTTGGGCTCCAATAGATATCTCGATGATTTTGTCTACGTTTGAGAGAAATTTTGATCTGGATCCTGGGGGGCGGTAGATTAACAAACCTCTAAAGGTAGTTTTACTGGAGGTGCGTATGGCAAAGAGGAGAGCTTCGCACTCAGGAAGAGTGGTTTCTGATGTTGTTAATTTTAGGTGCTCTTTATGTATAATTGCTATTCCTCCGCCTTTTCTTAGGGGTCTGTCTAGCTTGCTTACACAATAGTTGTTAGGCATGGCGTCTCTGAAATCAGGTCCAGAGGATTCGTCTCCCCATGTTTCGGTGATAAATAATATATCCAGGTCATGGGAGTCAATGAACTCGGCGATTTCAATTTTGTGTTTGGGTAAGGAACGAACGTTTATTAAAGCTGCAGACAATGTGGGTGTGGGGGCGGTGGTGTCTGTAGACGGTGTCTCTGTGCATGTGGGACATTTAAGCGGTCCAATGCAGGAGTCGTGGTTAAAGAGGGGTATGGGATGGGCTATCTCGGCATAAGGTTTATAACTTCGGAGTTCTGCGGAGGAGTAGGATAGCAGAGGTGTATTGGTGATGGGTCGCGGACCAGGCAGAGCAGGGGGGGTGGCCCTGGGCCCGTCCTCGGCGCGGACGAGCGCAGACGAGCTTGCCTTATGCGCGCCTTCGGCGCGCAATCGTCGCGCCCGCTGCGCTCGTCCGCTGCGCTTCCGGTTCCTGTGCATGTAAATAGTATTGGATTGGAGGGTATTAGAGGGCGTGATCAATGCCGATGGGCGTGTCCTGTGGCCGAGGGCGGCGTTGCTGTGGCAACCCTCTCCGCTACAGCAATGAATCTGCTGGGCGGTCAGGTGTCATCAGCGAGCGAGCGTAAACAAGAAATGCAGTCACATTCAATTTACAGTTTTTAAAAATGCAGCGTGCTAGTGGGCTAAAATCTCCCGGCTTCCGCCTCAGGAGAGAGTCTGTAGACAGCGCTGGTAGGCAGCGCGATTCAATTTAAGTGCTGGCTTGTGGGCGTGTCAACGCCGATGGGTGTGTCCTGTGGCCGAGGGCGGCGTTGCTGTGGCAACCCTCTCCGCTACAGCGATTGATCTGCTGGGCGGTCAGGTGTCATCAGCGAGCGAGCGTAAACAAGAAATGCAGTCACATTCAATTTACAGTTTTTAAAAATGCAGCGTGCTAGTGGGCTAATTCGGGCTAGTTCGGAGAGTGATGTGCCTTGGAAGACGTGTCTGCGTTAGTGATTGTTTCTCTGAATTTTGGGATTTCCTGAGCCTTTTGGATTTCCCGAGCCATTGCGGAATTGAAGTGCGCGCGCGCCAGAGCGCATCTTTTAATTTAACAGTCGCGAGGAGATGCACACGAGTGGACGTGTTTAGAGCAGGCATTATTTCCTGTGTTCTCTGCCTCGAACGCGGCCGTCTATACCACGTGTCCTTTAACCTTAAGGCCACGCGGATGTGCCGCCCTTCTTGGTTGTTGTGGAACATCAGCATTGTCAATACAATTTTGTCAATTTTGCCAGCCACGTCAGACAAAAAACAAAAAAAAGCAAAAGGTTCTTATTTTATAGGAATTTTGAAACGCTATAAACAGTGTTGAAGGAGTGAAGTGTCATTATTACACAGCCAATTCAGCCTTACGTATTCACACAATTCTAGGCTAAATTTAGCTACAGCCATTGACAAATCTTTATTAAAACTTTGGCTCTACAACTACACATTGCTAGTATAAATTCATATATATCATCGTTTTACTAACTGTATAAAAGTGTATTTTTGAGTTTTGTTTTAAGATTTTCCTAAATATCTATTTTCTTAATTTAAATATTAGGATTGGGAAATCATTTTTAATATGTCATCACAAGTAATTTCTCCCCCTCCTACATTTCTCCAAGACCCTGGTTCTCCTTGTATCTCTTGGGAGGACTGGAGAGAATCTTTTAAGACTTATCTAGAAGCATTTGGGGGTGAGGATTAGGTCTCCAATATGAAATTAGCGATTTTAAAACATCACTTGGGAGTTGAAGGAAGTAATGTATTAAATACCTTACCTAAACCAGTTTCTGTTCCTAAGAATGATACTGAAGGATCTGGTGATGTTGTTAAAGAAGACTCCTTTGATACTGCATTTTTAATGTTAGAAGAGAACTATGGTAAAAAACGAAGCATTGTGGTGGAGAGACACACATTTTTTTCGCATAAACAAGTTCAAGGTGAAAAAATTGAGCAATATGTGTCTGCCTTAAGAAGATTAGCGACCACTTAAAAATGTAACGACCTTCGGGATGAAATCATAAGAGATCAAATATTTAATGCTACATACAACAAAAGAATTCAAGGAACATTATTGGATTTAATCAACCCGACTTTAGAAAAAGCCATTAATATTGCTAAACGTATTGAAAATACATCGCTTTATGTCAAGGAACTAACTGTGACAGATTCTAAAAATGAAAATGGATCAACAAAAGTGTGCAAGATAACTGACAAATCCACTAAGAGTAATGTTGTTTAAGAGGTCAAAGGTGAAAAAAATACATATCCTACAAGTGTTAACAAGTTGTGTTCTAGATGTTGAAGCAATAGACATTCTTTAGATGCCATTCATTGTCCTGCCGGTAAGAACAGATGTTACAAATGTAAAAAAAATAGTTAATTATTCGAGAGTTTGTAATTCTTCTAATGTTATTCACTCAAAACCTACTATAAATGTAATCAACGAAGATGTTTGTGAGGATGCTGAAGAAAGTGATGTTGAAGTTTACATGATTGACGAAATAGATATCGATAATAGTAAAAACTATAATCCTCCCAAATGTGATATTTATGTTGATGACGTAAAAGTACTAATGTGGGCTGATTCGTGTTCTCCCTTCACCATCATTAGCAAACAGATTTGGTCAGAGCTTGGTTCTAAAGACCTTATAAACCCCAATGTCAGTCCTGTTGGTTATTGTGGGCAAAAATTACCAGTCATAGGTTATTTTGTATCCAACATTACATTTCTGGACAGAGAGACAGAGGCCAAACTATATGTTGTGGAGAAAGGAAAATCCCTTCTAGGTTGGAGAGAGGAAAAGGCTTTAGATATCACCTAAACCCTAATCATTCCATGCAAGTACTTTTAACTGATCACCATAGTAATGGACAATGAGTGTTAAAATGTCCTGATCTTTTTAAGGAACAACTAGGATGCCTAAGAAAGTTTAGACATTGCATCATAATGAAGACAGGTGCAACACCCAAAGTACACAAAGTACGAAACGTACCTTTGGGATTGAGGAATCCTTTAAAAAAAGAATTAGAAAGATTATGCAATGATGGCATAATAGAGCAGATAGTAGCCTCGGAATGGCTTAGCCCAATTGTTATTGTGCACAAACTGAATGGAAATATCCGCATGTGTGTGGATTTAAGAGATCTAAATGACAGTATCTGGGTTGACCACTACCCTTTGCCCCACATAAATGATATGCTGGCCACTGTTGATAATGCTAAATTCTTTTCTACTTTAGATTTATCAAGTGCATATCATCAGGTGCTACTACAACCAGAATCAAAACACTTAACTTCTTTTATTTCTCCTGAAAGGGCATATCAATTTGTGCGTATGCCATTTGAGTTGGCATCTGCTTCAGCAGTTTTCCAATGAATTATGCAAGGTATCCTAAGAGACATCCCAAATGTTCTGGTATTCCAAGATGACATTTTAGTGTGGGTTGAGAGCAAGAAGGAACACAATGATGTGTTAATGATTGTTTTAAGTAAATTAGAGCAAGCTGGCTTGACTATCAGTCTAAAGAAATGCAGATTCTGTCAAACAGAAGATGACAATCACGGTTACACTCTAAATCAAGAGGGAATTAAACCTAAATCCAAGTTAGTTGAAGATTTAGAAAAGGTACCAGTTCCATTAAATAAGGACCAGTTAAGGACATTCTTAGGGTTGGCCGAATATTACTCAAGATTTATCTTTAATTTTGCTAATTGTGTTTTTCCATTAAGGGAATTGATGAAGAAAAATGCCATATTACATGGTCTGATGAATGCCAACATGCTTTTGAAGAGATTAAAAAGGCTGCGGCTAAGGCTACTTCTTTGAAACCTTTTAATGTCAATGACAAATGCATAATTGTAACTGATATCAGTGGGTATGGTTTGGGTGCTATTCTAATGCATATTTGTGAGGATAAAGAGAGAGTAAGTGCATTTGCTTCCAGAACATTGTGTGGAGAATACTTACTCTACTATTGTAATGGAGGCATTGGCATGTTTAGTGGGGAGTGCAATATTTTCGCAATTTTGTGTGGGGCAGAAAATTTGATTTAAACACCAATCATAAACCATTAATTGACATTTTTTCTACAGCTGGCGCTGCAAGAGCCACTCCACGCATTGCGAAATAGATTTATCGGTTACAGGATTACAATTTCAGTATCAAATATGTACCCGGTGTTAGAAATGTGAATGCAGACTGTTTATCTCGTCTTCCTGTTGAAAAGGCTGATGGTAATGAATCTGAGTCAGACGTAGAAGAATGGGTGGTGCTACTAAATCCTCCATCTAGACACTTATACATCCACTCAGTCTTCAATGCAGATTGCTATATATATAATACTTATTTAAATATCGAACCAAACCCCATTCCCTGGAAGATGTCATCAGTGATGTCATCAGTGATGTCATTTGAGATGTCATCAGTGATGTCATCAGTGATGTCACTGACCATGTCATGAATAAAGTAATATGTGACATAGTCAGCAGTGTATTGCGTGCACGTGAGTTATACTTAGAACAACTAACTATAATGGAGCAATTTCAATGGTTTTGTACGAGTGAAATGTCCAGCTAACTATAACAACCCTAAAACCTATGGTTTTTTTCTGTGAATGTCTAAGGTTTTTTAAATGCTAATTCCTAACTATAACACGTCTGAAGCCTTTGGTTTTTTTCAGTGAATTTCAAAGGTTTCCTAAATGCTAATTCCTAACTATAACATGTCTGAAACCTTTGTTTTTTTCAGTGAATTTCAAAGGTTTCTTAAATGCTAATTCCTAACTATAGCATGTCTGAAACCTATGTTTGTTTCTGTGAATTTCAAAGGTTTTGTAAATGACAATTTATAAATGTATTAATTGTTATATTTATTTTTTTGATACTGATGTACTACATTTTTTAAACTATTTATTGTTAGATATCTTATTTTTTAAATTACATTATAATTACATTATACATTACATTGCAAAATATACTTTCTCAGAATGAATTACTTTAGTTTAAATACTATGCAAATATGCAATAGACTTTTAAGTAGAGTAGTTACAGTTGTTGCAATGGGCAACACGATTTCAAACACAATGCAACATTGAGCTCAATGGGGTTTCTAGTTAAATGCAATTAGTTACTTTATGGATTACTTTTCTAACCACAGGACTGAATCCTAGATTCAGTCCTGTGACATCTCCTGTAAACAGTTGAGTAAAAGCGTTTTGGTTACAGTAGTGATTTTTAAGGAATATTATTGTATTTTAAAAGTTGACACTTTTTCACATAGAATCACCAATGTTATCCTACAGGAGGAAATTCACTTAGCAGGTAAGTAGTGTTATCATTACTTTTTCTTACTCAGATGTGGATCCTGCATCCAGCACTGGTGCATCTCCTGTAAACATTTGAAAGAATGCGTTTAAGTCATAAAGGCGATTTTTAAGGAATATTTGTAGTTTGTGAAAATCGACACTCAGAAACTTTTCTGGTGAAAACCACACAATGGATTCCTATGGAAGGAAATACAAGTTACTGGTATAATTAATTCTAACCATACTTACCAGGATCCACCACTGACGAAGAAAAAGTAACGATAACACTACTTACCTGCTAAGTGAATTTCCTCCCATAGGATAACATTGGTGATTCTATGTGAAAAATTGGCAACATTTAAAATACAATAATATTCCTTAAAAATCACTACTGTAACCAAAACGCTTTTACTCAACTGTTTACAGGAGATGTCACAGGACTGAATCTAGGATCCAGTCCTGTGGTTAGAAAAGTAATCCATAAATTAACTAATGGCATTTAACTACAATACTCCATTGAGCTCAATGTTGCATTGTGTTTGAAATTGTGTTGCACGGGAGGAGCAGTGTGAGGAGGGGGAGGCTCTGGAGGAAGAGCAGCTTCAAGCCCTGCATCAACACCAGTACCAGAACGAGAGTAACAAGAGCAATATCTGCGGTAACGGAGTTGAAGTGGGAAGTTTGGAAGGCGTGGCGAAACCTGTTGGCAAACCAGTAACCACTGGGGGTAGAGGAAGGGGGAAAGGGAGTTCGAGAGAAAAAGGGAAATGTATGGGTGTAATTACTGATAAAAGCACCGAAGACATTGAACTTTTAAAAGGGTCTGCATCCCAAACCTCCTTATTTAGAGTCAAATCTTCCAATATTAACGCTGGTATAAGTGTAAGCGAGGTGAAGGATATAGATCCCACTAGTGCCAATAGCGAAGAGGGGGAATTGACCTTAAAGTCGCCTGCAGGCACTAATACCAGCATTAGTGCTGATAGTAAAAAATTGTCAACATATTTAACAGGGCAAGTTAAAGCGAAGCGGGCGTACACCCCTAAGCTAGCAAAAAAGTTTAAAGGGAAGAATTCTGCCTTTGCATCAAAAATAACTCCCTCACTGCGATCTTACTTCAAGGTGGTGCCTCAATTGGTACTGTTGGGTGACAACACTCCCCCCGGTCCACAGCGTCAGGCAGTAGGTGATCTTACGCCGGAAGTACGGATGGCCACTAATGAAGCTGAAAAGTAATCTATGGAGAACATGGAGAGTACGGACGAACTCATATTTAATCTTACACTAGAAGGTGTGGGGGGGCCCAATGACAATTGCAACTATGCCACTGTCAATAGTAATAATGCCAGTAACAATGCTAATAATGACAATAATGATAATGACAGCATTTTGGATCAAGAGACCTCCCCAAGGTCAGGAGAGACGGGCCGAGCCGACTTAGTGGATGCGTTGCCTGCACCTTTTTCCTTGGTTCTGGCTCCTCCACTGGCTCCCCCACTCCCTTTTGCACCTCCTATTGTCGCGTCTGGGTTGAGTTTGCAGTAAATCATTCAAGGAGCAGGTTCAACGGCAGGTCTAATGGCTGGGGGAGGTACAGGCACTGCCTACAACGCAACCCATGTTTCGAATACGGATTTGGTCACCACACTTCAGGCTTCCTTTCAGGCAATGTTTTCAACTTTGGCTGCAGACATTAAAAAGGGCTTTGAGACCTCTGCATCAAATCAAGCTGATATCCGCTGCTTTTGTGAATCTCTTGATAATAAGTGCTCCCTTCCAGTGCCATTACAGTGTGGGGTACCACAGGGTTCTTCCCTTAGCCCCACACTGTTTAATGTGTACATGGCACCTTTAGCAGAGGTAGTAGCCCCCTTTGGAATCCAGTTGGTAAGCTCTGCTGATGACACTCAGCTCGTGGTCTCCTTAAATCAGGTGGAACTCCTTCCGACCAATCTGTGCAGCTGCCTGGAGGCGGTTGCGAAGTGGATGGATGCGTCCCATCTGAAATTGAATGGGGGAAAAACTGAGCTGATGCTACTTGGAAAAAAAGCCACTTTTAATAACTCAACCCTGTGGCCCTCCTGCATGGGGCCCGGGCCCACTCCAAAGCCCGAGATAAAAAGCCTTGGCTTCTGGCTTGATACGGAATTGTCTTTTAAAACCCAGGCAAGAAAGACAGTGGCTATCTGTTTTGGCCTACTGAAGACAATCCGTAAAATCCTTCCCCAGTTACCCGAAGCCGCCAAGAAAACCATAGTCCAGTCCCTTATTCTATCAAGGCTGGACTATGGGAATGCGCTCTATCTAGGAGCCCCCATCTCAGTCACTCGACAACTCCAGATTGCCCAGAACTCCGCAGCAAGGTTACTTACTGGTACCAGCCGCCGTGCATCAGCTGCACCTTCGTTAAGGACCCTGCATTGGCTTCCAATAAAGGAGCGGGTCCACTTCAAGACCCTTTGTCTGGTCCATAAAACTCTCTATGGGAAGGGCCCTCCCATTCTAAATGACATGGTCAGACCATATAAACCATCTAGGGATCTCCGTTCAAACCAGCAAAACCTTCTAATAATCCCCAGGACCAACAGGGCCCGAACAGGGGGCTGTCTCTTTTCGCAAAATGCGGCCAAGTTGTGGAATGCTCTTCCTTTACCACTCTGTCAAGAACCTAACCTGCTCGCATTTCGCAAAAAGTTAAAAACAGCACTGTTCCCTAAGATTTAGATAAGCTGGTCCGCTGTACTTTAGGTTTCTGATGTCTATTTTCCTCTGTTTAATATCAAGCGCTGGGATGCTTCCGAGTAGCCATGCGCTATAGAAAAACCTTTACAATTACAATTACAATTACAATAAGCTTGGCTTCCTTACCACTAGGACAGAAGTCCTTGAGGATACGGTTACAGAAGTGACCACCAACATGGACGCTACAAAGGCGGAAATAGTGGGCCTTAGACAAGAGAATCAGAGTTTGTCCGATAGGATGGAGATGTTAGAAAATAACGCCCGGAGGAACAATTTGCACATTCTGAATATTCCAGAGGAGAAAGAGGGATCAGATATCAAGCAATTTGTGGTTTCTCTGCTAAGGGAAGCACTGCGACTAGACCTGACCGAACAGGAAATAGCCTTAAACATCCAGCGCTTTCATAGAGAGCCTTTCCGAAGGAACCCCCAGAGGGTAAAACCTAGAAAGGTTCTGGTTAACTTTCTTACCTACTCTGTCAAAGAATCCATTTTGAATATTGCGCTGAAACAGAAGGTAGTAAACGCTAAAGGGTTCAACTTTCAGATCATATCGGATTTATCCAGAACCACACTCGACAAACAATGGGAGCTAGGCAAGAGATTGGAGGCCTTTAGAAGCCATGGGGCTGTTGCTCAGTTGGTATTTCCAGCTGCATTAAGAGTTATGTACAAGAATACCATGCATAATATAAGATCAGTGCAGGCTGCAGATGAGCTTTTACAGACCATGAGTAGGGGGTCGGGGCCAGCTAAGTAGCCTGGGCTTTTTCATATCTACCTTGCTGGGTCTCTTGCAGCTTTTCTTCCTTCTTTTTCAGGTTTTGACAGGCGTACTAACATCTATTCTATGATAGATTAGAGGTTAGAGATCCTCTACAGGCACATGACTTAATGAAATAGAAATAGAAAAAAAAAAGTGGGAGATTATCAAAATAAAATGGTGGTGGGTAAAAATGTTTTAAAAAAAAGATAACATACACAATTTAAAAAAAAAATGGGAGGGAAGGGGGAAGAGGGAAGAAAAAAGGAAAGGGGAGAGAAACCCCCCCCCCACATTCTGGTTCGCACCGTGACAGGCTTGGTGGTCGCTCTAACTTAAGGGTCACATCTAGGGGGGGGTAATTTCACTTAGCATAGAGTATTATGTTTTTGGGCTCTAAATGTTTGTTTTGTTGATTCCTTCTTTGGTTATTGTCCCCGGGGTTTGTGGATGGTTTTAGCAGGAGTCCATAGCAGGGTGCTATCTCTCTGGTTTTCCAGATAGATAGGGTGGGGGTTTCCCAAGGGAGGGGGGGTTTGAGTGGGAGGGGTGTTAGGGGGGTGGAAAACTTAAAAATTGTCCTCTAAAACGTCCTCAAAAACATTTTCGAGAGGTGAAAGACAGGTGTAAGCTATTACATAACTTATGTATGGGAGTATGGTAAGATTGGTCATTGGTCCTTGTGATTTTGTTGCTCGGGTGGGAACTCTATCACAATGAATAAACTCCGCATTCTGTCCTGGAACACTAATGGTCTTCGAACTTGTCCAAGAAGAAACAATATAATGCAATATTTACGAGACTCAGCAGCGCAAATAATAGTGCTCCAGGAGACACATTTGGCAGAAGCCGAAATACTAAATCTGTTGGGTAAGAATAGGTGGATAGACTTCGGTGTTGTCACATCACAATCATCACATGTTAGGGGAGTGGCCACCCTTTTAAAAAAATCTATTAGGGCGAGGTTGGTTTCTAAGCAGGTGGACCCATACGGTCGATGGGCCATAGCCTCAGTTAATATCTCAGGTTCGCCATTTACTATAGTAGGATACTATGGCCCGAATCAGGATGATCCATCAGTTCTATCCACACTCTTCTCACAACTATACCTATTCCCAGAGCCGGTTATCTTGGCAGGTGATTACAATGTAGTCCTTGACCCTGTGCTGGATAAATCACCTTCCAATAGGGCCAAAACTTTATCTAAAACTAGGATTTGTTTGTTAGACAACATGAAAGCACTAAATTACAATGATATATGGCGGACACTTCATGGGTCTCAAAGGAGGGGTCACTTTCAGGAACTATAAATTTCACCATCAGTCTCGTATTGATTTCATTTTGATTAGTCATATCTTGGTGAAACAGGTTAAATCAGTGTGTCATTTACCTTTCCATCTTTCTGACCATACAGCCATCCTTCTTGAGCTCGAGGTCATGTCCAGGGCCTCTCTAAGAAACTGGTCCTTCGATAGATCAATCCTTGCCTCATTTGACATTACAGATGCACTAAACCAGGAAGTTAAGTTTTTTTGGGAGATTAATCAGGGTTCTGCCCCACCTGGCATCACATGGGATGCGTTTAAATCTACATTAAGGGGGTATCTAACTAACAAAACTGCATATAAAAACAAGATATACAGGGAATCAGTAGCCTCGCTTGAATTGGAGATTGAGGGAGTTCAAGCAGAAATCGACAGGTACCCAGTAGCATCTGGGGCCACATTAGAGGACTTGCAGGATAAGCTAACGGTTTTAAAAGGAGATCTTTCCTCAGTCTTGAATGTGCGGGTCCTGGAGAGATGGGAGGCCAGCAAATTGGCCCACTTTGAATACGGGGAAGGTGCGGGTAAGCTCCTGGCCTGGAAGGCGAAGACAGACAGGGTCCGAAATACTATTAGTTCCATTAGTAAGGATGGTGTAATACACTCTACTGATGAGGGAATTAGTGGGGCTTTTAGGAGCTTTTTTAGCGAAATATATCGTGAGGACAAGAATGTACAACCAAATCAAGCAATGGAATGGTTGTCAGGGATTTCCCTTCCTGCCTTATCACCAGAACAAAGAAACGCCCCGGAGTGCCCTTTCTCATTGGAGGAAGTACGATCGGCTGTTCTTAATAGCAAAAAAGGTAGGGCTTCAGGACCCGACGGGTTACCATCTGAAATCTATAAAGTAATCTGTTCAACAATTCTTCCCTATCTAACGGACCTGTTTAATAATATCCTGCTGGAAGGTGTTTTTCCCCCCACTTCTTGGGATAAGGCCTCCATAACTTTGATCCTAAAGCCGGGCAAACCAGCAACTAACTGTGGGTCATATAGGCCGATTTCAATTCTCAATACAGATTATAAAATTTTTGCATCTGTGCTAGCAAATAGACTGGGAGCGGTGGCAAATAACATCCTGCACATGGACCTGAAGGGATTTGTAAAGGACCGGCAAATATATGAGCTGACCTATGACCTCATTGGCGCAATAGACATGGCCACGTCTGCATCTCTTCCTCTGGCAGTTCTCACGCTCGATGCCACAAAGGCCTTTGATAGGGTAAATTGGGTGTACCTATCGGAGGTTCTGGGAAAGTTTAACTTAGGTGATAATTTTAGGCGGGCTGTAAAACTTTTATACAAAGACCCTTCCGCCTCATTATTGGTTAATGGGGAACTAACAGAGTCATTTAGTATTACGCGCGGAACCCGCCAAGGGTGTCCCCTTTCCCCTCTTTTGTTTGATTTATATATAGAATAGGCGTGGGCGGAAAATCCGTTCCGCTCGCGGATTTTGCGGATTTTCGGGAAATCCGCAATCCGCGAGATTTGCGAATTTCCCGCAAAATCCGCAAATCCGCGAGCAGCGGATTTTGCTCGCACTGCTCGCACTGTTCGCGTGAGTTCGCGCCCCGCGAATAAGTGCAAAATTGCAGAAATACGATCTTAGCAAAACTGAAAGTAACTACTTACCAGGTTCAAAAGTTCAGGCTCATCATTAGTAGCCATTTCCTGGAGTGCTTCCTGAGGGGCCCCTCCAGAGTTCAGTTGCCAGTTGAAACTATTATGTGACCCTGCTCTGAACCTCAGAATAGTTACACATATGCCACAAAGGTCCTGAATTACAGCTAAGGGAGACAAGCAGGAGCCAGGCTGGAAGTTAAAATCCATTAATCAGCCCCTAATTCATTATTGTCAGTTGGGGCAGGGCAGGTGTTGTAACTAATTTTGCAACAATGAAAGCACTTAGCAAGTGCAAAAGATCACTAATCAGGGCGCACTAAGGAAGCAGGTGCCAGCTAAAAAAATATTCTGTGACACATGAATCAACCCCAAATTAATTCAGGTCACTTGAGGCAGGGAAGGTGTGCTTTGCTTTGCCGAAAATAATGTACACTGGACAACCAGAGGGTGTGGTGATGAAACAGAGGGTGGCATGGGTGGGCCAGAGGGTGGCATGAGTAGTCAGAGAGTGGCAGTGGTGACAGAGAGTGGCAGTGATGAAGAAGAGTGTCCCAAACAGGCTGGACACGTAGAAACAACAAGTTCGCGAAACTTGCGACCCGACAGGTAAGTTCGCAATTTGCGAAAGTGTACAAAACCCTCGCGAACTGGCAGAAACACGGGCGAACACAAAAAAAAAAAAATCCGCAAATTCGCGGGAATTCGCGGATTTTGCGGATTGCGAATCCGCAAATCCGCAAAATTCGCGAACGCGAGATCCGCAAAATTCGCTCATGCTTAATATAGAACCTTTTGCCCAATTAATTCGTGATAACCCTAATATTAAACCTTTTATTTTTGAATGGTGGGAGCGGAAAGTCGCATTATATGCGGATGATGTTCTCATTATCTCATCCGAGTTGAGCTCGGCGTTTCCAACAGCGATAGTCATTGCAGAAGAGTTTGGGGCAGTATCCGGCTATGAAGTCAACGCTTCTAAAACCGATATCATGGTTTGGAATCATCCTGTGCCGGTGGCAGGGGCACAGCCTAGCTCTATCCTGAGGTATTTGGGTTTAAACATCTATGCAGATATTAATAAGATCGTCCCCTTAAATTTCGCTCTCGTGGCTAAGGAGTGTCGTAGGTTGATGAGAACATGGTCAGCTCTCCCTATCTCCCTGTTAGGCAGGTCTAACCTGGTTAAAATGACTATTTTACCTAAGATTATGTTTCTGTTTAGCACTATCCCTCTTTTTTTTGATCCATCCATGATTGCAAAACTCCAAGCCGAAATAAACACATTTATATGGAACCGTCATACACCCAGATTGGCCTGGAAGAAGATAAGACGTCGCCGAGAAAAAGGGGGCCTTGCGGCACCAGATTTGCAGTATTATGGATGGGCCTTTCAACTCTCTCACGTCAGGATGCTTTTAAAGACCCCTAATTGCACTGGGTGTGGGAAACTATTTTCAGCACTTCTTAAAGGGGAAAAAGTTAGGCCTGCAAATTTTTTGTCAAAGTTTGGTGACCCCAAATATTTCAAGAAAGTCAAGCTAAAGGGATTGAGGGATCTAGCTAGAACATGGGGTAATTTTAGACGTGCACTCAGACTTGATTACTATCACAGTAGGGCTCCACTTTGGGATTCTCCGGGCTCTCCCTCTTGGCTCTTGGATAGTCTAGCTCTACCTGTTAGAGAGGCAGGTCTTACATCATGGGGGGACCTGTTTGTCGAAGGCACATTATTTTCATGGGAGGCTTTGAATTCAATAATAGGAACGTGTTTCTCAAGATTTAAATACCTTCAAACTCAGAGCTGGGCTCACGCTCAAAGTCAGGGTAGGGGCAGATTTAAAATAGGTGCTGAGAGTAATCTGGTATCCCATCTGATAGATAAATTACCTTTTAAGAAAGAGATCACATTTTGGTATAACCTTATGATAGACGAGACTGATGGTGAATTTTTGCTCCCCCACTCGCTCTGGGACACATATATCACTAATATTGATACGGAGAGCCTGTGGCTAGAATCGTTTAAAATTCTGGGGGACATTGTGAAACCTTCATGGCTTCGTCACAACCATCTGTTCACATTACATAGGGCGTACTATTCTCCATTACGTTTATCAACATTTCCTAATAACGCTCTGGTTGCTTGTCCCAGATGCAGTTTGGTAGCCGCATCAGATGTACAGATGTTTTTCGAGTGTCCATCCATTCTGGAATGAGATCTGCGTGTCCCTCTCCTTGGCTGTAGGGTCTCAAGTCAGTCCTTGCCCAGTGTTAGTTTTTTTTGGCATTTTCCCAGAGCTTTGTGGCTTGGGTAAAAAATTGGTCTTCTATGGCTGTTTGTTGGCTAGAAGAGAAATATGTAAACGATGGAAAGATAAGGCACCTCCACTTCTAACAGATTGGCGTGCTTCTATGCTACAGACGTCAAAATTAGATATGATCAGAGCGGGGAACCCAAATAAGAGAAGATTTTGGCTTCTATTGAAGTGGTAATCATGGAATATAATAGCATGGTTTTTTTTCCCCCATGTCCTATGATTACGCTGCTTGGAAGGGTCTCCTCAACTGGTCCCCTTTGGCTACACATACCCTACAAGGGTGATTTCGGTTACGAAGTGGGTATTATATAGCAGCATGTTAGCCTAGATGGTACCACGTGACGAATAAGAGGTTGATGCTATGCACTGCGGGGTACTCCGGTAGGAATCGCTAATACCACCAGCCCCCCCCCCCCCCCCCCAGTATATCTGGGTCAGTGTTCCTGTCATCTCCTCTATCTTTCTGTTACTATATGGTCACCAAGGGCGAATATGAGGACAAAAAAAAAGAAAAAAAGAAAAAAAAAGAAATTGTGTTGCCCAATGCAACAACTGTAACTGCTGTACTTAAAAGTCTATTGCCTATTTGCACACTATTTAAACTAAAGTAATTCATTCCGAGAAATTATATTTTGTAACTAAATGTATAATGTAATTATAATGTAATTTAAAAAATAAAACATCTAAAAATAAATAGTTTAAAAAAACATAGTAAATCAGAATCAAAAAAATAAATATAACAACTAATACATTTAAAAATTGTCATTTACAAAATCCTTGAAATTCAGTGAAAAATCCATAGGTTTCAGTCATGTTATAGTTAGGAATTACCATTTAAAAAACCTTTGAAATTCACTGGAAATAAACAGGTTTTAGACATGTTATAGTTAGGACTTAGCATTTAAAAAACCTTAGAAATTCACTGAAAAAAACATAGGTTTTAGGGGTGTTATAGTTAGCTGGACATTTCACTCGTACAAAACCATTGAAATTCCTCCGTTATAGTTAGATCTGCTAACTATAACCCGCCCGCAATCCACTGCTGATGATGTCACATATTACAACATTCAGGACATGGTCAGTGACATCACTGATGACATCACTGATGACATCTCAAATGTAATTTTTTTAAATATAAATCTAGCTTATATGTTTGGCTCTTGGGTGGCTCTAAAAAGAGCCCTTGTATTTATTGGGAGATTTTGGTACCTACAAGTAAGTACCTATGCAGAGTCTAAAGTTGTTGAGAAAAACTCTGTTCCCCTCATCCGTGAAATGTACACCATCTCTCCTGTAGATGCCAACCATATTAAAATGCAGATTGTTGTTGTAAATGGACCCCATCCTATAATCTCTGAGATAAGCAGAAACAGCTTTATTGACATGTTTCCTAGCTTTCTCAATCTGTGGAAAAATTGATTGGACCAGTTCCATTTCTGTCTTTGGCAGATGTTAGAGTAGACAAAGGCAGTTTGGGGGAAAAGTAACATCAATTCTGCAAAGATGTCCTTCATTAGAATTTCCAGACCTACCCCAGTCAAAGTGCCTAGGTCATTGCCACCACAGTGCACGATTATGAGGCCAGGGTGTTGGAGATGCAAAAAGGATTTCACCATTGGCATCAATTGGTGCCACTTTAATCATCTCTGTCCAATCCATTTAATGTCTACATTTTGCAAAGCTAGGTCTTTGTCAATACCTCTGCTTTCAGCATACCTTTTGCGCCATAAAATATAGCTGTGTCCCACAATCCACACTCTAAGCACCTTGAAGGGAAGTCTGGATGCACTCAGAAGATGTGTGAAGCTGAAGTAGGCAGTTTGTAAAATAAGATGTTTCTAAAATGGTGGACAAAATGCAGTTTTAAAAAAAGAAGAGAAATGATTGGCTGATTGAGACCATTATACATAGGATAAAAATAGGGTGCATGTTTCTGGGTATAAAAAGCATGTTTCTTATTGTTTAATAAAAACTGTTTGAAAGGTACATTAGATAAGATAAGCTTGTACATTTGAAAGTCAAGCACACTTGCTGTTTGAATTTGCAACATTGTGTGCTGAACTTGTGACCTGTGTGTTCAGTTGAGTGTTCCATGAACTGTTACTATGGAAACATGCATTAAGGAGAATGGGGGTGTCCTTGGAAGTTACGTGTGGGATTAAAATGTATATTTCTTATTAATATAACAGTAATATGTAATTGCAGTGAGATATCCCAAGTCACTGGTATAGTTAAAAGTAGTGTGTTATGAAACAAAATGGTAACATAATTTATTATATACTTTTGAAGTCTTGTTGTGATCTGCGGTTCCATCGCTTACGGTGCACAGACCAGACGTGACTCCCAAAAATTCCAGAAGCAATTTTGGTTCAGTTAGAAGTCAGTTGGCAAGGGTTGATATGGGTTCCTATAGAAATGTGTATTAGAATTTGACTAACCTGGGAAGCAATGTGATTTGATATTTACATGTATATGTGTGCAAAATGAGAGGGAAAGTTTGCAATTGTTTGGTTATGCTAAGGGCAGTGCACTACATTCATTGTGTGCATAAGAACATCTGGTGTGTGATTCAGATGCTTAATAATCTATAAATCAATTTGAAAGGTGAGTAATTAATTTGTGAGGTGTTCTATGTGGTGCTTTTGTTTTTAATCATAAAATGTAATTAATAAAAGTTGTGATATATTTTCTAATAAAGAAATATTTATTTCAGTTTTTTGTAATGTGTTTAAATGTTGTTTAATTTACAGTTTGTATATTATTATGTGTTTTTTGCAATAGGGATTGCTGTTTATGACTGATTGTTTTAATGTGTGCATATGTACATTTGTATTATAGTGCATACTTTTAGGTGTTGATTTGAAATTGGAAATGTATATGTTGAGTTAATGTATTAGTGATGAGAGTAGTTTTTATAAGTGTCTACAGAGGTATAGTTAAGATATGGGACATATTTGTTGGTGTTTGGTTTGGAATTGAAGCTGGTATTGTGAATTTATGTGGTGTAGATTGAGCTCTGTGTAGGTATACTAATTTATGTTTTTCAGTTATATGGTAAGAGTGACTGTAGAGAAATGTGAAAGGTTTCTGATTTGTATTTAGCTACTTGTTATATTAAAAGGTAGGTATAGAAAAGTAAAGTAGAAGTATAGATTCATGCAGTAGTTTGATTCTATAAAGTGTGTGTTTGTTGAGCAGTTATTGCCTTGTTAGTAGTGAAACATTCCTCCAATCACCCATTGAGCAACATATACTTATTCATTCACTGCAGTAATACCTATGTACTTAAACATTCTCTGCACACTGTGTTTGTATACAGTGAAATGTGCACAATGTATGCACTCCCCTAACTCCTTGCGGACTACTGAGTCTCACCTGCAAAAGTCCAGGGAATAGTCATGGCGTCTGGAATCACACTGTGAGTCTGTGTCCACTCCTACAATAATCCTGACAGCAGTATGTCCTTATTTAATCTCTCTGCTGACATATAAGCGAATATAAACTTGTTCTACTGTCAACTACTAGTAGTCTGAGAACCCAGTCACTGTCTATGTACTTGCAGAATGAGTCACGCATTCAGACAAGCAGTGGTATAGTCAAATGTGCACAATGTATGCAGTCCCTAACCCCTTCCAGACAGCTGAGTTTCTTCTGCTAAAGTCCAGGGAATAGTCATGGCTGTCTGGAATCACACTGTGAGTCTGTGCCCACTCCTACAATCATCCTGACAGAAGCATGTCATTATTTAATCTCTCTGCTGACACATAAGTGCTTATAAACGTATACTGCTGTCAACTACTAGTAGTCTGAGAACCCAGTCACAGTCTATGCACTTCCAGAATGAGTCTAGCATTCTGACAAGCAGTGGTACAGGCAAATGTGCACAAAGTATGCGGTCACCGAACCCCTTCCGGACTACTGAGTGTCTTTTGCAAAGGTCCAGGAAATAGTCATGGCTGTCTGGAATTACACTGTGAGTCTGTGTCCACTCCTAGTCATCCTGGCAGACGCATGTCCTTATTTAATCTCTCTGCTGAAACATAAGTGCTTATAAACTTATACTGCTGTCAACTACTAGCAGTCTGAGAACCCAGTCAGTGTTTATGTACTTGCGAATGAGTCAGACAAGCAGTGGTACAGTCAAATGTACACAATGTATGCGGTCCCCTAACCCCTTCCAGACTACTGATTTTTTTCTGCAAAAGTCCAGGGAATAGTCATGGCGTCTGGAATCACACTGTGAGTCTGTGTCCACTCCTACAATCATCCTGAGAGAAGCATGTCCTTATTTAATCTCTCTGCTGACACATAAGTGCTTATAAATGTATACTGCTGTCAACTACTAGTAGTCTGAGAACCCAGTCCCTGTCTATTCACTTTCAGAATGAATCAAGCATTCAGATAAGCAGTGGTACATTCAAATGTGCACAATGCATGCGGTCCACTAACTCCTGCCAGACTACTGAGTGTCTTTCGCAAAAGTCCAGGGAATAGTCATGGCTGTCTGGAATCACACTGTGAGTCTGTGTCCACTCCTACAATAATCCTAACAGCAGCATGTCCTTATTTAATCTTTCTGCTGACATATAAGCGCTTATAAACCTTTTCTACTGTCAACTACCAGCAGTCTGAGAACCCAGTCACTGTCTATGTACTTGCAGAATGAGTCAGGCATTCAGACAAGCAGTGGTACAGTCAAATGTGCACAATGTATGCCGTCCCCTAACCCCTTCCAGACTACTGAGTTTCTTTTGCTAAAGTCCAGGGAATAGTCATGGCTCTCTGGAATCACACTGTGAGTCTGTGCCCACTTCTACAATCACCATGACAGAAGCATGTCATTATTTAATCTCTCTGCTGACACATAATTGTTTATAAACTTATACTGCTGTCAACTACTAGCAGTCTGAGAATCCAGTCACTGTCTATGCACTTGCAGAATGAGTCACGCATTCAGACACGCAGTGGTACAGTCAAATGTGCACAATGTATGAGGTCCCTTAACCCCTTCCAGACTACTGAGTTCTTCTGCTAAAGTCCAGGGAATAGTCATGTCTACTACTATCTACTTATCTTATTACACTGCCAATACATAAGCTCTTAAAATTAACTGTGCACTCTGTTTGCAGCACTGTCATCATTCCATTTACTAGTGCAGTACTTATGGAGTGGCCTAGCCACCAACATAAGTACACATATAATATTCTGTGCACAATCCTTACAAACATCTAAGCACACACATACTATTGGTACACTCCACTAAATACTGAAGTAGTACCGATGAAGCCTAGGATACCTCTTGGCAGTATCATGCACTTTGTCAATCACACATTCAGCACTATGTCCTTAGTGTATCACTCCGTCAATACATAAGTACTTATGGGGCTGATTTACAAGGCCCCAGTGTCACCAATACGTTAGTTTCTGTGATGTAACAATAGCGCCAGGGACTCTTCCATATTTATAAGGAGAGGAAAAGCCACAGTGCGTGGCTTTTCCTCCCCTTGAAAGTATTGCTCATTGAAATGCACCACTTTGTGTTGAAGGGGCGTTTCATGAGTGTTGCTGTGTATGTTTCCACAACATCCATGGAAGAAGACAGATCTTAAGATTTACAAGAAATTGTAAATCTGGAGATACATGTGAATGCTGCGCCACCCTAGAGGTGGTGTAGCGAGATGCAATGAGGAGAAATGTTTTCATTTCTCCTAGTTTTTTTCCTCTTTCATTGCTTGCTGCATTCCACAACACACAATGGAGGAGGAAAATGCCTTTACTGAATATTTTTGTGCAGGAAGGTGTTCTTTCCTGCACAAAAAACAATCTCCCCGCAACACAGACATCCTTACACCATGATGCAAGGGTGTCTGCGCCGGCACTTCACAGCTGTGCAGGGAGAAGCACAGAGTTGCAGTGTATTTATGTAAATATGTCACATCCCTGTGCTTCGGAAATTCCACAGTGCGGTGCAGGTAAAGAGCTTGCAGTGTCATTCTACTGCACTTCCTTATACATCTGCACTTCGACATTCACCATACACTACTAATGCATTCTTGAGCCAATAATGCTCTACACATATATCCAATCAAACTTTCAGACATTACCATTCAATAATAGTTCTTTTTTTAACCAGAGAAGGTAGTTCTGATAAAACCTTTTTTTTTCATCTTTTCTTTGTTTTATATTTTTTCTGAAATTTTTGAACAATTTTGTTTTTTTGGGTGTTTTTTAAAAAAAAACAACAATAAAACAAACAAAAAAAATAGATAACTTTGGGAAGTAAACATTATTCCCAACAAAAAAAAATTAACAACGGTGGTTGCATTGAGCAGCACAAATAGCATCCACCGGCTGCTCTCCGTAACAAACTATTTTTGTGCCCTTGATGCAGTGCTGTCCCAAAAATCCAAATTCAGGCCTTATATCCATCTGTTGTTGCGAAGTAGCTGTTGGATGTAACACAGCTCTCCTTATCTCCTCCCGAGCAAGATTTAGAGGATGGACTGTCTTGTGGTGTTTATACATGCTAGCAGTGCTGCATGAATACTTCTTTTCACTGCCTCTAGACAGTACTCTTTGACATATTTTACATGTCACCTTTGTGGCAGACTACAGATTCTGGTCTATGTTTTCTGGGTCCTTCTTGCAAGAATTCTTCTTCCGAAGATTCTTCAATCTGCTGCTGTTCTCCAGATGTCATTGTTCTTCAGAGTAGCAAAAAAAACAAAAGAAAACCAAACAGGTTGAAGTTGGAGAAGAGATGCTTCTCTGAAGATGCTCTGACAAGAATGATTGAAATGGGTGGAGTCCTTCAATAGTTACAGTGGGATATGTTATGAACCAATCAAATCTATTTTTTTCAGGTCACATGGGATCCGCGCACCCTGCGCTTATGAAGCACGCACCCAACGCGACTTTGTGAAAATATATTTAAAAGTTATATAAGTTTATTTTAAGTTCAAATATATTATTTTCATAAGTATCTTAGATAATCTCTTACCCTAATATGTATATTAAAGATAAATATATATCATTTTACACATTAAAAAAATTTGCGGGAGTTGCGCATCCAGAGCGCACCAGCACATATATGACGTCACGCAGGACCCGCTACAGCGCAAGCGTCATGTACCGTAATACGCATGTGTCACGAATGCGTGGAAGCAGGAGTCGCGGATCCATCGCACATCACGTAATGTTAAATGTATATGACGTAACTGAAAAAACACGAAGCCGTCGTTCAATGTACGCGGATCCTTCACAACTTTTTTTAAATGGCGGCTTGAATCCACACACCCATCGTGATGAGTACGCTTTGGGTGTGTGCTTCCGAAAAAACTGTGAAACATTTTTTAATAATAAACAAAAGAATTGAAATATATTAAATTTGAAAAAGAAAACAAAAAAGTAAGCAATATTTCAGGTTGAATTTTTAAAAAAAACATTTTTTTCAATTTTCATAAAAAATATTTAATGTTATTTAATGATTTTTTTTCTCAAAATAAACAGTTAAAAACTGTAGAAAATCAGTACCAAAAAATAGATATGACTATTATTACATTTAAAAATTATCATTTAAAAAACATTTGAAATTCACTGAAAAAAACGTAGCTTTCAGACACATTATAGTTAGAAATTAGCATTTAAAAAACCTTTGAAATTCACTGAAAAAAACATAGGTTTCAGGGGCGGTATAGTTAGAAATTACCATTTAAAAAACCCTTGAAATTCACTGAAAAAAACATAGGTTTCAGACACGTTATAGTTATGAAATAGCATTAAAAAAACCTTAGAAATTCACTGCAAAAACCATAGGTTTCAAGGGCTTTATAGTTAGCTGGACATATCACTCGTACCAAACCATATAAATTCTCCTGTTATAGTTAGTTCAGCTAACTATAACTTGCGCGCCAGCAATGCACTGCTGATGACGTCACATATTACATCACTTATGACATGGTCAGTGACATCACTGATGACATCGCTGATGACATCTGAAATGACATCACTGATGACATCACTGATGACATCATCCTTGTGATAGAGTGGCCGACCTCCTCTCACCCTAATATAACCTTTGATACACACACGCAAAAATACAAACTAACATTTTCAAAACAATGGACATACCAATACCAGTTACAACACACCCATTCAGTAATTCCAAGATCTACACACACATCCACTCATTCACCAACAGTCCGTATACAGTCACTCATACATGTACTCACTCATCATATGTATTCATACACCTATACATCCTGTTACACACCACCACTCATCCATAGAGTTACTCACAAGCATATTCACACATGCAAAGCTATCAAATATCCATTTACTTGTATATAGTTATACACACACACTACCACACTTACTTCTACAGAAACTTACACATACTTACTCACTTAAACAATCACTTATAGAAACACCTACTTATTTGTACAGGAACTCTTCCAATCTCTCACTTTCACATATACTCACTTATAAACACCAATACTCACATATACTAGTTTAAAACATATGTAGTTACTCATAAAGACACTATTGAGTACATTTTTTTGTTGTAATTGTTGTGTCTTGTAAAGCGCACTGCTACCCGGAGGCCTCGTAGCGCTATAGACCGCTGGGGAACCCGTCCTGGCTTTCCCTGTGAGATAGTCCCTCCTGGGGGTCTCCAAGGTGAAACCAGGCATCCCCGGCGTTTGTGTGGGGCCGTTGTGGAGATGAGGCAAGCTAATGCCCAGAGTTGCCGAGTGTGCTCCCTGGTCGGAGTAGGCACCGATGCGAGAATTATCAGTCCGCTGATCCTGGTCCAAGACCCTGCCGCGTCGGGAATCGAACCCTGGTCCCGGGCCGTTCTCTGCACTCGGGTCTGCCGCCTCTAACCAGTGAGCCACACCTCTCCACTGAGCAGTCATTTACTCACTAACACACCCATACACACACTCATCCACCTATACAGTTCTGAATACATGCTGTCTTCAACACATACAAACAGTGAGTCACTCATTCATGCATCTATACACTAAGTAATACCCCCCACCAAACTATGCAGATACTCAGACACTCATACTGATACTCAAAAAACAACTAATAACCTATATAGACACTCATGTAGCTACTCACCAACCCATTCAGCCACTTATACACAAAGTGAGAGACTGATACAGATATTTACATATTTAAACATTACTCACTAACCCATGTTTTCACTAAGATACACTTAATCAGTCAGTTATACAATCAATTTTACAAAAAAAACATCCATTTAGACAATTATATACCCATTTATTCTTCCATTGACCTTGAGATATACATATATAAAACATATTTAATTTTCAGAAAAACACACATTCACTGGATGATGTCATCAGTGATGTCATCAGTGATGTCATTTGAGATGTCATCAGTGATATCATGAGTGATGACACTGGACCATGTCACGTGTGATGTAATATGTGATGTCATCAACAGTGCATTGCGGGCGCGCAAGTTATAGTTAGCTGAACTAACTATAACGGGGGTATGTCTATGGTTTTATACGAGTGAAATGTCCTGCTAACTATAACGCCCTTGAAACCTATGTTTTTTTCAGTGAATATATATATATATATGTCGATGCTTACATGCTACAGGCTTTAAAGATTAAAGTAGAAGATAACGTTGAGAAAACTCATATGTCATATCACATTATACTGAACTATGCAAAAGGTAAAAATAGAAGCAGATGTATTGAGTATATCTAAAGTTTTGACACACTATCGGAGCGAGATTAAGCAAAGAGGTCCCAAGGATTAAGCAGAACAGATGTGCAATTGAGAATCTCACCTCAAGATACAGTGGGCAGCAAGAGTTCAATATGTGCGGTATTTCAGACAAATTGGTGAGGGAGTACCCACGGTCATGGCACTTGAGACATCATGAAGTAGGAGAGTAATAGACCCATCTGGTTGTACACATGAATACCATGGAAGCAACTAACATTTTACACAATGCTGTGGCACTGGACAAAGGTTTAAGATATTGGAAAATCACATCTCTGAGATCCTTCGCCTATCGCTGGTGTGACAGGCACAGGTAAATCAGTAGTACCGGATGTGTGGGGAAACCAGGGAGTCTGGTATGTAAGGAGTCCCGGGGATTCAAGAGGCAAAACATTACAACATGGCTGAATACAGGTACCTTGTGTAGGCAGTAGTAAGAATAATATTCTAGCATTGCACATTTTTTGTATTCTTGCATAAACTCTCAGTCATCTGATGGTATTCTTTCTAGCTTTTGTGAGAGTTGCTAAGAGCACAAATTTCCAGGGCAACTAATAAGCAGTCTCCAGAGATTCCATGTTTGTTCCTATGTGCTAATTAGAGGCAGAAGAAAGAAAACATGAAATGTCCCGGCTTCTCAGACTCTCATAGTAATTTCCAGCAGCACCTGCTGGGGAGTGAAAGAGCACTGGCCAGTGCTAAGCTACCAGTCACGCCTCTCTTCAATTCCCACCAATACGATGCTGGCCTCATGAGTGTGGTCCATTCCATTCTTTTTTCTTAACGCCAGCTCTCTCGCTAGTAAGGATATCTATTTTCAGACTCTACGAGACATATAAAAGTCTTCACTTATATAAATGCAGTTGGGTACTTATAAAACTTTATTCAACAAAAGGGCAGATGTAGGATGCATTATCAATTCCAATAAAAGATTAAACTGTCCCCTGGAACTTTTATGCGCATTGCTGATAAATAGTCCTATTTTCAATGTTGGAGAGAAAACTCTAGTGGTAATTTGTTTTGTTGTAAGCTACAGTGAAATACCTTTTTTCCTCAATTTACTTCAATTGCAATGTCTTCGTATTGAACAAAATGTATTTGTATGGAACTGTTCTTGCAAAACAATTCACACACATAATTAGAAACCGTAAAAAATGCATTTAGATTCAGCTGGGGTACAGATGTAGAATACATCGAAAGAGCAGCACAATAATCCTATCTGGGCAAAAATAGTTAAGTGCACGTACATTCCTTACCATTGAGGATGAATATGTTCGCTTGACAACTATATATAAATAATTTATAACATTAAAGTTGAACAGTCTTTGAAATATTTGATAATTTTCAAACAATCAATATATATATATATATGTGTGATTTTTTCAACAAAAACACCCTTGAGCTTCGGGAGGGAACGTGAAGTTGGTTCAACCATCTGGTTTCTTGGCCTCTCTGCAGCTCGCCTGCCTCCTCTCCATTCATTACTCTCAAGCCCGACGCATTTCGAGGCTGGAACGCCTATTCCTCATGGGCTATTGCACAGAAGCATCAAGAACTCTCCTGATGATTCATTATATTTATACTGAATCTCGCTACCCTCAGTGGGCGTGGCTCACAGTGCTAGCCAAATAGCATGATGGTCTTTGTGGTCCATTCAGGTGAGTATTAAATTATTTCCTTGAGTAGGTTTGATGCTCTAGTGCACATTAATAATTTCTTTTATGTCCTTTAGTAGGAAGGAGAGTCAGGCGGCGGGTTGCAATTCACCTGGAACAACGTGCTTTGTGGTGAGATGGTTCCCCCTCACAGCCTTTCTGTAGTGTAGAAATGGTTCCCCTCTTCACGGCCAGTTAAGCCGTGTACAGTTATTAATTCATCCAAAACACCCTCGAGCTTCGAGAGGGAACAGGACGTTGGTTCCAACCATCCAGTTTATTGACCTCGCTGCAGCTCGCCTGCCACCTTTCCATTCATTACTCCCAAGCCCGACACGTTTCGAGGCTGGAACGCCTCTACCTCATGGGCTATTGCACAGAAGCATCGATGACTCTCCTGATGATTCATTATATTTACACTGAATCTCGCCACTCTCAGTGGGCGTGGCTTACAGTGCTAGCCAAATAGCATGATGGTCTTTGTGGTCCATTCATGTGAGTATTAAAATATTTAATTGAGTAGGTTCGATGCTCTATTGCGCATTCATAATTTCTTTTATGTCCTTTAGTAGTAATGAGAGTCAGGCGACGGGTTGTAATTCACCTGGAACAACGTGCTTTGTGGTGAGATGGTTCCCCCTCACAGCCTTTCTGTAGCATAGAAATGGTTCTCCTCTCCACGGCCAGGGCAGCCGTGTACAGTTTTTTTTTTCAACAAAAACACCCTTGAGCTTCGAGAGGGAACACAACGTTGGTTCCAACCATCGGGTTTATTGGCCTCGTCTGCCTCCTCTCCATTCATGACTCCCAAGCCCTACACGTTTCGAGGCTGCAACGCCTCTTGCTCATGGGCACAGAAGCATTGAGGACTCTCCTGGTTATTCATTATATTTATGCTGAATCTCGCCACCCTCAGCGGGTGTGGCTGACAATGCTAGCCAAAAAGCATGATGGTCTTTGTGGTCCAATCAGGTGAGTATTAAAATGTTTCCTTGAGTGGGTTAGATGTTTTGTGCACATTAATAGTTTCTTTTATGTCATTTAGTAGGAAGGAGAGTGTATGTCTGTGTATGTGTATATATATATATATATATATATATATTTATCGTTATATGAAAGTTAAAGGATTACTCAGTGCAGAGCCCACCACCTGTTTTGATGCGCATGTAGTACATAAAGCGAATTAATTTAATCAATATTTCTTATTGGTGGATAAAATTAAGGATAACAACATACACAACAATTGCCATATCTCACACCATCCGCCATAGCACCATGTTGTTGCCTTTGTTCTCGTGATCAATTTTTATTTTTTCTATACCTTTGACAAATTGGTGCTCTGCGCCTGGCTGGTAGCTCAGGTTAAGGTACGTGTTGTGCGAGTTGCTAACCGTAACAGGCACATTTCAGTACTTTGACAAGTTTGAGACAGAGCCATAATTCACTTTTACCTGCGTTTCTTTTTCAGTGAATTTCATAGTTTTATTTTTTAGATTTACTTCATTTTCAACCCAAGCTGCCTTTGGCTGTGTACTGTGGGTGTTAGCTCAGACCATGCCCTGTGCCTATCCCACCATGGTGGCTGTAAAAATATATATTCCCTATGAAGTGCCATGTGAACACACACACATATGTCGTTATGAATGCAGATTTTCCACAGTTTTAAGTTTGAATGGGAAGGAAATCATGATTTTATTAAAGGCACGGAGGCTAATATTATGCATATTCCTTTAATGCTCCTCAAACAAAGCAGCAACACCAAACTTAGAATTAGAACTCAATTGAACTCTAGAACACTGAACATGCGTATAACACAAGAACTGGCAGCCATCTTCCTTTGTTTGTTGCTGCTCATACACAGATTAAGTACATTTGAAAATGAACTGGTAGCATGAGTCTATTTTTTTAGAAATTGTTTAAATTTTAAAGTAATAATAATAATCCACATTTGTAAAGCGCAAACAATCACCCGTAAGGGTCTCCAGGCGCTGGGGGCCGTCAGGAAGATTAAGCAAGCTATTGCCCAGAGTCACATGGTGCTGGGCTAACCTGCCGCCAGAGCCGGGGATCGAACTGTGATCCCCAGATTCCAGCGTCAGTCGCCCTTGCCACGGCGCCACACCTCTCCCTATGTAATGCATGTATTGAGTGTTTGTATACAGTGGATTTAGGAACAGGACTGAAGCTTGAGTGTGGAGGAATTGTAAAGAAAGAACAATATATTTTTAACAGACAGGATGCTTTGGAAGCGTAAAATCCTGGAATATAAGAATCAGATTAGGAAATCTAAGGCTGATTATTTCTCTTCCTTGATCTGCAATGCTACTAATAGCTCTAGGAGTATTTTCAACATATTAAATAGTCTCACTAGCCCTGACTGTTCCAAGAACTCCATAGTTCCGTCTCAGGAGCTTTGTGAGAATTTGGCTAAATTCTTCAAGGAAAAAAATGAGGTAATTATCAAGGATCTGGAGGATTCTTCTGAGATTAGTAGCTCCTTGGCCACCAGGCATAGGCCTCCAGAGGACAAGTCTAACGGTCCAGTTTGGCCCCTAGGTGAACTACTATCAGAGTTCACACCTCTTACAGAAGAAGCCTTTAGCAGGTTGGCACAGGGCATTTCATCCGGTTCTCCTTTGGACCCCATGCCACACAAGATTTGGAAGGAGTATGAGGATGAATTATTCCCTACCCTTCGACTGATTTGTAATCAATTGCTTGCCAGTGGTATTGTTCCAGTCCATTGGAAGCAGGCTTTGATATCTCCCCTGCTGAAGAAGCCTTCTTAGACCCTGAATGCTCTAAGAACTACAGACCGATCTCCCTGCTGCCTTTTCCTGCTAAGATTGTCGAGCGCATGGTCAGTCTAACTCTTTCGAAACATCTGGAACAGCATCACTTATTAGAGGATGATCAATTTGGCTTCTGGACGGCTCATGGGACCGAAACGGCCTTGGTTACCGCTATGGATGAGCTTCAAAGGCGTGCAGACAGGGGACAGGCAGCTATATTGATTCTGCTTGACATGTCTGCTGCCTTTGATACGGTTAACCATGAGATATTGTTGAGTCGACTAAGTGATGCTGGGGTGAGAGGTCGCGCTCTGATTTGGTTTCGGTCGTTTTTGCAGGACAGGCAGCAGGCGGTGTCCTTGCCCCCTTTTCAGTCTGTGTTCTCCCCTGTTCTGCACGGAGTGCCACAGGGCTCGACAATTAGTCCTATCCTTTTTAATCTCTATCTAAGAATTCTGATCACGCTTATTAAATCCTACAAGATCAATATAATAAATTACGTGGAGGATAAGCAGATGATCCTCTCCTTCGAGGGAGAGGACTCGACCACAGTGGACGTGATTCACAAATGTCTACGGGATACGTCACGCTGGTTGCAGAATAACTACCTTCAATTCAATGCTGGGAAGACGGAGGTGCTTTTCGGTGCTGGGAATAAGATCTCCTGTCCGTTTCCAAGGAACTTCTGGCCTCCTGAGACAGCGACCAAAGTGCGGCCAGTGGAATCCGTACATAATTTAGGGGTTATGCTTGATAATAAACTTAGCATGGAGACTCAGGTTGCAAAAACGACCTCCTGCTGCTTTGCAATTCTGCGGTCTCTGCGGAAGATCCTGCCATTATTGCCATCTCAGGCGCGCGCCCAAGTGGCAAGATGTACGATCCTTAGTAGGCTGGAATATTGTAACGCCCTACTACTTGAATCTCCAGGCTTCTTGTTGGATAGGCTCCAAAGAATTCAATCAGCGGCTGCGAGGTTGGTATTGGGGCTTCCCAGAAGAGCGCACGCGCCGGCAGCTCTGGCGGAACTTCATTGGCTCCCTTTGAGACAAAGGGTACAATTTAAGTCCCTCTGTCTCGTCTTTAAGGCGCTTCATGGGATTGGACCTTTACCGCTGCAATCTAAATTTGCTCGGTACACCCCAAGTAGCTGCTTCGCTCCTCATCGGCTAGACTGGTGAGAGTGCCTAGGTTTAGGAAGGTTAGATCAGGGGGTAGATTCTTCGAGGTGGCAGCTGCCAAAATATGGAACATGCTCCTGTGCGAGATCAGGCAAGTTAAGGAGCTTCTCCCCTTCAGGAAAAGTGTTAAAACCTGGCTGTTCCCCAAGTAAGGTAATCTGGCTGGCCTGTTCTGACACTCCCCCCTCCTCTTGAGCCATTAGCGCCAGGATGCCTGCAAGGTGATAGTGCGCTTTATAAGTTCAACAAATAAATAAATAAATAAATGAATAATGTTTTAAGTTTTTTTTTAACTTCTTTTCGGGACGCATATTTGTTTGCCTTTCATTATGGTAATCGTGGGCTTTGATTTAAAGTAAATGTGGTGTTTTTGAGAGTAGAAAACTGTTTGAGGAGCAATAAAGGAGTATGCATAATATTGGCCTCCGGCCCTTGCCATAAAATGTATTAGTTAAAAATCAAATATTGATGTTGCCTTCTGTTTGTTCTAAACTTCCTGTAGCACTGAATTGTTTGCTAGACATTTGCAGCCTTAGCAGGCCAGGACGCCAGAGTGTTCAGTGTTGTACTTTACACATTTTCCAAGAGTTTAACCTCTTTTTCAGTCCTGGCAAGGATGCTGTGAGAATAATAGGGCCAGTATTGCACACATGAATGACATCTATCCCTAAGGCCATTCTGCGCTTCCTTGAGGGGAAGATCCTGACACATGCAAATTAGAGTTTTGATAAGAGTAACCACTATTTGTTATGTGGGCATACTCAATTAATTTACATTGAGAGAAGTTGTATATATACTATGCGCATTTTACATAAATTATATCTTTTAGCTTCAACTGACTGTTTTCTAGCAAAAAGGTGTCACCTGCCAAATGATAATACTGGAAAGTAACCACGTCTCAAAAATGATGACAAGAACCAAGCTACATACAACTTCAGGGAGAATGCGACACAAAATGGATACAAAAATTATAATACAAAAAAACAGAATTTCTTAGAAATACTATAAATACAATCAATTTATTTGTCAAGGGATGCATCAAAAAGCAAAATAAACATATAAAGAACAAATATATTATGTGCTGCAAAACATTCAGAAGAACAAAGGAATTTTCTCATTCTTTTTAGGCCATTTCCGAGCCAACACATAGATTCAAAAAATTCAAATATTTAATGCCCACAAAAACAGAGGTATCAGCAATAAAAGACAGACCCCAAAGACATACACAAATGCTCTCATCCTTCTAGCTACATACACATTCAAACTAACTCACATACGACAATGACACAATTAATATATACAACCAAACGCAAAATGAGAAAGGCAGAAACCAAAAAATAAATAGTGGAGTGGGCAATAGTGCATAAGTATTCACAGGGAATTCTTGCCCAATGGTCTCTGTCTTGCACGGTGCCGACGCCCGTTTCTGTGCTGGGCGAACTAGTAGCCATCCCCTTCCCCAGGGCACTGAAAGTATAAAACTCTGTTACTAAACTACACAAGTGGGGGAAACAAGGCAAGGCAGAAACAACTTATATACACATATATTCAGTCGGTGGCACCGATCCAAAGTCAGATATAGTTTGTGTATGGCCGTTCCGTCCAAACTACAAGGCAAAAAAGTATATAAATTATAATTAGACACATTCTCCCTTTGAAAAGGACACAATAGTACTACAACGGTTTTCAAGAATGCCTTCACCTGGTGACAATACAGAGCAAAGAAAGATACGTGTAAAGAGAGTCCTAAATGAATTACAAGTCTGAGGGAAAAGAGTTATACAATAGAATAGCTTACCTTTAAGTATACACAGGGCATGTAAGTTAAATGTCATCTGTGATCAGCAACACTCATTGTGCCTTCCACTGCATTGACAGGGCAAGCATAACTGAGACCGGTCATGTGAAACACAGTGGTGCAGGTTTTAACTGCAAATTTACCTTTGCTAAAATTGCCTCTTTTGATAGGCCAGACCTTCCTTTTAAATATTTATAAGTCACCCCTAAGTAAGCCTTACTGAAAATCAAGGCAGTGCGCATGATATTTAAACGTAGGGAGAGATCCGCTTTGTGGACTGCTGTGTTGAGGGACTCCGTGTCCCAGAGGTTGTAGAGCAAAGAGACCAAGGGAGGAGGCAGCCATACCCTCCTTCATGCTCGAAAGAGCGTTGCGGGCTCCCTTGTCTGCAGTGCTCCTTTTCGTGGACTGCTGTGTTGCGGAACTCCGTGTTCCAGGAGGCTGTACAGCGCAGAGACCACGCCTTAAGACCCTTACGAGTGAGTAGTGCACTCTACAAAATCTTGATTGAGAGACCGGGGGAGGAGGCGGCTACAACCCTCCCCCTCACCCCCCCCCCCTTTGCACTACAAAGTTTGTTGCAGGCTCCTGCTGTGTGGGCCGTGCACCAACAAAGACAGCCACAGAAGGGCACGCTTTCACCTGTCATCATCTGAAGGAGGCTGGGATGCTCCCCCCCCTCATTCATCCCTGATTTGGTAGGATTTTCTGCATTACCTCCTATATTTATATATTTTGTCCCTTTTATTTTGCTCCCTGGTGTCCTATGCTCACTCATATTAATACGCTTATGCCGGCGTCACGGGATAGCGTAAGTTACAATGTTCTAAAGACTGCTAACGTTTCTGCTGCTGGGCCTGCCAATGGTACTACCCTACACTCTTTTTTGGCACCGGCAGTGGGTGTAATTTCAAGAGAAAACTATCTAGCGGAACAGAGACTTGCTTTGGAGGTGGAGGAGGGCCTGAACTGCCTGATTAGGTTACAATCTGCTCAAAACATACACATCAAGCCCACAACTCAAAAGTGGTTGGGAGGTTATCCATAGCTCTCCAACTGTCTCTGCAGGAATCCTGGAGAGTTTGGCGCAGAAGGATTCTTCGGAAACGTTTGATACCAGCATCTGCCCACTGCTCCCCAAAAGGCAGTGCCAGCCCAGTCATCCTGCTGCAGCTAAGCAGAAATCTCATTACTTCAAGAAACAGCGTCTTTATGAAAACCTGGAGTTTTGGGGAGCTGTGAATTTGGACTGGGGCACAGTGCTAAATAGACTTAAGAACACTATTGTGCTATGTGTTACCCCGTCATTGGAAAGGTTGTCCTCAATGGAGCTTGCCGTATATGGTCTGACTAAGATTATAGAGTCTAAGGATATCTTTGGAAATCCTTCCTTAAGTGCTGGTTTTAGATGTATTACTCCCAAAAGTGTACCTAGTAGAGAACTTAGTGGGGTGCCCAGGCCTGATCTTTTAGTTTCTGATTGTGCACCTCCTAATGTGCCATTTATAATGGAGGCCTCTGTGTTGTCCCACCTTCCCCTGTGGAGCAGTACCCTGAAGGCACAGCTAGAATAAGGGGGCCGTATAGCAATATTAATACTCCTACAGTGGATGACCCTATGAGAGTGAGGGGAGATCATCAATTAGCAGCAGAGGTGCCTTATTCGAATCCCCCCTGTCTGCTGTCCCTATGTTGCCATTCTGGCAGGGGTACCCCAAGTTAGGGAAAATGAATCCACTTCCAATTTGAAAAATAAAGTTTGGTACTTGCTACGTCATAATACTAACTTTAATCCTAGGGATTTTAATGACATACTTTTTGTTAGAAGGGTTTGTTGGATGGGGATTGCATAGTAATTAATTGCAAGTCAGTCAAAAAAGCTTTATTATCGGTTAAAAACCATAAAAGCAAAAAATACATAATTACATAAGACAGCCCTTTAACCAACAGTAGACAACTATACAGAATGTACATAATTAAAAATACACCTAAAACATTATATAAATAGCGTTTAAAATAGATAATAACAGGTCACTCGCAAATAGTATTAAAATTCCCTGTGAAATTACAGGGAAGTGCTAGAACAGGGATAGCGGCTTACTTCTTGATTTTGGCTCCTCTAGTACACCACATGGAAAACAGGTATCTAGAGGTCGCAAACACAGTCAAAGGGGAAGAGTCATATTTGAACAATTTAAACAAATCCCGGTAATACCTGAAACCCCTGGCCTTGCATAACTATAGGATCCATTTGGCTCTAGCCTTGGAGTACAAAGGGCAGAAGAGCAGAACATGCAGATCCGTCTCTTCAGCGCGTTCACACCCCGGGCATAGGCTAGGTGCATGATGAGCCATTGACCACTTGTTTGTTACTGCCCTCACTGGGAGATATCCGTGTCTAAATTGGACAGATAATTTCTTCGCCAGTGGGGGCTGAATATCGTCCACAAATTTCTCAAATTGATACCTTGACATCCAGAAAATTACTGGTCAACCTACCCAAAGATGGTTTTGATGCCATCTGATCCATTCGAAATTGGTTGAGTGCTTTGACCAGCATCCTTCTAGGAGTCAAGGCAGAAGAGGGTTCGGGGGAGAGCCACAAGTCTTCCTTCCCCAAGACCTGACATAGCTGTTTAATATGCTTTAGCCAAGGGATTTTTCCCACACCCCTTAACGACAATAGGTGACTAAGATCCTCCCGACAGCTTGAAAGCTCAGGTGTGGACCAGAGTCTCCTCCAATACAATAAGGGACGGTTAGGGATAACTTCATGTATGGGGGGCAGACCCAAGTCAAGGCGTAACAGGATCAAGGGTGTGCTCTGTGGGAGTCTCATTAGGCGCCTGATAAAGCTATACTCAGTGATAGAGAACGAGGTGGCGTTGGCGTGGCCCCATAGCTCTACACCATAGAGTGCCCCACCTCTTGCCTGTGCTTTATAAATTTCTACTGGTGGTCCCAAGATTTTAGATGAGCACTCGTTGTGTACCTTTAGGATACCTCCCACGGCTTGGGCCAACTTCATATTTGCCTTGGCTATGTGGGTCCAACATTCAATCTTATCATTCAGTGTTACCCCTAAATATTTGAAAGTGGAGACTCTTTCAAGCACTGTGCCATCCAGATGAGGGAGGGGGCAGTTGGGCGATTTGGAACTAAAGACCATAAATTTGGTTTTGGAGAGGTTAATCTCCAGATTTCTTAGTCTGCAAAAGGAGCAAAAAGCCTCCAATGTTCGCTGTATGCCCGTTGAAGATTTCGATAACAAAAGGGTATCGTCAGAGAACATCAGGGCTGGTATCTTACAGGCTGCCAAGCTGGGAGAGTCTAGATCCCTCGCACCCCAGAGATGTTTGATCAAACCATTAAGAACCAGAGACAAGAGCGTTGGGGCTAACACGCACCCTGGCCTCACGCCCTTTTCCACCGGAAAAGTGGCCGAAAGCTCCCCATTCCTCCCATACCTCACTCTAGCAAAAGTGACATGATGTAAGCGGGAATGATCTCAGCCCCCAACCAAGTTGGAGGGATTTCCATACCAAGGAGGATGGCGTTAAAATATAGGCAAATGTAAGGAACCCAAACCTTTTGCTTGCTCAAGAACAAATCTCCCGGTATACGGGCCTTCCCTATAGCTAAGCTTTTGAGGGCACACTGAGTTTCCCGCAGGGTAACTGGATAGTAGTCCGGGTCTGTAGTGACCTGTAAATGTAGAGCAGGTACAGCTAAATCAGCTAAGATTGAAGAATTGGTATGAGCGAAGAGGGGCTTAAAGTGCGCTATCCACACCTCTTTGCTCAAATTGGGTGTTATAGCACACGACCCCTCAGGCGATCCTGATCTAACCAAGTTCCAAAACTCCCTATAGTCGCATCCATCAAGGGCATCTTTAATGTTTTCCCATCTTCGGGCCTCCCATGCCAACTTGGACTCTGCGGTAATGCTTTTATAGATGAGCCTACCCCCTCTTATACTCTCGACTGAGCCGGTTTTTACCTCCGTAACAAGAGCACGTTTCGCCTCCCTACAGGGTTTATTAAACCACTGCTCCTGTTTTTTTGGCTCAGCCCTCCTATTAGCTGATGTGTAAAAATAATCGGCTCGGGAGGTAATTAAATTAGTATGGATGAGCTCAAGCGCCCGGAAATAGGAGGAATCATTGGTGGCCGGGAGATTGAAAGCCTCTGCTAAGGAAGAGGCAACTTGTTGATAAAGCTCCGCTACTTTGTCCGGTGCTAATACAAACTTAGCCCACCTGATACGTCTGCCTTCTGCCACAGTGATTATGTTGGGGTTAGAATATGGGTCGTGCTCCCTCACTCCAGGTTGGCTGCCCAGTGCAGAATTTAGTTCTAGAGACAGGAAGTTGTGGTCGCTGTCCACCCTATCAATTACAGTAAAGGTCCTAATTTGAGACCAGAGTTCGACATTGACCATGATGTAGTCAATGGTTGTGGTTTTCCCCGCTTTGTTATAGGTGAACTTCCCTGGAACGTCGGGAGGAAATCTGTCATTGCAGGCTCTAAGGGAGTGAGAGACTAAACGCTTATTAATCTGCAGCGCCAATGGAATCAAGCGCTTAGCTGGATACATGGAGCACTTCTGTATATGCCAGATTGAGTCCTCCTCTACCGTTACAGACGGGATCCCTGCCAGAGGTTCAAAGTGACAATTGAAGTCACCTCCCAATATTCTGTGTGTAAGAGCAGAGTACAGTGAAAGGAGTTCGTCAAGAGCCTCGATCAGAGATAACCCCTCGATTGGGAAATGGGGCGCAGATAAATATTAAATATCACCACTGATGTGGCACCCAGATATTTAAGGGCAATGCACAGGATGTCCTGGGAGTATGAGACGATCACTTTCACTGAACACCCCAAATGAGTAGCCACCCATATGCACAGTCTAACCCTTAGTCCCTGTACAGCTGGTATATGGTAAGAAGCAAAAACCACCCTAAAGGGAACAGATGTCATCCAGGTCTTTTGGAACAAACACCTGTCCTACTGATCCACCAACTCCCCCCATTCTGGGTTCGATATCTTAGAGCCTAGCCCCGCTACATTCCAAGACCCTGTTAATGAACTACATGGCTGTAGCCTTGTGGGATTGAGTGTAGAGGGCGGTGGAATGGCGTTACAGGGGATTCCATCTTGTTTGGCCATCCCAATTCCGTCTCCTTGGGGGCAAGACTTAAGATTTACAGTTGGTAGAGACGTCGAAAAATCCACTTGAAAAGCCCCACCAACAGTCTTGGGAAGCTCCTCCGCTTGCCTCTCACCCTCCTTCGCCACTGGGCACCCAGCTGGATTAAGATCTATATCATTGTGCCAAGGTGGGAAGGTAAGTCAGTCTACATTATTCAGGGAACTAAATCTATTCTCCACAGGTATATTGTAATCTGACCTCTCACCACCATTGTGAAAGGAGGATAGTCTGTGTCCACCGGGGAACCTTTCCTGTGAGTAAATATACCCTAGGGGAAGAGGGATAATTGAGCCCTGTTGTCGGGGGCCGCCCCATCCAAGAATATGGTTAACCACACCAGGATCCCTAAAGTTAATGATCACACAATCCCCTCCAATGTCTTTAGGGTTATTCCCTATCCCGCTAACTCTTCTGGCAAATAAAATTTACCCTTGGCCCGAATTCATTAATGGTCTGGATTTGTTCAGCCAGAATATGATTTTATTCTTTAGCTCGGGAATCATTTCTCCTCGCTCTCCTGACAGCGGGGGAACTCCTGATATTACCACCACATACGGGGAAGCCTCAGGGGGTACTTGGATGCAAGGTAATGGTTGTTTGGGATCATTGGCTGGAGGGGTAGGGATAGACTTTGAGGCACCAACCCCCGGTTTGGCAGATGTTTGCTAATCCCTGTTGAGATTGGTGATGGGATACGAGGGCAAGAACTCGCATTGTTTAGATGCCCGCTTGAGGGAATAGCAGGACGAGAAAGGGTAGGGGCGGTAGTACAGTTGGTCATTGTCGATAGGCCCGGCCCTTGTGTCCGGTTGTCTGGTCGTGGGCCTACACCTTGGCTTAGACCTTGAGATGACTGTTTAATGTTACCTACAGCCGGAGTCGGGGAGATATTCCTAGTCGGCGTAGTTGACTGTGCACTTACACCACTCTTGGTATTTATCATGGAAACAACTTTGTCAATTCTACTCATCAGAGTTTTAAACTGAGATTTATTAAGTTGTTCCATATGTGCTTGCAAGTCAATTGTTAAGTGGGTGGCCCACAAAGGGGGAACTAGAGTGGAGAAGGAGGGCCCTGCATCGGCCTGAGGAATATCTGAGGCAGGTGTAGTCGGCCTAGCGGCTTTTGTTTGTGGCTTAGGCTTCTTTTTTCTAGGGCAATACTTTGGTTCTTTGTTAACTACCTGGGATACCAAAGGGGGAGATGGGTTGCTGCGGGGACCAGCATCTAGCTCAATCTGTGCACATGTGAGCTCCCCAAAGGAGGACGCTAACAACGAATCAGGAGAATTAGCTGTGGCTAAAGAAACATTCCCGGGTGACGTAGGAGGGGGCATGGCAGGGGTCAACGAGAGATGTCTTTCGGTATTTTCTATGGCCGAGGCTACCACCCCTATTGTCTTGTGTAGCATTTTATCAATTGCAGTTAAGCTTGGGAGTGGGGTTGTTAAGCAGCTGTTAGTCGTGTAATGGGGCGAGTGGTTGGAGGATTACTCTTACCCATGACTCTCGTCAAAAGGTTCTCACCAAGTGTAAAAAGTAATACAGAATATATTTAAGGACTAATTAGGCCATCTGTGGCCACCGACGGCCACAGACGGCCCGCCCTTTGCCCGGGCTTAGCCCGGAGCCCGCGCGCGTCTCACGTCGCGGGGGCTAAGTGTGGCTAAATGCCCCAGGTATGGAGGGAGGAGGGGCTGCCGCTCTTCGTGGCGGGTCCGCTATCGTCTGAGATGCCGAGTCCCGATGCCTGCCCCCTTGCCGGTAACACAGTTCGCTTTCACAGAGGCGAAGCGTCTCCCAAGCAGTAATTGTAGTGCCAGGTGAGGAGGGGCTGCCGCAGTTCGTGGCGGGTCAGCTACCTTCTGGGACGCCGAGTCCCGATGCCTGCCCCCTTGCCGGTAACACAGTTCGCTTTCACAGAGGCGAAGCGTAAGAAGTAAGAATCAGTGCAGTAATTAATTGTAGGTTACCTAATTTGGCCAAGCGCTTGATCTATAGCATTATCCCAAATACTTCACATAAGATAAAAATTAGCATTCTTCCTCTTGGTTTTTTCTATCGACATCTGTAATTTTTAACTCCTTACCTATGAATACCAAGAGGTATCATAGTATCCATCAGTTGACATTTCCTACTGCAAATAGGTTTTCTGCCTTAGCCAGCAAACATCAGAATGATTGACTGTGTCCTGCTGATCCTCATCTGAGCAGCATTAAGGGCAGTTCTCCAGCTCTGAGGTTATTATCCATACAGCCAAATGAGTCTCTGGCATCTAACCATACAGGAGCGACAGTTAGTATCATTAGTTGGAATGCTGCAAGGATAAGGGACAAAATACATGACCCAGAATGGCTTAAATGTTGTTACCCAGTTTGATTTTTTTGTGCTGCCGGAGACTTGGGCTCTGGAGTCAGTAGCATGGGATGGGTTCAATAGTTATAATGTAGTAGCAATTGCTTCTCCTTTCCATAGAGCGCGTGTAGGTCTGTCCATTTTGATCCGTATTTCTAAGCAGTTAAAGGTTGTTCCCACCCCTATAGTTATGCAGGGATTCAGATCACATGGGTGGTCTCCTCACAGGATTCACATTTTTTCTTGGTAAATGTTTATAACGCAGTCAGGGAACCTGGTTGTCAGATCAAGGTATTATTCTAAGTATTATCTTCTTAGAAGCCAGATCACTTGCACATCTAAAGTTTTTTAAGGTTGTTTTGGCTGGGGATTTCAATGCTAAATTAGGTACAGAAACAATGGAGGTAAACCATTTACTGTTCGAGATTCCCCTCTTACCACACCTACTTTGGACTGTAGGGGACAGGTGTTATCTGAAGCCCTAGGTAATGCAGACCTGTGTAATGTGATGACGGGAGGCTGTTTGACAAAGGATTTACCCACATTTGTTGTTTGGGGCAAAGGAACGATAATTGATTACGTCTTTATATCGAAGTCTCTTGTGAATTTCGTGAGTCCAGGAGTTGTACATGATACTGGATTTAGTGATCATAACTTTATTGAAATTAGGGTGGCAGTTCCTCCAGGCTTAAGCCCCGATACTGCCCCAGCATGATAGACCTAACAAACAAAGATAAAGGGGAAAGGATTAGGTGGCGTAACCTCCCTATTACAACCCTATTTGAGTGTGTTGTCAGATCCAACTAAAATCTTACTGATGAACATTTGTCAGTTATTGACCCGCCACCTGTAGCAATCCTGGAAGCCTTCCTCCAATTGAATGTTTCAACTAACATCATTATGAGGATACTGATGGATCGGGCCAAGCCGTACAACATGGTTGGTTTGACAAAACCTATTGAGTGGCCAACAACCAACTCTGTGAGGCCCTTAACCGCATCGCTGCAGCGGCTTTTCCCGCTGTGTGCAGCATATTTACAAAAGCCGTGTTACATGACGAGCTCAGCTCGTCATCAGCACACGGCAGGTAAGCCTCATGACGAGCTGAGCTCGTCATCAGCAGGGAAGGGGTTAAAGCAAGGCCTCAGAATCAAGAGGCCATTATAGTGGCAAGGAAGCAATCAATTAAGAAGCGAAAAGCGGAGCTCAAAGAGGCGTCTTGGGAGCGATTGCTGCTTACTTGTGATTCTCAGGATGTAAGGGGCTTTTGGGCTATTGTTAATGGTAGGCAAACAACCCTGACCACTCCAGATGATATTGGCTATTCTATAAGACCAGAACATTGGATATCCCATTTCAAAAAGGTGTATTCTCTTGGTTCCGATGCCCTTTCAGAAATGGATGAGGATATTGATCTTTATCCATTGGAGATCAGGTTTGACCTGGAAGAGATCTATGAAACAATTCAGGCTAGCCCATCTAATAAAGCCCTAGGCCAGGCTGGGATACCTGTGGATCTTTACAAAGTCCAACCCCAGTTCAGGGCCCCCATTGAACAAATGGTCTGAATTCTGTCATGGAAATTGGTCTCCCTTTGTCCTGGAAATCAGCAGTAATTTTACCTGTTTTTAAAAAGGAAAACAGGCAAGATCCTATATATGCCATAGACCCATCTCTTTGCTTACATCTGTAGTGAAAGTGGTGGGTCACATCATATTACAGCATATAGAACTGTGTGCTCAATCACATAACATACTCTGTCCAATCTAGTATAGCTTTCAGGAAGGAAAAGGTAATATGGAACAGTGTCTGAACCTCAATCTCATAATAGGGAAACATGTATTTGCTAAGCAAGAGACTATTCACTTTGTGTTTATGGACTTGAGTAATGCTTTTGACTGGGTGAATAGGTCAAAGTTATGGTCAAATTTGTTGGCATTAGGGCTACCTACACCATTTATTAATTTTTGAAGGGCATGGCAAGCAGATGCAAATGTGTGATGAACTATGGCATAGGTGGGAAATGTTCTGAATCTTTTTAGCTCCCACTTGGGGTTAGTCAGGGATGTGTGCTTGCACCATTGCTTTTTCTTTTATATATCAATGGCCTGAATACTTATTTAGCCACACATAGGAAAGATCTGCCTACGATTAAATCAATTCCTGTACCCTCCCTACTCTACGCGGATGTAGCAGGGATGATGGCCCGAACGGCAAATGGATTAAAACCTCTTGTTGACCTTTTTGTCAACTTTATGGATGGGTTGGAGCTGGAGAAGAAAGCAGTAAAACACAATATATGGTATGTGGAAGGAACAACTCTAAAACTAAATCTGTTCTTCATAAGGGTAATTGGGTCGCTAAGGTGGCCGATTTCCCTTATTTAGGGGCTACTTTTGATTATTTGAATAACTGGCTTAATTGTTTATCAAAGCGTGTTCCTGTTTTTCTTTAGCCTGTGGTGGCCTTTTTTGATTTTCCAAACAGATTCGTAACAAACCCACATTATCACTTTTGCAGATATATAAAATGAAATGCCTACCTGTACTTTTGTATGGTGCAGCCATCTGGGGATATTGCAATGGTAAGGTTTTACAGCAAGAGGAGAATCGTTTTTGAAACACAGCTGCTGGGCTTGGCTCCAAATAGCTTGTCCTTATTTATACATAAAGATTTGGGACTTGACTAAGTGGAGGATTCTGTGAAGCTGGATCTTGTGCTACGGTGGATCTCTGGGTGGTCTGAGGATCACACAAGATTTATCAAGGATGTGAATGAGGACTGCCTTGGGGGTGACCACGGTCTCAGAATTCCATGGCTGAGTTATGTTGAGTCTGTTGCTGGGACCCCGGGCTGCCCGACCTGTTTTAAAAGCTGAAGATCCTCAGTAAGAGTCATAGAAGAATATTTGGGAATCGGTTTTTACAGCATTTAAAGGAACTTAGGGATCCGGAAGTGATGAAAAGGGTGACCTCTTGATCACTTCTATCCCTCCATACTGTGACACGTCCTGAACCCTGTCTCCTCATTGTTGCCTATCCGTGGAAAAGAACACTTTTGACAAGATTTCGGTTAGGGTCCATCCGGTCATCTATTTGTTTTCTTCCGGAACAGTTTGACCCAAATACGATCGAAGTGTGCCCTAGTGATGAATGCTCATCGCAGACTTTGGAGCATTTGGTGCTGTTTTGTAAATTTTAAGAGTTTTTATGACACAAGTATTTAAATCCTGTTTTAAAATTGAGGGGATTTTGACCATTTCAGACTGCCTTTTCACATTTAAAGCTTTTACTTGACCATGTAGTAATCCTGGCTGCCTCTTCTTTTTTAAAACGGCCCTAATAAGATTATAAATTCTTAAAAATGTAATGTAAATCTCTGCTCTGCATGGGTGCACAATGTTGGAGCCTTCTTTTGTATTTATAAGTCTTGTTATTATGCAGCTTTTTATCAGATATATGTTTATGTATTGTGGTTTTATTTATTTCTAAATGTGTCTGCTTTTATGATTATATTGTATAATTGAATAAAGATGTATAAAGCTCTAATGTTAAAGATGAACTTACAGTGAAAAGGCCTTAAAAGCCATTTTCAATATAGAATGGTTAGCTGTTCCATAGGAAAGCAATGAGTACAATATTACATTTAATATTGATATCTCTGCCTAGGAACAGCTAAAGGGATCATTTTATGACTTTTCCAAATATTTATTTTATACAAGCCAAATATTTGGGTAACAGTGGATTTGTAATAAATATTTTAAAAGAGGTAGTTTTAATAATTGCCTGCTACCTACGTAAAGCCTCTAGAAGCTCATTTGCATGAGCTCCCTTCTCCCAGGAGTTTAATAATCCCTTTGATGAGGCTTGTGCATGGGGAGATGTCCTGTTTCTCTGGCAGGCTGACCACCTGGGCTGTGCTCAGGAACATAATTACTTTCAAAGAGACCTAGTCTGCCACAGGCAGCTGTAGCTAGCACAAGGGTCTGCCTCCTTTCCTATGTTCCGTAGCCAGTCATGCATCATGCCCAGTAAGTGACCACAGAGGAGGCGTTGCTCATTTCCCTGGCGCCACCCATAGGTTGGACACATGAGCTCTGTACGGGGAGTGGGGAGTAAGGTTATTTTGTTGTAGTTTTTTAATACGTTTTATTAAACATATGCAGCTTACAATCCATCAGCAATAGACCCGGCAAATTGCATAAATAACGGAACAATTTGTGGCAGAATCATAAATGTCAATCAGGTACAGAATAGCAGTGTTCTGCATAATATGATACGGTATCACGCTCAGCCACGCAGTAATCACATACTCAGTCTTCCAGATTATTTGGGGACTTAGCTTGCTCAACTGACCTCAAGTACTGTAGCAATGGTTCCCAGATATCATGAGGCTCGGAGGCGGTGGGTAGTCACTCAGCATAGAGTACCAAATTGTCTCAGCAGACTGCCAGATCTCGGAGCCACTGTGTTGTCGACGGTCCAGTTGTGTTTTCCCACACCATCTCTACACATCTTTTAGCCATGAGTAGAGCATTTTTTACCAGTTTACCTGGAGCACCCTTCACCGAGGTCACAAGACCCAGCAGATACACATGCAGTGAGCACTGTAGTTAGAGACCATGGGGTAGATGTATCAAGAAATCGTTTTGCACTTCTCTAATAGCGATTGGTAAGGAATCGCTATTAGAGAAGTGCAAAATGGTATGTATGTAGGAATTCTCTATTTTTTAGCGATTCCTTAACATTCCTTAATTGCGATTAGCAAATTGCTAATCGCAATTAAGGAATAATTTTCCCATTCATTTCTATGGGCCAGGAGGCCCATAGGAATGAATGTGCAGTAATTCTCAAATTGCGAATTCGCATTTTGCTATTCGCAATTTGAGAATTATTTCAAGGGTGCAGGGGTGTCTTATGGACACCCTGCTGCACCCCTGAAACTTACATGTGTGTGCATATGGCACACATACATGCCCTATGGGCATGTATGTGTGCCACATGCCACCTTCAAAATAGTGTTATTTTGTTTTTTTAAAGGATTTCGCAAATTAACACGAACCTCAAGTTCGTGTTAATTTGCGAGTCCTTAACCTAAATTCGCTAAAAAAAAAGCTTCATACATGGCATTTAAGGAATCGCACATTTGCGATTCCTTAAATGCTGATGCAAAATAAGGAATCGCAATTTATTGCGATTCCTTATTTTGCTAATCACACATACATCTCAAAAGATGCAAAATTTCAGTTTACGATTCGTTAAGGCCGAAATTCGCAGAATTTCGGCCTTAACGAATCGCAAACTGCTTGATACATCTAGGCCCAATTATTTTGGATAGTGTGCAAGTCACACCCTCCCAGAACAGCGCAACCTTGCGGCATTCCCAAGATAGATGTCAGAAATCCGCAACAGCCGCGCAACACCTCTTACAAGCGTCAGTGTCCCGGAGTCCATATTTGAACAGCTTGTGTGGGGTATAGTACGCCTGGTGGAGATTACCGTTGGATGTGAGTGGGCCCGTGAGCTGGCAGCAATATTCCTATTCCTTAGGTGTTAGCGGTGGGGTCAAGCGACCATTACACTTGTTTAAGCTGTTATTTTGTGGCATTTGTTTCTAATCCCTAGCTGAGTGATATAGTTTGGTGAGAAGTTTGTGACACTTAGGGCTGACCAATAGGGTGTGTAGGGTGTGTAACTGGAAAAAGATCTGCAGGGAAGGTATAGTAATGGGCTTGTATCGCCTTTTTGAGCCTGTGGAAATGGAATATGAATAGAGGTGTTTTATTCTTTATGAAGCTTAAGTCACTGTCAGTCAGAAAGAGCCCATTTGGAAACAGATCTTGCATCTTGACTAGTCCCACTTGCTGCAGAACACGTATAGCACCTGTGCCTTGTCACTGATAAGTTTGAGTGATATGCTATAGTCAAAAGGAGGGAGTACAACAGCAATTTCCCGGCCATACAACCTAGAGCCTGCCAGGCCCCTATTGTGGCATCCACTGTGTTAATTTCTGAGTGTGGAGTCTGTCGTCTGGAGTCTGTCAACATAGAGCCCATCGGGATGGGATGGGAGTCTCCATCCTCCGCTGCTACGTGTGGGATGAATTTATGTGCGTCAAGCCAATAGTGTGCATATTGAGCATGAGCACACAGATAATACAAGCAAAAATCTGGCACGCTAAATCCACCATGCTTGTAATCCAGTGGTAGTGTTTCCCAATTCACGTGGGCTTGCTTGCCTCGCCAGACAATCCTAAGGAACAGGGATCGCACTGTTTTAAAAAAAAAATTGTGAGAGGCTTGTTGCTAAATAGATAAAAAAAATTGGGGTAGCACCACCATTTTGATTAGAGCAATACGGTCGGCTAGCAAAATCAGTAGTTTTACCCATTTGTCTACCTGCTGCTCCAGCTTCGCATATGCAGGGCCATAGTTTTCGCATATAACTGTGTCTGGGTCTCTGTGCACCCACACCCGAGATAATGGGTGTGGGTGCACATTCCAGAGGGAAGTCAATTTTGTGCAGTAGGGTGCATTCCGCCAACGGGACCACCACCGATTTGGACCAGTTAATATGTAGGCCGCAGAACAGTCCAAAGCGGACATATTCTTGTAGTATTGGCACCAGGTAGGTATGCGGATCATGTATAAAGAGCAGCATGTCGTTCGCATATAGTGAAATGCTGATAGGAAGATGCACAAAGCACAGGGCCGGAGGGGGAGAAAGGTTCTGCTACATTGGTTTTGGGCAGAGAAGGGCACTGTGGGATTGTTTGCAGAAACGCATAAAGGAAGTGCTGCAAATGTTCCCCATGGTGCCCCAAGCTCTTCATGCCGTCGACCACTAATACTGTTGCAGTAATCCATTTTTTTTATGGTTTTAAAACCATTTGAAGCAGGTGTTCACTCATCTTGTAAATGGTTTTGCTTTAATCATAAAAAAATCCGCTAAAACTTGGCAATGATTTAGCAGCGGCTATCTATAAAACACAATCATAGGTGAAGCACATAGGTCATTGGTCGGGTATCACAGGCAAAACTACTGGTTTTACCAATACTTGTTGTATTTTGCTTTTCAATAAGAGTAGATGCATCTGAAACTAATATTTCACTGCAAAACATTTACTTGTCCCCCGGAAGCCCAATAGTAATCCCAAATGCATAATTGACTATCGAATCATCATTAATAGAGTAAAAAAGAGGTAGGAGCAGAGCTGAAGCAAAATAGAAGGTGGGAGTACACTGAACCTGGGTGGTGAGGCTGTTTTTGCACTGGAAAAGGCACAGGTCCTGATTCACAAATTAATTTGTACAGCAAGGCGCATATTTATGAGTTTTGTGGCACAGCGTAGCACCTCACCTAGCTGTGCTGCATCGTAGGGAAAGGGCAGGAATGCGCCATATTTTTTGATAAACACATGTTTATTGTTTTTAGCACTTTTTAACAAGTTGCATTGAAAGCAGGAGAAGACACCGAGTTGGGGTTAAAATCATCTTAAGCACAGCAATGACAGGTAAACATCCTTTACGACGCAGTGTTTACACCGCGCGTCCTTTACTACACAGCCATTACAACGCAAGTCGTTACTATGACTTGCTCTGTAGGGTGCTCTTGCTAAAGAAATAGTTTGATTTTCTCTTCCAACACCTTACCTACTGTTATGTGGGCTGGAGTTGGAATAGAAAATTAAACTAATCCACAATCCAGCGCCCTCCAACGCAAGTCGTTGTAACGACTTGCGTTGTAATGGCTGCGTCGTAAAGTACCGCGATCATTTTGATCCCATTGTACTGACGTACATCCCAATGACAGTATGAGGAACCCCATTCATCAATGTGAATATAAATCTCAAGGGTACATTTCATGTTGGGTTCATTACCCCCATTCAAACCATTTATTCCATATTTTGGCATGCTTAAACGAACATCCCTGTGCTTCATACACTGACCTCTCTTGTTGGGCACACCAATCCACCCCCATCTTCCACTGTGACAGCATCGGGGCTTGGGAGATTTGCATTAAGCCACGTTGTCCCGTTTGGCCACCAACAAGGCCGTCCCCAGTAGTGTCTGGTCTGCTCGGTTCCCCTCCACTCCTTCCAGTACCCACAGCAATAACGTCAGTGGGGAGAGCTCAATCTCTAGATCCAAGACCATAGAAAGTTTAGTGGCCACCCTTCTCCAGTACCACTGTATGCTAACACAATAATAATAATAATAATAATCTTTATTCGGTTTTTTAGCATTTGCAAAACCATAAAAGATGACATTCAAACATTCACAGTAAAAATTTGCAGTTGAATATACATTTAAAAGAAGAAAAGTGCCTAGAATTTACGTGACATATAGAATTATCTTTTTAGTTTAAAGATTGTTTCTGTGTCTCATAATGCACTTTAAAAAGTTCAACACATGATACACAATGGTTTCAGAGTCCAGAGATTGAAGTGCTAGCATAGCTGGACGACATTGTCTATAACCCCATTTTTTTAGTAGAGGGATAAGCCATATTTTTCGGTGTGTGTGGAAGAACTTGCAAAACAATATTGTATGCATGGTGGACTGTTGAGAAAGATCATCGCAAGGACACAGGTCCAGCTGAGTTTTCCAGTTATTTTTTTCCGGAAATGTCACCAATCTGAAGAAGAGGTTCATTCTGAACCTTGTTAAAAGCATTTTTTCGTATGCGGTGATCTCTAAAGTCAAATAGAGCTGGATTTTTGGAGACTGCTGTGTTAAAATCGCATGCATGGTAGATTTTTTTGAGATCAATGAAGACAGTCTCAAGGATTCCAAATGGCTCAATGCAGTCTGTTTCAGTTCTTTTTTGGATATGTCTTTTAGGTCTTCTGGTTTATGATAATATTGTTGTAGACCCATGTCGGAAAAGAAGTGTCTTACATAGGAGAGCCAAGCTATTTTGTGGGCATGGTCCAGCCCCATAATGTCCTGTACGATGTTTTTGGTCAGAGTATTCTTTTCCGACAGCCAGACTCGCCTCCAAAGTAAGAGAGGTTGGATTTTAATTAAATCCTCAATATATGATATTCCCAGTTCTATGTGTGAGGCATAGGTGGAGGTGCCTCGTGGTGTTGATAGAAGGAATCTTATGAAAGTGTTTTCCTCTTTTTGAATAGAGCCAGTAGGAATATGACCCCAGATCCCTGCGCCGTATAATGCGATGGATTGGCATTTCGCAGCATAGATCTGTAGTAGTTCTACCTGGGTTTTTTTTCCCAAGTTTGTTTGAGAATTTCATTAATGCCATAATTGCACGTTTAAATAAATGTCTCCTAGCCTCAACCGCCGCTTTCCAATTTAGGGCGTCATCAATCATAACCCCTAGATAGGGATATTGTGAGGTCTTTTCTATTTTTTGTTCTTTCAAGTAAATGGATTTAGGAGCTTTTCTTGGTCCACCGACCACCATGACAAAAGTTTTTTTAATGTTGATGTGCAAGTCCAGAGCACCCATGAAATCTGCATATTTAGATAAGGATTTCTGCAGTTCAATGGGGGTACGCGCTAGTATAACAGCGTCGTCCGCGTATAATAGGGCGGGGATCAGGCGGTCTTTTGCTCTAGGGAGGTCCCTTCCTCCTCTCAGCATGGTCTCTTCTAATCCATTGGTGTACAAGGAGAAGAGGAGGGGGGCCAAAACACAGCCTTGCCTCACTCCCCGCTCTATTTTGAATGGCCTCGTCAGTTCGCCTCTTGTCCCAAACCTCACTTTCGCCGTGGCTTCACTGTACAGCTCTCTTAAAAAGTCCAGAAGAGGGGGATCTACCCCCATTTCGCTCAGCAGTGACCAAAGCTTAGCATGCGAGACACAGTCGAATGCGGAGGACAAATCTACATAAACCATGTAGATGGCACCAGGTTTGGCGTGGGTGTACTTTGATGTTAACAAGCTTAGATTTAAGGCCTGTTCGATTGTTCCAAAACCCTCTCTGAACCCGAACTGCAGGTCCGAGAGGATCTTTTTATCTTCTGACCAGTCTTGTAGTTTTTCAAGGAGGACTCGGCCCACAACTTTGCCCAAAGAGTCAAGAAGCGATATTGGTCGATAGCATTTAGGATCTTGTCGGTCCCCCTTCTTAAAAATTGGTACCATGGTAGAGGAGGACCATGAATCTAACAGACCAAGTTTTGATTGTTGCCATGCACACTCTTGTAATTATTGGTACCCAGAGGTCAGGAAGATGTTTGAATAGATCGACTGGGACCCCATCAGGGCAGGGGGCTTTCTTGCTCTTGCTTAGGGATAGCGCCAGTTCAAAGTCCTGCAAATCCACCTCCAGTGGTATAGGATAGGTTACTACAGTGGTGGTATACTGGGATTCTTCAGTACTAGATGTCAAATTGAAGATTTTCGAGAAATAATTCACCCACGTGTCCTCATCAATAGCCACGTCGATTTTTGGGCCAATGGAATCGGTTAGGAATGGGGTTTTAACTATTTTCCAGAATGCCTGGCTGTCTTTCGTGAGTGCACTCCGATGCAAAGCATTCCACAAGGATTGTTTTAGCTCTTTTTTCCTTGTTTTTCTGACGGAGTTATACTCCCGTCGAAGTGATTGGATATTTAACTTGTCTCTGTTTGGTTTTCCGAGAGCTTTCCTCAGATTAGTATGCGCTTTGGTACAGTCTCGGTTAAACCATCCTGTGGAACTATTTCGGTTAGATGTTTTAGTTAAAAAGTTTTTAATTTGTTCTATTATAATGTTGAAGTTTTCCAATATTTGTTTTGGTTCTGCACAGGGATCGAGACAGATCATTATGTTATCATATGCAGATGTTATTAATTGCTTTGTCAAGATGTTAGGGTCCACTTTTTCCCATCTTATGGTAAATCCGTTCCTTTTGCCCAATTCAAGCCGATTCTGGGTTAGTGCGGATGCCATGGTTGTCATCAATGTTATTGGTTGGTTTGTTCCTAGGTTTAGGCTTATGGCGGAATGGTCGCTGAGGTTATTTTCCAACATTTTGAAATTGTTAGTTTGGGCTTTCAAAGCTTCTGTGCCTATTACATAGTCCACGGTAGTCTTATGGCCCCTTCCTCTGTACGTTGGTTCCAGTGTGTTATTTGGTTGATGGATAGGATTTAAAATTTGCAAATCCAAATCAGACAGTATTTTATTCATGGCTGTCCCTGCTCCTGAGTGGATAAAGTGGACTAAGGGGTTGTCGTGCTCGTCCACCAGACCACAGGTATCGTTGTTGGGGCAAGGATGTAGGTTAAAATCTCCTCCCCATAATATGTGGGCATTTTCCGTTTTCTGTTTAGAGTGACAGTGTTCGGTTATTTTTTCCTGAATTATAGAAAGAATACACAAAAAGTTTTCGTCCTCCAAATTATTGTATATGTTGATTATAGAAATAGAGAGTTTTTTCCCCAGCATGACAGTGAGGATCTGGAAGTTCGATAGTAAGTCTACCTTGAGAATCTTCATATCTGGGATTGTATTTGCCAGGTAGATTACCAGACCCCCTTTTGGTCTGCCTGAAATGCTGGGAAGGGCGGGGGATGTAAAAGTCCTGTACCCTACAAGGTGGAGGGACGCCGTTGCCCAGGTTTCTTGTAGGCAAATGATTTGAGTGTCCTTTAGGAAGCCAGCGGCCGTACCATCCTCGATCTTGTTTCGGAGGCCGGCCACGTTCCAGAAGATCACAGAAAGCTGGGTGGACATATTTTCTGAAGCTGTGTTTTCCATTTGTGGGGGGACTGTGATAAGGACAGGGGAGGTCACAGTTGTTTGTGGGGGCTCCGGGGGTATACTTGTTGGTCAATCGACCATTTCCAGGCCGCTAAACCTGTTCGAGGTTGGTATGCCCATCCAATTTTGTCCGTAGATGTTATCTCTGTAACTGGGTCCATAAGGTTGGTGGGGTGGTCTCTCCCATTGTTCCCAGTTTCTGAATCTATTTTTTGGGCCGATGAGCTGCCATGGGGCCTCTCTCTGCTGATGGTTCTGATTTACTGGCCACCAGCAGTTATTCGGGTCATTAAGTTGTGGTGGTAGTTTGGGGCCAGTAAAGTCTAGCTCCCATGGCTGTGGGATTGGTTTCCGCCAGATGTTATCATTATCACGTAGGTAGTTGTTATTGTTAAACCTTTTTGGATAAAAATACGACAGAGATCTTGTTGCAATCCCTCCTGAGGAGTTATTGTATTCCCAGGAGCAGATATAATCGGCTATGCTGGGGTCCTCAAACGTGATAACTATGCAATCCCCCCGGATGTTTTTTTTCCTGTGACCTACCCACGAGGTACGGGATACTGATGCTATTTTGCTTTTCCAGGGTGGCGGGACGGGCGATTTGTATTCAACCAATACTGGACTTTGTTCTTTAACGACCAGTTAGGTTCTGTCCCCTCACCTGTAAGTTCGGGGACCCCCGTCATAACTACCACAAATAGGGATGCCTCAGGGGGGCAAGTTTAAAATAGGTCTGTGGTCAGTAATCCCCCCCTGTTGACCTTTTGTTTTTGGAGCATTTGCATTTGTTGTAGCGGGAGTTTTAGAAACAGTTGTATTTATTGTTGGGGTATTTACTGTTGGTGTCGGGTGGGAATTGGTTTGTGAGGGAATGGTCAGAGGCTTTGGGATTGTTTTTTGTGCAGTGGGAGGGTTTGTTACTGTGGGAACTTTTACTGCAATTTGTTTTTTGGTCTGTGGTGGAGGTAAAGTTGCGGGTTTCTTATGTACGGGAAGTGTGGTCGTGGGATTTGGGGCTGGTTTAGGCTGGGGTTGTGGGAGTATAGATTTGAGGGAGCCAGAGATTTTTATTAATTGGCTCTCAATATTGCTGAGTCTGGTTTCTAAAGGGCGAATGTAGGAATTTAGGAGGGAGGCTATCTCCTTAATTAGCCTCGCTGATTCCCTGTCTCTACCTGATTGGTGTGGTATAAGGGGTTCTGGTATTAAGGAGTCTTGGAAATCTTGTGGTACATGATGGATTGTTACAATATTATTGTTTGGGGGAACCGTGGAGTGGGATAAAGTTGCCGGGTTTGTATCGCCGACCAAAACTATGTGTTCGGACGGTTTGAGATTTTCGGTGTGCTCTGGAGTTTTCCTAGTTTTCCTTTTCTTTATGGCACCCTCCCGCTTCCCTCTCTTTTGCCTTATTTCTTCTGGGGTTGGGTCAGGGAAGATGTCCGGTGTTTTCTCTAAATCGCTCTCTGTAAAAGTTATAGATAGTTGAGAAGCTGAAAGGTTTACATTATTTGGAAGGCTGAGTCTATTTGCGGTCGCCGAGGTTTGGTTTGGCGCTGACTGTAGTTCTGGGGTTCTTGCGGTTGCTAGTAGCCCCATTGAGGAGCGGCGTGCTATTGCAAGTTCGGATGAAACTCTTCCCTCCATTAGACTTATGCTTTGGTCTATGAAGGAATTTGCTTTAGCTAGAAAGTCATCCATTGGACCTAACAGTTTTTCTCCTATCCCGTTCTTTTTAGATTTTTTCTGCTTGCTAGATCTCGTATTCATTTTTCCGTGATGAGTTGCTAGGAGATCTTTCTAAGCTGTCTGACAGGGTTATTGTAGAAGTCAGAGAGATGATGGTTTCTGTGTCAGGAAGACCAGTGTGTAGTGCTTAGGGATATGGGCCGGACCGGACTCTCACGATCTCGAACGGCCTCAAACGGCCCGCTCTTTGCCCGGTCTTCGCCCCGGCCTGCGTCCCGCGTGCGTCCCGCGCTGCGGGATGGGCCCCTCTTCCTTTACGCTAGAAGGCTGGGGGCGTGGCCGCCGGGGGAAGAGGCAGCAGCTGTGGTGAGCTAAGGCTGCTGGTACTCGCAGTCCCCCGGTAGGCTTGCCGCTCTCTTGACCTCCGCTGTACTCAACCTGGGAGCGAAGATGGCTTTCCACCGACTGTGGATGCTCACACCGGGGAGAACGGAGGCAGGCAGGTGATGAGCGGCACCCGCGAAGCGGGTGTCGCGAAAGGTCAGCGTTGTATGCAGGCAGCAGGTTGTCCTTGCAATGGGAGTCAGATTATGGCCAGGAACACACCACTCTGTGTGCGCAGCTCAGCGCTTCAAGAGGCCGAAGGCTGGGGGCGTGGCCGCCGGGGGAAGAGGCAGCAGCTGTGGTGAGCTAAGGCTGCTGGTACTCGCAGTCCCCCGGTAGGCTTGCCGCTCCCTTGACCTCCGCTGTACTCAACCTGGGAGCGAAGATGGCTTTCCACCGACTGTGGACGCTCACACCAGGGAGAACGAAGGCAGGCAGGTGATGAGCGGCACCCGCGAAGCGGGTGTCGCGAAAGGTCAGCGTTGTATGCAGGCAGCAGGTTGTCCTTGCAATGGGAGTCAGATTATGGCCAGGAACACACCACTCTGTGTGTGCAGCTCAGCGCTTCAAGAGGCCGAAGGCTGGGGGCGTGGCTGCCGGGGGAAGAGGCAGCAGCTGTGGTGAGCTAAGGCTGCTGGTACTCGCAGTCCCCCGGTAGGCTTGCCGCTCCCTTGACCTCCGCTGTACTCAACCTGGGAGCGAAGATGGCTTTCCACCGACTGTGGACGCTCACACCAGGGAGAACGAAGGCAGGCAGGTGATGAGCGGCACCCGCGAAGCGGGTGTCGCGAAAGGTCAGCGTTGTATGCAGGCAGCAGGTTGTCCTTGCAATGGGAGTCAGATTATGGCCAGGAACACACCACTCTGTGTGTGCAGCTCAGCGCTTCAAGAGGCCGAAGGCTGGGGGCGTGGCTGCCGGGGGAAGAGGCAGCAGCTGTGGTGAGCTAAGGCTGCTGGTACTCGCAGTCCCCCGGTAGGCTTGCCGCTCTCTTGACCTCCGCTGTACTCAACCTGGGAGCGAAGATGGCTTTCCACCGACTGTGGACGCTCACACCAGGGAGAAAGGAGGCAGGCAGGTGATGAGCGGCACCCGCGAAGCGGGTGTCGCGAAAGGTCAGCGTTGTATGCAGGCAGCAGGTTGTCCTTGCAATGGGAGTCAGATTATGGCCAGGAACACATCACTCTGTGTGCGCAGCTCAGCGCTTCAAGAGGCCGAAGGCTGGGGGCGTGCTAACACAAGCCCATGGCACATGGAAAAAGTCAGCAGGAGCTTGGTAGCAGTGACAACATGAGAGGCTGGAGAGTAATTTTGCTTGGTGCAACCTGTCAGGGCAGAGATACACACAATGAAGATAATATGTCTGCACCAGGCGCAGCCGTGATGATATGGCATGTACCCTAGGGGCCATCAGGGCGTCTCTCCAAACTGTGTCCTCTAACGGGCCAAGCCAACCCTCCTAGCATGTTTTGAGTGTCATGAAAGTGTCTGGGCTTTAATGATGAGTGTACAATATATTTGGGATATTCCCCCTTTGCCCAGTGCCCCCATCGTAATATTCACTTACAATGAGCTGAATTCTGGGATCAATGTGTCTAGGGGAACATGCACCCTGAGCATGTCGTAAAGTATTTATGGAATTGCTTACCAGACAAGGAGTATGTCTGTTGGAGCTTTTGAAAGGAAGCCATATGCGGACATCTCCAGATATCCCCCAGGAGTGTGAAACCCCTCCAGGGACGATGTCTCCCTCAAGCATGTGCCATGCCATAGGGGAGTTTTCTGCGCAAATTTGGACCACCATCCCGTGTGCCAATTGCCTGCCCTCCAAATGCCAGGTAGGTCACCTCAGGCAGCATGGAGGGAACTGTGTTCCCGTATAACATTGCAAGAATTCCGGAGAAATCAGCCTGCTGAGTCTTAGTTTATAAGCCGGGTCAGACGAGCCGCCACTCAGCCAATCATTAATGACCAGTAAGTGTGACACAAGGTAGTATAAGTATAGGCTGGACATACCCAAGCCACCATCATAAGGGCCATGTTGACAGGTCCCAAAAACTAGCCGTGGTCATGAGTTGTGCCATAGAAATTTGATTGCACCGAATCCATCACATGAACTCAACAGCGAGGAATTGTGGGAAAAATTTGGGAAACGATAGAGGAATCATGGCAGTATCATCATTTTGTATCACGCTATTCTCCCCATGACATTCAATGAGAGTGTTTGCCATCTCTTAAGATCCTCCTTAACTTTGTGAATAAGTGGAGTAATATCGAGGAACCGCATCAGTTGTGGATTCAGGGCCACCCTTATGCCCAAGTACCGAAAGATGAGGCGGAGTATAGGGATGGTCATCTGCCCGTCTATACTGGCCCGTAAGGGCACCAGTGGGACCAACACTGATTTGCTGGATTGACATTCAACCCTGAGGCCTCCGCAAGGAGCTGTAAGATCCAAAGACGCCGGGGACCACTGGAGGCCTGATCTGCCAGATATAAAAGTACGTCGTCTGCGTTATAGGGTGATGTGATCCTCATGTCCTTGGGCCCATTCCCATCCCGAACCTGTGCGTCACAACAAATGAGTCTTGCTAAGGGTTCCTCGCCTTATAGGGAATTCATCAGAGACCGCTCCATTGATCTGTATGCTGGCAGTCAGGTTGGAAAAAAGAACACAGACCAGGCTCTGGAACCTGAGTCCAAGTCTGGCTCTCTCTAATACCTTGGTCAAATACACCCAGTCTATGATATTGAATGCTTTTTCAAAATCTATTAATAGCAATGCCAATGGATGTGGCACAAGGTGGCTGTGCATGAGTGCCACATGGAGACGACGCATACAATGCCTTGTGCTCCAAACAGGCATGAAGCTGCATTGATCTGGATGACTGATGGACCAAAGGACTTGGCAAGAATCGCAGGGAAACATTTCACTTCGCATTGATAGGGGAGATGTGAAGGTAGTCAGTGCAGGAAATCGGAATGCGCCATATTTAATTCAATACGGTGCATTCCTGTCCTTTCCCAAGCGCTGGCGCACAATGGGCTGCTAAGCATCAATGCAAGCACCCATGCACAATGATGCAAGGGTACCTGCGTTGCATGCAAGATTGTTTTTGTGCATGAAATGACACCGTCCTGCACAAAAGCAATCCTGAGAGGCATGCAAAACACATAGAAAGAGGAAGTAACAATGATACATGAAGACATTTTTCTTTGTTACATCTCCCCTGAAAAGGTGTATCTTTCGGGTGTATACACAGGTTTACCTGTTCTGGTAAATCTGGGAATGCATAAAAAATTATGGAAGTTGCATAGGAACACCCACGCTACGCCCATTGAACTCCATCCCAAGGCAGAGTAACACAATGCATCAATTTTTGCTGCATTGCGTAAATGCAGATTTATGAAACCACCCAGGGCCACGCAAGGTGGCTTGGTGTATCTTCATAAATGAGATTTTTGAATTGCGTCGCGCTTGTACCACGTTGCATGATGCAAGCGCAAGGCAACAGGGATCGTAAATATACCCCAAAAGATCCGTATGGTGTGCACCAATGTCTTTCATGGCAGGTTGAAAGACAATCGGTAACCCGCACTCCAGGTCTATTTGAAGTTAATCCAATAATTATTTATTTTCATGGTGCTTTCCTGGTGAGAGCTCCGTCCCAAAGCACCAAGGAGTGTTCAAATGTGAAGCTGATGCATGACTATGCACCAGTCCCAGGATGCAAACATCGCCTGGTTAGATGAAGAAATCATCGGTCACCAAAATTTGTCCATTTGACACCATTTTATTAACTTAGTATTCTTTTACTTGTTTGGTAGAGATGGGGATTTCGATTTTCAAATGCTTGTACTATGCCAATCCAGGCCTTTTCTACAGCATGTCTAAATTCCCACTTCTAATGGCATGAAGTTTTTAACCCAATGCATTTCGGGCTTAATGCCCTTCCCCAGGGGTAACTGTGGTATAGAAAGAAATAACAACACGTCAGAATCAATTCAAGTGCCCAATTGTCAATTGTTATAGCTACAAGGCGCCTGTTAAAATGCACAAAACTGAATACGCCGCGCCTCTTGCATCTACCCAATTATCTCACAAAATGTGCCTTCGTGGCGGCCTGTGAATAAACTAACAGAAAGCGAAAAGTGAAAATTAAAATTAAAAGTGAAGACATGCCTTGACTCCAATGAAATCTCCACAGCAAGCACATTCAAAAAGCGTGAGTTTTACTTGTCATAGCGCTTCCAAATCAATGGCACAGAGAAGTCGCTTAATTAGTGGTCCATGTTTGAACAAACAAGTGCGATGACAGCCTGGCTAGAACAGTCCTTGATAGGGTGAACGTTACGCCCATTTTAAAACACGTGTTACTTGACCGCATGCGAGCATGGAAATGAAAGAAATTTGTGAAAGAGCCCTAACATAACATATCATGTGTATTAGTGAAGCACACTTATCACCTGTAGGTCTCAAGATGCTGAATAACAGATGTTTATTGTTACCCAACTCAATAGTACTTATTTTATCGACATCAGATGGATGAAAGGCTGAGTGGACCCACATGGATATGAACCTGTGAACATGAGGTCAAACATAGGCCGCAGCAGTGGATGCATTAGTCCACTAAGCCACCAGACCCAGCTCTGATTACATCATGAGAAAAAAAACTTGAATGACAACAAATGTATTTGTAAATTATACTAAAGTGACTGAATATTAATGAATACACGGGTTGTGAATCTGGTGTTCATATTAGGAACATGAGCATTAACAATTCAAAACAGTAACCCCGAGGGTTATCAGCAATTGTGCGGCTTTCTCAAAGGTTCCAAGATAACTGACATGCTGTAGAAAAGGCCTGGATTGACATAGTACAAGCATCTCTACCCACCAAACAAGAAAAAGAATACTAAGGGGTATATTCACCGGAACATGTGATAACTACCGCAAGAGTAGCGTAACACAACTTTCAGCCATCGCGGGAAAATAACCCTTTGACAACGTGGAATTCACAACACGGAGGTAGCATGCGATAATCTGCCGACAACGCAAACAATGTCCGCGAAACAACCACCGCAACGGAGATAAAAACACATTCCCCAATGCGACAAAACCTGCGATGGATACAAGCTCGATGAGAAAACAGTGAAAACCAGCATGAGGGCAACAATACTCACGCTCAATTCGGGACAATGGTGCAAGACCAGAACACCGAAAATGCAACTGAACAAAAATCATCAACAACAGAGTACGACGAATGCACCTTGGACAAATGCAGAGGACAACATGTACACCACAATAACAAAGCACTGTGGAAGGACAGAACCGACAGGCACACCGCACAAAAGAGACCAGTGGCAGACAGAGCAGAGCTGCAGGAGCGACACACCCACTGTGCAGCATACGCACACAATCAGGAGTGTACCCTGGCAGTGACAACATCCTGGGTCAAACAGCTCCCCCACCATAATTCAACACAGGACACAACTGGTTCAGCAAATGTGCACAACTAGCCAAATCACATCTGGAACGCAGGGAAATGTAACAACAAAATGTATGAGTACAAGCTGAGACCTGCAAAAATGTTTATTCACACATGCAGTGCATTTGGACATTCTCTACCGTCACATGATTGCCAAGGACGGTCACAATGTGACGTGTTCATGAGAAGTAAGTGTCAATAATGGTATTACTAGGGGCCATTCCTGCCGCTGCCGCAGTGGGATGTGGGCCACCTGCCCCATGACCACCATCATGGGCTGGTACCTCCGGAACTGGGATCCATGGGGCCCTGGTGCGAACACAGATGTTGTGCAACACACAACATGCAACGATTAGCTTGCACACGATGTCCGGGCTGTACAGGAGCTTCCCACCTGTGCAGTCCAGGCACCTGAAATGTGACTTCAGTAGGCCAAATGTGCATTCAACGATACCCCAGGTATGTATGTGGACCGCATTTTACTGCCTCTGCTCGGGTGTGTTCGGATCTCGGAGGGGTGTTATCATCTAAGGGCATAGTGCATATCCTTGATCACCTGTGACAGTGCAGGGAGAAAAGAGCTAATACTTGGTTCGGCAAAATCTGAAGGCAGATCCATCAATCCAGTGATGCCTGTGCTGGTTGTGTGTGGGGTGAGTATTCACCAGCCCGCAGGGATGAGCTGATGCTGGCAACTACACCAGCAGACTGTATAGGGTGCAGGGGTAGGCCAGGATGACCATGGTGTGTTGTGGTCGTGTCTGGTATGTGGATGTGTAGTTTGACATGTAGAATATGATTTGGTCACCTGTGCATCCCCACAGTTGTGCATTGTGCTATTGAGGCATTGTGATATGTAGTGGGTTTATTTGGTACACACCAACGAGCAGTCCCGTTCCAAATGTACCATCCTGGAAGCGCTGGTTGATGATGAACTGTCGGAAGATGAAGAAATCATGCACACTGCCTGGGCAGATGACGATGACATTGGTGAAGAGTCCCTGGTGGTCCACTATTGCCTGCACATTGATGGAATGCGTGTGCTTTCTGTTGCAGTAGTGGTGTGCAGTATCCGCAGGGGGCACAAGTGAGACATGTGTGCAGTTGATTGCCCCCAACACGGCTGGGAATCCGGCTATGGCGTAGAAGCTTTGCCTGGTCTCCTGCTGTTCCTGCACATTATTGGGGAAGTGAAGGTACTGGGGTATGATGCTGAGGATGGCATCCAGGACAGGTGTGATGAACTTTGATATGGCTGGCTGTGAGACCCCTCTGATTCTGGCAGTTGTTGGTTGGAAGGTACCAGAGGCCAACAGGTGCAGCACAGCTAGGAGCTTTGTCTGCGGAGCTCTGTTGGGACCGTCAGCCTGTGGGCAATGTGGGTTATGATGCGGTAAATGGTTGTCCTTTTGAGCCTGTAGTGGGCAATGACTTCCTCAGGCGTTAGGTCTATGTGTGTGGTATGTTTCCAGTAGGTCTGCAGTCTTACTCAGCGCTTCCTCTGTGGTGGTCGGGAGGGGCGGGTCCAGGTCCAAGGGGTTGTGGCGGTCCTGGGGGTGGTGGCTGTGGGTGTTGTGGCCCTGTTGGGCCTCCGTGCTGCATGATGAGTAGCTCCATGGCGTTGTTTGACATTCAGATGTGGCTGTGTGCGGGGCTTTGTTGCCTACTGCAGATAGTCGTCCATCTTTACACCTGCTTGAGGCAGGTGTTACATACCTGCAGCTAACGCGGCTTATCGCGTGTTTTCGGTTCACTTCGCGGATCTGTAGGTTTGTTGTGAAAGTGGTGTTGCTGTTTTTTCATGTGGTTCTGCACAGGAATGCCTACTCTGCATCTCACTAGCATTAGTTGGTGGTGTCCGCCGTGGTGTTAGGTTTTGGGGATGTTATTACGGGAATTCTGGCGATATCTGCAGTTTGCACCGGCTTGTGAATGGGGTGTTAATTTTATCACCACTTTTGAGCGTTAAAGTGGGTATAATTCGGACATAAATCCTTGTGAACATGCCCCAAAGTTATGAAAATGGTGTCAAATGGACAATTTTTGGTGTACAATGATTTCTTCATCTAACCAGGTGGTGGTTGCATTTTGGGAGTGATACATAGTCATGCATCAGCTTCACATTTAATGACAAGTTCACATCCATAGTTGCAGTTGAAAAAAGGATAATTTTGATTTGTACACATAAGATATTGCTAAGATATTGCAAATAATATATTGCAAATAATATATTGCACCAAAATTATTTCATATTACACAAGAGTCAATCTGCTTCTTGGCGCTTAGAGCATGAGTTTAAAGGAGAAAATTGCCCACAACCCTATGGGCTTCAATGAATTCACAAACTTTTGTAGATACAATTGAATATGTATTTGCTCATGGGCAGTGAATCTGTATCTATGAATCGGGCACATCCTAAAAAGGGGGCGAGGTGTGGAGGAAGTCATTTTACATTGATAAATATATCTTACCTGTGGCGAAAAAAGTGAGGTAGTGTAATTGGTGTTTACCATGCGTAAATGTATCTCATGTGAAATCAAGCGAGCACTCCTGGGATGGTCTGGCCCTTTTAGTTAATCCTAGACTACTACTGCGGTTTCTTGCTAATTGCACAAAAATATGTACATTTTCTCTAAATAGAGGTGTAAACCGACAGTTTAAAAAAAAAAATGTTTCTGAAATGGACATACAGTATTGCATGTCTTTTAGCTTTCTCTATAATTTTGCATTGTATTCCATGCCATGTTTACAGATGCTAGGTGCATTAGGGTTAGCGGTGCCGGCTTTAGAACTGGGGATCAAGGGGGCATATTATCAAGGACCGGTGTTAAAATTATCGCCGTTTTATCGGCAGGAAACTGCCGATAAAACTGCGATAATGGGCTTGATAGTACGCCCTTGTTAATTCCCATAGAAGCCCATGTTCTGGTGTTAACATGGGCGTCTATGGGAATTAACAAGGGTGTATTATCAAGCCCATTATCGCCGTTTAAAACGGCGATATTTTTAACACCGGTTCTTGATAATATGCCCCCTGGTTCGAGTCTCTGCGTTAACTCAACATCCTGTGATTCTAGGCAAAATATCTTAAAAAATTAATGCGACTTTTTGTAATCTAACTGGTGCTCATGCAAAGCGCTCCAATATCTTTGGGTCAAGTTGGCGCTACGCAAAATAAAAAGACCGAAAAACCTTATGTAACTCGACGCTGTGAATGTAAATTGCAACACTATAGCGCTTGTTAGGAATGCCACAGTGGAGAGTGCGATATTGATCTACGCTGCAGGGGGCAGAATTGATCAAGTGCAAAAAAATATTTCCCGCATTAGGAAGCTTTTTTCTTTCTGTTAATCATTGTCAGTTTGTGTTTTAATTCCAACAGAGATCTAGATTATATCTGTGCCTGTATGAAAGGAATAATTGAAAAGACAATCCATGAATACGTCACACCATTGCATGCAATGTAATATCCATTGATTCACATTTATTTACAAACAAGTCATTGGACAAATTCTTTACAGACAGCCATGTACCCTCACCTTTAGGGGCATATTTAAGTAAAAATTACACAACAAAGCAAGTCACCTTGCCTCGCTGCGTAAGAGTGAAAGGGCAAAAATGTGCCGTATGTAACATAATGTTTTTTCCCTGCGCAGGCGCATAATGTGCTGCCTAGTGCCAACGCAAGCACCACCCTTGCGTCATGGTGCAAGGGTTCCTGCATTGTAGGCAGGGTTGTTTTGTGCAGGAAAGGGCACCTCCCTGCACAAAAACAATCCTCTGAGGCATTCTCCTCTCTCTATGTGTGCTGCAGAATGCACAGAAAGAGGCAGTAACAAGGAGAAATAAAGGCATTTCTCCTTGTTATGCCTCCCCTGTGAGGCGTAGCATTTTGATGCATTCCCAGGTTTACCACTCATGTGTGCCATCGGTGGATGCATGGTAACAGCAATGCTCCACCCATGGAGTAACGCAACGCAGTGATTTGCACCGCATTGCATTACTCTAGCATTATCAAGCCACAGACGGTGGCCTTGTGTGGCTTGATAAATCTTACTTAAGAGTTGTGTCGCTCTTGCGCCCCCTAGCGTGGCACAAGGGCGATGCAACTGTTTAATAAATATGCCCCATAGTGTTTACAAAGAGGCAGTTTATGCACATACTGTGTATCCTTCAATGATTACATCAAAGCTTTGACACGTAGACACAGTACTGCGTCTGGCCTTTTTTTACCTTGTGTGTGTCTAGTATTTTTACTGATTCTACTGTAGTCTCTAAATGTGAACCTATACAAACAATAAAAATAAATACTTTCTATTAGTTGCAATGTAATTAGAAAACACATATCACTATAACATAGAATCATCATATATTGCTGTCATTTTCTTACCCCGTACAATATTATTTCAAGATGTTTTGCAATCCCTAAATGTGTTAAAAAATCCTATACAATATCAACCCAGGTATTTAAAATGATCAGTCCTTAGTGTAATTATATTGTTTAAATCTATCATACTGAACAATTCTCATCCCTCGAATGCGTCCTAAAAGACTCAGCATATTCCATAACATGTTTTAATATTGTGTATAAATTATGTATCCCTACCGATACCCATATGTAATGATTTTCAAAAATCATTTTGCTGGTTTCACAGTGATTTTCACAACAATGGTCACAATAAACTAATATTACAGAAAACAACTTGAAATAATCATGTAATTTAACCTAGCAGGTTGTTCAGCTTGTTCCCTGTAATAAAAGCAAAGTCAGATCGCGCGATTATGACCAATATTAAGAGCTACTAAAATTGGTTAACAAACATTGAAATTCATGTTGAGGTGAGCAATATTAAGGGCAACTAAAAATGGATGACAAACATGAAATTCATGTTTAGGTGAGCAATATTAACCGATTCCGTGCGGCGCGAATTCCCCGCCCATGCTGACTCCGCCTTGCGCGGGCGGAGTCATGACCGAACGGTTCCATCATCCGCACAGCTCAACCGACGTGCATGACGGAACCGTTCCGTCAACAGCATCGAAGGGGTTAAGGACAACTAAAAATGGAGGACAAACATTGAAATTCATGTTGAGGTAAGCAATATTAAGAGCTACTAGAATTGAATGGCAAACATTGAAATTCATGTTGAGGTGAGCAATAATGAGGGCAACTAAAAATGGATGACAAACATTGAAATTCATGTTGAGGTGGGAAACATTTACTTCATTGAATAACTCTTTATATACTTCTCAGGTTGTCTCCTGTAAACATGGGCGCTCTGAGTAAGGCAGAGGGCTGTTCTGAATGCAGAATAGCTGAGCCCTTGCAGAGCCGAAGGAGTAAAGGGGTGTTCTGATTGGAAGACAGGGATGCTGAGCAGCAGCACATCTTGGCGATGGCAAACAGTGACCTCTACATTTGCAGAGCAAGCTGTCAGCATCGCCTGGGGCGGCAGTGAGACCGGAGGAACAGATGTTGCACATCCATCTTCCTTAAAAGAGGTAAACACAGAATTTTAACTACTGCCAGGGGGATAAATAAAGATCTTCCTATGAAAAATAACCAGAATTTATTGTTTTGCTTCGAGTTGCAACTATAGCAATAGAAAATCCCAGTGCACATACAAGAGTGAAGAATGGTCGGACTCTGCAGTTCAGGGCCACCAGAGGTGCAAGAATGGAGATCCTTTTAGCTGCATGCCATGTCCACAGTAAGGTGAGGGTGTTATAATAAACCATTCCCATTACTAAGAGCACACTGTAATGTGCTTTGGCTACACCTGTACCTGTATACGTGTATGGAAAGGGAACTTTGTGTATAATAAATGATTGATGCTTGAGCTAGTGCTCTGTATTGTAACTCAACCGGTTGATCACTGCTTCCCGGGACTGTCAACTTGTCTGTCAGTGCTCCAGCCCTTCCAATTACCTCTATTTCACCCTAGTGTCAATCTCCAAGTTGTCAGGCATCATCACCCCTTCCTCATTTGTGCAAAGATACATCTCTCACCTTCAGGTTAGCCACACTGGGATCAACGACTGTGCTTAACAGGTGATTGATTGGTTGAGGAAGCAGTCCATTAGCAGTGGGCATGCTATAACAGAAGCTGGGCTTGTTTATTATGAGCACTCTGTGGTGATTCATTTATTATTTTACATAAAGTACTGCCCCTGACTGACAGATTTCATCTTAAGACTTAAACAGGATTAGTTCAATGAAAGAATTGGTCTTTTTACCTGTTAACTCGCAGACCTGTGAAATAAACCGGACCACTTTTGAATATAAAGTTAGTCAATTCACTGGCAGGGCCTTTTGTGCAATGTCCAGAACGTTCTGAGCAACCTGTTTTATAATGTGTATATGTATATTACACAGTCGCCACGGTCCAGTCATAGAAAGGACCAGGCTTCCATAGGAAATTTACTTTTTGGATTTGCTAATAACATTAGTGCCGTTTGACAAATCTTCATAAAACTTTCCAAATAATTAGGTTCATCCACAACAACTACTTTCTGGAAAGTTTCTGGGCAATCTGTCCAACTGGGGAAGAGAAAAGGGGGACCAAACACACATTTTCCCCATGCAATTTCCCATAGGAACTTCAGACACAGCTACAACCAAAATGGCTGAATGGAATTGCACCAGAATTGGCAGAAATCCGCACAACTGCACAACTGGCTCCTGTACTGACCAGACAGGAGCCAGCTTGGCAGCCTGAGAGTAGGTTACCCATGCTGCATATTAGGTTTTAAAAAAATATAAAGTTCTGGGCGCCCGGGGTAACACCAGGGCATCTGAAACTTTAAAAAACAAGAAAAACAGGACACCGCAGTAGGATTTGGCAGAGCTCACACTGCGAAATTCCACTGAGTTACATGAAAATCCAGCAAGATTCTGCGTAGTTCCATAAAAGGGCGGAAATCGGCAAGTTGCCCTGACTGCACTGATTTTCAGTGCCAGGAGCTCATTCTATGGTGAGAGTGAGCAGCACCATGTGGCACGCCAGAAGGCACTGCTGCTCAAGTTGATTTTGCTGACACTCGAGCAGATTCTCTATTTGTGAGGCAGCTTGCTCACAGTGAGTGATCGCTACTGCCCATGACCACCTGCGTTGGGAAAATCTCCCTGGGTGCCCTACTAGTGCCAAAAAATCATGCTAGTGGACAGCAATTCTCACTCGCCAACTTACCATTGGTGAGCCGTGTGTGAGAGAAATCTCCAACCCACAGCAGTTGGCAGGATTTGACAGGTACTTAACGCGGAGTGGCCAAGACTCCACCAATTCTGCCCGGGGAGCAACATTTATCACCCACACCTACACCATAGTAGGCTCCAGCACTGCAGTTAGCTATGTAATAAAGAAAGCTTTGTGTGTTTTGTGTGGGACTGAGCACCCTTCCCCAGGAGTGCTCAATAATGCTTGGTGTGGAATTTCTTTAAACAAATATTGTAATTGTCATGGTGCTCCAAAGGGGGGAAAGAACACCACCAACAATATTTGCAAAAGTATTTTGGGGCTGCTAGGTGCACAGCATCCCCCCAGGATTGTTTAAAAAATTGGTTATTCTTCTCCTGGGTCACGGAATGCATGCCCCAGGAAAGTTTACCACCATTTTGTAAGCACTCCAAGCTGGAGCTGTATGCCTTTGCACTGGAGTGCAGGGACTTGTGGTTGGCCGTACAGCTGTATTTTGTGGCCTGGAGAATGGTAAAGAAAGACTCAAACACATGTTTATGGTTGTTTTAAATAAAAATGCTTTATTTTCAATATTTTTGCCAGCACTTTTGCACTTTAAAATGGTGAATGTTTGTATTGTAACTTTGGTGAACAAGCCTGCTGGTCAGGAGAAAAGCGTCCGAGGGTTGACAAATAAACTCATTTGTCTGGTACATGGTCTCGCCAACGTGTGGTTCTTCTACTCGTTTTGTGGTGATATATATATATATATATATATATATATATATATATATATATATATATATATATATATATATATATATGTCGCTCGAAACTCTCCTCAGTTTGGCAAGAAAGAGGCAGCACTCGCAGACCAAGAGTTTATCCAGGTGATTTATTCTTTATGGGAACAGAAAATCACAGACACGTTTCGGCGTTAGCCTTCGTCAGTGTGTCACTTGTTGATTAGCAAACATCCCATTAAATGAAAAAGTGAATAGGCATTAACATAAACATTGGACTTCACCCCTGTGTGCCACAATGGGCGCCATCTTGAAAAGATGTTATGTCCAAGCAGGGATATAATATAATACATTCGTGAGTTCTCACGTTTGAATTAAGCCGTGGATCGGCTGGTGTCCTATGATAAATTGTGTAATGCCACACATACATACAAGTATTCAAATAGACAACAAAAGCTTAAAGACATGGAGTAAGAGTAATGTGACATAAATACAAAATTCATCAAGAGATTCATCCTAGATTTTCTTCAAAATTAGGCGAGTAAATTGATTCCCTAATAAAATTATCAAGAATCTATCAAATGTCAAAAATTAGTCAAAATTTACTCTAGCAAGGGGATAGCCATCCTAAAGAAAGGAGAAAGAAAGAGAAAAGAGAAAAAGAAAAAGAGAAGAGGGAGGGGGAAGGAAGAGGAAGGGAGAAGGGTAAGGTTAAGGGAGGGGGAAGAAGAGAAAGAGGGAAAGAGAGGGTTAAGGGAGGGGGAAGAAGGAGAGAGAAGAGAATAGAACATGACGTGTAGCATATGTCGACGGAATGTCCAAATCAGACAGAAAGATCAAGAGACTCAAGGCCAATCGGCTTCTAGGGATGCTACATTACGTCAAAGGGCTACTCAGGATTAGTTATCACTATAGCTTTGTGATCCCACAATGCATTGCCCAGTGTGGAAAAACATTCCCCATCGAATCTTGGTCTTATACTGGCAATTTCTCATCGTATATACACTCATTTGCAATATACATATATACATAATTACAACTTTTCCATGACCCGTCAGGATATACAGAGTAGTTAGAGAGAGAAGAAAAAGAAAGAATGAAGAAGATAGTTTTCTCAAGCGAAGAGAGAAGACAAGAAGTTTAGAAAAATGATGAGGACAAAGAAGGTTTGAAAGAAAGGGTAATTCATACACAGGTATATTTTCTAGTTCTTTCCAACATCGAATGGTGAAAGCTTTGGTGTTACCGAAATACAATATATACATTATATACAGATTGCTCCTGGATAGACAGTTTGCAGGAGATATCTTAGAGAGGGAATTTGTCATTGCTACGATCTTACTTTCCCAGATGGCATGACAATTCCTCGCCACTATTCAATCCTCCCGGATGTTTAGTAGACAGGTCTACAATATATCTAGATTCCAGTCTACGGAGTCTCCTCAGCCGGTCACCTCCTCTTACATTGGGCGGAACAATGTCCAATCCAAAGAATCGGAGTTTGGTGCGGTCTTTATTGTGTTCTTCTGCAAAATGCCGGGCAACCGGATACGCGATGTCAACTTTCTCGATTGCCCGTTGGTGCTCCAGGATCCTCAGTTTGAGTTCCTTGATAGTGCTGCCTATGTAGTGTAGGCCACACGGGCACACTAGACAGTAGACTACAAACTGCTGCATGTAATGAACCGCTTAATAGGCACTTGATTACCGGTGTCTGGTATGTTATATGTTAACACTCGTCTACTGCCGGTGCATGCCTTGCAGTGGCCACAAGGAATGAAACCCGCCAGTTGCTTTAGGGAGTTAGTTTTTGGCGTTGGTTTGTCTAAGTGGCTCGAGACCAACATATCACTTAATGATCTCGCCCTGCTGAATGTAATTAAAGGTTGAGCAGGTAAGTCATCCTTAAGTACACTATCGGTTAGTAGTATGTGCCAGTTCTTATTCAGCATTGCTTTCAAGTCTTTGACCCCCGATGAATAAGGGGTAATCAATCTGAATTTACCATTCTTTTTGTTGGATTTTTTATTTCTTCCCACACTAGGATCGTCTGTAGCCAAGAGTGTTGCTCTCTCTATTTTCCTCACTTTTTTAAGAGTGTTTTTTAGTAAGGTGTTACCATAACCCCTCATCGAGAATCTCTCTAGGCATTCCGAGGCAGCCGCCTCGAAATCGGAGTCCTTGGAGCAATTCCTACGGAGTCTGAGTAGCTCTCCGTAGGGGATGCTGTTTTTCAGCTGGGTGGGATGGCTGCTGCTGGCAAAGAGTGTGGAATTGCCAGCAGTGTCTTTTCTGTATAGATTAGTGTGCAGATGATTTCCCTCAATGTACATTTTCAGATCTAAGTACTCAGTTGCCTCCGGACTGACCGAGCCAGAAAAGTGTAGATTGAGGTTGTTGTTGTTAAGAAGTTTAATAAATTCCTCAGCAGTTTCCACCCCTCCATTCCAGACGATAAACAAATCGTCAATATGACGATGCCAGCATATCACATGCCCTGTATCTGTCCCAACTGTGCAGCTCCTGGGTACCTGCTCCTCCCACCAGCCGACGAACAAGTTCGCGTAGCTGGGGGCGAAGCAGGTACCCATGGCTGTCCCTGATGTTTGACAGAATTCAATGAACTCTATAATCATTTCATTATGCCTAGCGTATTTCATTTGGCGATGTTCCAAGGCATGCTTGATAGCTTCGAGACCTTACCTATGGTCTATACAGGTATAAAGACTAGTTATGTCTAAAACCATAAGCAGGTACCCAGGGTCCCATGTTAGCTCCTGGATCTTGATCAAAAAGTCTTTAGTATCCCTTATATAGGATTTTAGCTTTGTTGCTAGGGGAAACAAGATGTTGTCAACAAAGCGTGACATGTTCTCAGTCAAGCTGCCAATGGAGGATATTATTGGACGGCCAGGGGGATGTTCCATGTTCTTATGAAGTTTGGGGAGATGGTAAAAAGTCGGTAACATGGGGGTGTGGTTCCTTGGGAAGAGATTCTCATCTTTGCCAAGCATGTTGAGGTTGTACCATTTTTGTATTAATGCATCATAATGCGTGATGCTTGTTTGGTACACCGAGTTAGTGCATTCCCTATAAAAGTTTCTGTCTGCCAGTTGCCTCAATGCTTCGGCTTTATATTGGTCTCTGCTCATCAAGACCACATTACCCCCTTTATCCGAGGGCTTGATCACCAGGGTTTTATCGTTGATCAAACCTCTCAGAGCTTGGCGTTGAGCTTCGGTGATATTCCTCTCTGAAGTTGGATGTTCCGATTGTCTATACATAACCAGGTCTCTTTTCATGGCTTCCATGAAGACGTCCACTGCGTCCCATGGTGTTTGTGGTACAAAGGTCGAGGTGGGTTTGAACAAGCTTTCCTCTCTTTCTTGCTCTACCCCTTGGAGGACAGCTCGTTGAGCAATGGTTAGACTTTCCAGTTCATTTTCTGAGTCTCGTTCTAATTGCAAGTCCTCGAGTGCCTCAATGGCTGGTAGATCTTTGCTGCTAAGTACATCCATTTCATTCACTCTAGTGCCTTTCTTAGTACTGTTTTTTAAGTGCGGGCGCAGTTTAAAGTGTTTATGGAGCTTCAGCTTTCTAGTGAATCGAAACAAGTCAATTCTTGTCTGTGTATACTCGAGGTCATTGGTAGGACAGAATGTAAGACCAAGGCTTAAGACTTCAGTTTCTGCTTCCGTTAGTTTCTTAGATGTTAAGTTTACTACAGTCAGACTATCCTGACCGGCATTGGCTTGGAAATTAGCATTTATTGAGTCATTCATTGCTTCTTGTTCGCCTGGCGGGTCGTCCATTGGGAGGTTCTCGCATTTCCTCTGCCTCCTCTTGCCGCCGCCTGCCCTCCTCGTCCTCCTCTGGTTGGTGTTGGTGTGGCATCGCCAGTAGGTAGTTATAGTTAGGATTATTTTCAATAGGGAAATCGCAACATTCTATTGTGAATAACTTTGGCGCCAGTTGACGAATCTGCCTGAAAATTTCCTCAAATTTGCCTCGCGGAGCTCCAGTCCTTCCTTGAAAGTTTGGGGGGGATTTGTCAAGCAGGGGCCGAGAAAAAAGGGGGGTCCCAAAACGTGATTTCCCCATGTTAATTTCCATAGGGCGGTCGAACTCACTTTTAGCCCGAACGACTGAATGGATTTCCACCAAACTTGGCAAAATTGTAGGGACTGGTAGCCCGATGTGCCTTTGCTATGTCTCAAGATATGTGCTCCAGTGGTTTTTGAGTAATTTAGGTTAAAAAAAAATATATATCTATAGGCGCGCCCCGGTAAGCGCACCGGGGCGCGTACCGGGCGCGCTACGCGACCTGCGTGCGGAAAGCTGATTGGCTCTCGGGTGTCTGTAAACATTCCAAACAGTCCGGAGCGGCCGCCATCTTGTGTCTCGGTAGGATCGAGACACAAGAGGTGGCTAAAACAAAGGGGGAATTGACCATAATGGGGCAGAGTAGACCCCCCTTGACCCCGTAGGTTTGATGTGGGGGCCATAAAAGGTCCGCGGGGGGAGCGCCCGGTACGCGCACCGGGGAGCGTACCGGGGAGCGTACCACAGGGAAAAAGAATGACAGTTTTAAAAAAAAGTAGCTGTTTTAAAAAAAATGTCTTTTTTTAATATATATATATATATATACATACACATACATATATAAAAATGCATATGCATACATATGCATATATGTGTATATGTGTGCGTGTAGAGAGAGGTAGAGAGGTAGAGGTGTAGAGGTAGAGAGGTAGAGGTAGAGAGGTAGCGGTAGAGAGGTAGAGACTAGTAAAGAGAGAAGTAGAGAGAGGGAGAGAGGTAGAGAGTAGAGAGTGAGTAATAGAGAGTAGAGAGTGAGTAGTAGAGAGTAGTAGAGAGCAGTAGAGAGAGTAGCAGAAAGTGAGTAGTAGAGAGTAGTAGAGTGAATAATAGAGTGAGTAGTAGAGAGTAGTAGAGAGTGAGTAGTAGAGAGTAGTAGAGAGTAAGTAGTAGAGTGAGTAGTAGAGAGCAGTAGAGAGTGAGTAGTAGAGAGTAGTAAAGAGTGAGTAGTAGAGAGTGAGTAGTAGAGAGTGGGTAGTAGAGAGTAGTAGAGAGTGAGTAGCAGAGAGAATAGTAGAGAGTAGTAGAGAGTGAGTAGTAGAGTGAGTAGAGAGTGAGTAGTAGTGTGAGTAGTAGAGACTAGTAGAGAGAGACTAGTAGAGAGTGAGTAGTAGAGAGTAGTAGAGAGAGAGTAGTAGAGAGGGAGTAGTAGAGAGTAGTAGAGAGTGAGAAGTAGAGAGTGAGTAGTAGAGAGTAGTAGTGAGTAGTAAAGAGTGAGTAGTAGAGAGAGAGTAGTAGAGAGTGAGTAGTAGAGAGTAGTAGATAGTGAGTAGTAGGGAGTAGTGAGTAGGGAGTAGTAGGGAGTGAGTAGTAGAGAGAGAGTAGTAGAGAGTAGTAGAGTAGTAGAGAATGAGTAGTAGAGAGTGAGTATTTGAGAGTAGTGGAGTAGGAGAGAGTAAGTAGTAGAGAGTAGTGGAGAATATTCCAAAGTTTGGCACAGCACCACTTGCACAATGAGTCCAATCAAATCATATCACTTAGAGTCCTTATTGAAGCGCTGAATCTTGGTGAATATTCAAATGCTTTTATTTTCCTTAAGTTTATGTACCACAGCCAGCCGGAACGTTTCGTTCTGTACAACAGAACTTCTTTAGGGCGTTCTTATTTCCTTCAAGTTATGTCGGTATCCTGTTGTCATATAACTAGATATTTCTTCCAAATGTTAGACGAGACGTAAGTACATTCTTATTCAAAGTGACTAGGTATCAATTTTACCCACACAATTCGGGCAGACTTGAGTAATTTATAGCATCCTCAAAGTTAGTCTTTCAAAAATTCCAAAGTATAGGACATGATAATCCAAATCCAAATGTTTCTCAAGAAAAGTCATTTTCAATCGTTCGGAATATCGGTGTTTGGGCAGATATGACCCAGGGACCCCCAGTATGCAAGAGGAATTAGTCCCCCCTCTGCAAACGTGCCAGTGGCCTGCATTGCAGAGAGGTGTAAAAAGGGTGTGGCCTCATTACACCTCTCTGCAATGCAGCCCCCTGGCGCATACCGGAGGCTCCTGGTGGGCTAGTTGGCCCCCAGGGATCCCCAGTATGCAAGGGGAATTAGTTCCCCCTCTGCAAACGCGGCAGAGGGCTGCGTTGCAGAGAAGTGTAAAAAGGGGCATAGCCTTATTACACCTCTGCAATGCAGCCCCCTGGCGCATACTGGAGGTTCCAGGTGGGCTAGTTGGCCCCCAGGGGCCCCCAGTATGCAAGGGGAATTAGTTCCCCCTCTTTAAACATGCACGGGGGCTGCGTTGCAGAGGTGTAAAAAGGGTTGTGGCTTCATTACACCTCTCTGCAATGCAGTCCCCTGGCGCATACTGGAGATTCCTGGTGGGCTTTCAGGTCTTATATAGTTAGGAATTAGCATTAAAAAAAACCTTCGAAATTCAATGAAAAAACCATAGGTTTCACACCAGTTATAGTTAGGAATTAGCATTTAAAAAACCTATGAAATTCACTGAAAAAACCATAGGTTTCACACCAGTTATAGTTAGGAATTAGCATTTAAAAAACCTATTAAATTCACTGAAAAAACCATATGTTTCACACCAGTTATAGTTAGCTGAAAATTTTACTGACATAAAACCATTGAAATTCCCACGTTATAGTTAGTTGGACTCACTATAACTTGCGCGCCTGCAATGCACTGCTGATGACGTCACATATTACACCACTCATGACATGGTCAGTGACATCACTCATGACATCACTGATGACACCATCCTTGTGACAGAGTGACAGACCTCCTTTGGGTGTAATGTAACCCTTGAAACACATATTCAAAAATAGAAAAAAAATTGAGATACCCATACCAGTTACAACAACCAATTCAGTAATTCCACCATTTATATACACATCCTCTCATTCAGCAACAGTTCTATATAGTCACTCATACATATACTCACTCATCATATATATATATTCACTGAAAAAACCATAGGTTTTAGCCCATATATAGTTAGGGATTAGCATTTACAAAACCTTAATTTACTCGCACAAAACCATAGAAATTCGCATATATAGTTAGATGCATTAACTATATATCGCGCACCCGCAACCCACTGCTGTTGATGTCACATATTACATCATTCATGACATGGTCAGTGACATCACTGATGACATCACTGATGACATCTCAAATGACATCACTGATGACATCTCAAATGACATCACTGATGACATCACTGATAAAATCACTGATAACATCTCATTTGTCATTACTGATCACATCACTGATCATATCATTCATATGATAATACGATCAACCTCTTCAGACTCTAATATAACCTTAGATACAATCAGTGTAAACAGACTCTCACAGACTGTCACTCATCCATGGAGTTACTCACACACCTAGTCAGTCATGCAAAGAATCAATCACACCTCCATTTCCTCAACTATACAGTTATACACACCTTACTTAATCAAACATATACTAACACATATTTACTCTCTTATACAATCCCTGATACAAGTTCACAATGATCCATACAGCCACTCACACATTCCCTGGCTCTGATGCACAGTTATTTATATATGTCAACTCTTACATGTACTGTGTTTTACATATGTACCTACTTTGACATGTAGCACTGAGAAATCCAATTACTCACCAATGCACTCATGCAGATAGTCAACCGCCCATACAGCTGTTTCCACATGCACTTTAGAACCCATACATCTACTGAATCAACTGCTCACACATCTATGCACAGAGTCACACACCTCCCAGCCACCCCCACACACAAACTCACTCTCCCATACAAATATTTGGGCAACCAATCAATAACCCATATAGTTACTCATATAGCTACTGATCAACACATGCAGCAGTTTACAGAACTACAGTAATAATGATGCACAAATGAAGACAGTTTAGTCACTAACCCATACACTCAGTGAGACACATTTAATCATTCTCTCGTACAGTCAGTCATGCACCTACTAAATCCTTCATCCAAACACTTATACATCCACTCATTCTTCAATATGTAAGACATATTTTAACTTTACAGAAACATACAGTCACTGGATGTTGTCATTTGAGATGTCATCAGTGATGTCATTTGAGATGTCATCAGTGATGTCATCAGTGATGTCACTGACCATGTCATGAATTATGTAATATGTGACATCATCAGCAGTGGGTTGCGGGTGCGCGATATATAGTTATTGCATCTAACTATATATGCGAATTTCTATGGTTTTGTGCGAGTAAATTAAGGTTTTGTAAATGCTAATCCCTAACTATATATGGGCTAAAACCTATGGTTTTTTCAGTGAATTTCAATGGTTTTTTAATAGCAAATATCAAAAGCTGTCAAATGTCAAGTACGTGATAGGTAAAAACATTTTCGTGTTTATGCACGCTGATGTGCTTTGAACGCTGCCCCCCCCCTCTTTTCTCTTAGTAGTACTCTCTCTTTGCAGATAGTGAAGGGTAGTTAACGCAGGCCTTTGCCCCCGTTGTAATCCGTCGTGCCTGCTTGTCTCTCCATTTGATTGATTGTTATCCAAGCATTTACTGTTTTAGAATTGATTTTCTTTGGTTCATTCTCTATTTACAAACAAGCACAAAGTCGCAATACTCTGTTTAGTCTTTGCAGATAGTGAAAAATCGTGTAAAAAAACAAAAGTAATCGAGCAAAATCAGTAGGCCACTAATGGGATCTCTTTTTGACCTCGCTAAAATAGAAACATTAGGAACAACCCTTCATGAGAAATACGAAACTAGTGAGATGAACTGAGCTCCACACCATGATGGCTGCAAGACAGCTCTGCTCCGCCACCCACCCCGCCCAAAATATCTGACCCCATCCTCGAGATACATCTGGTCCCCCTTGATACATCCATGAGGAATAGAATGCAATTTACTTGTACGGAACAACCTACCAAGTTTGTTATTCACTTTCTTAACCGAATGGTTTAAAGCTGACACCGAATTAGCCTCCCGCCATACCTTCCGCGGAATCATATGGGACCATGCAATCGTGCACCCCGGGACCCTTCTCGCCAACCAACTTACTGTGGATAGTATCAATTCGAGAAGTACTCGTCGACCAGTGGTCACCAAATCATTTCCCCCAAGATGCACTATGATTACAGATGGTGGTGACCTTGTCCGCCCTAACAAACCCTCCATAAAAGTTTGAAACTGGTCAATACAGAGCCCGCCCCTTCCGTGGAAGGTCACCCTGTACCCGTATTCCCCAGCCATGTGAACCATGTCACCTGCTTTGAATACGTCTGCGGCACGCCTCACGTATGAGTGGCCCACAACCCACACCACTCTTTCCTCAGCCGGTGATCTTTGACCGCTGGTTCCCAGGTGTCGGGTCGACTGCACAGTCCGCCCCGCCTCGTAAGCTCGCGAAACTGTAAACCAAACAAAAGACAAGAAGCGTGAGTGCATGACATTAGCTTCACAACATGTGCAACCGCACATACCTCTTATAATAATTTGAGGACCAACGTCCCAACCTTTTCACTTTTTCCACACTCAAACCCCTGGCTGTAGCCTCCGTAGCAGCCCCTATCCGGAAAGAGTGGGTCCCAAAATCGCACGGGTTCAAGCCCGCAGCTGCAATTGCCATTGTTAGCACCCGCTGAAACTGAAACCTAGTCAGCGGGGTGGCGTCGGCGTGCCTCAGCAAGCTTCCCCCCCCCATGATGCCGATCTCTGCGCTAAATACTCCTCAACGCATGTTACCGGGCACATGGGGGATCCCGGAATCCGCTGGACTACCACACTGTCCCCGATCGCACCCTGATCGGTCTTGGACCTGGCAAATGAGACTACCATTGTCTCTCCCTTAATTTGAATGTGCTCTCGGCACAGACCCCCCCCGTATCCTGCTTGTTCCTTGCTACCAGTTCGCCAACCCGCATAGCCCCATGGAATGCTAATGCAAAAGCGGCCCGGAATAGCACTGTCTCTGATTGAGATGAACATGTCGCAGGGAGTACGGACAGTAACTGGGCCAACCTTTCCAGACCTATCGGGTGCCTCTCATCCACTCTGCGACCCTCAAGGCGTTGCCACCCACGCAGTGCCTTTTGTACTAGAAAAGACGATGTGGGGTCCTGGATGCCATGAGCCCGTGCCATGAAAGAGATGGCGGCTCTGTGCCTATTGGCCGTAGCCACTGATTTGCCTGCCTGATGTAAAGATAACAGAAAGTTCAGGACATACTCCTCTTGGCCCCAAAGCTCCCCCCTTGCTGAACCCAAAAAGGACCAATAAGAACGGAACGCCCCTTCATATGCCTTCCTTGTCCTGGGTGCTAGACTCTCTCCCACGAGGTTTTGTAATCCGGGGCACCGAGAGACCAGAGAGCTTCGGGAAATGGTGCCGCTACCGGGTCCGCTGAGGGCAGAAAACCCCAGAAGGCCTGCATATGGGAACGAGAAAGTGCATCAGCTGCCTGATTTAGTACCCCTGGCACGTGTCTCGCCCTAAAGTGGACGTTTAGTCTCATACACAGTAGAACAATTTCCTTCAACAATCTCAAGATCCATTTGCAGCGGGCTGCCTGACTATTGATACACTCAACCACGGTCATATTATCAGACCAGAATACCACAGAGCGATCCCGAAACCCCTCAGGCCATGTTTCTAAGGCCACCAGAATAGGGAACAGTTCGAGAAACCCAATGTTACCTGTCAGTCCACTCTCGTGCCACCATGCCGGCCAGGTTCGTGCTGACCAATGATCACCAAAGATGGCGCCAAAGCCCACACTCCCTGCCGAGTCAGTCCACAACCCCAGCTCCTCGGAGGAAACTGCTGGTTTGTTCCACACGACACGGCCGTTGAAATCCACCAGGAAGGCCAACCATATGCGCATGTCCTGGCGAACCTCTGCCGAGAGCCTTGTGCGGTGGTGCCCTTCCCTAAGGCCAACCATGGCTTGAGCAATAGAGCGGGAAAAGGGGCGAGCCATCGGTATAACTCTAAGGGCAAAGTTCAGCTGACCCACAACCTGCTGCAACTGATGCAAATTCACTTTCGTCTTGCTAATACATGTTTCAAGCAATGCTTTAAATTTCGTTACCTTTTCCTTAGGCAAACGGAAGCACCCCTCTTCGGAATCAAGCTCTATTCCAAGAAACTCGAGCGAAGTAGCCGGGCCCACTGTCTTACCTGGTGCCAATGGCACGCCAAAGTGTCTCATGAGATCACAAAATGCATTCAAAGCCTGTGCACATTCTATGTCCCTGGTTGCCCCCAGGAATAGAAAATCGTCAAGATAATGCATAACATGTGTAAACCCCGTTGCTCTTGTGAACGCCCATTGCAAAAAACTACTGAATTTCTCAAAATACGCACAAGATATGGAGCAACCCATTGGCATACATTTATCCATGTAATAGCGTCCCTGAAACATGAAACCAAGGAGACGCTGATCATCTGGGTGTACCGGGAGCAACCGGAACGCTGACTCAATGTCTGATTTGGCCATCAGCGCTCCGGGCCCCAGGCGATTCAAAATGGCGACGGCCTCATCAAAAGATGCGTACCGCACCGAACAAACTCCCGGGTCAATCGCATCGTTCACCGAAAGACCCCTTGGAGCTGACAAATTATGAATCAACCGGAATTCCCCTGGATCCTTTTTGGGGACCACTCCCAGAGGCGAACAAACAAAATTCGCAACTGGCGGCATGTCATATGGTCCAGTAACCCGACCTCGGGCCACCTCTTTCCCAATTTTTGCCTGTACCACTGCTGTATTCTGCTGAACCGACAGTTGGTTCCTACATTGTGCTTTACCCTGAAAATCCCCTGCCGGGATGCGGAAACCATACGAAAAACCATCTCGCAACACCCCAGCGGAGACATGATCCGGGTATTCATTCAGCCAAGGAATCAGTGCCATGATATCAACCGGGGTAGGTAGAGGCGCCCCTCGGACTATTTCAGACCTGTTTGGCGCCTCCTCTACCTCCCATATCGCCAGTCTTGGCTCTGCACATAGTCTCGGGGTGCGAGGAATGCCCGCACCCTGCACATTCATGCCTGAACTTGCAAGACCCCTGTGGCCTAGTACATTTGCCTCTGTTAAAGCTCCAGCAGACCCCTTTTTTACCTGAGTTGCCATTATTCCTTGTGTTCTGATCATTGCTTGATCCCGCCCGAAAGGGCGCCCCTGACGAATGGCGGGAAGACTCGACCCCGTTTCCCCCCAAAGATGGCGACTTCGCCGTGCCTGACCTCTCCATTTTCTGCCAGGAAATGGAATCGAAACAATCCCACGTCAGGGATGAATCGTGCTCCTTGGACTTTTGAAAAATGCTATCGTAACAAAACCATTGACTTCCCCCATATGTTTCAGAAAATTCCATGATACGTGTCTGATACACGGCTAATTCCACCAATAATTCGGGCCTACGTTCCCCCATGATTGCAGTGAACATTCCAAACGCTCTGCCCCAATTACCTATCGATTCATCGACTCTGAAACTGGCCATTTTGGCGCGCCATACACTTGGATGCAAAAACTCTTTTTGATTTTTTACATGCTCAATCTCATAGTGATCGGTCAACAAGGAAAACATGTTTACATATTTATCCGCCCATATCCTTTCCTTTACCTCAATCGGGATATGCTGAACAACTTTTTCCCTCCTCGAAGGTACCGATCCCTCCCCCGCCATCAGCAATGGCTGCTTACCTGAACCGGTAACTGTGACCGTAGTCCCTGCCGAACCAACGCCCGATACTGGTTGTTCCACGGGAAACAAAAGGACACGGTGCCTTCGCAGCATCTTTCGATTGCCGCAACTGCTTCATTATCGCCCTGGCTTCTTCAGCCATGGCCCCTTCGTTCTCTTTGCCCAACCATGCCGCCAACTGGGCAGCCAGCTCAGGAGGCATATCCTCCCCGTTCACAGGAGTGATCACCACAGGGATTGGTTGCCCCGCGTTCGGGACCGGAATCGGGGCCTCGATTGGGGTGACCGGGTGCGTCGGAGGTGCTTCGGGAACCGGGGCATCCCCACCCGACGCTCCCCTCTTGGCCCTTCTACCTCTCCCGTTAGGGACCACTCCCGGCAATGCTGGTCCGATGACTCTCTTTGGTCCCCCCGCACCATTCATTGCCGCCATCTGCTTTTTCATGTCCGCCATGTCTTTCATCAGCATACGGAGCATCTGGTCGGTCCCGACCCTCTTTCCGACCTTCTTGCTTGGCATCGTCCACGTATACTCCTCAAGGTCCTAAGCCAGGAAGCTCCGAACTCACTGAAAGAAGAAACACAAGATTAAATTCTCAAAATTGGCTCTTCGTTCCGTCTCGAGCTCACGTGCAACGGGGAGGTGCAGCTTCAGAGCACAGGAACAAGAGGATGCTTCCTTGGCTTGTTGCTCCTTTTATCCTTCTTCGGGCGGGCGTGGACCCTCCTCCAATCCGCCTCCGGGGCGTGGCCAGCGGTGTAGGTGTCTAGGACAACCCCCTCTTGGGTGGGAAAAGGCGCGCCCCGGCTACGCCGCTTCGGGCATACCAGCCGAGACTCGCCTCCCGCCCAAAATGGCTTCCCGGGGGATCGGGGCACTCCACCATACGTTCGGGGGGACCGAGTGGTCGCCCCTTTCCATGATGGCTGCAAGACAGCTCTGCTCCGCCACCCACCCCGCCCAAAATAACGATAAACTCTATGCAAATATTATAAATATATACAACACACCAGCAAAGTAACAGGGTAAAACATTTTATTAAATAACTATTTACATAACTATTTTATACTTTTTGTTGCCTGATCCGGCTAGCTCAATCGATCGAGCATGAAACTCATGCACTCTGATAGCAAGCGTTGCTGCTGATGCTATGCAGACAAAAACTGGTTTTCAGTTTGTACATTCTTCAAGATTTTTCCATCCAAGGCTGGTTGAGAGTTTGTAGAACGATGGCTTCAGATTTTCAACATACGGTGTGGAGCGGCGGGGAGGGGGCGCTTGGCTCCTGCCCCCTCCCCAAGTCCTGTTGCCCTGGTGTGGCCTAAGATCACCCCCGACATAGGCGGCCGACTCCCGGGGTCCGGCGGAACTTTTTGCCTTTTGATGACTCTTCCATTCTGGACCTTGTCCCACAATCCGTTTGACCTGAAGACACGCTGTAGTAGGGCGCCCCTTTACCGTTTCAGTTGCCATTCCGCCCGCTTTTGCTACCCTGTGCCTCTTCCGCCATTCAGCTGTTTACCGCCCGCTCTTGCGACTACAGCATCTCGCTCACCATGTAGTTGAGTTGCTCCCGCTCTTACGATACAGCGATAGGCGGCTGCCACAGGACTCTCAAAATGGCGGCCGGCTCTTCAGATTTGGGCGTGGTCCACTAAAATGGCCCTGGGACACCTTGGAAATCGGACGCTTGTCTGCTAGGGCTTGGGCCCCATTCTCAAAAGCGTCCACTGAGCCTTGAAGATTCTACAAAAGTCTTGGGGGCCCCCGACTCCCGCAGGCTTCTGGTGGGGAGCGGCTGCCATGATTGCTCGTGGAATGGCCACGACTGAGCTACGAGATGGTGGTGCTCTCATGCTGTGCATAATAGCAATTATAACAGTTACAACATGCTGATGCCAGCTTCAGTCTGAAACATCCAGAAACACTGTAGACTACCAATTCGATCAGTTCCGGTAGCGCCCCAACGTGACCCGGTAGGGAAGAACTTGCCCTCCCCTCTTTGACTGATGGTTCTTGTTGCCTGTCCCTTCTGTTGTCATTTAACAGAACTTTTTAGACTGCTGAAAGGGGTTGTGTTCCGACCGCTGGTTGGTGGAGACATTTTGACTATATTCTGGACCTACGTTGTCGCGTAATGCGTTATATGACACGCCGCGTTAGCGCACCCGGAAGTGCTCCGGTGCGCGAAGCGCAGCTTCCCGAAAGCGATCCGGGGCGCGGCGCGCAGTGCGTAACGTAAGCATAACAGGTCATGTGACTTGTTAATAAAACTTTTCATTGGTTCATTTTACTTTTGTTATTCTAATGATGAAAGGCTTGGTCATATGACCTAAGAATTACGCTTTTTATTGCTTTCGAACATTATTTTTCTTAAACATATATGTTATAATGTTCCAGGCTAATGTAGTTTCCCGGAAAATTTACAACTGTCCTGCAAGTAAAATATATTCCTTTTTCTAGCAAAAGGGCGTTTCTTCGTCCCATGACGGAGCCGTTGAGCAAAAGATGCTCGGCCTGCTGTCTTAGTCGCCGATACGCCTGAATATCAGATTCTTATCGATCACTTTATGTTGCAGGAGTAGAAAACACAACAGCCCTTGACCATTTATCTTTACTGCGTTCCTGCGTATTATACCTTTTATCCGTCATGTAATTGGACTGCTTTATTTCACTTGCCTTTTACTGATTCGAAAACAGTGACTAAAATTAAAAACTTTACCAATGTAAATACTACTACCATGTTTTGTTTTAAAAACTTTTATTGTGAAAATGTCAGTATACAAATACGGGCCTATAACCACGTGGGCCGGCCACGGAGCAAACTGGAATCGTATATGATGAGGAGACATTTACACTGTAGAGGAACGTAACGAGCGGGCCATTAGGTTGCAAGAACTTAGGTGTCTAACAGTTGCGGAATTGGTGGACGTACATTTTGTAATTAAAATACGACAGGGCCACTTACAATAAAATTTTCTAGATATACATTTGCGGGCAAGTACCATGGGTGACGTTAATTCGAACTTTCAATAGTACAGTAATCAATAACACATCAGAACTTAATATCAATAAGGATGTCGAAATATTCAATCAATTCTCGTCCCCGCCCGCCATGTGCTTCAAAACTGCATACGTATCTCGTGATATCAAGGTTGAGCAACCAATACACAACAAGGAGTTACGAGTCCCATTTATACCGGCGCCATTTTGGGCGAGGCCGGGCAGGTCCAGGATATAGTCAAAATGTCTCCACCAACCAGCGGTCGGACCAGAACCCCTTTCGGCAGTCAAAAAAGGTTCAGTTAAATGACAACAGAAGAGATAGGCAACAAGAACCATCAGTCAAAAGAGGGGAGGACAAGATTAGCGCGTGGACACGCCGGTGTGCGTAACTCAGCGCTTTATAAATGTCCCTATTATTATTATCTGAAGCCATTGTTCTACAAACTCTCAACCAGCCTTGGATGGAAAAATCCTGAAGAATGTACAAACTGAAAACCAGTTTTTGTCTGTATAGCATCAGCAGCAACGCTTGAGTCAGCTTTGTGTGAAGCCGCCATTTTGATTCAATCAATAGCGTCCCCCTGCACACATTCAGGGACCTGGTCGTGTCTTCAGGTCAAACGGATTGTGGGACAAGATGCAGAAAGGAAAAGGAAAAAAGTTCCGCCGGACCCCGGGAGCCGGCCGCCTATGTCATGGGCGATCTTTGGCCACACCAGGGCAATAGTGAAGCTGCAGCAGGTGCAAATAATCTTCAGACAGTGTTACAAGCGCTGCTCAGACCTCTCAACTATGACACCACCTCCGTGCCATCCGGATCTTGGCGCCTTGTGCTGGTTCCGGCCTATTCACACATCGGTCCGCTACTGACACCACCTCATAGGCCAACGGGGCACCCCACGCCGACTTTCGGCGCAGCATTGTAGGATGGCCACACCAGTGCGGCAACTTGCTAGACACCACCTCGGTGCCATCCAGATCTCGGTGCGTTGTGCTGCCTTTGGCCTACTGTAGCCGCAAGTGCGGACGCAACTCAGCTGGATAGCGAGTGAAACACCAAGGGGCGCCCCACTGCAGCCGAGGAGCCTCCATCTTGGGGGCGACGCACAGCATCACATTGCTTTCCAATGCAGTCAGATCCTCAAACAGCACCCACTGACTGACGCGACCTCACAGGCCAACGGGGTGCCCCACGCCGACTTTCGGCGCAGCATTGTAGGATGGCCACACCAGTGCGGCAACTTGCTGAACACCACCTCGGTGCCATCCGGATCTTGGCGCGTTGTGCTGCCTTCAGCCTATTCGCACATCGGTCCGCTACTGACGCCGCCTCACGTGCCAACGGATTTTCTACGCTTTTTATAGCAGCGCGTAACGTAAGCATAACAGGTCATGTGACTTGTTTATAAAACTTTTCATTGGTTCATTTTACTTTTGGTTTCCTAATGATGGAAGGCTTGATCATATGACCTAAAAATAACACTTTTCATTGGATTAAAAGATTTTTTTTTTCCCAAACGATGAAAGCCCCACCTTGTTTCTGGATGTTTCAGACTGAAGCTGGCGTCAGCATGAGAGCACCACCATCTCGTGGCTCCGTCGTGGTCATTCCGCGAGCAATCATGGCAGCCGCTCCCCACCGGAAGCCTGCAGGAGTCGGGGGCCCACAAGACTTTTGTAAAATCTTCAAGGCTCAGGGGACATCCGAGTTCCAAGGTGTCCCAGGGCCATTTTAGTGGACCAGGCCCAAATCTGAAAAGCCGTTCACCATTTTGAGAGTCCTGTGGCAGCCGCCTATCGCTGCACCGCAAGAGTGGGCGCAACTCAATTACATGGTAAGCGAGACGCTGTAGCCGCAAGAGCGGGCGATAAACAGCTGAATGGAGGATGAGGCACAGTGTAGCAAAAGCGGGCGGAATGGCAACTGAAACGGTAAAGGGGCGCCCCAGTACAGCAGACGAGCCTCCACCTGGGGAGGCCCGTTCACGCCGCCTCCCCCCCCCCCCCCGGGGCGCCCCACGCCGTTTTTCGGAGCAGCATTGTAGGATGCCAAAACCAGTGCGGCAACTTACTGGACATCACCTGGGTGCCATCCACATCTCAGCGCGTTCTGCTGCCTTGGGACTATTTGCACAACAGACCGCTACTGACAAGGCCTCCCCCCGCACCTCCCGGGACGCCCCACGCCGTTTTTCGGAGCTGCATTGTAGGATACCAAAAACCAGTGCGGCACCCAGGTAACATCACCTGGGTGCCGTCCAGAACTCAGCACGTTGTGCTGCCTTGGGACTATTCGCACAAAACACAGCTACTGACCATTGTTGCTTCTTTTTTTTAAAATGTTTAAATGTATTTACTGTTTTTGTTGCGTTCTATATATTTATAAGTTATTAAATTGTTATAATCCTACTACTTTGTTGGAGTGCTATATATTTTTAATGTGGCACATAATTGTAAAAACTTTGATGTACAAAGAGGCATCCCTGGAATCTTCCGCTTCAGGCTCGGACCCACACACCCTCACAGTGAGAATCCCCTCCCCAAGCACAATACAGGATGGTTATCAGATAGTAGGAACGCGTGTGGTGTGACGGATCTCATCGGGTGGGGGCCTTGATCTACTGTAACTCCTTTGAAGAGGGGTGATTCTCTACAGCTGGGGCCATAAACTACATCTGCAGGGCTAGGTGATAGCCTGGGACCGGTCTGGACAATCGGACACAGGGAAGAGGAGTGTCAGAGGGTGCGGTAGTGAATAGGGTGAAAGGGAGGTGTCGGGCGGGCACAGGGTGTGATTCTCAGAGAAGAACAGCGCAGATGGGAGGAGGTTTCTGGCCCATGCATGAGAGAGAGAGCGGGGGTGACCAGTGCATGGGGGAGATGCTTGCGAGGGTGGGGATCCATGCTGAGGATCGGCGGCGTGCAGAGAGTGGGTCTGGTCAAGGCATCTAAAATGGCTGCCGTGCTCAACAAAAGTGTGGCATTGCAAAAAAGGTAAGATGGCGCAGACAATGTTTATCAATAAGGATTAATTTATAACAATTATTTTTAACAAAATATTTACTCGCAGTGACAAAATGGCGGTCAACAGTTCCTGATTTCCATCGAATGGAACGTTAACAGACGTCACGCAGCAACAAACAAAAAAACGCTCACGAACAGCGCAGATGGGAGGACGTTTCTGGCCCATGCATGAGAGAGAGAGCAGGGGTGACCAGTGCGTGGGGGAGATGCTTGTGAGGGTGGGGAGCCATGCTGAGGATCGGCGGCATGCAGAGAGTGGGTCTGGTCAAGGCATCTAAAATGGCTGCCGTGCTCAACAAAAGTGTGGCATTGCAAAAACGGCAAGATGGCGCAGACAATGTTTATCAATAAGGATTAATTTATAACAAATATTTTTAACAAAATATTTACTCGCAGTGACAAAATGGCGGTCAACAGTTCCTGATTTCCATCGAATCGAACGTTAACAGACGTCACGCAGCAAAAAAAAAAAAACGCTCACGCACAGCCGCTGGAACACATGTATCAACATATATGAGCCTCCTCAGCCACCCTCAGAAAACATAAGGGGTCAGGATACGTCTCCCGTACCCCCTTATACCTAGTAATTTAATTAAATCGAAACACAAAATGGCGAATTCACGTTTCGCTACCAGTTTGCGACCCGGTTCGCGAACCGAGAAAATCAAATTTTTATTATTTGCCCCACGGGACCCTTTAATAACCCCAACATCATTCCTAGGGGGTCAAGAGGGATCTACCTTGCCCCCTTTCATTAAATTACCCCTTCGTTTTTCTCCTCCTCTTGTTTCTCGATCCTACCGAGAGACAAGATGGCGGCCGCACCGGACTGTTTAGAATGTTGACAGACACCGGAGAGCCAATCAGCTTCGCTACGCAAAGCTCAGTTACGCGAAAAGTACGCGATCTGGTGCGCTATCTGGGACGCTGTCACAGATATATCTGTTTTTTTAAACGTTAATTTCTCAAAATCCACTGGAGCACATATATTGAGACCCAGCAAAGGCACATCGGGATAACAGTCCCTATAATTTTGCCAAGTTTTGTGTAAATCCATTCAGCCGTTCGAGCTAAAAGTGAGGCCAAAGGCCCTAAGGAAAAATGAATGGGAAAAACGCGTTTTGGGACCCCCCTTTATTCTCGGCCCCCCTTGACGAAACCCCCCCAAATTTTTAGGGGCTGATCAGAAACAAAATGTGCCATTTTCCTGAAAATTTCAGCCGATTCCCTCCACAAACGCCAAAGTTATTAGACATAGAATTTTCAAAAGTTCCATAGAGAAAAAATCCTAACTATATATACCTACTGGCGACCACCAGTAGGTTATATATATATATATATATATATATATATATATATATATATATATATATATATATATATATATATATATATATATATATATATATATATATATATATATATATATATATATATATATATATATATATATATATATATATATGTTACAGTTAGAACCTATTTTCCATAGGAAATCTGCAACATTCAATTTGGAATAACTTTGGCGCCGGTTGACGAATCTTCGCAAAATTCTCGAAACTAATGGCCAGCTCTAGCAAAGAGGTAGTCCTTGGTTCAGACTCGTGCCATTTGCTTAAATGGTGTAAATCTGTTCAGTAGTTCCTGAGAAAATGACATTTAAAAGTACATATATAATAAAATGGCCGCGCAGGATCCGCGCAACCTAAGCGCACACTGCCGTGCACAAGCTGTATTCTAATTGGGTGTCAACACTCCAAATCAGGAAGTGTTGGCAGCCACCTTGTGCCTCGGTAGAACCGAGGCACAAGAAACCTATAAAAAAAACGCGCAAAACGCGAAAAGGAGGAAGGGCTCAGCGGCCGCTCCCACTCGCTCCCTGCCTGTCCAAAGAAAGTGCCTCGGCGTTTTCCTAGCGCCTGGTATCGTTTACATTGATTTATTTATTTATCTGTGCTCCTACGTAGCGGGAAAATAAATAATTAATTTGCGCTTAACTTCTTTGATTTATTTATTTATCTGTGCTCCCACGTAGCGGTAAAATAATTAATTAATCTGAGCTTAACTTAATTTAAGCATTTCAGAACGACGACTGTGCCCCTGATTTGTCCCGCGCTACCCTACCGCCATTTGCTGTTGTTGTTGTGTTGACCCTCTCCCCGTGTCTCCTCCCCGCGCCCGCCTCCCAGCCGACCCTCCCACACTCCGCCCCCTCCACTATCCATTTATGGACAGATGGAACTACGCGCAGCGTCCACGCGCTACGTACACGCCGAAGGTGCGCCAAAGGTAAGCCCGTCTACGCCCGTCCGCGCCTGGACCGCGCCCAGCGCCCGACCCCCTGGCCCCCGTCCCTCCCTGCCCCCCCACATTACCTACGATGCCGCTTCCCTCCTAGCCCTTAACCCCGGTCGCGCTCCCAACTGCGTCCAAGCCGCCCCCGGATACACCCATGGACCCTTCTCTTGCTACTCCTGCAAATTCATCGGCACCGACAACATCTCCGATACGACCACACCACAGACTCCCGACCCCACCCACCTACAATGCATCCTTCTCAACACCCGATCGGTCCACAGACACGCCATTGACCTATGGAATCTACTAGACACCATCTCTCCAGACGTCGCCTTCCTTACAGAAACGTGGATGAACGCTTCCTCCGCACCAGACATCACCATTGCCATCCCTGAAGACTATAAGATCACTCACAAGGACCGTACCGGCACAGGAGGAGGAATCGCTATCGTCCATAAGAAATCAATCCGCATATCAACCAGCTCGGACGCCAACCTCGCCAACTCCGAACACCTTCACTTCCAGATCCACGTCGACCCCAAGACTACACTCAGAGGCACCCTCCTCTACAGACCACCAGGACCCCGCGCAAAATTCAGTGAAGACATCACGGACTTCATCACTCCACACGCGCTCCCCTCCAAAGACTACATCCTTCTGGGAGACCTCAACTTTCACCTTGAAAAGAACAACGACCGCAACACCGCCACCCTTTTGGACAACCTCGCCAATCTCGGACTTAAACAACTTGTCACCACCTCCACCCACATCGCAGGTCACACACTCGACCCCATCTTCACATCCAGCAACCATGTCTCCTTCAGCCACACCACAGACCTCCTCTGGACTGACCACAGCTGCGTCCACTTCACCTACAACAAACCAAAACCCAACATCCACCTCCAACCTACCCTGCAAAGAAACTGGAACAAAATCACCACGGACCAAATCTCCGCTTCGCTCCTTCAAAACACCCCAGCCCTTTCATCCAACGCTAACGAAGCCGCCGCCAACCTCACCATCTGGCTATCCAAAACCGCTGACACCCTAGCGCCACTGAAAAAACGTCAAAACAAACCTGGCAGCAAGAAGGCCTCTTGGTTCAACGATGATCTCAAGAAGTCCAAGAAACTCTGCCGCACCCTTGAAAAGACCTGGAAAAAAGACCCAACCACCAGCACCAAGGACGCCTTCAAAAACGCCACCCGCATTCACCACCAACTAATCCGAAAGGCCAAAAGAACAGCATTCAAGGATCGACTTGACAACAACGCTCACAACAGCAAGGAACTTTTCAACATCGTCAAGGAATTTTCCAATCCCTCGGCCAACTCCAACGACATCACCGCCTCTCAAACCCTCTGCGACTCCCTAGCCTCATTTTTCCACAACAAAATTGCAGACATCCACAACAGCTTTGACAACCAACCCGGAAACCAACCCACCCTACCAGTTGCTGATCATCCTCCCCCGGCGAACACCCTTAACGATTGGAACCCGATCTCCACTGAAGACACCATCCGCCTAATGAACTCCATTCACTCAGGATCTCCCACAGACCCATGTCCTCACCACATCTTCAACAAAGCAGACTCCGTCATAGCACCGCACCTCCGAGACGTCATCAACTGCTCCTTCATCTCCGCCACCTTTCCGGCAGACTGGAAACACGCTGAACTCACCGCCCTTCTGAAAAAACCCACAGCGGACCCCAGCAAACTCAAAAACTACCGCCCCATCTCGCTCCTACCATTCCCGGCCAAAGTCATCGAGAAAGCTGTCAACAACCAGCTCGCCGCCTTCCTCGAAGCCAACAAATCCCTCGACCCCTCACAATCCGGATTCAGAGCAAAACACAGCACTGAGACCGCCCTCATCGCAGCTACAGACGACATTCGAACTCTACTGGACAATGGTGACACCGTCGCCCTCATCCTCCTTGACCTCTCTGCAGCATTCGACACAGTTTGCCACAAAACACTGTTACAACGCCTCAATAACATCGGAATCCAAGGAAAAGCACTTGAATGGATCACCTCATTCCTCACCGGAAGAACCCAGAGAGTCCGTCTTCCACCATTCACGTCAGAGGCCTCTGAAGTCATCTGCGGCGTACCACAAGGATCCTCTCTCAGTCCCACCCTCTTCAACGTATACATGAGCCCCCTCGCAGCCATCGCACGCCGACACAACCTCAACATCATCTCCTACGCAGATGACACGCAACTGATCCTTTCTCTCACCAATGACCCCAGCACCGCCAAAACTAACCTACACGAAGGAATGAAAGAAGTTGCCGAATGGATGAAACTAAGCCGTCTGAAACTGAACTCAGACAAAACAGAAGTCCTCATCCTAGGTACATCCCCATCTGCATGGGACGACTCCTGGTGGCCGGAAGCCCTCGGAAAAGCACCCATCCCGACAGACCACGCACGGAACCTAGGCGTCATCCTGGATTCTTCACTTTCAATGAACAGACAAGTCAGCGCCGTATCCTCCTCCTGCTTCAACATTCTTCGCATGCTCAAAAAAACTTTTCGCTGGATCCCCTCCGACACAAGGAAAACAGTCACCCACGCTCTGGTCACGAGCCGACTGGACTATGGAAACACCCTCTACGCAGGTACTACCGCAAAACTCCAGAAGAAACTCCAACGAATCCAAAACGCCTCAGCCAGACTCATATTAGACATCCCACGCAACGAACACATCTCTGGCCACCTTAAAGACCTCCACTGGCTTCCCGTCAATAAGAGAATCACTTTCAGACTGCTTACCCACGCACACAAATCACTCTACGACACCGGTCCAGAAGGCCTCAACTCACGACTGTCCTTCTACACCCCCTCCCGCCAACTACGTTCTTCCAACCAAGCCCTCGCCACTGTACCTCGCATCAACAAGACCACCATGGGAGGCAGATCCTTTTCTTACCTAGCTGCTAGAACATGGAACTCACTCCCCGCATACCTTCGCCTTACCCAGAACCACCTAGCATTCAGAAAGCAACTTAAAACCTGGATATTTGACAAGTAATCCCCCCCCCTTCCTAAGCGCCTTGAAACCCTCTGGGTATGTAGTGCGCTATACAAATTCTTTGACTTGACTTGACTAGGCCTATTCAGGGGGTCCTACAAGGACCCCCAAGGCCAAAATTGTTTTTTAAATCGGCAAAATCTGCGCAGGATGCGCGGATCGTTCCAATAAAAAGAAACAAACAAAGCGCGCTTCGATGATAATTAGCCCCCGGGGAGTCAAATCCCAGGGGCAGGTTTATTGAAATAAAGTGTGGGGGGCCCCAATCCCCCCCACACTGCCCCGTGGACCGCCACCCCTGGGGCAAAATCATGTGTAATTGCGGGGGGCACATGGCACCCCTGCAGCCCCGGCAAACGTCAACCCCGGGGCTTAAAAGTATAATTTTGGGGGGCCTCTAATACCGCCCCACCCCCGGGGCTTAAAAGTTTGATTATGGGGGGCCTCTAAGGCCCCCCGAGCCCGGGGACCGCAACCCCCGGGGCTCGACCACATTGAAAAAGCGGGTGCTTGTACCCCCCCCACAAGCCTGAGGGACCGCCACCTCCCCGAGTGTCTAATTATGTAAATTGGGGGTCCGTGGCAGAGCCCCCAGCCCCGGGGACCACCACCCCTGGGGCTTTGACATATTACATAAATAATCTAAGGAGCTATACCTACCAATAACCCCAACTTATCGTCTTACTAAATAATCAATCAGTCGGCAGTGAAGAAAAAGTCAATCGTTTATTAGACAACCCATACTCTATAGAGGACCCCCCCCGACGTCACCAAGCCAGTGCGTGGAGAAAACTGCTGATTCACACCCAATACATGGCATATATACTTTCATTGTGTTACATGAGATCACCGTACATGGAAAATTACTGGTAGGCACAGTAGTTAAAAGGAAAGACCTTAAATGGCACACAAAGCTCATTTAGAAGTCTGCTTCTGCTATTATTGGGGAGGGTCAGGAGGGGTGACTCCCTTTCGTCTCGGTGCCTGTGAGCACGAGTACGGCGCCTCTAGGAATGCGCTTATCACCTCTGAAACCAGATGCGACCTTGGGTCTCAGAACAAGAAAGAATAGTATGTATTCAGCTGTCTGTATAACTCAACTAACAGAGCTTACTCGGCTGCTGGAAAGGGGGTGGCATATGGCCACCGTTCAAGTCTAATTCTTGTGTATGCAAAATGGAGTCTGTTTGGTTTGTGGTCTTCGTACGAAAGAAATGTAAGGCAGGAGACGAAAGGAAGTTCCTGCATTGACATAACTAATTAGTGTGTTTTATAATATACATGTAAATATAGATACATCGTGCTAACACAAAAGATTAATATAAATATATAAAATCGACTTCATCCCTCAGAACCACCCTTTTAGCATGATGTAGCTAATTAATTAAATCAGTCCTCAAAAATACCCTTGTCAATCTGCATCATCTCTTGTATTTCTTGTTGGACTCTTTGGGCTTTAACTTTAGTCGAGGATGGCTCTGTCACCGAGGAAGTTAATTTGGATGCACAGTAAGAACAACAGGCAGGTCCACAGTGTACGCAGAGATAAAGGGTAAAAATAACTCCTACTATACCAGCTAACACCATCAGGATCTTCCAACCCAAGGAAGACAATAAACCCCAAAACCATCCAGAAAGGGACCAGGTACCTGTATCGGCATGTATTTCAGAAGCTAAACAATGCAATTTTTGAATAGCCAAATGGACAGAGGGGACGGAGTCAGGGATATACATAAAACAGGAGCTGCCGATCACGCTGCAAGCTCCTGCTCGATCTGCTAAGATAACGTCTAGCACCATGCGATTTTGAAGAGGAACGAGTCTCGTAGCCTGAAACTCCACCGTCAAATTAGCTAATATGCCTGCGGTGGTATTTATAACTCTCTCAACTACTCGAGATAGGTGCCTTACTTCTTTAGTAGTAAGGATGGGCCCCCAAATAGGAAATACTCCTTTGACAATGTCAATAAAGTGCTGTTCAGGAGTATCGGTCTGATCTATCTCGGATGTATCCAATTCCCGTTTATCTCGTATCACAGGCAAACTTTGTCCATCTAACCTATGGTCTTTATGATAATTGGAGGGAGCTATGTAGACAGGTGGATACAGAAAAGATAAGTAACAGTGACCTGTCCATCCCCGGGGAAGCCATGTGTAAGCATTCTCGCCACACACTAAATAAACATTTGGAGGTGTTAACAACTGAGGGCTACTAAAGGTGCGTAGTCGATATGTATAATTACAACGGCTATCTCCTACTGAAATGTGTCCAGTTCCCTGTATACAAAAGGCTGAGGTGTTATTTAATATAGGCACCGGGATAGCTCTATCATCAGTAACATTCGGATCCTGAAATTGCTGAAAATACTGAGAGAAATTAAATTCTGCAAAGTCAAGGATTTCACTTTTAAACCAGGTCACATTCTCATATTCTTATATAGATTCATGCAGGCATTTGGGTCTAGCGATCCTTCTCCATCAAGGCAATGAAATAAAAAGATCATATCTATGCATTACTGAGGGCAGCAAACCACAAACCCAACAATTTGTCGTATTGGTAGCGCTATGATTTTGATGCAACATCTCTACAAATACATTCTTAACATAAGTCTGGCGATGCCTTTCCTTATGAGGGGCTAACATAAGAAAATAATGCTCCGTCGGTGGAGTGGAGGTTCCCAACACAGTATGCATAGGAGGGTGAAATTCTAAATATAGAAACACACTCCTTATTATAATAAAAAATGCTGCAATGGTGATTACAAAAGCAACTTTCACACGTGTTGTCCAAGAAGAAAACATTGGTACATAAGGAGGCATATATCGAGGAGCAAGGGGGCGTTCCTCCTCGGGAATAAAACCACCAAAGGGATAGATTTTTTTAACAAAAAGTCCAAACTACATTAAGGGCCACAGTCCATCCTGCCAGAGGGTGCTTCTTTCCTGTGTCTGTCTAGAGTCTCACAGGCAAGCTCCTATCGTTCATCAAAAGAAACAGATCCGTGCAATAACGTTGCATACAGTCGCAACCTGGTCCCTTCTTATAGCTTCTTAGTCTTTCATTCTGAACAGAGCAATACAGTGTTCCAGCTCTCAACGTGTTCAGTCCAGTGTCTCGCTCAGTACCCCCAAACTGATCTAACAATGCCCAAGCACTCAAGTCTCTCCCTATCTCCTACCGTGTTTATTGGGGGTACCGCGTGGTTTTCTGGGCCGCAGGTTGTAGCGAACATGACCAGGTAACTCCTGTTCAACAAACAAAGCAGGTAAAATGGCATCTGTGACATCTGATTTATCTTGAACTCCTTGTGTATCAACAGGGGCAACCGATTCTGGGGCCAATTTCACTGTTGATGATGAGACCCCTCTCGTGCCTGATGCTCCTTCCTATTGCCTTTTCTCAATATCTTGGGCATCCGAAAAATGAACAGCTCAAGGAGCCTTCTCACTCTCATGGGTCAAAATCCCTTCTGGATTTGATTGTTCAAGAGGAAGCGGGAAAGGTACTTTCTTCAGATGGGAAACATGAATCCAGTGTTTCCGACCATTCACCTTCACTGCTGTCCGAGTAGCCAGTAGAATCTGAACTGGTTCAGTCCACCTGGGCTCCAGACTAGATTTCTGCTGATAAATTTTCACCATCACCAGGTGCCAGGCTCCAAACGATGTCCGGCACCCTACGGCAGGGGCTGCAGCGTATCTGACACCTGTTGATGGATAGAACGAAGATCTTTAGTCAAAAAGTACAAAGAATGTGTCATCATTGGGTAGTCAACTTCTCGAAAGTTCCTTGGTCGTGGAATGCTCCAAACATTAGCTCGCTGCCCAAAAATGACCTCATAGGGTGACAATCCTGACCAGGAATGAGGGGTGACCCGCAAAGACGTTAAAGCTAAAGACAAAGCGTCGGGCCACTTTAACCCGGTGTTTCCTGAATTTCGCCATTTTCAATTTCAAACTTCCATTGTATTTTTCAACCAACCCTGCAGACCGGGGATGCCGAGCAGCATGAAATTTCTGTTTGATGTGTAATCCTTTACAGATATGTTTGATAAGATCTGCATTAAAGTGTTTCCCGTTATCTGACCAAATCACTCTAGGTAATCCGTATCTAAGGAAGTACTCCTTAGTCAAGGATTTGGCTGTTGCCAGAGCAGTGTTTTCCTTAGTGGGGTAGGCTTCCACCCATTTACTAAAAGCACAGACCACCACCAGAACATATTTCAAATTATTCACTCTTTTTAACAGTATGTAGTCCATCTGGAGCACTTCAAAAGGTAAGGACAGGGGTGCAAAATTTCCACCAAGGACAGATTCCCGCCCTCCCAGGTTATGTCGTAAGCAAACCATGCAATGTTGAACTAAATAAGTCGCAGTTTTGGCAATATTAGGGTTATTCCAAACTGGGTCTAACGGTCTAACAAAGTGCAAATACCCTGTGTTCCAACATGCACTGTTCCATGAGCCATAACTACTACGGCATTAACGAATGCATTGGGAAACATCCACCTTTGTTTCTCACTTAATTCAATCCAACAACCATTGTCATCCAGCCTCCCCACCTCGTTTTCCCAACGGAACAGTTCAGCAGGGGTAGCTTCTTTCTGTATCTCTCGGACACTTTCCATGGTGTTATCAAACATATCAGACTCCTCAACCCATCTAGCCGAGCATACATACATGAGAGATACTTTAGATCTAGCTGTTTCCTAGGCTGTTTGATCAGCAAAAGCATTCCCCTCTCCTACAGTATCTACTATTGCCTTGTGTGCACTACATTTCACGATTGCAACCTTCGGGACAGTCTCAAAGCAGTTAGCAACCTTAGGATCAAAGGGCCATGTTGTATTCGCTGGCCGTGTGAGGTGAGAAATCCCCTTTCTGCCCACAGTTTTCCAAAGCTATGAGCCACGCAAAGGCGTATTGGCTATCGGTATAAATGTTTCCCTCCAAACCTTCACTTAACTCACAGGCTCGCAGCAGCGCTTTTAGCTCAGCTGCTTGTGCAGAATGACAGGGAACTCGAGAAGCCTCAATAGCTGTGCGATGAGTAGTGATTGCATAGGCAGCTGTCGTTGTGCCATCTGGTAACTTGAAACAAGAGCCATCCACATACAACTCCCCTTGGGGTCAGATAGGGGCGTGTCTGTGAGGTCCACCCGTCCCTTCGTTTCTTCCTCAGTCCAAAATATACAATTGTGTATGTCAATATTTGGTTCATCCGAAGGGAGGGGTAGTTAAGTGGCTGGATTCAGAGTGACACACCTTTTTTATAGTGATATGGGGAGCAAATAAAGTTAATTCATATCCAGTAAGTCGTGCACTCGTAAGGTGCTGAATTTTAGTTTTATTCAACAGGTTGTCCACAGCGTGCGGTACCATCACTGTGAGGTCAGAATTTAAAACGAGTCCTTCCAACTGTCGGATGGCCACCGCCACTACAGCAGTAGCCCTTAAACAGCTAGGAAGTGCTCTGGCAACATAATCCAATACTGCCGAAAAATAAGCACAAGGCCTTTGCTTACCACCAAATCCTTGTGTTAACACAGAAAGTGAACAACCATCTACCTCATGCATGTAGTGCACAAAAGGCTTTCGGTAGTCAGGAGTCCCTAAAACAGGGGCCAAACAGAGAGCAGTTTTCAGAGAGTCGAAAGCCTCCAGACACTCATCAGTCCAAGGTAAAGGTTCATGCACATCCTTAGTGGTTAGATCCAAAATAGGTTTAGTAAGAAGGGAAAAATTAGGAATCCACTGGCGACAGTAAGAGGTTATGCCCAGGAATGCACAAACATCACGTTGAGTATGAGGAACAGGCATGTCAAAAATAGTAGACACACGTTCAGGAGTTAGTTTACACCCCTCTTGCGACAGCTGTTGACCGAGATAGGTCACCTCCTGTCGACAACAGTGAAACTTCGAAAGAGACACTTTATTACCATGAGCCACTAAATGCAACAATAATTTAACCGTGGCTTCCTTACAACCTTCCTCCATGCCTAATGCCACCAACATATCGTCCACATATTAAAGGAGAACGCTACCTGGAGGACCTTCAAAGCTTGACTGTAAATACTCGGACTCTCCGTATAGCCTTGAGGGGCGGGACAAAATCTAAAGCTGGGGGGCGCTAGAGGGCGCACTGCGGGATGGCTGGCTGAACTGTCGGCTCCGCCGGGCGGACGCACCATTACCGGCCCTTTCACCCGTCCCATCAGCCGATGCACCCGACCACAACGCAGAATCGGATGTCGGAAGGTGTAGCCGACGTGCTGGTGCGGTGGTGGTAGCTACCAGACCGACCCACCGCGAGTAAACAGCGGCAAAGCGGAGAACTATCGGAGCTCGCACAAAATGGCCGCCCCAAGTCCTCGCCGGCGCTGACGGAGAGCTTCGCCTGCCCGCCACCGTGAGTCATAACAAGCAAGTAGAGGGGAGGACTGGCGAGGTGGAGGGTACAGCGGAGCTGCGGCGCCGCAATAACGAGCAGCCACGGAGTAAAATGCAGTAACAAGCGGTGCGTTCCAGCAGACCCAAAATGGCGGCGGCGCTGAAACGCACGGGATCGGCACCGTTGCCCGCCCCAGGGGCAGGCGAAAAGTGACCACGGAACACAGCGGCACACCAGCGGGAAGCGGAAAGCATGCACACGTGGTGCGCCTGCTGATGGACTGCTCCGGTTAGAATCGGAACGCCGCCCGGCCTGAAGTACGCGCCAAACGGCTATACACACGCAAGTAGGGGGAGACAGGCACCGGAGGCACGGGAACGCATGGGGATCCCCGCGAGACGCTGACAGCACGAGCAACACCTCACGGCAGGCCAACACCCAGAGGTCCAGGAGGGGACCTGCTGACCACAACGACGCTCCTGACCACCACACAGGTCGATGAGTAGACGCACCTCGAGGTGGGGGGCCCAGACACCGGCGGGACAAAGCACGCGAACGACCTGCGACTCGCACACGACGGACCTCACCTCGCCTCGCAGGCAGCGGAGCATGGGAAAACCGGACAAACAACAGTCCAAGCTCCCCTTTGAAGCGCGGAAGCAGCCTAAAAACGCGACGACCACCCCTGAAGCCGAAGGCGACGGGGAATTGGCAGAAGGGTCGACCATGGAATCAGTGCTCCGCGCAATCCAGCAAAGCCTACAAGAAATGAACGGTAAACTTGACAATGTGGTACAGAGGGTGGATAATATGGCGGCCAAAATAGAACAACACGACGGGCGGCTAGTAGAGGCGGAACAGCGTATCTCCAACATAGAGGATGAGAATAAGACCGCAGCGAAGAAACACGAGGGGCTAGAGAAAACGGTGGAGATATTGCGAGCGAAGGTGGAGGACCAGGAAGCGAGGTCCAGGCGAAACAACCTCCGAATCTCAGGCCTGCCGGAATCCACCAACACTGGAAAGATGGAGACCTATATCGAATCACTCTTGAAAGAAATATTTGGCGCGGACAGACTGTCACCGGTGTTCCTGATTGAGAGAGCCCATCGCTCCCTGGCACCTGTTCTGAAACCGGGAGCTGCCCCAAGGATGATCATAGCACGAACACTCAACTACAGGGACAGGGACGTAGTCCTTCGACTCGCCAGGGAAATGGGTAAGATCACACATCAGGGGAACACTCTGGAGTTTTACCCCGATCATACCATGGCGGTACAGCAGGCGCGGAAAGAGTTCGCACCGATCAAGAAGAAGCTACGCGACCTGGGACTGGAGTACGCGATGCTGTACCCTGCTAAACTAAAAATCACAAACTTGAGCAAGCCGGTTATTTTGACTTCAGTGCAGGCGGCTTATGATTTTGTCAAGCAGCAAGGGAAACGACGGAAAGAACAGAACAGGGCGGAATCGACCAGCGATGTGGAATAACAGGTGCAGCGAACAGGTTACTTGAATGCGCCCAGGTGCAGGCGGAAGAATGCGTTGGTCGTCAGGTGTTTTGGGGCGGCCAGCGCCGACCCGCTCTGGGGTTCTTGCCCGACATAGGTGGAACTAAAAGGCCTGCGAACTAGTTATCCGGACAGGAGAACCTGAGGCAGACTACCACACAGTGAGTATGTACACGGCTGGTGTGCACTGATGAACGTACTGCAACACTGAATGGGCGGTGGTCCGCATGGCCGCATTGGTAATGACTATGTTATCGGGGCCGCGAACACTAGCAGGCCTTTATGCCGGATGCTATTGCCAACGCTGCCTCGAACTTATGATGACGAGCGTCACTGGGAAATGGCAACACACACGGCTTACAGTTACCGGAAGCCGCACCTCTCCCTCGAATGGCGGGTGAGGGGAAAATGGGTGAAAGAAATTGCACACGTCTTTGCAGTCGTTAAAAGCGTCTGCCCACGTCCACCACGTGGATGGAGTTGTGTGTACCTGGCGACACCCCCAAGAGGGTGCGCCCCACACTGAGTTTTCGGAAGAAAGTTGTGTTTGTTACGGGATGGCTTTGGCAAAGTTTGGGGGCTGAAGTGGGTGGGGGGTTAGAGGGGGGAAAGGGAATGTCCGAATCACTAACTCTGTGTCTAAGAAGCATGGCGAACTCCTTGACCGTACCAGAACACACAGGTTTAAACCTCTATTTTCCTAACTGGGCGGGCGGAATGCATCATGAGATCCACAATGTACTGTCCACTTACTGCCGTGCATGGCAGTCCCACTTAAGACGATATGCTCTGATGGGCGCGGGTACAAATGTCGAGAGTTAAGGAATTGGTTCTACTCACATGGAATGTCAGGGGGCTGGGCACCCCGAAGAAGATCAGACAAATGTTTGCCTACCTAGATAGGATACATGTAGATTTAGTGTTCTTGCAAGAAACACATATGAGCCCCACACACACACCTACCCTGGGTAACAGGTGGGCTGAATCGGTTACAAGCTCGAACTACTCCACTTACTCCAGGGGAGTCAGCATCCTCATACGAAAAGGGACTCACTTCGAAATCACAAGTGTGGACAGGGATTCGGAAGGTAGGAGTGTAATGGTGGAAGGGAAACTTAGGGGGCAGAAGATCCTACTACTGAACACTTACGGTCCCAACGTGGACGACCCTGGGTTCTACAGGCGCCAATGGCAGAAAATTTCAGATAAAAATGCAGAACATGTGCTGTGGGGGGGAGACTTCAATGTAACGCTACAAGACCACTTAGACAGAGCGGCACACACCACTGAACACCATGGTAATGCACGTCATATGCTGGGGGAGGCGATGGAAGACCTTCAGCTGACTGACATTTGGAGGGATGGCAACCCGGGGATCACGGCAGCGACTCACATTAATGCAGCAAACAATAGTTGGGCACGACTAGACTACTGGCTGGGCACACGAGAAATGCTATCTTGGGTCAAACACGTCTCACACCCACCCAGGACACTGTCAGACCACAACCCAGTTCTGCTGAAGATTGAGATTCCGCAATACGAACCACCGCCATTCACTTGGCGATTTAATGCGGCGGCCTTGAAGGATCCACTGTACGCCACCACTATACGCACAGCGATCGTAGACTACTTTGAAATAAATGGCCCGACAACGGACGACCCAAGTCTGCTGTGGGAGGCCTTCAAGGCCACAATCAGGGGGGTATGCATCAGCACGTCCTCGGGCATACTTAAGGACATCAGGCAGCAGCTTAGAACTCGCGAAGAGGCGATACAGGAGCTGGAGCGCATATACACACACACAGGGGACACTGCGATACTGGGAAACATACAAACACTACTGACTGAACACAGACAGTTCGCATCGGACGAACTCAGATATGCCGCAAAAAGGGCCACGGCTAGGCGCTACGGAGAGGGAGGCCGGCCAGGCAAGGCACTAGCGGACAAGATCTGTTCGGGGCGGGCCCCTCAAAATATAACGGCCATCAGCAGGGTCACGGGGGAAAAGGCGACTGGTATCAAGGAGATACTAAAGGAATTTATGACACATTACAGCACCCTGTATGCGGCGCGACCCTCGCCCACACAAACAGAGTTACTGGCATACATGGAGGATGTTGAATTGGCATGGTTGTCCGATGGCCACAGGGCCTACTTGGCGCGGCCTGTGACGGTGGAGGAGGTAACAGACACTATCAAGCGGCTGCCGAACAACAAAGCGCCAGGCCCAGACGGCTACGTGTCAGAATTCTATAAGGAATTTGTGGACCTGCTTGCTCCCCATTTGGTGAGACTGTATGGCGCATCTCATGAGGCCCAGACGCTCCCTGCATCCATGAGGGAGGCCTTGCTTATAGCTCTCCTAAAGCCGGGTAAGGACGAAGACAAATGCGACTCGTATCGCCCTCTGTCCTTACTGAATGTGGACACTAAAATAATCGCCAGTCTCCTTGCCGAAAGACTTAAACCACTTATGCCTCTCCTAATCAGGCCGGACCAATCTGGGTTTATTCCTGACAGAGCTACAACACACAACACTCGCACCCTATTCGCACTGGCACACTACTTGTCCCCCGACACGAAAGCAGTCGCAGTGCTTCTCGACGCTGCCAAAGCGTTTGACACAATAGGCTGGCCTTTCATTCAGGCAATACTGGTGCGCATGGGGTTCCCCCTGATGTTCCTTGGGTGGATATCAATGTTATATACCAACCTTTCGGCAAGAATCCGCATAAATAGGCATTCCTCGGAGACAATACAGATATGCAGAGGCACTAGGCAGGGCTGCCCGCTATCACCAATGCTTTTTGCGCTGGTACTGGAACCTTTGGCCTGTAAAATTAGGCAGCACCATCACTACTCGGCCATACAGATGCCATCACGCCCCATTCACATATCGCTGTACGCCGATGACATGGTGCTTTATGTCAAAGAGCCGGCGCTCAACCTGAATCCGCTAATGAGGGAGTACATTAAGTTCGGGACCCACTCAGGCTTACAAATAAACTGGGACAAATCACTCATCATAGCACTTACTGACAGCACGCGACCTACGCCCCTAGATTACCCGCTTGAATGGCAGGATGACCCTACAAAGTACCTGGGAGTCTGGTTTCACAGGGACCCGGAGATAGTAATTCGCACGAACTATGGGCGAGCAATTGCGTCCCTGGAGGATAAAGTGAAGCGTTGGAACAAACTCCCGCTATCCCTAGCGGACCGGGCCGCCATAGTGAAAATGGTGCTCCTGCCCAAGTTTCTATACCTTTTCAATAATATCCCAATTAAGCCGCCAGCGGCAGTGTTTCGACACATCAACACCTTGGTAACTAGTCTGCTCTGGGCCGGGAAGCAAGCTCGAATGGAATTGCACACAATGACACTCCCATATGCGAAAGGGGGCTTCAAGGTGCCTGACTTTTACCTGTACTATTTATGCGCCCAGGCGCAATTTGCGCATTACTGGCACCACGAGGTTCCCTTCCTCACACATGTTGCGGTGGAGGAAGGCGACGCACAACCGATACCACTGGCTAACATATTGTTACACAAACGCCCCATACTGCACGAACGAGATATAAACACTGTAGACGCCACAACGGAGGCATGGAGGCTGATGGGCAAGGCAGCTAACGCTCTCCCGCTGTACGCTCCGGCTCTCCCGCTGGCTCACCACCCACACATTTCTGTTACACAAGAACCAGCAGGCGTGAATCTGTTGAAGTGGGCAGGTATAGACAAAATGGGTGACCTATACCAGAACGGGCTGTTCCAACCGTTGGATGCATTACAATACATCAGTAACCCGTCCCTACTATTCAAGTTCAACTACTATAGGCTGCAGAGGGCCCTACAGGAACATTACCCAGCACACCCAGAGGAACCACCGTCACTAGCGCCCCTACAACTCCTGCTCACCACACCCACGGCATCACACCTAGTGTCCAAACTATACACGAGCCTACAGGGAGCGATAGGGGGGGGAACTGACAAGGCTCGGCAGAGGTGGAGTGAGAGCCTAGTGTCACCACTCACTGAGGAAGAATGGGCGTCCGCATGTATGCTGACCAACCTGCTGACACCGAATGGAAACTTGCGGCTAATACATTACAAATATTTACATCAAGTGTACTACACCCCTCAAAAACTATTTAGGTATGGGTTGCAGGAAGACTCAAGGTGCAAAAGGTGTAAACAGGAGGGGGCAGATTTCATGCACCTCGCGTGGCATTGCCGTAAAGTGGCGGGCTACTGGGAGCAGGTAATACAAACACTGAATGAGATGTTGGGTACCTCCCTGCTATGTGAAGCCAGGATTTGCCTCTTAGGTATCGAGCCACAGCTCAGGGCACGTAAACGTAAGTTCTGCGCAGTAGCGCTATTGTTGGCCAAACGAAGGGTGTCCCTGCACTGGAATAGTAGAAGAAGCCCAGCACTTAAAAGCTGGTTGGAGGACATGGCATACTGCCACGATACGCTGATCACGTATGAAGAAGAACTCCCAGCCAGTTCTAGGCCCAGGGACTACTGGGAATACTACAGAGAATATGTAACGCAGCACGAGGCAGAACGAGTAGCGAATGATGACAACTAGGTCTGTCATGCGGAGGGGTGTAATATGTACTTTATAGCGTTATGTAGCCTTAACATAATTACACTTCAGAGAATGCTATGCTTGGGTTCCTGATCCATGTTATCATAATGATGATGAGATTGTCATGCAACAAGGGGGTTATACTAATGTACACAAAAACGAGGTACGAATCGGGAGGGAGGATGCTGTGACACAGAATGTTTAATACCAATGGACACTACTGAGTTCAGTTAATGGACAGTTAATTTGAGTACAGTTGGGAGAAAATTATACCAAAAAAGTAAGAACACTGGCATTGTGACGAATGATCTTAGCACTGGACACTACCAGTATGCTTGCATTACAATACGCCGCCGGTCCTCGGGATGTCGGCTGATGGGCTGTGTACTTTGCTTCTCTTTGTTGTTTTACTACCCAGCGAGCCCACTCGGGCACACATGCAAACAGCCGGCCATGGATGGTTGTAGGCGAAGCAAGTGTATGGTATTATCATGTCTATTAAGTGCAAATAAACCTCTTACACCAAAAAAAAAAAAAAAAAAAAAAAAACAAAATCTAAAGCTGCGTCCAGATAACGAGAAGCCGAAGATATGACGGCTATCAGGATGTATTGGAATGCTAAAGAAAGCATTCTTCAGGTCTATAACGGAGAAAAAAACTTAGCTGTTGGGGGAATCATGGTAAGAATGGTGGTAATATCTGAAACCACAGGCTATTGAGGAACTACCACTTTATTGACTTCACACAGGTCAATTACAAAGAGATAAGTGTCAGCATAATCAGGGCCACTTCCCATAGGGGCCCTTTTCAAAATTGGTAATATAGGGCTGTTACAAATATTGGAAACCGTTTCTTCTATTACACCCTTGTCAATGAGGTCCTGTATGATCATCAACAATGCCTTCTCACCAGCCGGTGAGATCTTGTACTGTGGAATACGGGGTAAACGAACATTCGGTTTTAAAGCAATAGAGACCGGTGAAACATTCAAGAGGCCAACGTCAGTATCACCTGTCACCCATAAGATGGATGGAATGACAGCCAACTCAGGAGGAAAGGGTTATTTTTTAGCAAAACTGTGCCGATTGTGCTGGTCAGGCAATTGATTAGTTATATACACTCCATTGGGACAACAAAATATCTTTGGATGCAATTTCTTTAGCAGGTCCAACCCCAATACATTTTCCCCACAATTATTATTATTAAAATTATTATTAAAAACATTTGTAACGCGCTCTATCACCATTGGTTTCTTGGCGCTGATAGACAAATGGGGTGGACCGAAAGCAGGAGGTTTAGTCAAATGCAGCTTGGAAGAGCAGAGTTTTTAAAAGTCTGCGAAAACAGTCAAGCTTTGGACAGAGACGAAGGGAAAGGGGAAGGGAGTTCCAAGTGGAGGGGGCCAGGACGGAGAAGCTCAGACCACCGTGCTTTTTCCTTTTAAATCTAGGCACCACAAGGAGGTTTGATGAGGCTGAGCGAAGGGCTCTCGTAGGGATGTGACGGGTCAGAGCCGAAGAAATAAAAACGGGCGCTGCATCAGATAGGGCTTTAAAGGTGGTACATGCCAGTTTAAAGGTGCAGCGTTTGGATACCGGGAGCCAGTGTAGGCTACGAAGGAGGGGAGTGACATGTTGGTGCTTAGGCTGGTGGAAGATCAGGCGGGCGGCCTGATTCTGCATCAGCTGCAGCCGTTGAAGGTGGCAAGCTGGAATCCCTGCATAGAGAATATTGGCATAATCGAGCCTGGAGGTGATAACCCCAATGACCACTTGGGTCAGGGCTTCTTTACTGAAATACCTGCTGATCTTGCGGATCCGCCTGAGGTGGAAGAAACAGGCAGAAGTGACCGCGTTGATCTGGGGTCGCATTGACAGGTCCTCAGAAATAATCACCCCCAGGCTTTTGACAGAGCTCACGGGAGAGGGTGCTAGCCCCAAGGTAGTTGGCCAGAACGTGGGGTTCCAGGGATGATTGGGGCCTCCTACCAGGACGAGCTCAGTTTTTGTGGGGTTCAGCTTTAAGTGGCTGTGGTGCATCCACTCCGCGATGGTCATCATGGTGGTCTGAAAATTAGTGCGGGAAGAAGGGAGGGAGTCTATGGGGAAAATTAACTGAAGATCATCGGCGTAATTAAATATTTTGACCGGGGAGTTACGGTGGGAAACTAATAAAGGTTGGAGGTACAAATTAAAAAGGAGAGGAGAAAGTGCTGAGCCCTGAGGGACTCCACAAGGAAGGGAAGTGTAAGAAGCGGAGAAGGAGGATAAGTGGACAGACTGAGAGCGTTGATGGAGAAAAGATTTGAGCCAATCAAGGGCCACGCCCTGAATGCCAGCGTTGTGGACACGGTCGATCAAAAGAGTGTGATCGACCGTGTCGAAAGCTGCCGAGAGGTCTAATAGGACAAGGGCTTGAGGGGTGTTTTTATCCGCACCTTTCCTAAGGGTGTCCATAACAGCTACGATGACCGCCTCGGTGGAGTGGAGGGATCTGAATCCTGCTTGTTGGGGGTCTAAGAAGGAAGATTGCTCTATAAAAGAGCTCAAACAGCGAGTGACAAAGGTCTCCAGGATCTTTCCTAAGTAAGGTAGGAGAGAGATGGGTCTGTAATTGCTAAGTGTTGAAGGGTCTGCGGTAGATTTCTTTAGTATCGGTAAAACTGCAGCTTGCTTAAAAGAAGATGGGACCTTCCCGATGGCAAGGGAGTTGTTAAGTAGTGCCAAAGGGGGGCCTGGGCAAGCAAGGAAAGCTTCTTTTAAGACCTGTGAAGTCAACAAAAATGGGGAATCCACCGTGACTGGGCCGATGGTAAGCGAGAGAGGTTTAGAAATGGGGCTTACTACCGGGATGCCAGAAAACCCGACTGAAATATTATTTTGCCCGGACAGAGCAGCCCATGGGACCACTGAACAAGCAATTGAACTATTCATTGCACCTGTGTCTACTAGAAAATCCTCCACAGTTCCCATGAATTGTCCTTTAACGTAAGGCCCTCTCTGATCGACAGGTACTGCCACTCGGCCCCTGCTCTGTCCGTGGCCGTCCTATGCGGAATAATATCCATCTGACCCTCCTGTTCAACAATCTTCGTTATAGTACTGTCTCCCTATCAAAACAATTTCCCCCTGCCCCACCTCGTGTCACTTCTTCTCTTCTCATGTCACTCCAGTCAATTCCTCCTCGTCCTCTCCCTCTGCCTCTCACAGCTGCATTTTGTGCTAAGAGGAAAGGACACTGCGCTCACCAATGCCCTTCCTGTTTACAATAAGCACATTGGTTTGCTCCCAAAGTAACAGCTGGACCTCCTCCCCATCCTACTCCCACCCCTCTTGGAACAAACCCTCTTCCTACTGCGTCTCTACCCTGTCCTCTGGCTACTTGCTGTAATAACACTTGAGTCTTAAGATCTTTCGTCTTCTTGTTTGTCAGATTTATCTTTACTCGTAATATTGGGCCATACTCAAAATAACAGAAGGAGTAGAGGTGGTCCAAGTGCTGTCGGCTGCCTGGAGCCGAGCAGATATTTCGGGCAACAGATTAGTCACAAACCGATTCACAAATAATCTTACCCCACTTTCCACTGAGAAATCTTGGCCACTGAAATCAATAAACACCCCTTCAAATCTAGTAAAGAAATCTGATACACTCTCATCCTTCTTTTGTTTACAAGCAGTTATTTTATCCCAATCCACCTTCCGGGGTGGAATTAAAGAGTGAATATATGTGATAATCCAACCAAGCAAAACTAAAATTTCCGGTCTTGGTTTGTCTCCGGGTTTCCAGTCCTTAATTTGGTCCCAAGTTCCTCCCAATTCGTTAACATGAGGATTATCATGCACCTGTCGCCACACGATGACAGATACCAACAACCCGAAAAATAATTCAATATCAGCTAGGGTCATCACGGATGAGGAAGCGGTTTCAGTGAGTTCCTTATAATAAGCAGTGGGATTTTTCCGAGGGTCAGGTAACTGGGATTTCAGGGAGAGAACCTTACTTCTTTTCTACGGGGTATAAACCCATTGTTCTTGAAATCGGGCTTCAACACAAGCTTGAATAACTTGATTAGCATTGTCTCTGACCTCGGGGATTACGGGGTGATAGATCGGATGCACTTCCTGCATGGGATGTTGAGTATCCCAATTCTGGCATTTAGTAAACAACCCTTCTCAATACTTCATTATAATCACCAGATTCCCATATACATCCTCTAATCCTAATTCAAATGTATGTGCCTGGTCCATATTATCGTACAGGACCTGCAGGGCTCTTCCATCTGCAAAACATTGCTCCCACAAGGAAATTAAACGGTGGCCATAGTCTCTAAAGCATATTGCTGCATAATTGGTTCATAATCCTGCATGGTCCCCCATATATCCGTAATTGTGTATATGGCATTCCGCACCCATTGAGATTTGAGATGCTTCATATATCACCATCTGTCTTTCCTTCGAACCCACCGTATTGCGGGTATACAGCTGCCGAGTGCCCAGAGTCCCTGAGGCATCGGAGGGGGTCGAATCAATCATTGCGGGAGTCGATGTGGCAGACAGGGAAGGCCAGGCCGAGGCCGGTGAAGCTAAGGTCACAGAGGACATAAAGGGAGGAGACGGGCCACTGGTCAATAATGTAGCTGTGGCCAATACTGGGGAAGGAGATAGGCCACTGGTCAAAAATGTAGCCGTGGCCGGTACTGGGGAAACGGGAGTGAACGTTGGCTCCATGGGCGTAGAGGCCGCAGTAACGGCCGGGGTCGTGCCTTGTGAAACGGACGGGGCGGGGGCATTTACAAGTGGTATCACAGGGTACATTCGTTGCGGAGCATAAGGAAGCGGGCGCACATCCAATAGGTCCTCAATTTCATCCTCTGGCTCAGTCCAAGCTGTGTAACTTTTATCCACCTGTAACCTAAATTGCCTATCTATACATTCAACATTTTTCTCAGTTTGTTCCCTATCATATGCTACAGCCTTCTGGGTTATGGTCTGACCATTTTTCACTTTAAGTAACTTTTCCTCCCTTATACGACGGCGTTTCGCCTCTTTCTGCCACAGCTTTAAAGAATCGAACATTGTCTACTGGCTTCTTTTGGCGAACAATTGATCCTGTGAATACTGTATCTTTTTCTCATCTAATTATCCAGTTAAAGGCCATTGCATTTCAACATTATCCTTTGTATACTTGCCCATAAAATATTAAACAAAATAGGCGTAAGGCCATGTTTTACGTACATATCAAAATTTGGGTTAACCTCTGGCGGGGCAGGCTGGCTTTCATCCAACCATCCGCTCTTCCGGAGGCAACAACATCCAAAACACATTTTACTGAAGCACAACATTTTATTTATCGACGATACACCCTTCTCACACGCTTTCAAACATAGCCATGTTCACTTATTTTCAATCTCTCCTCAAGCAGGATCTGTCACAAAAAAAAACGAAACATACAGCATTTTACATTAACATGTCTTTTCCAGAACCAAACAACCAAAGAGCAAAGCCCGTCGACTCCCGTCCGCGGAGAACTCGTATATTTGCAGCTACCAGACCAACATAGCCATGTTCACTTATTTTCAATCTCTCCTCAAGCAGGATCTGTCATAAAAAAAAACCAAACATACAGCATTTTACATTAACCTGTCTTTTCCAATACCAAACAACCAAAGAGCAGAGCCCGTCGACTCCCGTCCGCGGAGAACTCGTATATTTGCAGCTACCAGACCAACCGATACGAAAAGCAGTCCAGAGACTACCAAGAGGCCATCAGACAGAAATTAACCACAGACAGGCCTACAGACCATCCCATAGTCTCCCTGGTTCACCTGAAGGACTATTCTGACTGAGCCTGCTGCCTTAGCGCCGCTTCAGATGTGTCCGAAAGGCTACCCAGTTGCAACCATGGGCCTTTCCAAGAACTGTCCGGCCGGGTGCGCACCACACGTGCCACACCAAGGCGTCTGATCAAAAACCTCTGTTATTCACCAAACAAGTCCTTGGAGCATCTGCCCGTGCAGCCTCAAATCCACCCCGTCAGACCTCCAAAGCTCTCAGTGGCACGCCGACCACCAGCCAAATACTGTTAACTGTTTCAAAAATGCCGCTCAACAGCGTAATCCAAAAAACACCGAATCAATACACTCACCTGGTGCACACAGGTATGCTTGCGTGTTCTCCACTGCCCACTCCTGAACACCAACATGGTCAGTTCCTGGGTTACGCCTGTAGGACTCCGGCAAGGGGTCACTAACAGCTGGGGCTCTCTGATCGTGAGCGGAGTTCAGCCAAAATCGTTAGTCAGTCCACCCCATCGATCAGAGTACCCCTTCGTTTGTCCTTTCTTACTCGTGTTACGGGAGGACGACCCCAAACGCGAGTCCCACCAGAGTCCCCAGCTGACATATTACAAAAATAAACTAAGGAGCTATACCTAACAATAGCCCCCACTTATCGTTTTACCAAATAATCAATCAGTCAGCAGTGAAGAAAAAGTCAATCGTTTATTAGACAACCAATACTCTATAGATAAGCCCCTCCGACGTCACCCAGCCAGTGCGTGAAGAAGACTGCTGATTCACACCCAATACATGGCATATATACTTTCACTGCATTACATGAGATCACCGTACATGGAAAATTACTGGTAGGCACCATAGTTAAAAGGAAAGACCTTATATGGCACACAAAGCTCATTTAGAAGTCTGCTTCTGCTATTATTGGGGAGGGTCAGGAGGGGTGACTCCCTTTCGTCTCGGTGCCAGGGAGCACGAGTACGGGGCCTCTACGAATGCGCTTATCACCTCTGAAACCAGATGCTACCTTGGGTCTCAGAACAAGAAAGAATAGTATGTATTCAGCTGTCTGTATAACTCAACTAACAGGGCTTACTCGGCTGCTGGAAAGGGGGTGGCACATGACCACCGTTCGAGTCTAATACATGTGTATACAAAATGGAGTCTGTTTGGTTTGTGGTCTTCGTATGAAAGAAATGTAAGGCAGGAGACGAAAGGAAGTTCCTGCATTGACATAACTAATTAGTGTGTTTTATAATATACATGTAAATATAGATACATCGTGCTAACACAAAAGATTAATATAAATATATAAAATCGATTTCAACTCTCAGCTTTAAAGAAGAATGGAGGGAGCTGCGCGGCCCCCCTCCTGGAGCCCTCGAGGGCCCTGGGGACCGCCACCCCCAAGGACCGGCTCCTGCAGTGCCCGGGGTGCCCACCCCCGGTACACTGTAGTTTGCAATGACATGGTGGGAGCCTCGCGGCTCCCACCCTGTCATTGCAAACTGCTTTGCTATTTGGAAGAGAGAGCAGGTTTCCTGCTCTGTCTTCCAAATAGCAAAGCAGATTGCTTTTCCACATGGGGAGCAGCATGTTAGCTGCTCCCCATGGGGAAAAGCAATGCCGGCTCCCCCAGGGCGCGGGGAGCCGGCGGGCTACTGGGGTAATTGGGGAACCCTACACGGTCACCAGCGGAGAGGGCCAGCCCCGGGGGATGGGGTCCCCGGAGCTACAAGTGGCCCGGGAGGGGGGCCACGCGCCCCCCTCCCCAAATATAATTTTTAAATTAAAAAATTGCCGGCTCCGGGGGATGGGTTCCCCAGGGCGATTAAGGCCTCGGGAGGGGGGCCACTCGGGCCCCTTCTGCATTTTTTTTAATAAAAAAAAATTAGGGGGCAGGCCCTAAGGGATGGGGTCCCCAGGGCCAAATAAATAGAAAAAGAAGGGGGGCTGCACAGCCCCCCTTCTTAAAAAAATAATATAAAATAAAGACCGGCATCAAGCTGGAGGCCATGCCCCCTCCTTTCATCCCCCTGGCGCGTTTTCAGAGGGGGAACAAATTGCCCTTGAATACTGGGGGTCCCTGGGGGCCAACTAGCCCACCAAGAACCTCCAGGATGCGCCAGGGGGCTGTGTTGCAGAGAGGTGTTCTGAGGCCACTCCCCTTTTTACACCTCTCTGCAACGCAGCTCTGTGGCGCTTATTGGAGGTAGCTGGTGGGCTAGTTGCACCCCAGGGACTCTCAGTATTCAAGGGGAGTTAATCACAAAACTTAAAACGTGCCATGGGGCGCGTATGCACAGTGGTGAAGGGAGGGGGTGGGCCTGAGTTCACATTTGTGCAAACACACCCTGTGGCACAGTTTAAGTTGGAGAATTGATTCCTTGTCAATCCTGAGGGTCCCTGGGGGTCAACTAGCCCACCAGGTACGTCCAGTAAGCGCCACAGAGCTGCGTTGCAGAGTGTTGTAAAAAGGGGCATGGTCTCTGAACACTTCTCTGCAACACAGCCCCCTGGCGCATACTGGTGGAGGGAGGGGATGGGGCCTGACGTGATGTGTGCAAACACGCCCTGTGGTGCATTTTAAGTTGGAGAAAAAATTTCACTTCAAACCTGAGGGACCCTGGGGGCCAAGTAGCAGACCAGGTGCTTCCAGGAAGCGCCACTGTGCTACGTTGCAGAGAGGTGGTGCAGGCCATGCCTCTTTTTACATCTCTCTGCTACGTGGCTCTGTGGCGCTTACTGGATGTACTACGAATTCGGATTTACTCACCTGTCATCAGGAGAGACCTCAGTGCTGCATCTTTGAGCCCAGTACTGATCCTGAAAAGTAATTCTAACTCTACTTACCAGTAACTTGAATTTCCATCCATAGGCTAACATTGACTGGTTTCACTTGGAAATTCTTCGAAGTGTGGAGTTTTGGAACTTTAAAATATTCACCTAAAATCATCCGAACAAGGAATTCCGATTTACTCACCTGGTATCAGGAGAGAACCTAGTGCTGCAACTTTTAGCCTAGCATTGACCCTGAAAAGTAAATCTAACCGTACTTACCAGTAACTTGTATTTCCTTCCTTAGGAATCCATGGTCTGGTTTGCACCAGAAAAGTTTCTAAGTGTCGATTTTCACAAACTACAAATATTCCTTAAAAATCACTTGTATCACTTAAACGCAGTCTTTCAACTGTTTACAGGAGATGCACCAGTGCTGGATCCCGGATCTACCACTGAGTAAGAAAAAGTAACGATAACACTACTTACCTGCTAAGTGAATTTCCTTCCATAGGGTAACATTAACCAGTTTCACTTGGGAATTCTTCTAAGTTTCGAGTTTTGGAACTTTAAAATATTCCTATATAATCAGCAGAACTACAAATTCCGATTTACTCACCTGTTATCAGGAGAGAACTCAGTGCTGCATCTTTGATTCTGAAAAGTAATTCTAACCGTACTTACTAGTAATTTGAATTTCCTTCCATAGAATATCATAGCCTGCTTTTTGTTGAAAAAGTTTCAAAGTGTTGATTTTTTAAATTTACAAATATTCCTCTAAAATCAGCCGAACTACAAATTCCGATTTACTCACCTGTTATCAGGAGAGACCTCAGTGCTGCATCTTTGAGCCCAGTACTGACCCTGAAAAGTAATTCTAACCATACTTAGAAGTAACTTGAATTTCCTTCCATAGGCTAACATTGACTGGTTTCACTTGGAAATTCTCCTGTGTGGACTTTTGGAACTTTAAAATATTGACCTAAAATCACCCGAACAATGAATTCCGATTTACTCACCTGTTATCAGGAGAGAACCCAGCACTGTATCTTTTAGCCCAACACTGACCCTGAAAAGTAATTCTTACCGTACTTACCAGTAACTTGTATTTCCTTCTGGAGGAATCCATTGTCTGGTTTTCACCATAAATAATAATAATAATAATAAGGGGGATCTTGTCATGCGCGGACTTAGCCCAATGGGCATCAAGGCGCCTAATTCCAAAAACAGCTCATAACAAAGGAACTCTGCAGCTCAACCTGTATAGGCTCTGGAGAAACACCATGTTTTTAGGGCCTTTTTGAACAGCGCCAGAGAGGATAGCGTCTTAATCTCTGTCGGCAGGATGTTCCAGAGCTGTGGAGCAGCGACGGAAAAGGCCCTAGCTCCCCATCTGGAGAGCTTAAAACGGGGGACGACAAGTTGGAGTTGTCCAGAAGAGCGTAAACACCTTGGAGGGTGATAGCGGGTAAGCAGGGAGCTGATAGCGCCTTTAGGTCCATCCTAGAGAGCTCTGTAGGTCAGACACAGAATTTTAAAATAAATTCTGTGCTGAATAGGCAGCCAGTGAAGGTCTCTCCTCGCAGCAGTAGCAGAGGAAGACCTGGGAAGATCCAGGACAAAACGTGCGGCAGCGTTCTGCACTACTTGCAGTCGATGTATAAGGCCCTTGTTGGCTTCCATGTAGAGAGAGTTACAGTAATCCAGCCTGGAACCAACAAGGGCAACTGCAATCTGCTTACGTGCTTGAGGAGACAAGTAGCTGCGAATTCTGTTGAGTGTCCTGATCACGCCCCAGCAGGTCGAGACAGTCCGATTCACCTGTAGAGACATCGAGAGTGATGTATCAAACACCACACCCAGATTTTTGGCGGATTGAACGGGAGTGGGGCAAGTACCAAGAGAGGGAGGCCACCACTCACTCGACCAGATATCTTGGTCCTTCCCGAAGACCAAAACCTCAGTCTTGTCGCCATTTAGCTTCAGGGAGTTGGTAACCATCCAGTCTGCAACATGTTGCATACAGGACCTGAAGCTAGAGGCAGATGTTATGACAGAGGACTGGGTGAGTGATATCATAATCTGGGTGTCGTCGGCGTATGATACCACCTCCATCCCCAGCGATCTTACAAGCCTAGCAAGGGGGGCCACGTAGATGTTGAATAGGGTAGGACTTAATGCCGACCCCTGTGGCACCCCACATTGCAAAGACTTTGCTGGGGAGAGGTGGTTGCCGAGCATCACTCTCTGTTCCCTGTCTAGGAGAAAGGAATTGAGGAGGCTCAGGGCCGCACCAGTGACACCTGCCTCCCTAAGCCGAGATGTTAAAATGGCTGGAGACAGAGTGTCAAACGCGGCCGTGAGGTCCAATAGCACCAGAACAGTTGTTTGTCCAACATCAACCTTGCGTCGGATGTTGTCGACTACGAAGGTGAGGGCAGATTCTGTGCTATGATGTTTTCGGAATCCATGCTGGGTAATGTCCAGGTACTCTGAAGCTTCGAGGAAGGAAGATAGGTGGCGATTCAGATGAGCTTCTAAAATTTTTGCAGGTGCAGGGAGCAGGGAAATGGGTCTAAAATTTTTCAATAGACCAGGATCAAGTGAAGGCTTCTTGAGAAGCGGCTTCACAATTGCCTTCTTCCATACTAATGGAAAAGTGCCTTGGGCAATTGCCTTATTCATCACCTCAAGTAAAAGGGGAAGGAGGCTATTCCTACACTCCTTTAGTTTTTTAAGAGGCAGTGGGTCAAGAGGGGAGGAGGATTTGGTCTTGTCTAAGAGAAGGTTTAACCCCTCCAGAGACATAGGTGGAAAATCGGACAGAGAGCTGGAAGGGGCTGTATCAGGTGACTCCAGGAGGCTAATGCCTAGGGGGTTGTTTTCAGTCAGGGAGAGACGTTGTACTTCTAAGGAAGTATGAATATCAAAGATCTTTTTATGAAAAAAGTCTGCAATATCGTCACACAGACGTTGAGAGCTGACTACGGGGTCTGGAAGTTGGAGGGAGCATAATGAGTCCGCAATTTTAAAAAGCTCCCTGGGGGAAGTGAGTGAACTAGTAAGATTGGCGAAGTATTTCTGCTTCTCCAGTATCACTTTCTGCTTATACTCCCGTAGAGCAGACTTGTGAGCCTCCCTATCAATTGGATCCCAGGATTTCCTCCACCTCCTCTCACTGCTTCTGCAACCCTGTCTTAATAATCTAAGATGGTCCGAGAACCATGGAGCTGATGGTTTCCTCCGGGCTACATACCGCAGAGATGCGGGGCAAGTTTTTCCACAGCATTCAAGATGGAGTCATGCACAGCTTGTGCTGCCACATCCGCATCTTTTAAGGAAAGAGCCTCGGGTGTAGGGACAAAAGGAGCAAAAGCATCGTTGGTGAGATTTCTGAGATTTCTCCTAGAAACAGAAAAGTTTCCAAGTGTCTATTTTCACAAACTACAAATATTCCTCAAAAATCACATGTATGACTTAAACACATTCTTTCAACTGTTTACAGGAGATACACCAGTGCTGGATCCAGGATCCACCACTGAGTAAGAAAAAGTAACGATAACACTACTTACCTGCTAAGTAAATTTCCTCCCATAGGATAACATTGGTGATTCCATGTGAAAAAGATTCTAAGTGACAACAAGAGATACAGTAAAAACCGATATTCACACAGTTTAATTACTATCCCATATATTTGGTGTTCACTTTAAATTAGTAACTTAGACAGACAATCACATTGCTACTAAATCCTCCATTCAGACACTTATACATCCACTCATTCTTCAATGCAGATTGCTATATATATAATACATATTTAAATATGGGATCAAACCACATTCACTGGATGATTTCATCAGTGATGCCATCAGTAGATGTCATTTGAGATGTAATCAGTGATGTCATCAGTGATGCCACTGACCATGTCATGAATGATGTAATATGTGACATCATCAGCAGTGGATTGCGGGTGCGTGAGTTGTACTTAGTAGAACTAATTATAAAGGAGGAATTTCAATGGGTTTGTACGAGTGAAATGTCCAACTAACTATAACACCCCTGAAACCTATGTTTTTTTCAGTGAAGTTGTAAGGTTTTTTAAATGCTAATTCCTAACTATAACATGTCTGAAACGTATGGTTTTTTTCAGTGAATTTCTAAGGTTTTTTAAATGCTAATTCCTAGCTTTAACATATCTGAAACCTATGGTTTTTTAAGTGAATATATATATATATATATATATATATATATATATATATATATATATATATATATATATATATATATATATATATATATATATATATATATATATGGAACAATCCTCGGCTACCTCTCGCCCGGAGCCCAAATGCAGGAGACCGCTGCGCAGGAAGAAGGAAGGAGACCTATATATATATATATTCACTGAAAAAAGCTGAAACTGAAAAAAACAAAGGTTGCAGGGCCTTATAGTTCGGAAATAGAATTTTTCAAAAACCTTAGAAATTTACTGAAAAAAACTAAGATTACAGTGATGTTATAGTTAGGCTCAGGTTTCACTTGTTAAAAGCCAGTGAAATTCTGCAGTTATAATTAGTTGAACTAACTATAGCTGGTGTCCCGGCAGTGCACTGCTTTCACATATTACATCACACATGGCATGGTCAGTGAACTCACTGATGACATCAACCAGTGACTATGACTGTTTCTTAGCAGTTTATGAATGTTAAACATATATTTCAAGTTGTAATGGTGAATCAGTGAGTGTATGAGTGCCTGTATGAATGATTTAGTGGTTGCATGACTGAATGTAGAAGTGAGTGATTAGGTGTCTCAGTGAATATTTGGGTGAGTGACTGGTTGTGTGTTAGTTGGTGTGTAAGTTGTTGAATGGGTGTGTGGGTGGGTACATCAGTTGCAATATGGATCAGTGAAGGGTTGAATACCTGTATGAGTGTCTTCGTGGGTGGGTGAGGGTGTGCTTGACTGTCTGTATGGATGTGTAAGTGGATTAGTCAGTGGCTGTAATGGTTAGTGAGTGTGTCTGTCAGGGGTTGTATGTGTGAGTGTGTGTATGGTTGTGTCGGTGATGGAGTGCAGTGGTATATGGGTGAGTAATTGGGTATGTGAAAGGCTGTATGGGTAAGTGATGGGGTATATAAGTGAGTGTATGGGTGTGTGAGTAAATGTGAGAGTAGCTGTGTAGGTGAGTGTGTGCTTGTGTCAGTTACTGTATAGGTGAGTAAGTATGTGTTAGTAGCTATGAGTAACGGAGTGGGTGTGTATTTGACTGTATGGTTGAGTAAGTGGCTGTGTGATTTACTGTATGTATGAGTGAGTAGGTGTGTGAATGGCTGAGTGTGTGAGTGCCTCCCTGGGTGTATGAGTGGATATGTCAGTGGCTGTATTACTGAGTGAGTGGGTGTGTAACTACTTGCATGGGTGTATGAATACATTTGAGAATGGTAGTGTGGCAGTTGGAGTGGGTGTACCAAGGTTATATATGGGTGTGAGTGCATCAGTCATTCTATGGATGATGTCATTAGTGATGTCATTTGACATATCATCGGTGATATCATGGGTGATGTCACTAACCACGTCATGAGTGAATTAATATGTGAGGTCTTAATCAGTGCATTGTGGGGGCGTGAGTTATAGTTATCTCACTGCTGAATGTCACTCGTTCTGTACGAGTGAAACCTGAGCCTAACTATAACGTCTCTGTAACCTTTGTTTTTTTCCAGTGAATTTCTAAGGTTTTTGGAATGCTAATTCCTAACTATAACGTCCCTGTAACCTATGGTTTTTTCAGTGATTTTATATGTTTTTTTTAAGAACTATTCTAGTTTGCAGGGTGATGGAGAAATGGGGTAGGCCAATGACCAGCTCTCAAACATCACGCTGTGTAAGAATTACAGAAAGTACCAGGAAGGTTTCTTGGCTTCAAGATCTAAGAGGACTCTACCAGCCAGTAGTGTGCCAGGAGATGCAAGTTCAGAGTGGTGGAGAAAGGGGGCATGGCCTCTGGAGACCTCTTAGCAATCCCGCTTTGTGGGTCTCACTGGAGGTAACTGGAGAGGTTGTTCACTCCTAACGACTCTCACTAGCCAAGGGGACTTCTTCCCACAATTAGTAGTGCGCCAAGAGACGTGTTTGAAGAGTGGTAGAGAAAGGAGGAGTGCTACAAAGACCTCTCAGCAATTCCTCAGTGTTGGACTTACTGAAGGTTACAGGAGGAGTAGTTGGCACACAACACATTATGCTACACATGCCCGGGGGCAGGTGGCTTTCCCCGGAGCCTACGAGCGGCACCAGTGGGCCAGGCTGCATGCATAATAAGTGCCCCAGGGAGGTGGTGCCCCCCCCTCCTATTTTTATTATATGCCCCCAGGACCTGGCCATTCCAGGGGTTACTTAAAAAGACTCGCAAGAGCCCGTGCATGCTTTAAAAATATATTTAGCTTCTAATTCGCTAATATTGTGATTTTGCAGAACCTTATTTTTTTAAAGAACATTCTTTTTTGGGCTGTTGGAGGGACCCCTGGACCAACTCTATGGGGCCAGGGTATTCCTACCCTGCCTCCTTTTCTTTTTTTTTCTTTTGTTTGGGACTTGGTAAGCCGAGTCCCAAGATGGCTGGCTAAAGTGTTGGCTGCTAATCAGAGCTGATCATTTCCTTGCACAAGCTCGCCTTTTTCTGAGAAAGCTTCGTGACCACAGATATCAATATCATTTTCCTCTTAAATTTCTCAGAAACTACTGAACAGATTTGCACCAATTAACCCCTTCAGCGCGGCGCGAATTTTCGCGCTGTGCTGAAGGTTCTAATGAGCCTATCGGCTCATGACGGAACGGTTCCGTCATGAGCACAGCTCACCCGATGCTCATGACGGAACCGTTCCGTCATGAGCATGAAAGGGGTTAAGCAAAATGAACTTCCTTGGACCAACATCTACCTCCCTGCCAAATATGGTGTAAATCTGATTGGCGGTTCGGGCTGCAGGTGTGGATAAATGTTCCTATGGGAATTAAAATTACAAATGCACCCTTATTTTGTGGCCCTATTTCTCTGTCCCCACAGCATGGGTCACCCCCAAACTCTCCATGACACACAAAAACTACCTTGACACTTTTTTTAAAAATGTCCTAAAGATTGGTCAAACGGTGCCAAAGTTATATGCATTTATGCATTTATGCAACGTTTTATATATATATATGTATATATATACATATATCTATACTACTATTATAAAGCAAGAACTTTGAGGCGGGTAAACTCGGGAACCTCAGCACCAATCCACACACCCGATACATCGTTGGAATCCTCAGGGTGTGCAGATGGACATAGGCTGTATAAATTTAAAAAATACGTTATATTTAAAAAATGTACATTTAAAAAAAAGTAGTCCCCTCGAAGTAACGTCGGTGGCGACCTGCGTGCTGACGTCGTCCAGGAGCGTGAAGAACGCGAGGAGGAGCGGCGGACATGGCGCGGGGGAGGAGCACTGACGAGCGGCACACAGGAGGGGAGCAGCAGCAGACCAGCTTAGCGGCGTGGAGCACTGAACTGAGGAGCGGCGGCTGAGCAGCGGACATGGTGCGGGGGAGGAGCACTGACGAGCGGCACACAGGCGGTGAGCAGCAGCGGAGCGGCGAGGAGCACTGAACTGAGTAGCTGCGGCTGAGGTAAGGCTCCGGGGGACAATGTTGGGGCAGGCGGGGGTCGGGGCACGGGGAGTTACAACAAAAAGGCTCTGGGGGACAATGTCAGGGCAGGCGAGGGTCGGGACAGGCGGGGGACCCTCTGGCATAATTGTGCTCAAGCTCCCGACTCCCGCCGGCCGCTCCATACTCTGTGAACTCCTACTCTTATCCATGCAACCTCTGCTCATCCTCGCCTCCCTGCAAACAGAGCGCCAGAGCCACACTTACCCAGAAAGCTCCCCAGTGCCTCAGGCGCTGCTGCAGGCCACCACTGCAACACTGGGCCTCTGGCATAATTGTGTGAGGTAAGCCTCCGGAGGACAATGTCAGGGCAGGCGGGGGTCGGGGCAGCTAGGGGACGGGGCGGACGGGGGCCAGGGCTGATGGCCAATGTCGGGGCAGGCGGGGGTCTGGGAAAATTGATTGCTCCCGGACAAGGTGGGGACGGGCTGCTAGTATATATATATTTGATGATGGTTGGGCTACTTTATAGGGACGTTCTGGGGTAACTGACAGACCAGCATAAGAACAAGACATTTACAGTTCTTTTACCTTTTAGCACACTTTGGGACATTATTGACGGCAATACTTTGGAGCACAGTGAAGAACAGGGAAGTCTTCTATATGCCGTTTCTGGTAAGAGGGAGACTATGGTCCCATGACTAGAGTGGGGGTCAGCGAGTCTAATGTTTCTATTACAACATCGGTTTTATTACCATTGTGCAGGCACTGCATTTGACGCACCAACGCTCACAACATTAGAACAGACTTGGACTCATAGGATCCTGTTCCACGTATCTAGGGGTATGTTATTTTATTTACTCAATTCAGAGACTTATGGTTAATCGAAATTATTGGATACGTTTTTATTGAGCCTTGTTTGCTCATAGATCACACTGCTGAATCTCTGATTCGACCCCACAAACTTCTAAGGCTACTCAAGCTCTATTGAAACATTGCAAGGTGCTTAATTCTTATTCACTTTCTGAGGAAGTATGCGACTTAAGTCATTACACGGGTGATACTTTGACACAATAGGTTTGGACTCTTTTAGGAGCATATGCATTGTGGAATTTTTAGTGGTAATCAATGAGTTGGAAGAGGGACTTTATCTATGAGCACCTTGAAACTGTTTCACTTTATAGACACTACTCTTTTCCCTTTTTTTTCTCTTTTCATCTTGTTAATTCTTCTCTCACATTTCCTATTCACCTCTATATTCCGGAGAATGCAACCCTGAGGAGATAGGAGATGGTTAAAATGAATGAAATATGTATTACACTGATTTAACTCTGGTTATTGTATATTCTTGTTGTAGATACTCTCTCTGAACCATCCCGAAGGACCTGAATATTTCTATTTTTGTTTGTTATAAGCCCCTGAAGAAGGGTTCATGGTGAACCCGAAATGCATTGGGTTGTTTTGAGTTTTTCAACTTGATTATAGTTTTCCTATTCGCATAATTGAATGAAACTTGTGCATTAATCCACTTAAATGTCTTTTACATTTGTGTTTTTTGAGCCCAAGATGACTTTGATTGTAGATTGAAAATACACGTGAAGAATATGAATAAATGTTTTTTCTAACCTGTGTTTATATTTTGAAGAAATACATACAGGCATGATTGCCTTAGAGCTTTGCTGTGCACAGTCCTTGGTTTCCAAGAACTTAGCTTAGACATTGTAACAATGGGATCTGGTACCCTTTCCTTATGCACCGCACTCATACAATTTGATAATTTTCACTAAAAGATTTTTCACCACTCAACACTTAGTTACAACAGGTGTGCAGACCCACCCATACTTTAACTTTCTGAAAATGGCATTTTCAAAAGGGTAATCCGGTTTTACCATAGAGAGGATGTTTCATTGTAATTACAACGATACCAAACATGAACTGGTTACCTGTACACATAATAAGGCAATCCAATATTATCTTATAGGAGAGGTAGTTCATGCAGTAGGGGAAAATTAATTTAAGAGTTTTTCACTTCCAGGACATATAAACCTTAAAAGTACACCCAACGTTTTATAAACACTGCACCCTGCCATCTGGGCTGTCCAGGGTCCACCCTAGGGGTGACGTTAATGTATCAAAAAGGAAGGTTTGGGTCTGGCAAAAGGTTTTCTTTGCCATGTTGAATCAGCAGTTTAAAACTGCTCAAACAGGCTGCAATGGCAGATCGAGACATGTTTAAATGGCTACTTAAGTGGGTGGCACAATCAGTGTTGCAGGCCCATTAGTAGCATTTAATTTACAGGCCATGTGCACCGGTAGTGCCACTTTACTAGGGACTCACAAGTAAATGAAATATGCTAGTTGGGTATAAGCCAATTCTACCATGTTTTAAAGACAGAGCACCAGCACCTTAGCACTGGTTAGCAGTGGTAAAGTGTACTGAGTCCTAAGGCCAGCACAAATGAAGTCGGCAAAACAGAAGGTGTGGAGGCAAGAAGTTAGAGGGGAATCTACGCCAAGGATGATAGGCTTAACACTCACAATATAAAGTCCCTGTGTGAGCTTTTTCCCACTAAATTTGTTTTAGATTGAGAATTCTCATAAAAAGGAGTAGGGCCCATATTTACTATCATTTTGAGTGGGGCTTGTCTTACGTAATGTGATGGTACATGAGGCTAAGTGAGGCAAACAATAGCATTGATTAAAATGGGCATGCATAATGGATGTTTGCGCTGTAGGCTGATAAAAGAAGTGCACTAAACCACATTTTAATCTAAAGTACTGACCTTCATAATGCAATTGATGGACAGAATGTTGAACAATGTCAAACATTCACCCACAGAGATCTGGGCCTAAATCCATGATTCTTTTGCTCCCCGTGTCATTCCAGTTTAAACCTAGCCATATGCAAATCAGTCATGACCCTGCTCCCCATGGGAACAATGCAGCCTGAACTGCCAGTCCATGTCTTCCCTAGACAGGAAACAAGCATCCTGGGTCCAGTTTTGCGGTGTCACCCCTCATCAGCCAGGCTAGCTAGACACCAGTGGAATAGAGAGCACAGGACCCACGTCTTGGCACACCCGTCCCACTTAGGGCGAAAAGCGCTAAACAAACAAATGATGGATGGAATGCTGAATAAATAATTCAATCACCCCCAGTCAGGAGATCTGGGTTAAATCCATGGTTCTTTTGCTTCTTTTTATGCTTGCATATTATTGGTATATAGAAAATCTGTTACGCCATGAATAAAACATTTTTCACACTATTGTTTACACATGTACACAGTGCAACCTTTTGAATCTGGTTAGTTTTGCTTTGGGTTAATGGAAGTCACACAATGCTTTCCACATCTACAGTACCAAGACCTCAATCTGTTGGCAAGAGCGTTTTCTTTTTTATTATCTTATCCTCCCCCAAAACAGCCTTGTTAAAAAAAGGCACCCAAGGGGAGATTTACCATAGTTTTGTGTTGCCCTTCGGTCATTCAAGGTAGCGCCAGGGTAACGCAACACTAAATTCAGATTTACCAAGCAATGCAAGGCCACCTTGCATGGCCCTGTGATGCTTGATAAATCTGGAGTAACGCAAGCAACGCAGGTCAATGCCTCAGGAGGCGTTACATGGGTGAAGCTTGTGTGTTCTCATGCATCAACCCATGGATTTTGGTGTATTCCCAGATTTACCATGAAAGCCTGACTGGGAATGCGTCAAAATGCCTCACCTTCGGTGGGGTGTAACGAGGAGAAATATCTTCATTTGTCCTTGTTTATACTCTTTCTGCATGTGCTGTACTTCAAAGTCAAAAGTTGAAGATCCCTCAGTTTGGTATGCAACAAGGTGTCCCTTCCTGCACAAAACAATCCTGCCTAGAACAGAGGAACTCTTGCACCACGGCGCAAGGTTGCCTGCATTGATACCAGGCAACACATTGTGATCCAATGCAAAGAGAGGCCAGGCTTGGGCCATATAATGTTAAATATGGTGGATTTCTGCCCTTTCCCTATCATGCAGTACATTGGGTTGCATGAAAGTTGTTTAATATATCTGTGCCTAAGTTGTGGCCTGAATAATTTCCACGCTGTCCATTTACCCACACATAATTCCAAAATCATTCATCAGTTAATTTATTGGGCTTGTGCATGGTGGTTTTAAAAGATTAGGAGACTTGAACATCCCCTAGGGCTGTGTTTGAGAGAATCCTTTGCCTGCTGCAGTTCCATTCTGTGCAATGTCTGCGTCTGGAGTTGGGCTTTGACTCTGTTAACATCTGGATTTTCAGTCTGTCCTGGTAATAATGGATAATTGCTGGCTAGTCTTTTAGTTTTGCAACAAATTTGCAAATATTGCCAATGTGCATGAACAAAGTTCAATGCTCTCCAATACAGAGGGTTATAGCAAGGAATGTGCAGGCACTGGGTGTAAATTACATCTGTAGGTTAGGTTGAGAGACCAGAGACTCCATAGTGAGCAGGTATAAACCATCCAATGTAAATGTTAACAGGTAGTAAGGCTGTGTTTAAGCAACAGAACCATTTGACAGCAGATGAACGAAGATTATTCTTTAATTTTGATTATGGCAGTTACTATTTTCGACGTCACTGAAGAGGGGATGGTCTTCTTGGGGAGCCGATATGATATCTTGGTGAGTACATCACCTAGGAATCTACTTCCTATGGGATGTTAGGATGCATCATGGGTCTGTCAGCAAGAATGCTGCTTTTGAAGAGACATAAGGTGAGAGCATGTGTGAGTGAAGATGGGAGGCCACTCATGGTGCCCGGGTACATAGGGGCACCTGCAGCTGCAGAAAAAACTGGCAGCTCAGCAACCATCAGCGACAGAGATCTCCTTTTGCTTTCCTTTAACCTCCCTGTGTAAATAGTGACACATAACAACTCTGAATGGAGCCTGAACTACTTTTATGTCCCCACCCCTCCACTCATCGATAAGTGGTAGTCAAGCTTTCCAGATGGGGCAGCTGGGCTAATCAAGAAATTGCGTATTTATTACAAACTTGTTTTGTGTTGTGCATGAGTGTGTGCAGTGTTTGGGACAGTGGCGGCTCCCCTGATATGGTGGAGGAGCGTCGCCCCACCCTGCCAGCAGTTTCAAAAGTTAACAAGAACTGGCGTTGCCAATAGGTTTCGCATTTGGAAAGTTGGAGCTATTGGTTTTGTAAATGACATTTTATATTTATATATCGTTATTGGCATTGTCAATAACAAAATATAAATATAAAATGTCATTTACAAAACAAATAGCTCCAACTTTCCAAATGCGAAACCTATTGGCAACGCCAGTGCTTGTTTATTCCATAAGTTTTCTTTTCATTATTTCTCGTCCAGATGAACAGAGTTGGATGTTCCACAACTGAGGCCGTTTTACCTCTTATTTTTATCTGGCACTCACAACAGAATGATAAGAGCAAGAAACATTACATAGATGTTCTACAGTAAATGAACAGAACCATTAAGTCCTGAATATTCGCTAAGGTCGGAGCACAGCCACCAGAATTCTGCAATTCTGTTTTATACAAATGCACATACATACATCCATACATACCATACAGTGTTTCATCATTTTTTTAAAATCCTTGCATTGCCAGTACACATTATCTCGGGGGATTAGGGCAAAAGTGTCCTCTACGCTATAGTTTTCTATGTAAGCCTTTTAAGTTCACCACTTACAACACACAGTGTATCTTCTCAACCTTTACAAAGCACTCTTCAGTGACAGTAGAGCTTTCCACGGCCAATGCAGTGGTCCAGGAAGGCACTTGACTGCGGGCTTTTCTCTCTAGGATAGCTGACGCCCCACCCTACCAGTACCATACACGTGTAGTAACCTAATGCTAAACCTATTGAAGGCAGGGCGCCCCCCATCTCCGTACGCCTCTCTGTTTTTGGTTCTGCCTGTGTGGTTTTCTCTGCCTGCATGCGTAGTGTACATGTCCGTCTCTCACATGTGCTGCTGAATCGATCACCCCACTCCTTCCTTGTGTGTCCGTCTTCATTTCACCAGATTCTCTGCGGTTATTGTCTTGCCTTCATGCGTGACACCTCAGACAATCCCCGCCAGAGTAAACACATCCCTCCTGTGAAATAAAGCGCGCCTTACAAAGCGCTATTAGTATTCCGGAGCCCGGCCCGCGCGGCATTGTCACAGCAGCGTCTGCACGCCGGCAAGAGATAACACTTCAACGTTTTCCCTGCTGTCATTGCTTTATCTTTTCTCCTCATACCTTACTAGCAGATCTGGAGGGACCGGTGCGGCTCTGGTTCAGTCGAGGTCTCTCGGTAGCACAAGTCCAGAGCTACTGACTGTAGAGCTGGGGGAACCAGGTTCGATTCTGGGCATGGGCTCAGCATCCTGTGATTCTGGGCACATCATGTCACCGCCTCATGCCTACCAAAAATGAATGTGTCCTTGTGTAATGTAACTGGTACTCCGGTAAACGCTCTGATACCGTCGGGTCGGGTTCGTGCTATGTAAAAACTACAAAAGAAATAATGAAATGTTTTTGAGGAGACGTGCTGCGGAGCGCGTACAGGGGTAAATAGCACAGGCGGATTTATCAGTGGACGATGTCAGGGCGATCACGGCTGCCACCTGAAGATGCCTTGAGCTCTCAGTCTCACCTGCCCCTCGGCCTCCTTCAATGCTGCAAGCGCACTCGCGCTGAATAGCGATCATTAAAAGCTCCAAATCAGGCGCCCGGCCCCGAGAGGATCATTCCTCTGCAGTGGACAGTGCGAGAAGAGGAAATGAGAGAAAATACATTAAAGGAGGACAGAGCAAGAAATAGACAAGGGAAGGCATGGCAAGCTAAAGAAAAATAAATTGGAAAGGAACAGAAGACATAAAAAAAACAAGTCAGGTCCCGGGCCGGCAGCCAATCACAGCGCGGCCCGGGAATGACGTCACGGGGGTGTCCCGGCCGGCAGATTCGGGGGCGTGTTTTTCGCGCTCTCCCCTTCCCATTGGCTGGAAGGTAAAATTCCAGCCAATGGGAAGAGGAGAGGGCGGTACTTAAAAAAAGACACAGAAACGCCCCCGAATCGCGTTTTCACGGGAAAGCGTGATTGACAGCCTCTGTCTCCCAATGGCTAGCGTCCATTTATGGAGCTAGCCAATGGGAAACAGAGGCGGTCCGAACATCCATACAGTTGACAAAAGTTTTCGATCTGGGCGGGGCACTGCGTGCCCTCGCCAGGTCGAAACCTAAAAACAAAATGGTAGTAAAACAGGGTTAATATAATTTTATTTTTCAACCTCTAAGTGCGACTTGTGGGGGCGGGCCATCGCGTGAGGCAGTCACAATCAGTGCGTATGTCGATTTGGTCTTTGGACAGCCAAACCGACATGCTCACTGAGCTGTCTCCAACCCGGCAACGCAGCTCGGTACAGGCTCCCAGTCTCCCTGGGAGAGCAAATCCAAGGTACAAGAGAGCAGCATCAGGTTTGGCCGTAGGGGAGTCTGGGGGCTTGGCTGCAGTCAGGAGCAGAAGAGTGGCGATGCGGCGGGCCAAAGGTAAGTTTTTTTTTAATGTTAATTGGTTGTTGTCCTCCCTCCCCCATGTACTCTTCCACCCCTCTGCCCTGACACAAGCCGCAACTGGTTTGGGAAGGGAGGGCTGGAGCTGCAGTTAGCATTCACATAAGCTTGTGTTTATGTCCTTAACACTCTAATGTGAGCAGTCTGCATTTCAAAATCAAAAGTTGCAGGCTCCTCTGTTTGCTGTGCAACAAGCTCCGGGGGTCCAGCAAACTGTTGGATCTGTAGCTTGTGGCGTTGAAATGCAACTTGCTCACATCAGACCATGAATGCCCATTTAACAATTAGGGGTGGATATATAATTAGCTGTCCTATTTAGAAGTTGACTGAGTGTATACGCTAACAGAAAAACAATGAATATATGCTGTCTACCGTCTTACAGACGCCATAGGCTATAATGCATTTGTAACATGGCTGACTGGATTTCCGCCACATGTATGCCAGACTTTTACCATCCTCCAAACTCTAAACTAGGCATTTGTTGGGGTGATTTTTTACTTTTAAATATTTATAAAGATGTCAAACAAAAACACAACTAATGCACAAGTTGGTACTAATTTATGTTTTAATCTTTCTAGAGCTGCCTACTCAATTTAGACATAAATATGCAAATACTGTAAGCAATTAAGCGTTGTCATTAGTTCGATGTTTTGTCATGCCAAGCAAGTTGCTTGAATTGTATTCTATCTTTGCTTTATGATGCCTGTGCTCCTGAAAAATAAATCTTCACACACCACAACGCAAAGTAATGAAAGGATCCAATAATGTTCCCCCACGTCTGACATGGGGCAACACGATTTCTGGGTATGTCACTTGGAGGTCGACTCACCAAAATGCCACGGTAGCGGAAGTAAGATTGCTTACCCATCCTTTGCCACAATGCCATCATAGGAAGTGACATCATATGATTTTTGACACTGAAAACTATAAGGAAGTGATGTCATGTTACATGATATCACAATAATTGACACTGTTGTATTTGAGAGCTCTTAATGCTCACAATTATGCCATAACACAACAAATACTAGCATCATTTAATGTCTATTTTATATACCACCTATATATTAAATAGGGTGGTTACATGATAGGAACCTTGCACACTTCTCTTTTGGGTGTATGAAAACAAATGAGTTTTTATTCCATGACAAAACACTGGAAGCCAAATTATTGAAATCATAAACAGTCATGATTTAATGGTCCCTCTAACATGTCAAGAATAAAATATACTGGCAAATTACAGGAAGACGCATAAAGCACAATAGTGGTTTTATCCACCTGTATTAATTCCTGTAACCATATTTTGAATATGAATTATGATATTAATTTATTCCTATACATGGGTAATACATTTTCATTATGATCACTTGTAAGGAGTTATCCACCCGCGCATATTACAGAGGAGGCGCTTTTATGCAGACACATCAGTTCACATGTTTTTTTCAATAATGGAACTGGGAGACACGTTGTTTAAATTGTGTTTAATTTGTTAATATATTTATTAATGGGTATACTGCACTGCCAAATTTATTTTTAAACTGAATAAAAGGTTAATGTCTAGATTGCAGTTGGATTTGCAGCAAGTAACCCATGCTTACCTGGGCACTAATTAGCTTCTGTTCTTAGCATTGCCTTTGCCATCACTGAGGCCAGGGGTTGCAAAGACAGAGCCAGGGGCTGCAAGGCGCAAGCCAGCGGTCGAAATTGCGATCCCTGGTGACCTCAAAATGATGTCCATTGTTATGTGTAACTATGTTTGCAATGAGGCTTGTAAATGACAGATGTGAAAATATTACCCCTGCCCAGAGATCTTTGCATTGGCTTCCCATTAAGCAGAAGACAAACTTCAAGGCAGATAGAAATGTGTGTAACTACCCCAGAGGTGTGGGTGGGAAATTCAACCACCACAAACTGGGTCACGGTTTGCACTCACCTCATAGCACCTCCTACTAGAGTCCTAACCCTTCGGGAACAGAGTGTTACCAGTGGCAGCTGTAAGAAAGTGGAATCTTGTCATGTAATGTTATGTTGATTTGTATAGATCACCAAACACCCGAGAGAGTATCCAGGCGCTTGGGCAGGTGTGTGGTCCCCAAGGTGCTTATAACAAAGAGCCTGGTCTTCAGCTTCTTGCGAAACTCAGGAAATGGGGAGTAGGAGGCTCTGATGCATTAAAACAGGTTGTTCCAAGTCTTGGGTGTGATGTAGTAGAATAAGCGACCTCCAGTTTTGCTTTTGCAGATGCAGTGAATGAGCAAGTGAGAGTGAGGCAGAGTAAGGGTGTCTGGTGGGTTGGTGAAAGTGTATATGACTTTTCAGATGTTCTGGTACTGTGTTGTGTACGGCTTTCTTTGTGTGTGTGTGAGAAGTTTGAATTGGCTGTGTTTGTGAATGGGGAGCCAGTGAAGCTTTCTGAGGTGCTGTTGTATGTGGGTGCGGTATGGGAGGTCATGTATGAGGCTTGCAGCTGTGTTCTGGATGGCATGGAGTCTGTGCAGGAGTTGTTTGGAGATTCCAGCATAGAGAGTGCTTGCGTGATGATCCGTTTGGTGATCTGAGCCAACCATTTAAAAAAATGTTTGTAGCATGCTTAGGATGTGAAAGCAGGAGGGGCACACTGCATTGACTTGAGCCGTCAAGTTGAGCTTGTCGCCTAGGATGATCCCTATGTGGTCTGTGCTACGGGTGTTGGTCCTAGTTCCGATGACCACCAGGCGGGGTACTATGGGGAGGACTTATGGACCAAGACTAGTGCTTCTGTCTTGTGGGAGTTGCAATGCAGGAAGTTGGTTCTCATCCAGTCTGCAACAATGGTTATGCAGTTGGTGAAGTGGTTCCGGCAGTGGTTGTTTTGTCCGTCAGGGAGAGGATGAGTTAGTTTGGTGTCATCGGCATAGATGATGGAAATGACTTTTGATTGGATGATTTTGGTGAGTGGTGTCATTTATATGTTGAAAAGGGTTAGGTTGAGGGCCGATCCCCGTAGGATTCTGCATATCAGTTTCTTGGTCTTTGATGTGATGGGTGGCAGCCTGACCCTATGGGTTCTTCCTGTGAAAAAGGAACAGATCCATTTGACAGTGAATCCTTGTATGCCAATCTCGTGGAGTTTTCTGATGAGGGTGTTATGGGAGACAGTGTTGATGGCCGTAGAGAGGTCGAGCAGGATGAGGGTTGCTGTTTCTCTTTGGTACAGGATAATTGGAATGTCATTGGTGTCCATGATGAGTGCTGTCCCAGTGCTGTGGTTCCTTCTGAATCCTGATTGAGTGCTGTCTAGAAGATGGTGAAGTTTGAGGTGGTTTGTGAGTTGGTTGCCGATGGCCTTTTCAATCAGTTTGGTTGCATAAGAAAGCAAGGAGATGGGTCGGAAGTTGCACAGTTAATTCTGGTTAGCTGTGAGATTCCTGAGAAGACTGTTGATTTCTCCAAGTTCCCATTAATCCGCGAAAATGGCAGATCTGACAAGTTGTTGATGATGTGGGTCCGGGTGGTGCAGATTGGTGATTTTCTCAGGATGTAGATGTGGTGGGTGTATGGGTCAGCTGGGGCTCCTGAGTGGATGGTCCGCATGATTACTGCTGTGTCATTTTTGGTGAGGTTGTCCATTCAGTCAGTTGGCCATCATGCTTGGTGGTGGGTACTTTAGCAACAAGTTTCCTGGTGTTGGGTTGGTGTGCAAAGCTGCTGTAGATATGTGAGATTCTGCTGTGGAAGATGTTGGATAGGTTCCCGCAGAGTTGCTGAGAGGCATGGATGTTGCTGAAAGTGGCTGAGATGAAATCCTTAACAATCAAGAAGATCTCCTTGCAGTTGTTGGAGCTTCCTTCGATGAGGTCCACTTGTGATTTGTTCTTGGTGCCTCTTACTTGCTGGTGAAAGCATCTAAGTGCAGCCTTGTAGGTAGTTATGTCAGTGGTGTAGTGGCTGGCTCTCCATTTCCTTTTGACCTGTTTGCAGTGTTAATGGCATATTGGAGGTCTTCTATGCCGGTGCTATTTAAGTCAGTGGGTCTAAAATACCTTGGCTGGTAGTCTTAAATCCACCTCATGCCTCTTTATTTCACTGCCAGACCAGGTGCACAAGACAGGCCCTTGCAGCCCCTGCAACACAGTGGGGTTCCAACTGTTCATGAGGTACACATTCAGCCCAGGACCAATGTATATATATATGAGATAAGGGAGACTCAGGGCCCTCATCACATTCTGCATGGGGGCACCATCATGTTGTGTTATGCCACTGTACTCGACACTCCTTGCACCTTTAGCTCCCTCTTGTAGGTTCCTGCTTTCTCCCTTTGTGATGGTTTTTCAACCTCTCTCTTCCTTCACCTTTACTATGTGTGTATTTTTACCTCTTTTGCTCTCCGGAAATTTCTCTCAGGAAATTTCTGATATGTAAAAATAAGTGCCGGCGGACCCACCTACTCAAATCAAGCATTGCTCAAGTCTGCTATTTAAGGTCAGGAAGTACAAGTCAAGTGCAGGGCAGGATGAAATACTCAAATGTAATGAGGGGCACTGTAGAAATGCTGAACGGCTTGGCTGTGCCCCGATTAATGTACGTCAGCTTTGAACAATAGCATTCCAACAGTTCCAATAAAAGTACTGCTGCTGCCCTTTCCGTTCGCTGCACTCCTAGTTAAGACCATCAACAAGTTTACATACACTCTTCAGACATAAACCTTACTAGCTCTGACAGAAGGCATATCTTAAAACTGATCCCACTGACGGATTCAGTGGAAGAAAGCTAGCTCTTTTGACTTTGTCAATATGTGTAAAGCCACGTTGTTGTGCAACAAAGCATTTAATTCAAGTATTAGTTCAAATAAAACTAATGCATCAAAATATATGAAATAGTGCACAGTGTTGAACAAATAATGTCAATAACTAAATGTTAAGTGATTAGCCTAGCTTATAGCCATCAGCTGACTTTTAAGCTGCCTTTATGTGGCACTAGAAGCTGTTGCCCAAGAGGAGACTTGGGATGGTTAGCGCTTTCGTGGGGCTGTTCTTGGGTTCTTCAGACATGACAATTTATCTACCCAGGAAAATTATGAACCAACTAGAAGCATTAGACTGGACGATAGTGTACCTTGTGGAATGGGCAGGAAATCACTGGGAACGCATCTGGAATGATATCTTCAATCCCAGTGAAAGAACTGCAAGTCCCAGAAGGACAGAGTGAAGCTACAGCAGCAAAGATTTTGACAGCAAGCAAGCTGAATAAAACAATATTTAAAAGTGCATGGGCAAAGTCAACACAACAAATCTGGCTTTTTCCTAGTGAAAAAGATGGTTTTGAGTGTACGTTTTATCCTTATAGTTAAAATTATGTGTGTGCGAAGAGGATTTTGGTACTCGTGTAAATGAACTTTCAACTGCTTGCTCAAGGTGTACGCTGGGCACGAGTCGGGGGTACACGCAGGTGGACGGCGTCCACCCACTTTTTTCACCGGGTGGACACCGTCCACCCTGCCAAGAAGTTGGGCCCCACTGAAAAAGATGCTAAATTCGTCCTGGTGTAATTTCCAAACACCGGGACACTTTCAGCAGCGCCTGCAGGATGTTATCTGCTTTCGATCAGCAAACAATTTGCAGGCGGGATGGGATGGGACTCTGTTATAACTGACTCCTGCTGGGCCCATAACAAAAGCCCAATATGAGGGGTCATCAGGCCTCCTTTTGTCCAAGTCCCTGGCTGGCAGCAGTCAGGAGCCTCACACCTAGAAGCAAATGAAGCTGATGGGAAACAAATTCTCACACCTCCTTGTTAGCACTTCACACATACTTAGGAGAGGCAGCTTTTCACTTTGTTCAGTCCCCCCTGTATGAATGCACTGTAAGAACATCAGATGTGTTGATCTTTCCCAGTATTTGCACAAAATAAATAGCATTTATATAGCGCAAACTACCCCTGAGGTGGCGTTGTAATAAAGTAAATATCTCTATTTTTTCTTTTAAAGCACTATGGCTAGAGGAAGGTTACGCTGACAAAAGGCAACATTGTTTTATGTGTAATTTACAAAAATGTGAATCGTCTGCCGAAATCAGGAAAGTTTCACTGTATACTCGAAATGTGCTCAAATGTACTCATGATAGACATGCTACACAAATAAATGTGAGGGCTTAAAATCTGATGTCACTTCTTGTGATGTCACACGCTGTGATATCAGGGGTCTCACGTGCCACAATGTCATGCGCCGAGAAGCCACTTGCATACTGATTAATTAAGTTAGTCCCCCCACTTCTTTTTTTATGACTTGTGCCCTGGGTGTACGGTTCAGCCCACTAGCATATACTCACTTCACAAAGCCACAACATATTGGTGAACCCGTGGGGCGAATGCATGCCCACAAAGCAGTGTCTATCAATGCCCCAACCCACATGCCCATGAATGAGTTGGCAGCAGAGTAGAACATGTGTAGTGAGGCTGGGATTGTTTCATTGGCAACTAAGCAGCAAGCAGAACTCCAGAGAAAAGGTGTGTATTTATCAGGGCTCAGTGGCGTAACGAAACCTGAAGGGGCAGTGGCGTAGCTAGAGCTTATGCCTCCCGGGGCCATCCCCAGGTTTTTCACCAAGTGAAGGCTGAGCAGGTAAGATTTGGGGGGGTGTTGTGACTGATGACAAAGAGGATGAGGGGTGGCGACAGACAGAGGATGAGCGGGGGATTGGTGACAGGCAGCGACGAGCGGGAGGGAGGCGACAGACGACAACAAGGGAGAGAAAACGTACCTCGCGCTCGGCGCAGCCCTCATAAAGTGCCACCCAGGGTGGTAAGCCCCTGCCCCCTAGCTACACCACTGTGAGGTAAAGTACATGGAGGCCTGCCCACTGCCCTTGTACAGTGCCAGAGGGGGCCCCCTGGAGCTTGAAGCCCGGGCACCACCGGGCTGCAGGGGCTAATGTTATGACACTGTAGGGTTTTACCACAAGAAAAGTTCCATTTGTGTGGAACCTCAGTCACACTAAAAATAAATAAACAAACAGACAGACAAAAGGAGGAGGAAGGATGTGGCACAGAAGTCACAGCTGCCTACTTTGGAGATGGGGATCCGGGTTCAAGTCTCGGAGTCGGCGCAACACCCTGTGATTCTGGGCAAATCAGTTAATCTACATGTACCCATGTACAGTGCCTGAATACCCTTACAAGTGACAAGTTGCACTATATAAATCAACAAATCTTCAAACAGAAATAGATAGATAGATAGATAGATAGATAGATAGATAGATAGATAGATAGATAGATAGATAGATAGATAGATAGATAGATAGATAGATAGATAGATAGATAGATAGATAGATAGATATGACATTATACGCAATATTCACATTTCGTATGAAAATGCTCCAAGCTCCTAATGATGAGCGGAGAGTAAACCTATCTGCACCTTATGGCGCTTCTGACGGTAAACAGTGAGAAGTAGGAACATGTGTTGGGAGGATGGAATAACAGAGACAATTACCTAGCAGAGAGGAGAAAGGAGGAGAGAGGCAGAGATAGGGATGAAACAGTGGCAGAGAGGGGTGCACGGCAGCGAGGGGAAAGAAATAGAAGGTGGTGGTGGTAAGAGGAGGTAGCGGCAGATCTTAAGGTACAGTAGCAAGGTAATGGAGAAAGGTGTAGCAGGGAGGAAGGGATGAATATGGCATGGGAGGAATGGCAGATTTTCAGCACTGTGCAAATAAGATCACCTGGGAGGAGGGAAGAAGGCGCTGTTTTTAAATCCTGGATCCAAGGTTGAGGGCCAAAATCTTACAAGTTTCAAGACTTAAGGGAGGCCATATTTGGGTCAGGCTCCCAATTTGCAATTTGTCAGGAGGATGCCATAAGGAGGACATATTAAGGTCAGGCTCGTACTCAAGTCTTGACAAAGTGAATAAAATACAATGAAGGATTGCTTTTAATAAGCAACGTGTGTATAATATATATCATAAGTGTGACGTAAAATAGACTCTTTTGCATGGCAATGCAAACAATAAATGGGGGTCAAAATGATACACCAATCAATCTATTGCAAGAGGTGAGAGAGTAGGCACCCCATGTACTTATACGTTTGTGAACTAGTAACTAAACATCTTCTAGAGAGTTAAAGCTTTCTGTAGCTAGAACTGGCGTGGCTCTTAGAATGATTTATTTATTTAGCTTTTGAATCTGATAAGATTGCTCAATATAGTGCTTTTCATAAGCTTATAATTAATATGTTTTGTAGTCTTTGTTTATACTGTAATAAAAGTATGGAATGAAACTAAACAATACATTTTTTGCAACGTTCCCAACAGCTCTATAATAGAAACTTTACAAACGGTAAGACACCTAAAATCTTTTTCAAAACTGATCTTCCCACTTTTGTGTGGCAAAAGAAATATATTGGTCCTGAAACTGCCCCTAATGATTGCAACAAAATTAGAAATACCCAGAAAGAAAAAGAAACACCACCAACTTCGATGTAGACCCCAACATTTTTAGAAAAGACTCCAACTCCAACAATTAAAGCCAAATTCCTACATTTTTATTTCCAACTTTAGAGTGAAACTCCACTGTCTCCCATGATACCATACTCTCAGATATAATTGCTGCTAACAGGTCACAAATGGTGACCAATGTAGCTGGATTGACACAGCGGTGTCTCAGGATTAGTTTGTTTGTTCATGTTTTTGACCTTTTCTTCTTAGGTGGGAGCAGGTTTCCAGTAGTTTCCTGCAATGCCTCTATATTCAGCAGTTGCTTCTTGCAAAGGAGCTTCAAAAACTCTAGCAGACCATGTGTAAGATTAAAGCATTACGCAAGAGACTCAGATCGATATGGAAGAATGATAGACAGATGCTCATTGGAAGCAGAATTCAGAGGTCTAGTGGTTCATTTGTGTCTGTGTTTGTAAGTGCTCAATACTGGCACTTAATTCTTACCACTGGCACTTCTTTATTATAGTCTGTCACATGGTGCCAATGTCGGGTCTATTTATTAGCAGAGCACATCAGTTAAACAATTAAATGTTGTTAGACCTGGCTTTTTCAGCTGGTTTATCCACATACTTTTTGCTTCTTGGCCTCCTATGTTTGACCCTGTTTTGGTTGGTTTTAGGAATCTGGGCACTTTGTCACTGCTATTCAGTGCTAAAGTACACATGCTCTTCATGTAAATTGTGTTTATGGACTGGTGTTTCCATAATTGGCTTATTTGATTTACTGGTAAGTCCCTAGTTCACGGGGCCTGTAAATCAAATGCTGCAAGTGGGCCTACAGCACTGACTATATTGAATTTTACTGTGATATTCCCATCTCTGATACGCTAATTGATCATATAAACATCACATTTCGCTCACTAAACACCATTTTTTCTTTTTCTTAGGTGCTGCTTTTCGAATTTCATGTTCTTCTTTGGTCCCTCGTCAGAGTAATCTTGTGTACTACTAAAAAAAATGTAATCAAACAATGAGAAATTTTGAAGACTACTGGTTTACAATCTAATTATTATAAATACCTTGATCATACAAAGCGCTTCGTGACACAGTTTGTGCTTTTTCTAGGCTTTGTAAATTACAGTTGACTCTACTGTCCAATACAATGGCTCTCAATGTATTGAACTTGGAAAGATCAAAACGAGTTGGCCTTTCCAGGCTTCTAAATTGTAGCCTGCAGGTAACGCATTGCACTCAGGGGCGAGCCTATGTGAATTATCTATCCATTTTCTACTTCGAGAAACAACACTTGCTGCTGGCTTCTGGTGTGACCCGGAGGTCACTCATGCGTCTGAGCTTTACCAAGGCCAATTCAGGTTTCCAAGACTGGTAAATTAAAACCCATTACAGTCGGTAATAGGTATCCCTGTTATTTACAGCACTTTGAAAGGTCATAAGAGCAGTAAAAGGTGCTGTAAAATGGCCGAACCTCACTTTTTGTCTCTGTAGTATTTCAGTTGAGAAGGAAAACAAGGGAAATATTGATTTCAAAAGAAAGGCTTTTCAGGAAGCGTGACTTGGAAATGGATAAGCTTTCCTTTCCTTTCTAGGCTTACCTTTGCTTCCTGCTTTGATAAAGTCTGTACCAATTCCCTATTGCCCCAGGGGTCCCACGCTGTACATTAATCAGAAAGGTCATTCTGGAAACAGCTCCGATGAACTTGGTTGCCACACAGGTGACACTTGATACTTCAAAGCGGCCCTTATGGGGCTACTAAGAAGTCAATCAGGGCGCGGTGCGCCGTTGGTCACATTATCCAAAGGAAGTAAATGCGCGAAGTAGTTCCTGTGTGACCTCACATTTGTCCTCAGCCGTGAAAAATCACTTGCCCTATTCGTTTCCCTTTACCTTGGCGGACGAAAACGTGAGCTGAAAGAATAACAGACCTTTGACACGCGGCGGCTACAGTGCCCTCGGCTTCCTTTCAGGCTCTCTCAGAAGTGTAGCAGGGGTTTAACGACCTTGGCCGCCCTTGGACCTCATTAAAGCACCAGCCGGCGTCCCTCTGACACATGTGATGTAGTGGTGAGGCTTTCTGGCCCCGCCCCTTCCGGTCTGCTCCCTGCAGGCTCCTGCTGTGCCCTTTGCCTTGGCCTGTGCTGCCCCAGAGGTGCTGTGCGCATCACAGTAGCCGCATTCCTCTTTCAGCCCACAGTCAGGATAGTGTTTCTGCTGCAGGCGGCTCTCCTGACCCCTTAGGAATGTTTCTAGGAGTCTGGGCATCAGGCCCGGCTCCAGGAATTTTTATTTGGGTGGGCCAAGGGTACATTTGGAAGGGCCACTACCGTCCCAATTTGTCGCTTCTGGATTACATCATATCTACTTGCCAACAGTCACCATGATACAAGGATTGCTTCTGTGTGTATACAGAACATGTGGAGAGTTGTTTATTGGTGCTCCACCACTGACCTCTTTTTCTGTAGATATCTTTATTACAACCCTCCAACAGTGCACGCCATCTCTTCATAGCCCCTCCCCCTCATGATCTCCTCCTCAGACTCCCTCACTACCACCCTCCACCAGTGCCCCTCATCTCTCTGTATCTACCACCCTCCCCCATGACCTCCTCCTCGGATTCCCTCACTGCACCCTCCGACATTTGCCCTTCATCTCTCTGTATCTCCCATCCTCCCCCATGACCTCCTCCTCCGATTCCCTCACTGCCACACTCCAACAGCGCCCTTCATCTCTCAAAAACCCCTTTCCCTCATGACCGCCTCCTCGGATTCCCTCACTACCACCTTCCAACAGTGCCCCTCATCTCTCAAAAGGCCCTTCTCCCCATGACCTCCTCCTTGGATTCCTTCATTGCCCCCCTCCACCAGTGTCCCTCATCGCTCCATAGCCCAGCCCCCCATGACGACCTCCTTGGATTCCCTCATTGCCCCCCTCGACCAGTGCCCCTCATCGCTCTGTAGCCCAGCCCCTCCATGACCACCTCCTTGGATTCCCTCATTGCCCCCCTCCACCAGTGGAACTCATCTCTCCATAGCCCAGCCCCCGTGACCTCCTCCTTGGATTCCCTCATTGCCCCCCTCCACCAGTACCCCTCATCGCTCTGTAGCCCAGCCCCCAAATGACCTCCTCCTTGGATTCCCTCATTGCCACCGTCTACTAGTGGCCTTCATCGCTCCGTAGCCCAGCCCCCCATGATCTCCTCCTCGGATTCCCTCACTGCCACCCTCTGACAGTGCCCTTCATCTCTCTGTATCTCCCATCCTTCCCCCATGACTTCCTCCTCTGATTCCCTCACTGCCACCCTCCAACAGCGCCCTTCATCTCTCCAAAGCCCCTCTCCCTCATGACCTCCTCCACGGATTTCCTCACTACCACCTTGCAACAGTGCCCCTCATCTATCCAAAGGCCCTCCTCCCCATGACCTCCTCCTTGGATTCCCTCATTGCCCCCCTCCAACAGTGTCATTCATCTCTCCATAGCCCCTCTCTCATATTTGATTTCATTTGCTGTATTGCGCTACTCATAGTGTAGGGTGTCATAGTACTTTACATCATGCACACATTATGCAGAGACAATGAATCATACAAGTATGTAAATCAGCCTATAGGGAATGTCACATAAACCAATGAGGATTACAAGGTGTAGGAATCACGTCATCCATACTGGCGGCCAATATGTTTTAAGAGGGTTTGGTCTGGAGAAGCACAAACGCAGGATTGAAAGCATACCTCAGTGTTTATGGGGTTGGCTTTATTGATTAAAATGTATATCTGCCAAAACAAACTCTTTATAGCAACATTAGAGTAGTGAAAGAGTAGGGAAATTCGAACTATATTGAAACACACAAAAAAAGTTCTAAATATACCATTCAGGTTTGTATGCTGCTCTTTGATGTCAGTTTATAAATCACTGTCCTATTTTAGGATTGTAACTTCTGTACTGCAAGTAACCCATTGAGCTATCCACGTCCACATAAAATACAGTTTATCTGCATTTAAAAATTATGAACAGACAAAATTTTGCTTTTGAGTAGTTGTGTCTTGCATCCGTCATGATAACTTACAACAATATAAATGAAATGTACACAGCATACACGTAGTATGTGTGTTGCTGGGCCCTCACAGACTTAGAATATTAACTAATATACACACACCCTCGAAGCATACACATAGTATATATCTAGCTAGGCATTCACAGATTTTTAAAGAAAGGAGCAATAGCCACGCATTCTCTTACCTGCTCTGTTAAAACTGTGCCACAGCCGGATCTGATAAACAGCTGAAGGGGTCAGTCTGACGTCACTGCGAGGGCCAAGGTTCATGTTTGGGTGGGCCAGGCTCATGTTTGGGTGGGCCAGGCCCACCCGGCCCACCCTCTAGAACCGGGCCTGCTGGGCATTCCCCATCCTTTCTTCCTTACTCTTCCATCGCAAGCCCCGCCCCTTCCGGCCTGCTCCTTGCAGCCTGGTTCTGTGCCCTTTCCCTTGGTCTGTTCTGCCCCCGGGGTGCTCTGCGCCTCACAGTAGCTGCATTCCTCTTCCAGCCCGCATCAAGGATAGTGTTTCTATACAACCGGGGCTCCTGACCCCAGGAATGTTTCTGGGAGTGTGCTTTCCCCTCCTTTCTTCCTTATTCCGCTCTCTTAAAACCACAGAGGGTGGTACATCCTTGTTAATAAGCGCGGGATTCCATATGTCAAATTTTTCAAGTCCTTAACCTGGATTTTTGTGTCCGTACATCACATTGTGGTTTGTTCGCATAACCCCGCTCTAGGGAAATTAAACAGCTGCAGTTTCTTTTCAAATAAAGCAAACTAAAATTTAGGGGGTATGCGGTGTTTAATTTGAGTGGATGGCCGCCGGTGTGGTCCACCGACACTCGTTTTTGGGGACTCCACTGATGTTTTCTCAACAGAGTTTGATGTAGATCAAGAGAAAGAAAAGCACAAAAGGGGGGAAAGAAGGTTGGAGAGAAAGAAGGAAAATAGTGACAAAGAAAGGAAGAAAGCAAGCAAGCGGGGCTGAATAAGAACCTGCAAGAATGAGATACGGGCGCCAGGAGTGTTTGGGGGTGGATGAAAGTGGCCTGGCTTCAGTGGGACCAGCTGCAGGCTTCTGAGCAAAACTGAAGGCCCGCCCCTATTATTTTGACAGTTAAACACGTAGGGTACGTGAAAATGAATCTTGACAAATCTTACTCTGGCTATCAATAGACAGGACCAAGCATCTTAGGGCTGTCTGTCACATTACTCTTTGAAGACACTAATTTATCAATCTCCGTCTTTTCTTTCCATACTTCACTTCATGTGAAACTCTTGCCTGCGCCAAGGCATTCCATTGTGGACCGTCCTGTGAGTGCCTGCAGCGCTGCCGGTGCTCGGAGCAGGGTGCATAGTTATGCCCCCAGTTCTTCTATGAATGTGCTGCCTTTTGATGGCTCCTGCTATGAGCAGGCTGCCTTTTCATGGCCTCCGCGTCTCATCCTAGCTGGTTACTTCTCATTGCACCCCACCTCTGCTATGAGAGGTTGCCTTTTCATGGCACCCCACCTCTGCTATGAGAGGTTGCCTATTCATGGCACCCCACCTCTGCTATGAGAGGTTGCCTTTTCATTGCACCCCACCTCTGCTATGAGAGGTTGCCTTTTCATGGCACCCCACCTCTGCTATGAGAGGTTGCCTTTTCATGGTACCCCATTTCTGCTATGAGAGGTTGCCTTTTCATGGCACCCCACCTCTGCTATGAGGGGTTGCCTTTTCATGGCACCCCACCTCTGCTATGAGAGGTTGCCTTTGCATGGAACCCCACCTCTGCTATGAGAGGTTGCCTTTTCATGGCACCCCACCTCTGCTATGAGAGGTTGCCTTTTCATGGTACCCCACCTCTGCTATGAGAGGTTGCCTTTTCATGGTACCCCACCTCTGCTATGAGAGGTTGCCTTTTCATGGTACCCCACCTCTGCTATGAGAGGTTGCCTTTATATGGCACACCACCTCTGCTATGAGAGGTTGCCTTTTCATGGCACCCCACCTCTGCTATGAGATGTTGCCTTTTCATGGTACCACACCTCTGCTATGAGAGGTTGCCTTTTCATTGCACCCCACCTCTGCTATGAGAGGTTGCCTTTTCATTGCACCCACCTCTGCTATGAGAGGTTGCCTATTCATCGTACCCCACCTCTGCTATGAGAGGTTGCCTTTTCATGGTACCCCACCTCTGCTATGAGAGGTTGCCTTTTAATTGCACCCCACCTCTGCTATGAGAGGTTGCCTTTTCATTGCACCCCACCTCTGCTATGAGAGGTTGCCTTTTCATTGCACCCCACCTCTGCTATGAGAGGTTGCCTCTTCATGGCACACCACCTCTGCTATGAGAGGTTGCCTTTGCATGGAACCCCACCTCTGCTATGACAGGTTGCCTTTTCATTGCACCCCACCTCTGCTATGAGAGGTTGCCTATTCATGGTACCCCACCTCTGCTATGAGAGGTTGCCTTTTCATGGTACCCCACCTCTGCTATGAGAGGTTGCCTTTTCATTGCACCCCACCTCTGCTATGAGAGGATGCCTTTTCATTGCACCCCACCTCTGCTATGAGAGGTTGCCTCTTCATGGCACACCACCTCTGCTATGAGAGGTTGCCTTTGCATGGAACCCCACCTCTGCTATGAGAGGTTGCCTTTTCTTTGCACCCCACTTCTGCTATGAGAGGTTGCCTTTTCATGGTACCCCACCTCTGCTATGAGAGGTTGCCTTTTCATTGAACCCCACCTCTGCTATGAGAGGTTGCCTTTTCATTGCACCCCACCTCTGCTATGAGAGGTTGCCTTTGCATGGAACCCCACCTCTGCTATGAGAGGTTGCCTTTTCATTGCACCACACCTCTGCTATGAGAGGTTGCCTTTTCATGGCACCCCACCTCTGCTATGAGAGGTTGCCTTTTCATTGCACCCCACCTCTGCTCTGAGAGGTTGCCTTTTCATTGCACCCCACCTCTGCTATGAGAGGTTGCCTCTTCATGGCACACCACCTCTGCTATGAGAGGTTGCCTTTGCATGGAACCCCACCTCTGCTATGAGAGGTTGCCTTTAAATTGCACCACACCTCTGCTATGAGAGGTTGCCTTTTCATGGCACCCCACCTCTGCTATGAGAGGTTGCCTTTTCATGGCACCCCACCTCTGCTATGAGAGGTTGCCTATTCATGGCACCCCACCTCTGCTATGAGAGGTTGCCTTTTCATTGCACCCCACCTCTGCTATGAGAGGTTGCCTTTTCATGGCACCCCACCTCTGCTATGAGAGGTTGCCTTTTCATGGTACCCCATTTCTGCTATGAGAGGTTGCCTTTTCATGGCACCCCACCTCTGCTATGAGGGGTTGCCTTTTCATGGCACCCCACCTCTGCTATGAGAGGTTGCCTTTGCATGGAACCCCACCTCTGCTATGAGAGGTTGCCTTTTCATGGCACCCCACCTCTGCTATGAGAGGTTGCCTTTTCATGGTACCCCACCTCTGCTATGAGAGGTTGCCTTTTCATGGTACCCCACCTCTGCTATGAGAGGTTGCCTTTTCATGGTACCCCACCTCTGCTATGAGAGGTTGCCTTTTCATGGCACACCACCTCTGCTATGAGAGGTTGCCTTTTCATGGCACCCCACCTCTGCTATGAGGGGTTGCCTTTTCATGGCACCCCACCTCTGCTATGAGAGGTTGCCTTTGCATGGAACCCCACCTCTGCTATGAGAGGTTGCCTTTTCATGGCACCCCACCTCTGCTATGAGAGGTTGCCTTTTCATGGCACCCCACCTCTGCTATGAGAGGTTGCCTTTGCATGGAACCCCACCTCTGCTATGAGAGGTTGCCTTTTCATGGCACCCCACCTCTGCTATGAGAGGTTACCTCTTCATGGTACCCCACCTCTGCTATGAGAGGTTGCCTCTTCATGGCACCCCACCTCTGCTATGAGAGGTTGATTTTGCATGGTACCCCACCTCTGCTATGAGAGGTTGCCTTTGCATGGTACACCACCTCTGCTATGAGAGGTTGCCTTTTCATGGTACCCCACCTCTGCTATGAGAGGTTGCCTTTTCATGGCACCCCACCTCTGATATGAGAGGTTGCCTTTGCATGGCACACCACCTCTGCTATGAGAGGTTGTCTTTTCATGGTACCCCACCTCTGCTATGAGAGGTTGCCTTTGCATGGTACCCCACCTCTGCTATAAGAGGTTGCCTTTGCATGGTACCTCACCTCTGCTATGAGAGGTTGCCTTTTCATGGTACCCCACCTCTGCTATGAGAGGTTGCCTTTTCATGGTACCCCACCTCTGCTATGAGAGGTTGCCTTTTCATGGCACCCCACCGCTGCTATGAGAGGTTGCCTTTTCATGGTACCCCACCTCTGCTATGAGAGGTTGCCTTTTCATTGAACCCCACCTCTGCTATGAGAGGTTGCCTTTTCATTGCACCCCACCTCTGCTATGAGAGGTTGCCTTTGCATGGAACCCCACCTCTGCTATGAGAGGTTGCCTTTTCATTGCACCACACCTCTGCTATGAGAGGTTGCCTTTTCATGGCACCCCACCTCTGCTATGAGAGGTTGCCTTTTCATTGCACCCCACCTCTGCTCTGAGAGGTTGCCTTTTCATTGCACCCCACCTCTGCTATGAGAGGTTGCCTCTTCATGGCACACCACCTCTGCTATGAGAGGTTGCCTTTGCATGGAACCCCACCTCTGCTATGAGAGGTTGCCTTTAAATTGCACCACACCTCTGCTATGAGAGGTTGCCTTTTCATGGCACCCCACCTCTGCTATGAAAGGTTGCCTTTTCATGGCACCCCACCTCTGCTATGAGAGGTTGCCTATTCATGGCACCCCACCTCTGCTATGAGAGGTTGCCTTTTCATTGCACCCCACCTCTGCTATGAGAGGTTGCCTTTTCATGGCACCCCACCTCTGCTATGAGAGGTTGCCTTTTCATGGTACCCCATTTCTGCTATGAGAGGTTGCCTTTTCATGGCACCCCACCTCTGCTATGAGGGGTTGCCTTTTCATGGCACCCCACCTCTGCTATGAGAGGTTGCCTTTGCATGGAACCCCACCTCTGCTATGAGAGGTTGCCTTTGCATGGAACCCCACCTCTGCTATGAAAGGTTGCCTTTTCATGGCACCCCACCTCTGCTATGAGAGGTTGCCTATTCATGGCACCCCACCTCTGCTATGAGAGGTTGCCTTTTCATTGCACCCCACCTCTGCTATGAGAGGTTGCCTTTTCATGGCACCCCACCTCTGCTATGAGAGGTTGCCTTTTCATGGTACCCCATTTCTGCTATAAGAGGTTGCCTTTTCATGGCACCCCACCTCTGCTATGAGGGGTTGCCTTTTCATGGCACCCCACCTCTGCTATGAGAGGTTGCCTTTGCATGGAACCCCACCTCTGCTATGAGAGGTTGCCTTTTCATGGCACCCCACCTCTGCTATGAGAGGTTGCCTTTTCATGGTACCCCACCTCTGCTATGAGAGGTTGCCTTTTCATGGTACCCCACCTCTGCTATGAGAGGTTGCCTTTTCATGGTACCCCACCTCTGCTATGAGAGGTTGCCTTTTCATGGCACACCACCTCTGCTATGAGAGGTTGCCTTTTCATGGCACCCCACCTCTGCTATGAGGGGTTGCCTTTTCATGGCACCCCACCTCTGCTATGAGAGGTTGCCTTTGCATGGAACCCCACCTCTGCTATGAGAGGTTGCCTTTTCATGGCACCCCACCTCTGCTATGAGAGGTTGCCTTTTCATGGCACCCCACCTCTGCTATGAGAGGTTGCCTTTGCATGGAACCCCACCTCTGCTATGAGAGGTTGCCTTTTCATGGCACCCCACCTCTGCTATGAGAGGTTACCTCTTCATGGTACCCCACCTCTGCTATGAGAGGTTGCCTCTTCATGGCACCCCACCTCTGCTATGAGAGGTTGATTTTGCATGGTACCCCACCTCTGCTATGAGAGGATGCCTTTTCATGGCACCCCACCTCTGCTATGAGAGGTTGCCTTTGCATGGTACACCACCTCTGCTATGAGAGGTTGCCTTTTCATGGTACCCCACCTCTGCTATGAGAGGTTGCCTTTTCATGGCACCCCACCTCTGCTATGAGAGGTTGCCTTTGCATGGTACACCACCTCTGCTATGAGAGGTTGCCTTTTCATGGTACCCCACCTCTGCTATGAGAGGTTGCCTTTTCATGGCACCCCACCTCTGCTATGAGAGGTTGCCTTTGCATGGCACACCACCTCTGCTATGAGAGGTTGTCTTTTCATGGTACCCCACCTCTGCTATGAGAGGTTGCCTTTGCATGGTACCCCACCTCTGCTATAAGAGGTTGCCTTTGCATGGTACCTCACCTCTGCTATGAGAGGTTGCCTTTTCATGGTACCCCACCTCTGCTATGAGAGGTTGCCTTTTCATGGTACCCCACCTCTGCTATGAGAGGTTGCCTTTTCATGGCACCCCACCGCTGCTATGAGAGGTTGCCTTTTCATGGTACCCCACCTCTGCTATGAGAGGTTGCCTTGCCTTTGCTTCCCCCCCCTCCATTGCCTGGGACTCTGAGACCGCCCTCGGCTGAGTATTGACGCCGAGGGCTGGGATCTCATCTTGGCAGCCATCTTGGGGGTAGGACTTCCACACGCGCGCTCTAGCAGCGCTATAAAAAGCTCACCTCTCTTTCCGCGCAGCGGACGCGATCAGCGGCCGCGCCGGATCTGCGCCGGAGTCGTGCCAGAGTCCTGCCCGTCTGCGCCCGTCAGCGTCCCGGAGGCGTTCGGCGTGGCAGGTACCTCTGACCACTATGTACTGCTATTCCGCTCAGGAGCTTTTATCGTTTCGCAATTGTTATACTTCATGCCTATCAGTCTTCCCCAGCCGGTATAGGGGTAAGCATAAATGCCCTGCTTGTCTTTGGCATCCTGTTCGCACCCTCTCTTCCCCTTTGCCTGGTAAGGAGAGTAGCTCTAAACATCTTTGTCTACTCCTTAATACGAGGTCATTGCATCGCCACACTCAAGAGATCTTTGATCTCCTGTCAACTATCAGTCCCACCTGCCTGATGCTTACTGAGACATGGCTCAATGATTCCTCTAACCCGGACATAGTGGCTGCCATTCCCACTGACTACACTATCCATCGACAGGATAGAGACAAGGGTAGGGGAGGTGGAGTCGCCCTGATTGTGAAGAATTCTCTTCCGTGCACAGTCATGCACACACATACTATCGAAGGGGCCGACTCATTAGCCTTCACCATCGCTCTATCACCACAACAAGCATTGAAGGGTATGATCGTTTACAGACCCCCGGGCCCTGTCGGCTCTTTTTTCGAGGACCTCCAACAGGCCATGTCGGTCCTTGTCTTGAGATCGGAGCAGTGCTTATTGGTAGGCGATTTTAATTTTCACATGGACGACCACAATGATCAAAATGCCATCAAATTGCTGGATATTACATCTACCCTGGGTCTTTCCCCTTATCTTTTTGGTCCCACCCACGATAAAGGCCACACACTTGATCAGGTTTTTTCCACCATACCTATCATGAATGTCACACTCTTGCCAATCGTTTGGTCCGACCATTTCCTGGCCCACTTTGAAATACATTCTATCACGGCCCCCCCTGCTAGAACCACGAGACAGCAGGGCAGCAACTACAGGACACTGCACAGGGTGACCTCGGACATGCTCACACATGCCTTAATTGATCACCCTGTGGTCTGCACTGGGGATCTGGAGGAAGATCTGGAGAGCTTACAATCATGGCTCCTTGCCAGACTCGATGAGTTCGCTCCCCTCCAGCCACCCAGGTCCGTTGCTCGACGGGTTTCTGCTCCCTGGTTCACGGAGGACTTAGCCATTGCCCGCAGGCATTGTAAAGTGGTAGAGCGTGCATGGAGAGCCCAGTATGAGCTTGAGGCTAAACAACGTTATAAAACAACGATGAAGGCATACCATGATCTTGTTCTTCAGAGCAAGAAACGATATCTCGCCAAAAGGATTGATGACGCTGCCAACTCCTGTAAGGAGATTTTCTCAATCGTGCGTGAATTCACTGGCCCCCGGTCTATCTCCACTCAGAGTGCCCCGACAGAGACCTGGACTAACACTATTGCCAACTTTTTTACCACCAAAATCAGGCAAATCCAGGCCTCCTTTCCGCAGAGAGATCCGGATAATGTGTCTGTGAGGCCGATTGAGGCAGCGCCTCTGTCTCCACCGGGCCCAGTTCTGCTCGATTTTCCTCCTCTCTCGGTTGACACATCTTTAACCTTGATGAGGAACCTTAAGTCGGGCTCACCATTAGATCCTTGCCCGGCAAAATTTCTGGCGAGAGATGCTATAAATCCTATAGCCAATCCCATCCTTAATCTATCTCTGAGCGAGGGCTCTCTGCCTCCGACATGGAAGCAAGCCATGGTCATTCCTCTGATCAAGAAACCCAATCTTGACCCGGAGGCACCTTCCAACTATAGACCAATCTCGCTCCTCCCAGCACTGACCAAGATCTTGGAAAAGCACGTACATGGCGTGCTCTCCAATTTCCTGGAGTCTAATGATCTGCTCCATGAATCCCAATCGGGATTCCGCTCCAACTTAAGCACCGAGACGGCGCTCTTGGAAGTCTCGGAGATCATCAGAGAGGTGCTGGATATGGGAGGCAGGGTGTTGTTAGTCATGCTAGACCTGTCGGCGGCGTTTGACACCGTCCCCCATGAGGATCTCCTCACTAGGCTCCATGACATCGGGCTAGGGGGGACGGTGCTCAATTGGTTTTCTTCCTTTTTGGCCAGCCGCCACCAGACGGTCTGGGTTCCACCCGGATCCGCCGAGATGCCGCCATTGGGAGTCGGAGTGCCTCAGGGCTCTATCCTGAGCCCCACTCTTTTCAACATCTTGATGACCCCTCTGGCGACATTGGCGGAGTCCCATGGGGCCCGGATCGTCTCTTATGCTGACGACACTCAGCTCCTCTTCACCTGTCGTAAGGGTGAAGAGTTTGATGGTGAAGGGATCCGCGAGTGCCTTGGGGCTGTTTTTAGCTGGTTTTCACAAAACAGCCTCAAGTGCAACTCGGATAAGTCCGAAATACTATTCTTCGGATGCCCCTCTGAACCAGACTGGCGAGGCTGGTGGCCTGCTGACAAGTTCCCTCCCACACAGTCATCTAAGTGGGCCAAGAACCTGGGAGTCAAAATCGATAATGAGCTGTCGCTCAAATCCCAGGTTTCTACCCTTACGGGAACCTGTTTTGGCATTCTCAGAATGTTGCACAAGTTTTTCCCCTTACTTTCGGAGCAACATCGGAGGATCACTGTTCAGGCCCTCATAGGGTCCAGATTGGACTATGCCAATGCTCTATATCTGGGCCTGCCTGAATACCTCCTCCAACGCCTGCAGATCACTCAGAACGCTGCTGCGCGTGCCATCTTTGGCCTTCATCGTCGGACTAGTGCCTCTAATCTTCTTGCATCCCTCCACTGGCTCCCGGTGCGGAAGAGGATACTGTTTAAGACCATGACTCTCGCCCACAAGGCCCTATATGGCACTGGGGCCAAGTATCTTCAGAGGAGGCTTGATTTTTATCGACCAGCACGCTCCCTTAGGTCAGAAACCTTGGCCTTGGCTCGGGTCCCACGTATCAAAAAGGCTCGGCTAGGCGGCCGGTCCTTTAGCTTTCTTGCTCCTAAGCTTTGGAACTCGTTGCCGTTGTCCCTGCGGAGCACTTCTAATCTGCTTGTCTTCAGGAAAAACTTGAAAACTTGGCTGTTTGCCGGATAACTCTCCCCTCTGTGGCCCTTTTTTTCTGTTATTGTTATGTTTCCTGTCCCACTTTTGGTTTGGAGCTCAAAGCGCCGGGACACTCCTTTGGAGTAGCCGTTGCGCTATACAAGTCCCAATTTAACATAACATAACATTAACATGGTCCAACACTTCGGCTGTGGGTAAAGCAGCAATGAAAGTCCCCTTCCTAGTTACCCCATTCGAGTTGCAGCTTGCTGTACCTTGGGGCCACTGTGCACACTTTCTGCAAATGCTTATTTTGGTTTCCAGTTCGGCCCTGAGGAACACCTCCAGTAATTCCTTTGTAAATGTTGGACCTTCTGTTCATGTTTCGTACCTTCTCCATCCTTCATGTGGGGTTGGACTCACTCATTGGGCTTCTGGGGCGTGCGAAGAAGAGTGAATGCGCCCTGACCAGTCGGTGGCAAGCACTTTAGCAGGATAAGCCACATTTCAGGTGCAAAACTTAATATTTTTCATTGGCACATCCCTGTTGGCACACTCACTGGCCTGTCAGTCTTCTGGGCTGCTTATTCATTCAACTCCTGATGTTGGCTTTTTGGGGGGGGGGTAAGGCCCCCTCAATTCCTATTTCTGTAACTCACAGTAATTACATGCAAGTCTAAAGATGTGCACCTCCTCTCCGTGTAATCCGCATTATTTTCCTGCCAACATGTGCGATTTTGATAAATGCACCCGTAAATGGAATTGCTCTTTACCCCGCGAATGTAAGATGTAAACTCAGCAATTTATTTTAATGAGAGGAAAGCAGAGAACTTATTGCTGTTCATTAAACTAATAATGAAAAAAACCCTTACAAGTCTGGGTTCTTCTTATTAGATAAAGATGAAAAGCAGATAGTGCTGGTGTTTATATATAGTAAATTTCATAAACAAGCACAAATTGGCTGTGCTAGATTCACTGATGGGGTAGGTAGTGCATTTACCAAGAGCAGTACTGTTATAAACAGAAGTCCATGAGCCGGGAATATAATCAGGTATTCTTTATTCAAGTAAAGTTGTTGAACAAGTTACCAAGATGGAAAGGTAAAACCCCACCAGGAGTGACCTCCTGGCCACTCAGCCTGCCTGCGCCAACTGCCAGTTGACACACAGGCTGAGCCCCCAACATTCCATGATGTCACTGAGGATTCTGGCAGTGACACCATGTGAGGCACAGGGAAAGGAGACCTAGATGAATATAACACATCTCCTTTCTTTAGGGAAATTATAAAAGAGCAATTAGAATAAACAACATCAACACCAGTGTACACATCAACATCTGTGCACACCATACTTAGAAAATAAAGCATTTATACTGAAAAGGAGATATTAACACAAGATTCACAGATAATCAGTCCCATCCCCTTCCCTTGGGAAACACAACGCAACCACCATGAGGACTAATTCGGTTTCTTCTCCTTCACCACACCTGTAACAGGGTATGAATCACCCTGTGAACTGCTCCGCCAACAAAACATAATAGGGTACACACTTAGCACAGACGTCACCCACACAATAAAATAACCCACACACTATTTCGCCCACGCATCACAAACTAAACCAGAAGCCAAAACTGACCGCTAAATGACACTCACCACCCTAGTCAAACAACATATGACTCAGACCATCTTCAACAACTTATAAGGCACTCACCACCTAAATACAACAGCACGGGCACTCACCACCCAAATATTGACACTATAAGGCACTCACCACCCTAATACAACTCGACGGGAACTCAATACCCCAAAACTGACACCATAGGGCACTTACCAGCCAAGACAAACAACAAACGACATCAACCAACCTAAACAACATACCTACTACCCTAATACAACTACACGGGGCACTCACTGCCCACTATAGACACTCACCACTGAAAATCCGACCCTATAGAGCACTTTTCACCCTAGACTTCAACATAGAACTCAGACCACCTTAAATAACATATACAACAGCACAGGGCGCTCACCACTCCAACACTTCACCACCCTAGACCATCAACATACAACCAGACCAACCTAAACCAGATATAGGACACTCACCATCCTCTTACAACTGCCCAGGGCACTCTCCACCTCAAAACTATTATAGGGCACTCACCACTCCAAAACTGCTATAGGGGCACTCACCACCCAAGAACTACTATAGGGCACCACCCTAAACAATTGTTCACTATAGGGCACTCACCACCCAAAATACTATAGGGCACTCACCACCCTAGACAATTGTTCACTATAGGGCACTCACCACCCATTAAACTACTATAGGGCACTCACCACTCCAAAACAACTATAGGGTACTCACCACCCTAGACAATTGTTCACTATGGGGTACTCACCACCCAAAATACTACAAAGCTGTCCGCTATAGGACATTCACCACCCTAAACTAACGACATTCAACACAGATCAACCTAAACCAGATATAGGATACTCACCACCCAAAATACTATAGGTTACTCACCACCCTAGACATAGGACACAGATCAACCTAAACAACATATAGGGCACACACCACCCCAATACACTTGCATGGGGTACTCGCTACCCCACAACTGACCACTACAGGCACTCACCAACCAGAAACTGACACTAAAGGGCACTCACCACCCTAGATAACACCCTTCCACATGGACCACTTTCAACAACAATTCCTACAGCACAGGGCGTTTCTCACCCCAAAACTGTTCGCTATAGGGCACTCACTATACAAAATAACACTCGGCACCTCCATACAACTTGACGGGGCACTTACTACACAATAACTGACACTGTAGGACACTCACCACCCTAGACAACAACATACAATACGGACTAAGTTGAACCACAAATATAGAGCACTCACTACTCTATTCAACTGTACGAGGCACTCACCACCCCAAAACCAACACAATTGGGCACTCACCACCCCAATACAATAGTACGAGCACTCACCACTCCAAAACTGACCATTATTAAGTACTCACCTCCCAGACAAATAACATCGACATTCTTATCCATAAATCAATGACTATTACAAAGTGCGCAAGACACACAGGCTGAGCCCCCAACATTCCATGATGTCACTGAGGATTCTGGCAGTGACACCATGTGAGGCACAGGGAAAGGAGACCTAGATGAATATAACAAGTACATATCGTTAGCAGTGCTGCTTGTGCTCACATGGAGGGGTGAGGTCAGGCCGGTAACACAGAGCGCAGCGCCTTGAGACCCTTATGGGTGAGTAGCCGTGCTTTATAAGAACCCAGATTGATTGATTGATTGATTGAGCGGGGGTTCAGTACTGCTCAGCTGGGGCAGCCACCTACCAAGGGCTTCATGTCTCATCCTGTCATTGGTGCCTAGAACGCGAGCCTTGCTCTGGTTAGGGCTCCCCCGCCTGAGCCTGCCCATGTTTGTAAGGGTTTGTGTGATTGTTATTTCACCCTTGGGTAATAGCCCTTCTTGCATTGGTCATGTTATCATGTATATCACTGGGCCCTCTGTTATCACCTTTGGTGGGGTTGAGGGTCGCACATCACAGGCTGCCCACATGACATCAGAGGGTTATTACTCCTGCAGGCATCCAGTGCCTTCAAGTACATAACAATATTGTCATGTCCTTTACCACATGCTAGATTTACAGTGTGCCAATATGGGACCAGCATGTTCAGATTTTCCCAGCATACACTGGGTCAAAGCCAAACTGAAAGCATGGGGTGGGCAAGGTGTGCAGAACACCGGTGGAAACCCCTACAGATTCTTAGGTCTATCTTAGTGCAGAGTAAGATGCTTCCAAATCAGGGTCACATTGCTGTGCTTTACATTGTTTTGACGCTGCGTGCAGCCAGGGGACTGGGGGCTGCTTTAGAAAAAATAACCTGTATAGTTAGAGGCCCATCATTGAGTTGCTACTGCCGAAAATAATGCTCCTGTATGGTGTGCTGGAGCCTGGAGCACTGCAATATTTAATGAGGCTGAATTCAGACTGTGGATCATTGTGACCAGCTGTCATTGCAGGGCTGGAGGTCTGCAAGATGAAGACCTCAATTTAAACATTCACAAAGTGCTGCAGTTGTAAACCTTGACCCTTAATGCAACAGAGGTTAAACACTAAACAAGCATTGGCAAGCCTGTAGAACTCGCCCATGGCCGACCTATTGTCAAACAGGTGGGGGGGGGGTGGGGGTGGGAGGGTAACAGCCCGGGTGAAGGAGTGATTTACGAGAGTATTGTAAAAAATCACCATAAAGCGGCCAGCACTGGCCGCTTCATAGCGCTCTTTTGGTCAAGATTGCAAAGACGGTGGCTGGTGCAAGTGGAAGAGGAGGAGAAAGAAACTGTAAAAGAGGGGAAACTTGGAAACAAGACAGTGGGTAGAAGGGAGAAGGCAGGAGAGAGGAGAAAGGGAAGAAGGCAAGAAAGAACAAGAGAGCGAGGTGATCAGAAAAAATGGAGAAGGATTGGGAGTGGATCAAAGGAAAGTGAAAGTATAGAGGAAATAAAACATTGGAGTGTGGCATCGAAACAAAGCACAAAGCAGTTCCCAAAAAAAACAAGCCCATTCTGCCAGCAGCATCTTGCAAATACACAGAGACATAGGGGTGGGTGGGAGGCAGAGAAGAACCAGGAATGACGGGATGAGAAGAAACAGGGAGAGTCTTTGTGAGAAGAAAGAGGGATGGGAGAGAGTACCTGAATTCAAGCAAGAGCAGCAGATGGCCAGCGAGGGGGCACTAATTCAAAGCAAATTATTCTGTATTTGGTCCGTGCACCATGGTAAGAAAAGGAAGTGATGCATGGCAAGCACTGCCCAATGAGAAGACAGCAAACAGGAGCAACAAGGATGCCAAGGAATGGTAAGCTGTTGTCGGGTTCCCAGCTAATTATTGAATACCAGAGTCTCGTAAGTGAGAGCTCAAGCACTAGCGCATGCTCTCGCAGGATTGACCTAAAAGTGTCACTTTATGAAAGTGACACTAAGAGCTGCATGCATCAGTCATGCAAACTCTGTCTTTTCGCCTCGCTGCCCACAACTGCCATTTACTCAAACTAGAAGTGCTGCCTCAAAAACAACTTTTACAATGAAAATGTCTACTCCCTGGTATGTGGCCTCTGTGCCACATTCTTCATTCTGATGGACATTGCCACCTGTACTGCACTGTGTAAATAAACAATGCAACAGATGAAGGTGGAAAAACCTCAAGGTAGCATGAGGGAGCAGGAATACAGAAGGCCACCACATAAAGACAAAAAAGCAGGGCACACATCATAAAGAAAAAAGAAGTAGGGCCATGATTGAACTCCAGTAACAAAAATAATGTAAGAAAGCAAACCCAGAAGCCTAGACTCATCCCTCCAAAAATGTTACTGCCACTCTTGAGAAGGTGAGAAAATGCTTTATTAGTAGGGGTATGTTGGACTTGGCCCTCTGGGCAGGGTCATCCCCAAACGTTTTGCCTTCACCCTCCTGTTTTCAGAATATGTTTTCGTTGGCTTTTAGGACTCTGCTTACTTAAACATTGTTAACCAGTGAAAAAGTGTGTGTGCTCTCTCCTTTAAACATGGTGAAATTGGCATACTCCCAATTGGAACATGTAATTTACTTCTAAGTTGCTAGTAAAGCAGTACTATATGTAGTTAGGGCCTGTAAATTAAGTGCGGATAGTGGGCCTGCAACAAGTACAGCGCAGCGAAAATGCACTCTAGATACTAATTCAAAACATCTGAATCTAATAAACAAGTTTAGGTTGATTCTATCAAAATTACGTGTGCACCAGATGAGGGGCTCTGTGGGCCACCTAATTCAAAAATGAAAAGAGTGTACCTGGAAGTGTATCCAAGTTGACCTAGTGCACTACTAAAAGGTCACATTCTAGTGTCCAAATGGAATCACGAGTGTTTAACACACATTACACTCCAAATAATACAATTGAATTAAACGTAATCCAAAGACAATGTTCAATGGATCCAAAGGTTCCAAACAAATTCTTCAAAACCTGGAGCGATTTGAGATCTGCTCTATTGTAAAGTCCTCGCAGATTAAATCCAAATGTAAAAGAATGATACAGCTTAAATTCAGCATGCGAAGACAAGCTTCAAAAGTTCCCAATGCATTACGGGCTTTGAACATAAGCCCTTCATCAGGGGAATATGTAACAATTAAATGAATAATGAACATATAAATCATCAATGACCACCATAATAGGTATTTAATTGACATAAGGCTCAAAGATGTAAAGATGAATGGTAAGGAATAATGCAGCTCAGCTTCAGTCCATAAGTGACAGTGATAGGGAATTCCTGAAACATTGTAAACCCAATAGAAAAAAGCCACTACCACAACAAATAAAACAACAAAATTGCACGGTGCGTATGATGACATAGAAATGAGACTGTGACCACTGCCGATCAGGCATTCTAAATCATCCTCATATCGAGCACAACGAGAAATTGTCAACTATTACTCAACGGACGGTGTAAAATAGAAGATGAATAATGAAATAAAATAAAATAAGCAAATAATTACGCAGTGAATGTGTATGCAAAAGAAAGCAACGTGACATGAACAATGGGGTGAAAAAAAGGTGCGCTGAAAAATGCTGATGCTGTCAGCTTGGATTAAAGATTGCACTCTAAAGGTACCAGATGTGGAAGGAGTGGAGAAAATCACAAGAGTGTGAAGAAAGAAAACAGTACACATTAGAAAATGACCTAATCTAATACAACAAGATACTATCTAGACATAAGATACACTAACATAAAATAAACATAAATACTTGATGATACTAGACACATGGACTAATCTAATACAACAAATTGCTGTTTTAGAAACAAAACGCAGTGACAGCAAAGAAGCAAAAGTTAAAGTTACAAGAAACATGACAGTTCAAATTTGTCATTCAATCCCTTGGGGGACAAGGTTTGCATAAACCAAATCCAGTAAGATTCACGCTGGGACAGTACCTTAGAAATGTCTCTATCTAAGTGATCCTCAACTTTTTCAAGTACCCCAAATCTCAGCTGACCGATGGAGTGATTTAGAAGCTGCTAGTGTTGAGCTAGAGGTGAACTCATAGTCTTGGTTCTAATCCTACTTTTATGTTCAGTGATCCTGGTACGGAGGATTCTCTCAGTCTTTCCTACATAAAACAAGTCACATGGACATCTGATAACGTAAATTACATGATGGCTGTCACAATTGGCATTAAAGTTCAAGGAAATCTTTTTACCATTGTGAGGATGTCGTACACTGTTGCCAATGATGACATTATTGCAATGTGAGCAGTTCATGCATTTGGTCATTCCTTTGAATTAAGTTTTGGTGATGTTAATAGGTTTATTCAAAATTTTCTTTTAAATTATTTAACCTCTTATATGCAAATAATGAGAGGATTGGAAAACATGCCCTTAAAATCTGGTTCAGACTATCAAATCCCATCTTTATAAGATGATTTTTTTTATGTGGTGTGACTGAGTGGAAAAGTAGAAACAAACACTTCCCTAGCTTGAGAGGTTGGTGTTATACTTTTTTTCTTTAACAAATCCTCACGATCTAAACACAATGCTCTCATCAATGATTTGTAGAGAATACCCTCTGTCCAAAAACTTTTGTTTGGAATCTCTAATGGTCTGCACACCTGACTCTGAATCCGATGTGATGTGTTTAATTCTCAGAAACTGAGAAAAAGGAAGGTGGCATTTCAGTGACCAGGTATGGAAACTCTGGTATAATAGAGCATTGTCTCTTAAAAATGGTTGTTTTAATGGAAATGCTATGAAGTTTGAGCATGACGTCTAAAAAAGCTATGCTTTGGGGTTCAATCTGAAACATGAATTGGATTCGTGGATTGATAGTGTTAAGTTTCAAGGTTTGTGTTTCAAGTGACTTCTGTGACCCATGCCAAATAAACAATAGGTCGTCTATGAATCATCTATAAACAATCAGATTCGAGGTCCAAAGACTGTCTGAGAGAATGTTTTCGGACTCAAATTTCAACATAAAGATGTTGGTATAGCTGGGGGCTCCTGAAAAGCCCTTAGACGTACCATTGGCTTGAAGAAAGAACTGTTTTTTCCAAAGAAAATAATGATGGAACAAACAGAAATGCAGAATCTTAAGTAGAAACATTTTATTGGCTCTCATTTCCTCTTGTTGCAACAGAACCCATTCAATAGCCTTGATGCTCTCTGTGTGGGGAACAGAAGTGTATGAAGACACAATGTCTATAGTACACAACCAAGTCTGACCACTCGGGAATTTCAATCGTCCGTAAGATGTTAAGTAAGTGAGTAGTATCTTAAAGATAAGCTGGACTGGCTTGAACGATAGGCTGAAGAAACACGTAAAGAGAGTGCCCTAATGGCTCATGTAAAGATCTGCAACTGGATACTATGGGCCTCAGGGGAGGATCCCTCAAGTTTTTGTGAATTTTTGGGAGCATATAAAGACCCGGTCTTCGAGGAAAACGGGTGAACAAATACTCTCTCGTTCTTGAATTGATCCATTTCAGCTTGACTGCATGGGTAAGAATGGAATCCAACAGGGCCAAAAAAGTATTTGTGGGGTCTTCAGTTAATGGTAGATAAGTACTGGAATCCTGTAGCATCAAGTCTATCTAATTTTCGTATTGGATACAATCCATTACAACTAGGGCTCCCCCCTTGTCTGCTTTGGTGAAATGTAGAGAATTGTTTGATTGTAAAGACTTCAAAGCAAGTTTTTCTTTAGTGGGCAAATTAGATCTCCCAGCAATCACACTAGGTAACCAGGAAAGATCTTGTTTCACTAAGGACTCAAACAAGTCAATCGTTTTATGTGAAACTGGAGGAACAAAAGAGCTCCTCGGTTTGAATTCCTGGTATTCATCTTCTTGAGTGACTGCACCTTCAAAAGAAGTGATGGAAAAGAATTGTCTTAGTCTTAGCTTTCTAGTGAATTTGTAAAGGGCAACCTGGGAATCTAGACAATTGGCTTGATAGGTGGGAACGGAAGAACTGCCTTTTTTTAAAACTGCCAACTGATTATCTATTAATTTTTTGGTGAAATTTTCACCACTAGTGTTTCTTGCGGCCTGTGCCTCCTGTTTTGACTGAATCAGTGGCCTCTGCTGGTTTTGTTTGTTCCACAGTTACCTGCATCGGAAGTTGATTTGCCGCTGGACTGATGTGTAAAAAAGAAACCTTAGGAATGCTGGGGCCGGCAGTATCCGTGTCGCCGCCAGTTGCCTGATCACCTGAGGGCACTTGTGGTCTGGATAATTGTGTGTCAGTTACAGAGTGAAAGCCCTAATGAAACAGAAAGAAATGGTTTTTACATAAACAAATCTTTTAAGAATACATGATGTAAGGAGGAACATGGCGGCAGTGGGCTGAGCTGCCGCGGTACTCCGTCCTAGCTCCCGCGGGGCGTCTGGATTAAATCGCTGAAAATGAGGCTCCTTTAAAGATTTTGTGCAATTCTTTAATCTAAATCTATCTCAGCATTTGGCTACAGTTCCAAATTCTAAAGCAAAAAGTGGAAAAGGTTTTTTTAGCGTGTGCGAGCCGTTTGTTTCCTTCTCCGGCTCCATGTGCTTTGAGAAGGGCGTGTCCTGTGCTGTTACAGCGATCACCGGAGTTCTTTCGCCGAGCTCTCAGGCAGCCCGGTGTTGCCGCGGTCGCGAACGCCTTCCTGGAAGTGGTGCCGAGCCACCCTGGAGCTCCGTCGAGGCAGACAGCTACGGTCCCTCCGTTGAGACCTCAGCCCAGCAGCGCTAGCGGCCACACAGGGAGCCGTGAAAGCAGATAAACCAGCAAGCAGAGATACGGCGGCGGTGGCGACTGCAGGGGTAAACGCAACGGCAACGGCAGAACCGGCTGTAACGGCTGCAGCGGCTGTAGCGCAAATCGGATTCTCTAGCTCGTTGGTGCCAGCGGATACAAGGAAGGTGAAGGGGGGGCAAGGAGAGGGGAGGAAAGCGGATTGTAAAAGCGCTAGAAATTTCGAGGAGGCTTTGGAAGAGGGAGACGACCCAAACATAAACAAGCAAATGTTAGTATTAAGGGTCGGAGAGGGAAAACATTCACGAAATGTCAGAAGTCCTCTTTAAGGAAAGTGAATAAAGCTAACAGGGCTAATTGCAAAAAAGAGGGAGTGTGTGGATCTCTGGCACAGGTAGACAGGCTGGAGTCAGGGGGGAAGCCCAAGCTGTAGTGGGATCCGAATGGCTAGGTTCGAATGGCATTAGCGAAAGCAGCAGTGCAAAGGCTGGTAGTAGTATCAGCAATATCCGCAATATCGGCAATATATCATTAAAAACCTCTTCCTACCTCTCTTCAGAGGCAAAACCCAAACGGGCAAAGAAATCAAAAAAGGCTAAGACAAGTTTAGATCCGTGCACGAAGATAACGCCTTCACTGAGATCTTACTTTAAGGTCATTCCTCAGGTTTTGTATCTAGCGCAGAGTAATCCCGTGGAAAGCTATACACCCCAAGTTATAGCTCCACGCATAGTCACTCCAGGGGATCAGTCCTCTTTGTATAATTCACTAAGTATGGAGGTGGTAACTGATATTCACGATGGAGTTCACCCCTGTGGAACAGATTGCGTAATCACTGATGTTAGGTCGGTAGATCTAAACTCAGTTGCCCTCTCGATAAATACATTGATAGAGTCGGGGTAGGAAATGACAACAGCCAGGATGACCCCCCAGTTATCAGCAAGAACATAGCTACTCCCACGACATCAATGGGGTTGGCAGGAACTGAAGTCAGCAGCTCTCCGGTCGAATATATGCATCAGAAAACTGGCATAAATCCTGTGTCAGAAGAAACAGAGGAGACAGTAATTACAGAAGAGACAGAAGAGACAGAAGGGGCTGAAGGGGCTGAAGGGGCTGAAGGGACTGATCATCAACATTTTGTAGGTCTTCTAAATGCAGATCAAAACTTCCAGTCTCTTCCTATATGCGATCTACCTTTATGCTCGGATACCTCCATCGGTTTACCTACCTTAATCACTAATATACCCCCAGATCTCTCATTCTCTTCAATGGCATCCATGTTTTCAAATTTATCGGCTGATATTTAACGTGGATTTGAGGAGTCTTCAAAAATTCAGAGAGAGATCAGGTCTTACTGTGAGTCGATCGACACCAAAATAGATGGGCTTTTTGTCAGAACTGGGGTGTTGGAAGAAACAACAGCTGTAATGTTAGTGGAATTGGAAAACGTTAAGGAAGACATAGTCAAACTAAAAGAGAGGACATCGCACTTTCAGATAGAATGGAGGTCCTTGAGAATAATGTGCGGCGCTGTAATATTCGCATATTACATGTTCCCGAAGGAATTGAGGGATCAGACATCCTATATCACCCAACTCATCAAAAGGTCTCTTAACTTATCACATACTGATGAGGAATTGAAAGTAGACATTCAACGTGTTCACAGAGATCCTTATAGGCGAAACCCTCAGCGCATGAAGCCCCGGAAGATACTAGTTAACTTTCATACCTTCGTACTGAATGATCACATTCTCAATTTAGCCCTTAAACAAAAATCCCTGTCTGGTGGTGACTTTACTTTTCAAATAAGATCCGATCTCTCTAGAGCAACCTTAGATAGACAGAGGGAACTGGGTAGGAGATTGGAGGCCTTTAAGAACTTGGGTGCATCAGTTCAGTTGAGTTTTCCCGCAGCCTTGAAGATCATGCTTAACAATAAAATGCTAGTAGGGAAATCAAAAAGGGGGGGAGGAAGAGGTGGTGCTGAGTGGCACCGAGGTGGGCACGTCCTCCTCTTGCAAAAGTACTAATAATCAAAAAGGTCCACCTCGGAGAGGGTCAGTGTGTATCCTGTTGTTTATGGAATACACACAGTGTGTTAAAATACCCCTCACACACCAAAAGGGCCCTTGGTGTCATGCTTCATCATCGGGGTCTTCCCGCCCGGCTGCCGGACGGGGCAGTGCTGCGACAAGCGACTACGCTGGAGCACCTTTTAAATGTGGGTGCTATGTGAGTGAATTGGAGTGAGTGTCAGTAGGGTCAGGGGTGATAATGAAAAGTGATGTTAAAAATACCTGCCCTAGTGATAGAAAAAACTGTTTAATAAACACTGGTTGGTATTATTAAAAAATTGGTGGTGTCGGAAAGGTTAAGCGGGTTAATGGGCTTACTTTCCTGTGCGGGTCAACATGTTTCGGGGCGCCATGCCCCTTCGTCAGGACCGGGGTCAGATCCCCCTGTCACTCACTAATGTCTCTCCGCAATAAAGTGTATGTACAAAAAAAGGTTTAGTGGTGATCTTATTTATCAATGTGTATAGATATACATTTTATATTAATACACTTCCCTTGCTAATGCTAAGATACTGATGTAGGATGCCTGAAAGACAAGAGCACTGTATTATTAATGCGCGGATCCCACAGCGCTATTCTCTAAAATACCTGTGAGAGAAAAGGGGGGAAAACATACATATAGCAGTAATCTGGTGCTAAGGATCCTCGAAGAGAGTCCCTAGTTTCTGTAATTATTGAGGTGATTGACTAGACATAGTTAAACATACACTCGGTTAAGCACACACACTGTTTACGAGTACAGTACAGTAGGTTAAACTAGAGAGAGTCTGTACTCATTTTCAAATACATACTTAGGAAGGTGAGGAACATTGCCCCATGAGCCAACTCTAGACAGAAGGGTATTTGAGGGTCCACCTGCAGGTGAGACAAAATGGGAAAAAAAGGGAAAAGGGGTTTCTTGTCCCAGTATTCTGCTGGTAAGTAGCTTAAAAGACAAATCTGGTTGTGAAACCAAGTGTGCCACTGTCTTTTAGTCTCTCCCTTCCGGCTATGCCATACTTACTCAACCCCCAGCCTCGTTGTGCTTCCTCCTCCGTCCGTGGCTTCCGTGATAGTGAGGATGAAAGCTTGGGCGGGTGTTTATATAGTAGCGTTTTAATTGGAAAAAGGCTCGCCTAATTAGTTAATGGCCTGTGTCTCCGGACAGGTGTGCCCGAAAGAAAGAGTTCCAAAGTTCGGTTAATGTGGTGGCCATTGTTAGCTAGTCACCGGTCTTTGTAATGATGGCACAGGGACTGGTTGTTGGTTCCGGTGCCCCCCGTAACTAGCCGCTATGCAAATGATTTGTTAAAGATTAGTACAAGCGGATCGGGAGGTAAAAAAGCATCGTCTTGGTGGGAGGGGTTTACGGGGGCGAGGGGTAGGGTAAAAAAGCATAAAATGTTTCTCATCTCTGAATTGGTAACCATCTTCATTACTGTTAAAAAATGGACAGAATACACATTTCGGATCTATATCATGGGCTATGAGTCAGAGAGATTTCGCCTCAATGGATACATCAATTATGAGTGCAATTAAGATACTCTCCTGGAATGTTAATGGCCTGCGCACCAAACCTAGATCGAATACAATAATACAATATCTACGTGACATTGATGATCAGGTCATTACACTACAGGAGAGTCACCTGGTTGAGGCTGAGGTACACGACTTGGTAAAGAAAAACAACTGGATAGATTTAGCTGTTACTACATCGCAAACACTAAATATTAGAGGGGTTACCATTCTTTTTTAAAAAACAATCAATACTAGACTTTTAGAGCAGAAAACGGATCCGGCAGGCAGGTGGGCCATTGCAACAGTAGTGATAGGTGGCTCACGCCTTACGATAGTGGAATATTATGGGCCTAATAGGGATAATCCCTCTGCCTTAGTATCATTATTTTCTGAATTACTGCACTTTTCAGAACCTGTTATAATAGCAGGAGATTTCAATATTGTACTCGATCCTTCATTAGACAAGACTAGTTCTAGTCGACAATACACTTTGTCTAAATCCAGGGACTTTTTACTCAAAACCATGTCACAATATGGCATTATAGATATATGGAGGGCAAGGTCTGGACAGAAAATCGTTTTTTCTTTTCGGAATTATAAATATCGCCATAGATCTAGGATAGATTTTTTTCTAGTTAGTAGAGCGTTACTTAACTTAACAAAGAATGTTAGTTACCTACCATCCCATCTGTCGGAGCATTCAGCGGTACTTTTAGATATTGAAGTACTTATTCAACCTCCAATTAGGTCATGGTCTATGGATAAGTCTTTTCTTACATCACTTGAAGATTTAGAGTACATTAGAGCAGAATCAAAAGAATTTTTTCTAAGCAATATCGGTTCTGCTAGCTCAAGTATTGTATGGGACGCTTTCAAATGTTTCTTAAGAGGGATTATCAAAAACAAGATAACGTTCCGGAGGAGGCAGTACACTCAGGAAGTAGCATCTATCGAGGCTAACCTATTACTGGCCCAGAGTGAACTAGATGCTTTTGATTCTGCAACATCAGCTAAACAAGAGGAAGTGTTGAAACTTAAAGGGCAATTAGCTTCAGTACTTAACCAACGTGTACTTTGAAGGTGGGAAGCAAGTAAACTTGTCCAATTTGAATTTGGAGAAGGGGCAAGTAAACTGCTAGCTTGGAAATCCAGCACCGATCGAACCCGAAATAATATAGGGGCTATAAAAACTAGTTTGGGTATCGAAACTTCGGACGTAGAAATAAGATCTGCCTTTAAAAACTTTTTTGAAAATATTTATCAGGAGGATAAGAATATCCCATCTGATAGCATAAAGGAGTGGCTGAGTAACATCTCCTTGCCATCTCTTTCCCCAGAGCAAACGGCCTCTTTAGATCAGACTATAACGGAAGAAGAAGTTGTGATTGCAATTCATAACAGCAAAAATGGCAGGGCGGCCGGGCCAGATGGCTTGCCCGCAGAGATATATAAACGCCTTGCGGAAGTTATTGCTCCTTTTCTAACCATATTATGTAACCAAATTCTGTTAGAGGGATATTTACCACCTACATCTTGGAACAATGCGACGATCACACTTATCTTGAAACCAGGCAAGGCTTCTTCTGACTGTGGCTCTTATCGCCATATTTCAATACTTAACATTGATTACAAGATTTTTACCTCACTCTTGGCTCAGAGGTTGGGTCAGGTTGCTCCTTCAGTCCTGCATTCAAATCAAATGGGCTTTGTCAAGAGTCGCCAGCTCTTTGAGCAGAAGTATGACTTGATAGGAGCAATTTATATGGCCACTAGCTCCTCATTGCCCCTGGCAGTTCTCACGTTGGACGCGACCAAGGCCTTCGACAGGGTCAACTGGTTATATCTGTCGGAGGCCTTGGGAAAGTTCGGTGTGGGTGGGGCCTTCCGCAGAGTAGTAAACTCTTGTATCACAATCCATCTGCTTCTGTTTTGGTCAATGGCGGTTTGTCAGAACCTTTCAAAATAACAAGGGGAACTAGACAGGGTTGCCCTCTATCGCCCCTGCTTTTTGATCCCTATATTGAGCCGTTTGCTCAAAAAATATGTGATGAGAGCAATATTATACCTTGTAAAAATATAGACTGGGAAAAGAAGGTGTCCCTATATGCGGACGACATTATGATAATGACTTCAGACATCAGCTCTGCATTTCCATCAGCTATAAAGTTAGCACTGGAATTTGGTAACATCTCCAGCTATGAAGTAAATGCTGCCAAGACCGAGGTTATGGAGTGGAATAGTGTAACAACGGGGCTTCCTGTGCAACTTTGTGGTAGCATGAGATACTTGGGCATAAGAATCGTTAAAGATGTAAACCTGATCGCTTCTACAAACTTTACCTTAGTCTCTAAGGAATGTAGGAAGTTAATGGGCTCTTGGAGTCATCTCCCTTTGACACTTTTGGGTCGCTCAAATCTAGTGAAAATTACCATTTTACCTAAGTTAACTTTTATTTTCAATAGTATCCCTCTATTTTTCGATACCACACTAATAGTGAAGATGCAGAGTGATATTTCTTCATTTGTTTGGAAGAAGAAATATGTAAGAATAGTTTGGAAGAAATTAAGGCGACGCAGGGAGAAGGGTGGTTTGGCAGGCCTGGACCTTCAGATTTACGCCTGGGCATTTCAGATGTTGCATGCCTGAATGCTCTTAAATACTCCATCAGACCATGACATTGGGTAGATGTTTAAAACACTATTGCAGTGTGAAGAGATAGGGCAGAAGGGGTTTCTTTTTAAGTTTGGTGACCCCAAATTTTTCAAAAAAATCAAAGGTGTTGTCAGGCCTAGCAAAAACTTGGTATAATCTCAGAGTTACCACCAAAATAGGATACTACTCAAACAGATCTCCCATATGGGACCTCCCTGTTTCTCTAGGTTGGGCTAACGACGTTTTGATATATCCATTAAAAGATGCTAACATCTCCACCTGGGGGGACCTGTTTGTAGAAGGGGTTATGCTTTCCTGGGAACATTTATTAAATAAGGTGGGCCCAAATCTTTCTAGATTGAAGTATCTACAAATCTCAAGCTAGGCACAAGCGCAATCTTCTGGGGCGTCTCGTCGCGTCCATATGCCCATGGGTGGTAGTAGTCAATTGGAATCTTCCCTACTAGATAAAACACCAGGACCAAAGGAAGTTTCTTTCTTCTACAACTTAATCTTGGAGGACATTGACGGGGAGTTTCATCTCCCAGACCAACTTTGGGGTTCCCTGATGCCATCTGTCAATCTACATGAATTATGGTTAACCTCCTGTAACGTTCTTTGGGATATAGTGAAACAGGCTTGGCTTCGCAGAAATCATCTTTATACTATTCACAGGGCATACTAATCCCCCCAAAATGTGTCTAAATTTCCAGGAGCAGAGCCTGTGGCGTGTCCCCGGTGCGGCCTAGTGGAGGCTTCAGACACACACATGTTCTATGAATATCCTCAGTTAACATCATATTGGCAATCAATTGGTAATAAAATAACATCTCTAACAGGCTCCACAGTAGTAATAGATCTTCGATTAGTAATATTTGGAGTAGTGGGGCAGAAGCGCAGCCCAAATAACAACCTATTGTTCTATTCCATGTTGTTGGCCCGACGAGAAATATGTAAGCGTTGGAAAGAGGTTTCTCCCCCGACGTTCTACGACTGGTGTTACTCTATGTTACAAACATCAAAGATGGATATGTCCAGGACTGGAACATCAAATAAAAGGGCATTCTGGCAGATACTTGTTCCATAAGTTTGAGCTGGGATTTTTTTTCCCCCAGTTCCGATGATTACAAAGCTATGATACACGTCTTCTGCTATAACATCCTCGCTTCTTGCACAGCGAATTGGTGGCAAAGGCAATGGTGGTAACTGGCTCTTGGTAAATATCTGTCTAAAACATTTTGGGGTTTCGAGGTGGAATGGTTTGAACGAGTTTGCTGAGGGGTGTTGGCGGAATCTCATATCGAATATAGCCCTACCAGCCTTGGGCTGAGGCAGCTTGTCTATCATACTATGAGCCAGATTACCCTGTCCGAAAGTTTGACATATTAGTACCATGGTGGAGATGAGGAACAAAAAAAAAAAAGAAAAAAAAAAGAATACATGATGTAACGGTATGATCCTGTTTTTTAACAGTGACAATTGAATCATCACAAGAAGGGCAACACGTGGAAGAGGTTTTCATAACCATTGATGATAAGGAAATCATTCCAGTATACAGGTACATAACAAATCATAGGAATCAAACCAACAGTTTTAACTATAGAATGATATATTGAATCTGACTGGTTTGTTTCACCCCCTAGAAACGGTTGATAAACCGCAAAAAGAAACTGCAAGTTTACATGGCCCATTGATCAAAGCGAGTAACCAGCAGCAAAATTAGGTAGGTTTTCTCTAATCAACAAAATATGAGTCATAAAGAACACATATGGTTTAGGTAAAGGTGTAACACAAGCTTTGGGCAAGAATATGAGTTTGCAGACTAACAAATATTGTATAAATATTATTATGTATATGTGTAGTACAAAAGGAAGTCCCACATCTATCTGAAATGCAAGTTAGAATGTCTTATGTTTTTAATAAATGAGGTGTAATGGCTTTGTTCAAAGATATTGGTAACAAAATGAAAAAATGACTAATCGTAGACTGAACAATACAGTTCAACTTATAAAAATGTCCTGAATGTGCAAATAAAAATAGAGCGTGGATATTGAATTTGAGGCTTTGTCGTATAATCAAATATCTCTGGAAAAATATAAATGAACAAGAGCTTCTTTTGTAACAAGTGTTTTAAATCTCTGTTTTAATTTAGACTTCTTTTTAATGAAAAAAGTGTCGTGAAGAAGGTGACGATCTTTATCACCGAAACGCCACGTCCTTTTTCTTCATGAATTGTTTTATAAGTGAAATGTTTTTATGAATTAATTTGATGTTTTTAACTTGAATATATGGAAAATTCATAAATAAAAAAGAGATGTAATTTATCCTCTTGCTTCTCCACTCTCATTGTTATCTTTGATGCCTGATGTTTACAATTTAAATACCTCAATATTGCAAATATGTAAATTTGTTAATCTGGTCGAACTCTAAAAGCCTTCCTTTGTTTATTACCTTTAATGAAGATCTCTCTGAGACAAAAGTCTCAGAATTAACAAAAAGGGAAAAGGGAATCTTTGTATTTTTGCTCAGTTACAGATGCTAAACTCTCCTCTGATGAGGTTGTTCCCTGTTTCTGCCAGCTATGTTTTTGGGCGTAAACTTCGGCCCACGAATAGACTTCGTCTAATTTATAATCTATCGTATCACGACAACATTTTCAAATCTTTTGTTCTTGAATCTCCTTGGCATTGACATCAAGTTTATTGTTGATGTCATCAAGTGTAGTTGTCCATACATCAGCTTCCATCCTGGACACCAGATTGGCTTGTAATTCTTTGATTTCCATTTCTAGACCCACTAAAACTTGAAAAAGTTCTTCAACAATCAATAAAATCAAATCCAAAGAGCATTTGTTTAAAATTGCATACCACTTTTCCATGAACGTTTTATTCAAATTAAATAACATGGGCTTAATGGCAAGACATAACCCCCTAGGTATGCGATTTGCCTTATGAAGCAGTGTATGCAGTGTATGCTTTTGTATGAGCTCTGTTTTTAGTTAAATTTAAAATATCATCAAACGACATGGTAACTGAGCAATTTAACACAAGCGGTGCAAAAAATAGCTGCTATGCAGAAAATTGAACAAAACAACAAGTACAGCTCAGCAAAAATGCACTCTAGGTACTATTTCAAAACATCTGAATCTAATAAACAAGCTTAGGTTAATTCTTTCAAAATTAAGTGTGCACCAGATGAGTGTCTCTGCGGGACACCTTATTCAAAAATGAAAAGAGTGTACCTGGAAGTGTATCCAAGTTGACCTAGTGCACTACTTAAAGGTCACATTCTAGTGTCCAAACTGAATCACGAATGTTTAACACACATTATACTCCAAATAATCCAATTGAATCAAACGTAATCCAAAGACAATGTTCAATTAATCCAAAAGTTCAAAACCAAATTCTTCAAAACCTGGACCGATTTGAAATCTGCTTTATTGTAAAGTCCTCGCAGATTAAATCCAAATGTAAAAGAATGATACAGCTTAAATTCAGCATGCGAAGACAAGCTTCAAAAGTTCCCAATGCCTTTCGGGCTTTTAACATAAGCCCTTCATCAGGGGCATCTGTAACAAGTAAATCAATAATGAACATATAAATCATCAATGACCACTATAATAGGTGTTTAACTGACATAAGGCTCAAAGATTTAAAGATGAATGGTAAGGAATAATTGAGCACAGCTTCAGTCCATAAGTGACAGTGAAAAAAGCCACTACCACAAACAAAACACCAAAAGTGAAGCCCAAAGAAAACGAGAGCAACCAGAAAATCATATGACTGAATACCTGAAAGGCGGAAGTGTGAATACACACCGCCAGAACCACACCAGCACCAGCACTACGAACAAAATGCTGCCTAGAATGGAATAAAAACCGTAAATCTTCTTGTCCTTCCAGAACGTCGAACACTGGTGAAAACCAAACTAAAATGTCATCGGTTTACCTCCAACAAGATAGTGGTCCTGCGGCACTCATTATGCCATCCACTTAAGTTGCCCTTTACACATATCTCAGACCTGCCATTGAAGCCCATATGTGCAGTTTAAACTGCTATTTTGACATGGAAAAATAAACCTTTTGCTTGGCCTAAAACTTCCTTTAAAATACATGTGTCAATCCTAGGGTGGGCCGTAAACATCCACAGAGTAGAGTACAGTGTATTTTAAAAGTTAGACATATACTTTTAGCTTTTCCATGTCCTGTTAATTATAAAAACTCTCACATTTGTTTCCTCACAACTGCAAGGCCTAATTCTTCCATAAGACAACATTGGGTTACCATATTAAATTTAATAAGGGACAACTTTCAATTAGGAGTCATTAGGAATATCGAGTTTGGTGACTAAAAATTTAATTTAAACCCTCTTTAATGATAACATTGGATTTTAAGTCATAATTCTGAAAATACCACTTTTAGAAAGATGGCATTTTCTTGTCCTAACCATTTAATGTCTGCAGCCTGTATCTTGGGTCATATGAATAAATGTAGTGGGCAGTTGGTTTTCGTATATTGCTCTTAAACAGTGTGAGAAAGGTGGAATAGGTGTTAGCAGGATGGGCCATCTGCGGCTTGATGGGGGTAGAGCTGCCACCTATCACACTTGCAAATCACAAAGCCTCCGCCTCAGTACACTCGCAAAGGGTTTCAAACTAGTATTTTCTGCCCTTGGACAAGCTGGGCCAGAACCATGAGGTAGGACATTCCAGGACATTCCAGTCACCTCTGTAGGGGGAGGACTCTGGAAACTACTCCTCCTTTAAAGTGGGTACCAGGCATAAATATCAGATCCTCAGACCCGGCACTTTAGTATATTTCCGTACCTCAGAAGGACTGCAGTGTTGCTGTGCTGCAAGAAGGACCTTTACTGAGGCTGCATTGCTGCCTGAGTGAGGACTAATGGACTTATACATTGAACCCAGGACCAACAGAGTGACTGCAAAGGACTAGTTGGCTGGCTTTCTGATTAGAGCCTCAGGTTCAAAAAAGGCTCCAACAATTGAATCGTGCAGAAGGACTCTGTCTGCTGTGCGTCTACCATCCAAGTGATGCCACCCAGCTCCTCAGACCTTGAAAGTGAGCCTTAAGGTGCCCTGCTGAACATTTACTCCATTGGTTAGAAAGTGTTATGTTTCATATAGGTACCCTAATATAGGCCTGGGTAACATCATGCTATTCACCTACATCACCTCCCCTACCCTACACAGTAACAAGCCTTTTTAGAATTGAATCTTTATCTAGTTCTAGTCCTGGGCGCAAGAGGTAGGTTTCCCTGAATAATGGCGTTCTATGTCTTTAGACTGACACAGCATGAATGAATATTCATAAGGGTTCTTGGAAACCAGGCTGGGGCTACATCTACCTGCTTAATATCTACGTACACGGTTCATCCCATTTGTCATCCTCAAACCCAACAATGGCTAATACAAGTAACAAGGGACAAAGGAACCCTAGATACTTTCTGTATAAATACAGCACCTCTTGCTCGAGTTAGCTAGAGGGAATCGAGACTTCCAGGCCAACACACTGACCAGAGACTCTGAGGCTCCTGCATGCAGACGCTCCAGCTGACAGTGGTCTACTCTAAACATCCCTTGCGGGGTGTCCAACTCGAGACCAGGATGGAGTCCCACACTCTATTGCTTCAGGTAATGGGGTTAGACTAAACCTAGAGGGATTCTTGGGTTTACACCTACTCGCATGCTAGGTACACTTAGGTACATCTAGATAGGCATTGTAGGAGTATGCGCGCTTACTTTTATCATGCATTTTATGTACATGTATGTGCTCACGACTATTTCAAAATGGTAGATCTGTACTATCCTTTTATATTCCCTGTAGTGCTGATCATATATCTCTGCTACTGTCTAATGGTTGTCGCAGCACAGGTACTAGCACTGCTGCGCATGCGCTGCTGCTGGCGCTTTAGCATTTTAAATCGCCCTGGTTTTGTATCTCATTTGATTCTTTATTTTTCACTTTTTCCCTGTTTTTAGCGGGATTTGGCTGGGTTTCACTCCCCTCCCTCTGACTGCATGTAAAAGGTTGTATCACCGCCGCTTTGGCGGGTCCGGGTCCCGGGGGTGGTCCTGTGTGGGCGCCATCTTGCTTTGGGCTCGTAATTCCATCTACGGGCGCCATCTTGGAGCGTTCTCGCGCTCGCGCTGGGATTGGATCGCTTATTTAAGGCGGATTCACCTTTCATGCAGCCTTGACAGGTACTAGCACTGCTGCGCACGCGCTGCTGCTGGCGCTTTAGCATTTTAAATCGCCCTGGTTTTGTATCTCATTTGATTCTTTATTTTTCACTTTTTCCCTGTTTTTAGCGGGATTTGGCTGGGTTTCGCCCCCCTCCCTCTCACTGCATTTAAAAGGTTGTATCACCGCCGCTTTGGCGGGTCCGGGTCCCGGGGGTGGTCCTGTGTGGGCGCCATCTTGCTTTGGGCTCGTAATTCCATCTACGGGCGCCATCTTGGAGCGTTCTCGCGCTCGCGCTGGGATTGGATCGCCTATTTAAGGCGGATTCACCTTTCATGCAGCCTTGACAGGTACTAGCACTGCTGCGCACGCGCTGCTGCTGGCGCTTTAGCATTTTAAATCGCCCTGGTTTTGTATCTCATTTGATTCTTTATTTTTCACTTTTTCCCTGTTTTTAGCGGGATTTGGCTGGGTTTCGCCCCCCTCCCTCTCACTGCATTTAAAAGGTTGTATCACCGCCGCTTTGGCGGGTCCGGGTCCCGGGGGTGGTCCTGTGTGGGCGCCATCTTGCTTTGGGCTCGTAATTCCATCTACGGGCGCCATCTTGGAGCGTTCTCGCGCTCGCGCTGGGATTGGATCGCCTATTTAAAGCTTTCCTCTCCCGTGCAGCGGGACGTGCAGGTGGGGCGCCCTCGCTTAGCCTGAGTCGTGCCAGAGTCCTGCCCGTCTGCGCCCGTCAGCGACGAGGAAGCGCGAGACGTGGTAGGGCTCTGTTCTCTTGTTGCTACTTTCATCCGACATGCCTTACCAATGCCTAATTACACCCGGGCTGATTTGTAATCTATTGGGAAAAGGGTTGCGGTCTGCTTATGTGACCCTGTGGACCCCCTATCTGGCCCATATGTCTGCGCCTGTAAGGGTTGGTCTCTAGATAGCCCGACTAAGATCCGCTCTCTGGAAGATGTCACCCCGACCAAGCGCAATATCAACGCAGACCGGGGCCTCCGGATCTGGAGTTTGAATGTGAGGTCACTGGTCAAACATCACCAGCTCATACATGACCTTATTGAAAAAGACGATCCTGATCTTTTTCTTCTTACCGAAACCTGGCTTCAGGACTCGGATGCCGCTATCCTGAATCTTACTTTCCCATCAGACTACACGATCTTTACTCTGAATCGGACTACGAGAGGAGGTGGCATTGCCATGGCAGTTAAATCCTGCTTCCCTGCTGAATGGAAAGCTCTTGGGCTGCCTGCTTGTGAAAGCGCTCTCTTCAAAGTGGCTTTTAGCCATCATTTTACGTTCAGCGTTATGCTCATCTACGGCCCACCTGGCAATGACTTAGTCTTCAAGTCCGCCCTTGCCGATATGGTAAGTTCCTTAGCGCTCGGTTGTGCGAATTTCAACATCATGGGTGACCTTAATATTCATTTTGACAACAGGTCGTCCACAGCCATTAACACCTTGCTAGCGGATCTTGAAGCTCTTCAACTTGTCCAGCTAGTTACTCTTCCCACTCACACTGGAGATCATATTCTCGATCCCTTTTTTTCCACTCTTGAGAGGGTGAAGGTATCTGACCCGATGTTGATGGGATGGACGGATCATTTGCTGGTGGAAGTCTTCTGTCCTATTCACGATAAGCCATTTAAACCTGCGGATAGGCTAATTTTTAAAAGACATTGGCACAAGCTTAAACTTGAAGAGTTCTATAGACTACTGGAGCAGAAACCCCTGAGCGCTTTTCTGAATGTGGATCATGGTAACCAACTGTTTTGCACATGGATTTCAGACTCTCTTGACTCCCTTATACCCATGCACTGGTCGAAAGGTCATTCGAAGGTACCCAGCCCGTGGTATAATGATTCCCTCGCCGAGCTTAAAAAACTTGCCGGAAAGTGGAGAGGGACTGGAGAAGATCTTACGATCCCGTCTTGAAAACCTTGTTCTTTGCCAAACTCAAGTTCTATCACAGGGCAATCTGAAGAACACGGGCCGCATTCTATGCTCAGGAATTTCAAGCCAGTACTAACCCCTCTAAATTAATATACAAGGTCTTGAAAGACCTCATGAATAAAAGAGCTACTTCGGCAGAGATCTGCACTGACTCCCACTGCGAGAATTTGGCAACCTTCTTTTTGGAGAAAGTGCAGAAAATATATCGAGGATTTGACCCGTGTCGGCCGGATCCAGAGTTAGTTGACCCTAATTCCTTGGGGTACGAGATTTTGACCTTCTTACCTGATCTGTCTACTGAGGCTTTTGACAAACTTAGCCTCAGCGTTAAATCAGGCTCTCCTCTGGATCCGCTGAAGCCAGCTCTTATCAGTATGCTCTCCCCGCTGTGTCGAGCTCCAATTCTTACTTTAATCAACATGTCGTTGTCAACTGGAACGGTCCCTTCCTCGTGGAAGCAGGCGGTAGTTACCCCAATCTTGAAAAAGGCAAATTCCGACTCCCTTTTGCCTGAGAACTACCGCCCCATATCTCTTCTGCCTTGGACTGCTAAAGTTACCGAAGCCCATGTTAACTCGATCTTGTCTGCTCACCTTGCCCGTAATCAGATACTGGACTCCAGCCAAAATGGCTTCCGGCCAGGACACAGTACCGAGACCGCCTTGCTCTATATTATCGAGCATCTACGCCTGGTGCTTGACTCCGGACGTACGGCAGCGCTCCTGCTATTAGATCTGAGCGCTGCTTTCGATACTGTGTCCCACCATATACTGATTCAACGCCTAGAGGAAGCTGGAGTAGCAGGCACCGCTCTTCAGTGGTTTCGATCCTTCCTTTCAGATCGAACCTTTAAAGTGGCAATACCACCCTGCCAATATACTATCCATCCCTTGGCCCTGGGGGTCCCACAGGGCTCCTCGTTGAGCCCCACCTTGTTCAACCTATATGTGAAACCGCTAGCTGCAGTCGTCAAACAGTGGGGTTTGACGATGACCTCATATGCTGACGATACGCAGCTGGCGGTGACACTGAGTGGAGACCCTGAAGTGGAGGCCCCCAGATTCCGAGCTGGACTTGTGGCAGTAGCGAGTTGGCTTCGTACCAATTGCTTACAGTTGAATGCCACCAAAACTGAAGTGTTGGTCTTGGGGAAACATGCTGAGCTATGGGGAGACCAGTGGTGGCCTCCAGAGCTGGGCATTATTCCTATCCCAGCCTCAGAAGTGAAAAACCTAGGAATGTGGCTGGATCCCGCGCTCACCTTCACAGGCCACACGAAGAAGGTTGCAGCCACCTGTTACGGTATCTTGTGTGGCATAAGGCCGGTCCTGAAATATTTTGACCCTCCCATCCGGCAGCTCGTGGTCCAATCCTCGGTTTTATCCCGGCTAGACTACGGAAGTGCGCTGATGTTAGGGGTAAACCAGGCTGAGGCATCCAGGCTTCAAAGGGTTCAAAATACCGTGGCACGGGCCATTGTTGGTCTTCCCAGACATTGTTCTGTTTTGGGGACCATCTCGGCCCTACATTGGTTACCGGTCAGACAGAGGATCAAGTTTAAAGCGCTCTGTCTGGCCTTTAAAATCATGAAACTTTCTTCGCCGCCGGCTCTTGCCAACTTGCTTATCCCCTACATCCCTTTGAGATCTTTAAGATCAGAGGCTCTTCATCTGGCAGTCTGCCCCCGTTTCAAACTTAGCAGAATGGGTGGCCGCTCCTACCGGGTGCTTGCTGCGGGGCTGTGGAATTCGCTCTCGGTGCACATCCGAGCTCTGAATGATCTGTTCACCTTCAGGCGCGCTATTAAAACTTTCTTGTTCCCTGTTTCCGAGTAGCCGCTGCGGGGAATGAGATTTTGATATCAAATTATGATTATGATCAATTTAATAATTTATCTCATTCGTCATTTTTGGACCGTTTTATATCTGTCATTGAGTAAAAGACAACCCCACATAGGTTAGACAAACCCCATTAACTGACGCCACTCTGAAGAACCACTTACAACTGATAAAGTTTTAAGAGTTTTATATAAAGTTATTTTGAATGCGATACAATCCACTCAGGATAAAATCTCAAAGTATACAAAATACAAAATCAGTTACAATATCAGCCGCTTAAGCTTCGGTGTGAAGTGGTTCCTTCTGCGTCATCTACAGTAAGATAAAAATCATCAAGTTAATCTGTCCCTACTCTATACTACGTGACAACCCTACTTCGCAAGTTTCTTCCCTAAAAAGGTGTCAGCAGTTTGACTCCCAAAGAAGTTCAAACTCTCTTAGCCTCTAAAGGAAATCTTAAGTTTCAGAAGCAGTACCCTATCTGCCTACCCATCTGCTCTCTCTAAGGGTCCTCGGCCTACTGCTCCCTTGCGCTCTGATCTCTCAGCGCATCTGCTCAAGGCATCTACCTTCGCCCTTGCTCTGAGCAATTCGTCTCGCTGTTCCTAATCTCCCAATTGCTACCTCCTCCCCGGGGTGCTGTCCCTAAAATACACAATCTCAGTGTGGGTGGAACGCCCCTTGACGCCCACCACGGACTTTCCCTGATGATGTCAACTTCCTGCTTCTTCCATTGGTCCACTCCTTGCGTCGTCCGTTAAGTTGACCCTTCTCCTCAGATGTCATCTTCACCATCTCATCGTCGACTTTTATTGACTCTTTCAGATCGAATGTCATATGAACTTAGACAAGGCTTTAACTTATCTGTACAACTTTTTAACCTTCTAGATCCTGTGAATGGTCTTGTCAAAACATAGTCCACCTCAAAAGTGTCTCTCCTCACGTTCGAACAATAAGCTCCGTCCGGCATTGTCACCTTAAATCTAACAAGTGCTAGACTTCTTGGCTCTCACGTCCACATCAAGCTATTTACGACTTTTACAAGCCCACTAAATTACATACATTTGACTATGCTCCTGCGAACTCTTGGTCAGTTAGGTTACAATCACAAATGACCTAGACTCGTCCAGCATTCCTACAGAAACCCCTCTACACAGTATAACCTTTGGCATACATTTATATATTCGTATTTTAGCAAAAGCCCTAGTTATACTTAAATACGTTCTACATCAAATATATGTAATACATAGAATACGACTGCATAACTTATGCATTTTCCTTGGTTACATTGTCATGTAAGTTCTCTACATTACTCCACGTTTATGTCTTTCCACGTTATATTTCTCGCCGCTTCTTCAATTTAAAGTTACACACGTATACGAATTCTACTGTGCAAGTTCTACATTTCGTAAACACTTCTACCCATTCCTATATTTACCCATCATGTATACGGGCCTTCTAAATCTAATGCATTTTTAACATGTGAATACATTTACATTTCCTATACCATATTATCACGTTAGTTGGCCTTTATGCTATAATCGCCAACTTTTCATTACAATATGCATTTCATTCCTACGTTTATAACATATACGTCTAAATATGGCTACGATATACTCTACATTCAAATTGCGCTCTCTCAGTTCCCCCCTTTGATGACTTTTAGGAGTCATCACTAAAAGCAATTTGAATATCTTTTATACAGAACTCGTTACATCAGTTCCTCTTTTTATCGATTCAAGTGCTCTCAGACTTTTATACTGTTGATCTTGTAGAACAGCTAGTCTCCTTTCCTGGTCTCTCATCGATCTTTGTAACTTGTTCGACCTATACCACTTATACAATTTTACTAATCCTAATAACGTAATTATGCAAATTAATACTATTAATACAGGCTTTAATATGTACCATATTATACCTTTGCCAACATTAGCAAACCAACTTCCAACCTTTCCCACTCCATTTCCTACTTTTTCCCAAACATTTATTTTTGATAAATCTTCGATTTCTCGATGAATCTGTGTAATGTTCCGTATGACTTTCTCAAGTGGTTTTGAATTATCAGGAATATAAGTACAACATTCCTGAACTTTCAAATCTTTACAAACTCCGCCTTCTTTTGCTAATATCACATCTAAAGCAAGTCTGTTCTGTAAAACCATTGCTCTAATCGACTGCATCTCACCTTCTACTAACATTAATGATCTTGCAGTACTAGCAGACAATCTATCCACGACTGTCGCTAACCTTCTAATTTTAACATCGTTAAGAATCAAACCTAACAATGGAAACATCGCTCCAAATACATCTCCTACTACTTCCGCATCTCCTACTTCCCTTTTCGTTCTCCTCGAAGCCTTTCCTTCTATGATCGCTAAATCCTTTGCATGATATATTTTGGGGAAGACAATTGCCAAGTAACACGAACCATACCAATTGTCTGGCAGTTTTACATAGGCATTTCTCCCACATACAAAATACACATTCGGAATAGCTTGCATCCCTTTCATAAAATCTTTCGTGTAATACTCTAGTTTAAAAGAGTGCTCGCAACTAACTTCACCTACAAATTCACTCTCATAATACGTTTTGCTTCGAGCTAAACATAACTTCCCTTTCTGCGTTCTATCCAATGCTATTGGACCATTGCTACCCTTCTTTTTATGTGCCTTCTCTTCTTCTGTCCAGTCTATTTTCCATTGTCCTGACATTTTTAGAATCTTCTGCCGTCTGCATCGGTCATCTACTTGTGCTATAAACCTTTTCTCTACTTCTGATACTTTGCAAGTCAGATTATTTCTACGTGCATATGATGTATCTAATGTGTCCCAAGGAAGAAAGAATTTAGCTAATCTATCCTCCTTTTTGTAATAGTCCCACTTATTCATCTGCTTATAATTCGGAACTTCAGGCAGTACCGAATCATAATTTGAAAAGTAGTACTCAAATCCTTCTCTACCATAAAATATACTAAGCAGTAAACTACATGTTATCCCATAAGTTAATGGGAGATGGTGATATCTAATGCCTTCGTCTACAGAAGCCGGCAATTGCATACAAACGTAGCAATCTTTGGCCTCCATGGCATCGATATATTCGTACAATAATTTGGCATATGCATTTGACCTAAAGTTTCCCTGTGACTCGTCTATATGTAATCTACGAGCTTCATCCGCAAGTAACGCCTTTTCACGTGTAACAGTGCTTTCCTCCTTCTTTCCCACAAGAGCAGGTTTCAAGGTTGTTACAATTCTTACATTCGCTATTCTTTTATCATTCTCATGTCCTGTCATGTAAGATATCGTTACTACTATGATTATGAGGAATATCACTATTGCTATAAGTGTACCTACTATACATCTAGCTCTTCTGTTTGGGTTGCCGTTCTCCATGTCATCAAAAACAGCGTCCCTCGTTCTCTAGCGAAAATTCTCTTTCCAGTCTTTGGTTGCTTGTTTGCTTTCACAGTCTTTAAAGTGCTTTTTATCAACAGGTATCCTTTTCACCACAATGTCTTCTCTCTTCTTAGCAGCAGACAACCCTAGCCCTTCTCCGTCCTCTAAATGTAATCCCTAAGTTTATTCTTCTTTCCACTCGGCGCTAGGTTATCTTCTTCTTTATGACATACGTACAAAAGTCTTTTATGCATCAACAATTATTTTCGGACCTGCAGCTTTCACAACAATTATTAACAGTTCAAAGCGAATAACTTTTTCTTCTTTTTCTGTCATTTGCTGACCAGCTGTTGGAAACTGTAATCTTTTTAGCACTAGATCTTGAATTTTACTTAAACGTGGGGGTATGGGAAGTGTGAAAGTCAGTAACCCCTCAGTCTCGAGTCCAGGCGCCAACATCCATATCTCCACTGCCACAAATGGATCGAGATTGATTACTTTCACACTCTTCACTCTCCCAGATTTCTGTCCCCAATACATCTGCTAGATAAGTCCACTCTGGGGTGGCGTACCTCCTGCAGGGCACACGGACCCTTCTCGATCTTCGTGGACTCTCAGTTCCTGAATCTGTCGTCTCTTCCTCCTGATCCGATTCTTCAGCGATCGGGGCAAGAGTTCTTTCCTTCTTTCTCTCTGAAATTGGCCTTTTCCTTCTCTCCGGCCAACTGGCTTCTTCACTCTTTTTCTTTCCGCTCCTTGTTCTAGGACCTGTCTCTTGGTCACTCTCAGTTTGCTCGATATCTGTGTCGGACTCCCAATTACTTTCTTCTCCTGAGGCGACTTCGGTCCCACTAGTGTCCTGACCTTCGTCGTCCTGTTCCAACACAGTTTCAGTTTCTTCGATCACCTCCACAGCTTGGCTTTCCCCCTCTATGGCTTCTCCGCTTCCCGTCGGATTTTCATCCGAGAGAGGAGCTGTTCCTTCTGGAGGTGTTGGCACTCTTCGGGTGTGTGAGGCATGTATCCAGTTTGGCAGACCTCCACACTTCACTGCGGTATTCGTTACAAGTATGACTTGGAATGGTCCTCGCCAACGCACGTCTAAGCAGTTCTTCCTGACATGCTTCTTCACCAGGACCCAGTCTCCTGGACTCAGGTCATGGCACAAGTCTTGTACTGATGGAACCTCTGCAGCCTGGACCTGGAGGGACACAGAATTAACGGCATCAGATAGTCCCTTGCAGTAGTCCAAGATCAGATCGTCTGTGATGTTCACTAGTGCTGCAGTCGGAACCGATGGCAATCTCATAGCTCTCCCCATTAGCACTTCGTGTGGAGAGAGGCCTGTTCTTCTATCAGGTGTGCTACGTATGCTCATAAGAACTACTGGAAGTGCGTCTGGCCAACTCAGGGATGTCGATGAACAAACTTTAGCCAGTCTGGACTTGATGGTACTGTTAATTTGCTCTACAATCCCTGAAGCTTCTGGTCGATAGCTGCAGTGTAACTTCTGATCGATATTCAAAGCTGAACACAGCATCTTCACCACTTCGCTATTAAAATGAGTTCCTCTGTCCGATTCCAAAGAGGATGGCACCCCAAACCTCAGTATCAACTCCCTAAGTAACAATTTTGCTACTGTAAGTGTATCGCACCTACGTGTAGGGTAAGCCTCAACCCATCTAGAAAATATACAGACAATCACTAAGACGTATCTGAGTCTGTTGCATGGAGGCATTTCTATGAAGTCAATCTGCATCCTATTGAAAGGCCCCCCAGACCTTCCTATGTGACTCAATGTAACTGGTGTTCTCTTACCCACATTTAGTTGCTGACAGATCGCACATCGTTGACACACTGCTTCTGCCGCTACTCTAAACTTAGGATTGAACCACGTCTGTCTGAATACTCTCACCATAGCATCTCTTCCTATGTGTGCTGATCCATGCAACTTCCTTGCCATTGGACTAACAAGTTCATTTGGTAAAACTGCCCTTCCGTCGGCAGAAACCCAAAAATTCATTTCACTTTTCCCGCAACCTGCTGTTTCCCAGTTCCTTTTCTCATCATCTGGTGCATTTTCCTGTACTGCTCTCAATTCATCCCACGTATCTACAGTATCTAGTAACATGGTCAATTCAGTTCTTTCCTGGATTCCCCCCACTTTTACATCAGTGTGAGAATAACCCTGCTCTGCGCAGTAACGCGCTACTTCATCTGCGTATCTGTTTCCTAGCGATACAAAGTCAACATTTTTAGTATGCGCAACACATTTGACCACAGCTATGGCCATAGGTTTTTGCAAAGCCTCTAACAGTAGTTTCACGAATTCTCCATTCCTAATAGGAGAACCCGAGGAGGTCATGTAACCTCTTTGAGACCATAACTGCCCATAATCATGAACTACCCCGAAACCGTACTGGCTATCGGTGTATATGGTGACTCGAAGTTTGTCGCCTGCTAAGCAAGCACGAGTCAAAGCCACAATTTCAGCTACCTGTGCGGAGTGTACTCCTTCCAGGCAAGCGGCTTCTATAACTCTGGTAATCGTGCATACTGCATAAGCTGCTCTCAGCTGACCAATATCGTTTCTTACGCATGAACCATCAACGAAGAAAATTTCGTCTGGGTCTGTCAATGGCTCATCTACGATATCAGGTCTCGGTTTGGTACATAGTTCAGTCACATCGAGGCAGTCATGATCTGTACAATTTTCATCTTCCACTTCATTCGGAAGTGGCATCAAAGTTGCAGGATTCAAGACAGAGCATCTCTTTAGGGTCACATTCTCGGCAGCCAGTATGACTTGCTCGTAGCGTGTGAGCCTGCTATTCGTCAGATGCTGAGTCTTCGTCCTGGTCATTAACAATTCCACAGAATGCGGCACATACACCACTAACTGGTGTCCCATTACTACACTCTCCGATCTCTCAATGCTGACACCCGTTGCAGCTACGGATTTGAGACATCCGGGCAACGCTGCGGCTACTGGATCTAATGTAGCCGAAAAATACGCCACTGGCCTGCGCGCATCTCCGTGGATCTGAGCTAATACCGCTAAAGCGCATCCCTCTCTCTCGCAGCAGTAAAGCAAAAAAAGTTTGGTGTAATCTGGCATTCCTAAAGCCGGGGCACGACATAAGTCTTCCCTCAGCTGCAAAAACGCCATCAAACAATCTTTGTCCCATGGTACCGGATCACTTACTCCTTTGTGCGTCAGTTGCAATAACGGTTTGGCCTTCAGTGAAAAGTTTGCTATCCACTGTCGACAATAACCAACCATGCCTAGAAACATCCTGACTTCTCTTTGTGTTGTAGGCGCGTTCATTTTCATAATCGCCTCTATTCTGTCTGGAGACACCTTCCGCTTTCCCTTTTCAATCCTATGGCCCAAGTATTGCACCTCAGTCTTGCAATATTGCAATTTACTTGGAGACACCTTGTGTCCGTTCTCGGCCAAGTGATTTAACAAGGTGATGGTGTCTTCTCTGCAAGCTTCCTCAGTTTCTGACGCAACTAGGAGGTCGTCTATGTACTGGACCAGAACTGACTTCTTGGGCAGTACTAGACTCTCAAGATTTCGTTTCAATAACTGGTTAAAGATCGACGGGCTTTCTGTATACCCCTGAGGGATACGACACCATGTTAAGACGCGATCTTCCAGCTTGAAAGCGAAAAGATACTGGCTCTCTTCGTCTAACGGTATCGAAAAGAAAGCCTGGCACAAATCTATCACGGTAAACCATTCAGCCTGGAACGGTATCTGAAACAATATCACTGATGGATTCGGTACCACTGGACAACATGAGACAACAATGTTATTAATCTTTCGAAGATCCTGCACTATTCTGTATTTTCCACTAGGTTTCTGCAAACCCATGATCGGGGAGTTACATGGACTACCCACGATCTCCTTCAGTATTCCCTGCTTAATCATGGATTCGATCACAGGCTTTATTCCTGCAATCGTCTCTGTCGTTAGCTTATACTGTGGTGTTCTTGGATACTCAGCATGGGGTCTTACCAAGATTTTTACCGGTTCTACTCCTTTGATCAATCCTATTTCTTCTCCCGTAAAATCCCATACCTCAGCTGAGACTTTCTCCCTCAAGTCCTGCGGAAGCTCCTCCACTGTTAAGGTAGGATATAGTTCCACACACTCCCTTGAGTTTACGACTTTAAAATCTGCATCCTCGTCATTAGTCTGCACTTCTACTCCTTCTGGTGTACAATGTATCGTGCAGTTCAGTTTACACAGCAAATCTCTCCCTAGTAAACACACAGGACTAGAATCGCAGATCACAAACTGATGTTCGTCACTGTAATTCCCTATCCTTACTGACACTGGTTCGGTCAAGGGATTTGTCATCCTTTTGTTCGCGACTCCTACCACCTGAACCGTTTCTCCTGATATTGGCAGACCCGGGACGACCGCAGATCTCAACGTGGATCGAGTGGCCCCCGTATCCACCAAAAAGGTTGTAGGACATCCCGCTATTTCAGCCTCTACGTATGGTCCTCTCTGATCTACCTCCAAAGCGGCTCCTAGAGCACAATCTTCCTCCCTATTCGCCCGCTGCCCTGTAAGAGGATCAACGTAGTAGCATTCCTCTCCTCCTACAAACAATGGCATCTGTCTGTAGGTTTTCCCTCCGTTTGAGATGCGAGGTGGTTGAGGAAACGGGGCTCGAGGAGTCTGAGTCCCCCCTTTGACAAACCTGCCCTTCGGGACTGTGGCTCCCTTAACCACGTTGTTCTGAACCTCTTCCTCCTCCTGCTCTAATTCTCCTGACTCAACATTGTAAGGACACTCGCGTCGCCAGTGTCCCACCTCATTACACTGATGGCATCTCGTCGTCTTTTTCAGTGTCGCGATATCCATTCTCGGTCTCGGTCTTTCTTCCTCATCTCTGCTCTGATTGTTCTGTTTCTTTGCTTGCGTTCCTGTTCCCTGTTGCCGCTGTTTATCCTTTCCAGCAGCTTGCATTTGCACTAGCATTAACTTTTCTTTAAGCTTCTTTGCCTTAGAGTCTATCTCGTCACTACAGTACCTTGCGTATCTCAGAATCTCGTCTAAAGGTTTGCTCTGCCAACAGATCAGATGCTGTTGGATCATTAGGCATATTTCTGGTCTCAATCCTAGGACAAACTTTGAAACAAACTGTCCTATATCCTTGGGATCCATCACATCTAACCCGCTGTACTGCTTGAATGCTTTCAGCAATCGCTCGTAGAACTCATGAACTGTCTCTTTCGGCTCCTGAGTAGTTCGATCTATCTTTACCCAGTCTATGTCTTGCACCGGCACTTTCTCCTTTAGCCATGTTATTACCCTCTCGTACTTTTCCATGACTCTAACTGATGGACCATTTGTCCGAATATTTCTCGGCGGCTCGCAAGTAGGCCATTCAACACTGAGCTTGCATGCCGTCCACAAGTCTCCGGGTACTACGATATCGAACAGTGTGTTCAAATCGATCCACAGTACCTTCGAGATCTTCACGAATCTTTCTACCTGCTTATACCACTCGACGGGATTATCCCTAAGCTTTGGGAAGGAATTGGTGAATGCCGCCAAATCCCCCCTACTCCAGGGCACATGAACGTAGCTTCCATTCGCGATTTCTCGCAAAGGGAAGGCTTCCATTCGCATCAAGCCTGCGTCCTGGGACTCCTCAAGCACACTCCGTCTAACGGAGCCCTTTCTGGACCATCTTTCCTCCCATCTATCCAGATCTCTCCATATTCTGATACTTACGATCAATTCCCTTATGTGTACTTTCAGCGCGATCGTTCTGCGATCATCCAGATCCTGATCCGTGCAAGTTAGCCTATGGTTACTCTGTAAAGCCTTAGTTCGTGACAGGTCTACCATATACCTGTTTGCCAAATTAGATAAGTTCTCATGAGCTGACCTCGCTCTTCGAGTAATATCTTTGGATAGGAACAGTATCTCATCTGGTGTATACGAGGCTAATCTCTCTAATGACACTGTACCATCAATCAATTCATCCAAATCTGCCTTCAAACTCATTACGTCAAGCCGTTTTGCTTTTATTTCCGCCTTCAGCATCCCAGTTCTGTGTTCTTCTCTCATATCCCTCTCACCTCCACTATGCGCCCTACGCCTGAGCACAGGTGAGTTGTGAGGAGTCTTCCTCTCTTCTCTTCCTTCCCACCCCTCTAGATCCCAAGCCTTTCCATCTTCGCGCGGGGTATGGTGGAATAATGCTCCGTCCCCCAACCCTAGGTTCCGATTTTTAGGCTCGGTTTCTCCAGATGTGAGATAGGATCCACCGTTCTGTTCTAACCCATTATAACTTGCTTGTTGTCTGGTGTCGCTTAATAAAATGAAAGGCCCTCGCCGGTCTTCCGTGTTCCCGTGATCTCTTTCGTGATCACCGGATGCATGGCGAGACGTTTCGCGACTCCCTAAATTCTCATGACTCCTTCCACTATCACCGGATGCATGTCGAGACGCTTCGCGACTCTCCACGTTTCCGCGATTCCAGTGTCTCACATCTTCACCTGGGGCATGGTGTGTGCACCTAAAGGTATTCCGGTACTCCTGTGTCCTACGTTCCCCTTCACTGAAGGTGACGCGAGGCACTTCACCACACCCTGCACTTCTGTCTTCGCACATTAGCCTATTGCTGTTATCAGTAGGATAAGTATCTCTTCTACTCCCTTGGCTTCCTCTCTCCCACTCGGGGCTGCTTTCGCCAGCTCCACAATGAGAGAGAATCCTGTTATCCTGCTCTCTCCACTCGGATCCCGTTTCTAAACTTCTATTCCGAGCTTCTTCGGCAGCGTCCCATTCTCTCAGGTATTCCCTTAATTCCTTATGGGTTTTCGGTTTAGGACCCCTCAAATCCATTGGTCCTCTTCGACCTCCCTGTTCTACCCTGGGACCCGTTGCAGAATCTAATGGGGTACTCCGACTTATTGGTGCTCGTATTTGCCTGTGGGGATTCATTGTGGCATTCCTATTCTCCACTTCTGCTCTTTCATTGTCCCATCGTGCCTGTTCCTCCTGCTGGACCCCTTCCGGGTTGTAGATTGACACAATAGGGCCTATGGTGACCGGAACCTGCAAGGCGTCTGGCATTTGGTATGACCTAGCGCATTGCGTCTCTGGCACCTTCTGGACCACAAATCTTCCCACTACTCTCTGTTCAGGACTAGTTTGGGGTATCTCCTCAGCCTTAGTAGCGTCCCACTCGGTTACTGGGATCGACTTATATTCCCCCCACCTAGCTCCGTCCGTTTGTGGTAATATGGGACTCGCAAGTTCACCGCTATATGGAGGTGGTCTATCTGTTAACAACCTTTCTATTAGATCCTCCTCCTGCTCGCTTTCCTCATCTTCTTGTTCTAGAGGTTTCCTTTCTCCCGTAGCCTCTATCATGGTGAACAGTTTGTCCGCTTCTATCTTCTGCACCCTCCATTTCTTAGCTTCCTCGTCCCATTTAGCATCCTGCACTGCCTTTACCGATCTTCTCACTCTTTCTTGGCGCCTCTTTACGCCCCTTTCGTGTGCTGTTCTAAACCACACACCAAGAGCTTCAAATTGTGTTGGCCTCGGTAGAGGTCTCATTGAAAGCATCGTCGCCTTCAGTTGGTTCAACACTTCTAATTTAAACGTTCCAAATCTCGGAAACGCCAGTTCTTTTTGCCCTTTAGTTAACCTATGCCACTCGGAGATCCATAATATCGAATGTAAGCCTACGTTGGCTGCCATATGATATGCTGGTGTGCCTTCTGGTGGAGCTTCTTCTCCGGCATATAAATTTCTCCTTTTTCTTTTAAAGATTTTTCCTAAACCCTTGAAACACTTCATTTTTGTCACGTACGATATTTCTTACTTATTTGCGTCTTGATAACAACCACCAATCCCTGTACGACTCTCGCTAATCAGCCTGTCTCAGCACAGTTCTATGCTAACCGACCAATCTCAGCGCGGCTCTACGCTGACGTCACTTCTCTCTTCAGCAGCTTCCCTCGTTTCTCAACTCGTTTCACGATGTCACATGCGTTTTCATTCATACATCGAAAAATGACTACTTCCGTCCAAGCAATCACTTTTCTCTGACTGTACGGCCACAGTCTAACTGTAATTGCTACCTCAACTGGCACAGCGTCTTTCCTCTTACGGTCGGACACTTGCCTCAACTGATAGGTTACTTACACACAGTAAGCGTACGACCAGCGTCCGCTACTCATTCACTCACACATACGCTCCCCCTATCATCGGTCTGTCGGGAAATCAATGGTACCTCATGACCCCCTTTCAATGGTAGACAAATGACTCTGGGTGTTCGATACACCCGAACCACTTAAGTCCTCTGGACATAAGATTTCATCCGGTTGCGCGCGCTCACAACCTTCCCCCAATCACACTACAGACATTCAACTCCGCTTGACATTACAACACAGGAACAACATGAAACACCGCAATCTTACAACGCATGACCCTTATACTCACTCTCGACCGATTCTGCTGCTTTTCTCTCGATACACCGTCAGCACCGTCTTCGGCTGCAATTCTTCTTCTGGTCGACGATGACTAGGGACCTTGGGGTAAACTAACCTGGCCTAGGTCGTCTTCCTCAAGAAGATAACCATCCTCTGCTACCAACTGCGGGGAATGAGATTTTGATATCAAATTATGATTATGATCAATTTAATAATTTATCTCATTCGTCATTTTTGGACCGTTTTATATCTGTCATTGAGTAAAAGACAACCCCACATAGGTTAGACAAACCCCATTAACTGACGCCACTCTGAAGAACCACTTACAACTGATAAAGTTTTAAGAGTTTTATATAAAGTTATTTTGAATGCGATACAATCCACTCAGGATAAAATCTCAAAGTATACAAAATACAAAATCAGTTACAATATCAGCCGCTTAAGCTTCGGTGTGAAGTGGTTCCTTCTGCGTCATCTACAGTAAGATAAAAATCATCAAGTTAATCTGTCCCTACTCTATACTACGTGACAACCCTACTTCGCAAGTTTCTTCCCTAAAAAGGTGTCAGCAGTTTGACTCCCAAAGAAGTTCAAACTCTCTTAGCCTCTAAAGGAAATCTTAAGTTTCAGAAGCAGTACCCTATCTGCCTACCCATCTGCTCTCTCTAAGGGTCCTCGGCCTACTGCTCCCTTGCGCTCTGATCTCTCAGCGCATCTGCTCAAGGCATCTACCTTCGCCCTTGCTCTGAGCAATTCGTCTCGCTGTTCCTAATCTCCCAATTGCTACCTCCTCCCCGGGGTGCTGTCCCTAAAATACACAATCTCAGTGTGGGTGGAACGCCCCTTGACGCCCACCACGGACTTTCCCCGATGATGTCAACTTCCTGCTTCTTCCATTGGTCCACTCCTTGCGTCGTCCGTTAAGTTGACCCTTCTCCTCAGATGTCATCTTCACCATCTCATCGTTGACTTTTATTGACTCTTTCAGATCGAATGTCATATGAACTTAGACAAGGCTTTAACTTATCTGTACAACTTTTTAACCTTCTAGATCCTGTGAATGGTCTTGTCAAAACATAGTCCACCTCAAAAGTGTCTCTCCTCACGTTCGAACAATAAGCTCCGTCCGGCATTGTCACCTTAAATCTAACAAGTGCTAGACTTCTTGGCTCTCACGTCCACATCAAGCTATTTACGACTTTTACAAGCCCACTAAATTACATACATTTGACTATGCTCCTGCGAACTCTTGGTCAGTTAGGTTACAATCACAAATGACCTAGACTCGTCCAGCATTCCTACAGAAACCCCTCTACACAGTATAACCTTTGGCATACATTTATATATTCGTATTTTAGCAAAAGCCCTAGTTATACTTAAATACGTTCTACATCAAATATATGTAATACATAGAATACGACTGCATAACTTATGCATTTTCCTTGGTTACATTGTCATGTAAGTTCTCTACATTACTCCACGTTTATGTCTTTCCACGTTATATTTCTCGCCGCTTCTTCAATTTAAAGTTACACACGTATACGAATTCTACTGTGCAAGTTCTACATTTCGTAAACACTTCTACCCATTCCTATATTTACCCATCATGTATACGGGCCTTCTAAATCTAATGCATTTTTAACATGTGAATACATTTACATTTCCTATACCATATTATCACGTTAGTTGGCCTTTATGCTATAATCGCCAACTTTTCATTACAATATGCATTTCATTCCTACGTTTATAACATATACGTCTAAATATGGCTACGATATACTCTACATTCAAATTGCGCTCTCTCACCGCCCCCCTTTCTTTTTCCTTTTGTGTGTTATGTTATAGTACCTGTCTAAGCGCCAGGACGCCCCTTTGCTGGGGCAGCTGAGCGCTATAAAAATAATATTGACATATCATAACATAATATAACACATATTTTACACTAGAAGAACAACTGTGCAATAAATACTTATTGTAAACATGCCGATTGTTTCTTCTGTCTAACTCTCTGAGATAAAATAAGTGAGCACGAGTGACTGGGCAAAAGGTTGTACATTGTTTCCACGATCCTGGGATTCTAAGGTTGCCAGAAACTATTTTCTCCCCGATAAGAGGAGATTCTAGCGGCACTGTGAGCTAGCTAATGCAAACAGGCTAACATACTCGGTGGGGGTGCTCAGAGTTAGTCTGACACCAATCCTACAGTTTCTGTTATCCAAATGCACAGTTTCTGTATGGGTTATATCAGAACTACACTAACAAAGAGAATAGGAGTCTCTTAGGGTGTCCCCATCCAACAGGCTGGTGAACACTACAAAGCTGGACCCTCACAAAGCCATCCTCAGAACATTTGTGAACTTGCAAAGGGATACCAGGTGGACTGAACCTTTTGCACTTGACATTTGTGACCTGTGAAAATGACCTGAAGAGGTTAAACCCTTTCACTGGAAATCCAAGGACAGAAAGTTTTCCAGTGATCATAAGGGCGGTCAACTGGGGGGCTGCAGGAACATAACACATCCAAAGAGTGAAGAATCCCATCTGACCATTAGCAACTGGACTTGGACTGGGGTTTGATATTGCCCCCTGCCTAACAACCTGAGAGAATGTAACTGTAAGTGATCCCCTGAGCTCCCTTGTAGTCCTGGGGGCCTTAAAAGTGTACTCCTATAATTGTTTGGGCACCAACAGAAATTTAGGAACTTTTTCAAAATGTTTCCTCCAGAGCTTAATGAAAGGTATCTGAATGGTAGTTCCATGGAGTTGGATTGATTTTCAGGTTTGTCTCTGTTAGAGAAGAGTTTTTCTTCAGAAAACCAACAAAGTTCCTTTTCATAGTGGGACTTAGAAATGTTTTCAAACTTACTTATAACCAGGCCAATCCACTTGGTGTATCTGGGGTGCCTTCTATTGCAGTTGACCTCAAATCATGCTCGGTCCCGGTCTCACAATCAATGACTACTATTGGTGCTTTTTTGTTTTATTTTCTCGTAAATCTTTAAAACAAATCATATCCCTGGTTCCCCCAAGTGCGTTTTTGTTGTTTTGGTATAATTTTAGTTAATTAAATCTTTCTCGATTTTAACTCTTTTGGTACTTCTATATGATTTGCAAAATTTCTCTGAGGTAAGCCTGTCTACTATATAGCCTAGCTTCCTGGCGTTGAGCTCAGGTGTACAATGGTGAAACATTTGACTAGACACAGCAAATTAGTGACTTTCCTTCTTTTGGGGGACTACCACCCTCTCTGTAGGATATTAAGTGACTGGTTGAGGGGGTGAAACCCTACTCAAGTGGCAACCACAATTCTAGTCAGGGCGGAATACAAGCAAACCCCAAGTTAACCAAAGCTCAGCCCTTTGGTAGCTTGGCAGAAAATCAATCGGGCTTAACTTAGAAGCAATGCGTCAAGTATTTATACAGCACTTCAAACAGTAATACAAAGAAAACCCTTCAGAAAACACCCCACAACAATTTAGAAAAAAATGGAGTAAATTTGAATAAATACATCAAGACCAAGGGCCAGATGTACAAAGGTTTTTTTCAGCTTCAGCTGCAAGAGGTCCGAATTGTAATAATCGGGCCATTTGCAACAACACAGAAGCATTTATTAATGTACAAAGGCCCAATTTGGGATTCTGTAACCTATTATTGAATTGGGTTTGTGATTCGGTATAAGGAAGGTCCGTGTTTAGAGCGTCCCTTCCTAATACCGAATCGCAGTGGTATGTGTGAATGGTTCACGACCGAAAGGCTACTTCAAGTAGGTGGTAACCCATTCACAATTGGGAAGGGGTCATCAAGGTAAGCATCCCTGATGCAGGATCTCTCAGCTCCTTGGAACCACAGCTGCGTGGCGCATCTTCAAAGCGGAACCTTGCATCACAGCTCAGCAGCTCCTTTGAACTAGTGCTAGACGACGCTGGTCAGTGCAGGACCTCCCACCCGCAGCGGTGAGACGTATCCTCAACGTGGGATCTCGTAATGCTAAGAAACCAAGAGTTAAGGTACTTTGTTCAGCTGGCCTCACTTGGTCCCTGTATCCAGTCTCTGCTCTATCGTGGCCGGCCTGAAGTTGTGACTTAGTCCTGGTCTATCACGATCAGATCACCACAGTTGGTGCTTTATGCTTTCATGCATTATTTGTATCTAAATCTATAAAAATTGCATATCTCCCATTCTACAAATTAGATTTTTGTCATATTGCTGTCAAGTAATTTATTAAATTTTACATAATATTTCTAAATTGGTGTGGAATTTTTCTTGCGTAGTGTTTACACTTTATTACTGTTATCGGGACCACCACTGCGCAACACATCTCCACACAAGGATATCACATCACACTCCACAGCTCTCCGGAACTGTGACTACGTTATGCATCTCCGCGCCTGGACCTCGCATCACCTCTGCTGCTTGATGCATCCTCAAAGTAGGACTCCACAGCCTAAACAGCACGGATTAAGGTACTATATCCAGCTGACCTAGGTGGTCCTTCAGTCAGTCTGCACTACATCGCAGTTAGCCTGAACTTGTGGCTTTGTCTCGATCTAGAGCGACCACATATTCTTCTGATCAGTTGATAGCCATGTCCCATTGCATTTCTTCATCTCTCTCTAGGCAGATCGCAAGCAGATGAGAGGTTGTCTGTATGCAATGCGGTTTGACAAATGGCATCCCTTTGTATTCTCTGAATAAGGCTGCCTTCCAGCCTGCTACAGTAATGGAAAATGGAAACCTAGAAAGAGACCATGCCATGGCCAAATGGAAAGAACAGTCCCTTTGCATTCATGTTATACTACCAGACAGTGAAGGATCACCCTTCCACTGAATTACATACCTTAATAAACCTACCTACTTAACCACAAGAATAGCAATGCCCAGACCCTTCCCTCGTCTATCCCTCCACCATTCCTTTTCAATCTGAATAGCAGACTAATATGTCCACCACTCAAACGAATTTCATATTTCCCTATACTTATTCCCCACTAATCCTGTTTGGGTTCCGGAGTAGCGTGCTGCTTGCCAAAAAGCGCTTCAGCACCTCATCAGGAAAAGCAAGCGCTATATAAATGCAAATCTTTTCCCACTTCTATCCTTGCACTATCCTCCTCAATCCAAATATTAGACTAACATATCCACAGCTCAAATTACTTTCATACTTTACTATACTAATTCATCACTAATCATTTATGGGTTTCGGAGCAGCGTACTACTCGCCAAAAAAGCGATTTGAGGCCTCATCAGGGTAGTAAGCGCTATATAAATGTGATTGCAGTACAATACAATACATTTCAAGTAGTATTGTCAAACAAAGAACTCCAGCATCAATCTACCTCGGAAGTTAACGTCGCACATTGCTACATAGGAAAGCTTCCATCAGTACACTGTTCAAATCACACTTGTGTACCTTCTCACACATGGACAAAGCAACAATGCCATTATGTCACACCAGCAAAAGGTGCACGCCATACGGATCCCAGCTAACATAACATACTTTGCTGTTTACAATACTGGGGATGGTCTGAAGCCCCCATTAATTTCCTTTTGGTCCTGCGTGTAATCTAAAAGAAGGTCATTCAGAGGTCGCCATCTTTGTAATACCAACCCCTATCAAGTATCTCTATTCCTGGCTGTTCAACTGGTAGGGTGAATGTATTTAGGAAGTCCCTTCAGGTTTTGTTATGCCACTGTCTCTCAGACTGTCTGGGAGGGTGGAGGGAAGGCCGTTGTGTACGGTCTGTAGGCTCAGCATCACCTTTTAAGTAAACAACCATTTCCTGCTTCACAGGAAGTCCTCAGGTAGAATTTTGCAGAGCCTGTCTTATATTACACTCATAAAAATGGTCTGCATGCTTCACATGCATTATTTAACCCTACAGACGCCAGCATCAGGCTCACTGCACGAGGACAAGCCTATTTAAACTATGTGTGCCACTTCATCACACTCTGAAGTAAGGAAGTCCAGGAAGCGTGTGCTCATCCGAGGACAAAGCGTTCCATGTAGAGCACTACACGAGGAACTAAAAAGACTCCTACTACTTAGCAGATTTTGACACAAGCAAACATGTCTTGGAATCCTGCCTCTTCTCATTGACCAATTTGTGTGCTCTGCGGTAGATCTCTTCTCCTTCTATACCACAGTCTCCCTAAATGGCACAATATTTAAATGTGCATAGAAGCACCTTAGTTTTCCGTATTCGTAAAGCACAAATAAAGGTACTTTAATCAAAGTGCGTGCTGTGTCATGCCTCACAATCTGGAGGAGGATGTGCAAAAGTCTGCTACAGATGAGGTTGCAGGCCAGTCTGGGCCTGGTTGCTCCTAAAACTTGGTTTCTCCTAAAACGGTTTATTTGCATGTATAATTTAAATATATGGATTTTCCCTGGGTTGCGGAAATGAAGGGTAAATGAAAGTTACTACTAGGCCAGGGGTAGTGTTGCCTCCTCCCCAGACACAGCGGAGTTATATTGAAAATAGTCACTTAAGAACAATACTCCTCTGACAGAGGCACACAACTGAATCCCCATGTGGGCTAAGGACCTGGAACCCTGGTATTCGACAGCTCTCCACCCCAAGGCCGGCCTCACCTTACCGGGCATCAGGCATTTTCCCTGGAGGCTGAAGGGTGGGGGACGAATTTGCAGCGGTTGGAGCTGCTTCTTCGGTGGAGCCTGGGCAGCGCATGCGTTGCTCTGCGAGGCATGCTGTAATGTACATTGTATTTAACAACAAGGGGTGGTGATGGACAGAGTTTCTGAATTAAGCAGAATACTCTCACCCAGTCAAGAGATCAGGGCTAGATTCAACACCGTTTTTTAGCTCACTGCACCATCCCAGCTCAGAACCTGGCTATATGCAAATTAGTCTGTTCCTGTTCCAGTGCATGATGGGAACGGGGCAAACCAAACTACCAAGCCAAATTTTACACTGGGAAGGAAACACGCTTCCGGGGACCGGTTTCTGGCATTTCAGCCGTCGTCGGCCCGGCTTGCTTGAATCCTGATGGTGCAATGAGCAAGGGACTCACATCTGAGTATACCCTTCCACGCTTAGGGTGGACAAAATATTTAACAACAAGGGGTGGTGATGGACAGAGTTTCTGAATTAAGCAGAATACTCTCACCCAGTCAAGAGATTAGGACTAGAACCAACACCGTTTTTTAGCTCACTGCACCATCCCAGCTCAGAACCTGGCTATATGCAAATTAGTCTGTTCCTGTTCCAGTGCATGATGGGAACGGGGCAAACCAAACTACCAAGCCAATTCTTACACTGGGAAGGAAACAAGCTTCCGGGGACCGGTTTCTGGCATTTCAGCCGTCGTCGGCCCGGCTTGCTTGAATCCTGATGGTGCAATGAGCAAGGGACTCACATCTGAGTATACCCTTCCACGCTTAGGGTGGACAAAATATTTAACAACAAGGGGTGGTGATGGACAGAGTTTCTGAATTAAGCAGAATACTCTCACCCAGTCAAGAGATTAGGACTAGATCCAACACCGTTTTTTAGCTCACTGCACCATCCCAACTCAGAACCTGGCTATATGCAAATTAGTCTGTTCCTATTCCAGTGCATGATGGGAACGGGGCAAACCAAACTACCAAGCCAATTCTTACACTGGGAAGGAAACAAGCTTCCGGGGACCGGTTTCTGGCATTTCAGCCGTCGTCGGCCCGGCTTGCTTGAATCCTGATGGTGCAATGAGCAAGGGACTCACATCTGAGTATACCCTTCCACGCTTAGGGTGGACAAAATATTTAACAACAAGGGGTGGTGATGGACAGAGTTTCTGAATTAAGCAGAATACTCTCACCCAGTCAAGAGATCAGGGCTAGATCCAACACCGTTTTTTAGCTCACTGCACCATCCCAGCTCAGAACCTGGCTATATGCAAATTAGTCTGTTCCTGTTCCAGTGCATGATGGGAACGGGGCAAACCAAACTACCAAGCCAATTCTTACACTGGGAAGGAAACAAGCTTCCGGGGACCGGTTTCTGGCATTTCAGCCGTCGTCGGCCCGGCTTGCTTGAATCCTGATGGTGCAATGAGCAAGGGACTCACATCTGAGTATACCCATCCACGCTTAGGGTGGACAAAATATTCTGATCTTTGGACTGGGTAAGAGTGGTCTGCTTAATTCAGACACTCTGTTCATCACCACCCCCTTTTCTGAATCGTTTTTGGCCACTATAGGTGTGGCAGGGTATACTCAGACATGAGTCCCTTTCTCACTGCACCATCAGGATTTAAGCAAGCCGGGCCGAAGACGGCTGAAATGCCAGAAACTGGTCCCCGGTAGCTTGTCTCCTTTCTGGTGAAGAATTGGCTTGGTAGTTTAGTCTGCCCTGTTCCCATGATGCACTGGGCCAGGGACAGACTGATTTCCATATAGCCAGGTTCTGAGCTGGGATGGTGCAGTGAGATAAATAATGGTGATGGATCAAGCCCTGATCTTTGGACTGGGTAAGAGTGGTCTGCTTAATTCAGACACTCTGTTCATCACACCCCCTTTTCTGAATCGTTTTTGGCCACTATAGGTGTGGCAGGGTATACTCAGACATGAGTCCCTTTCTCACTGCACCATCAGGATTTAAGCAAGCCGGGCCGAAGACGGCTGAAATGCCAGAAACCGGTCCCCGGTAGCTTGTCTCCGTTCTGGTGAAGAATTGGCTTGGTAGTTTAGTCTGCCCTGTTCCCATGATGCACTGGGCCAGGGACAGACTGATTTGCATATAGCCAGGTTCTGAGCTGGGATGGTGCAGTGAGATAAATAACGGTGATGGATCAAGCCCTGATCTTTGGACTGGGTAAGAGTGGTCTGCTTAATTCAGATACTCTGTTCATCACCACCCCCTTTTCTGAATCAGAATGTACATTGTGGCCTTAAAGCCCTCCTCTGTTTTTTCATTGGTTTCTGTTTATGTCTTTTAACAAATGCATGCTTCTGTTTCATCGTCATGTCTAATTATTCCCCCCACCTTTCGGTGATTTAGTCCTACCTGCCGACTGCCCCTGCTACGTGTGTATTTGTGTTCTTTAATTACCGTGGATTTGTGCTCACTCGTTGTTTTTTTTCCTTTGGGTGAGGGCTTGTTAAAGGAGGCATCTCTCTTCTGTGGCAGACGCCTTGTTTATATTTTGGATTAAGGCTTGTGTTTGCATTTTAACGAGGCATTGCTTTCCTGTCTTTTACATTTTGTACCGCGGATTGCTTAATTATGGTAACAAAATCACACAAAAGTCTTCACCGAGCACTCAATATTAGATAATTCAATACTGTCCATATACAGTCTTCCAAATTAACGATGTTTGCTGTATTGGGAACAGGACGCTGTTTTCAAGTTACGGGATCACGTAGTCGTGACGGGTTTTGCGCATCTTTGATCTGAAGGGAGGACGGATATTTCATGTAAAGAAAATCAATAGATGGGAGCATTTGACGCTAACTAAGGGACAGAGTGATTGAGAGATTATTGGCCATACCGGGTGGACATCTAGAAACAGGATAACTGCCCGGCGAGGATTATCTATGATTTACTGATAACTTGTTGGTTGATTCTAAATATTTAGGAAGTGACAATACATTATATGAGCCCTGAAGAAGTCAAATATGCTTAGATTCATGCACGACAAAACACGTGTTGGCTGCTTTTCTTTGGATCGAATATTTGAACAATAAACATTAATTTGGAAGACTTTATGAACTGGCGTGTGTATGGATACAGAATCACATATTAAACTGTGCCAACTGAGGAATACTTTTTTGGAGAAAGACTGTATATGGACAGTATTGAATTATCTTATATTGAGTGCTCGGTGAAGACTTTTGTGTGATATTGCATCTGTGGATAATTTATCTGCATCTGTGGATTGTGGAAGGGTTGTATGGTAACCAACCCCTCTTCCCCTTGGAGCACCATTGGAGACGTAGCATACTGTACTTTCCCCGATTTTGCTGAGCGCCCTCTTATGTTTCTGGTTACCATTCAGCTTAGGACTTGCTTAATTATGGTGACTTCATTCCAGCGCCCCTCACGGGTTACTTATTTCTGTGGCAGACGTTGAGTTTACATTTCAACTAGGCATTGCTTTCCTGTCCCGGACAGTTCCTAGACACTGAAGTGCTCCTCTGTTGTTGCCTCTCAGGCTTTGTGGTCGCAGATGTTGGCGGAGCGGGTGGGGTAGAGCCGAGGCCACTCTATGTCCTTTGCTCTTGGAGATTCCATGTGGGTAAAAGCAGCTTCTTTCTGCTAATCCCTTCCCAAAGTTTCCAAAACCGTCAGAGGCAGGCCGGCTTGCTGAGTCACTCTTGGTTATGCTACTAGTCGAATTCATTTTTGCAACATTTCTTCAGTCAGCCTATATATTCTTAAATGCATGGTGCCAAGAGCCTCAGTAAGATTCTTCCTGTTTCTCTTGCTAAGCCGTAGACGGCCATTGGGGGGAGGGGTAGAGCCTTTGCCACTCTGTGGGCTTGGTTTTTAATGGTTGCCCTTCAAGATGCTCCCACCCTGCACAGCTCAAGAAGCTCACAAAGTACTGCAGTGACTTAGCAAGAAAAACAGCAAGAATCATATCTGCCCCTAAAAATGATGAGTCCAGGGGGCACAAGCCCTAAAAAAAGGTTTGGGAGGGGCAGGGTTTGCAAATTAGCATATGCAGTGTGCAGTAATGTCACAGAGAGGGACATTGCAAGTATATCATGCCTCTCTTCAATGTTAATGAACCAAGATTCACCTCATATAAGCACGCAAGCACTGGAGTAGTGTATGCCCTCATGTACATAAATAAGGAAGGCGTAAATGTATTTTGGTACAACAATGTGGGAGAGCTTTAATGAAACAAGGGGAGAATACATGTTCACATTAACCTTTATTGGGCATAGCAAGTTTCCAGTGGGAGAAAGCTAAAATATTGTATTGCATGATATAGAATTAATATAGTCCTCTATGATTCTGACATACATATTTATGTACTTTTGTGAGTGTTATGGACAGATATTCTATGCTGTAGTCTATTATTATTTTCTTTTTACATGATAATATGCATTATAATTAGTTTATAGATGCGGACATGTGAGACAGTTTTTCAGCTATTTAGTTCACTAATAGGGAGCATATTCTCTATCCCAGTGTGACCCTGATAGTAGGCAGCCCACTAGCGATTCCTTTGATATTTACTAAATACCAGGCAGTTGGGGTATACCTGCTACTTGATACCAAATGGGTGTTTGGACACCAAACGAACTGGAAAAAGGAAATGCGATGTGTTTTCACTAGCATAATTAAGCTGATTATTGGTGTCTTATCATTTCCTTGTGTTTCAGATGGCGATTTTTATTATGTATATATTTTTTTAAATATTGTATGCTAGACTCTCATGCTAGTGTCCAGCAGGACGTTTTTGGCACGTGCAGTAACAGTATATGGTGTAGCCCTCAGGATAATGTGCTGCGTGGCTAAATACTTATAAGGTTCCAAAAGCGAGACTTTGTTTTACGAGGCAGTTTTGCAGTGGTGCTACAATATCGCCCCCCAGTTAAAAAAGCAGCAGCTGGTCTGGTCCATCAAAATTGCCAAGGCAGCTTTGGGTTCTCAATTCGGCCCTGCCCCCACCCCTGTGCCCCTGCCTGGTGAGATGCTGCCTGCACCCTTCTCCTGCCTGAGTCACGACATATTAATTCAACCACCACTTCCTGTCTGCCCTGTACCTATTTAAAAGTATTTCACAATCTTGACTTCATTTTTAGATTTGGCTCTTTTGTGCACAAACCCACTCCTGAAATAACTGTTTAAGGAGCTGATGTGACTGATAGCACTTCTCACGTGACATGAACACGTTTCTGCCGATCTTCCATTGTTTCTAATTGATGCTCTTAAACACCTCGGGCCTCATTTATGAGCCCTTGCGCCACTTTTACGCCACCGGTGCGTCACTTTTTGTGACGCACCAGTGGAGTAAAAAATGCGCCTTGTTGCGCCATATTTACAAAGTGACGCATCTAGGTAGATGCGTCACTTTGTAAACCCCTGCGCCACATTATACCTGCGCCATGTATAATGTATGCAAGGGGGGGCGTATTGACGCAAGAAAGGGTTGTAGAAGTGATGCAGTGAAATCTATGAGATTTCACTGCGTCACTTTTAGGACGTCGTTGCGTCAAAATCTTGCGCCTGCCTCACAGCAGGCCTAAGACTGACGCAGACCCTTTCACATGGGGCTTGCCCCATGTGAAAGGATGCATTGCTGGAGTTGCGTCACTTTTGTGACACACTCCAGCAATGCGTCATTTTTGTACTTACAGATACGTCAGAAATACTGACGTATCTGTAACTCCTTGCGCAATGATGCGTCATAATGTAAATATGACGCATCATGTGTGTCGCAAGGAGGGTGCAATGAAAAGTGACGCATCGCTGTTTTCACTCAGCGATGCGTCACTTTTCATAAATGAGGCTCCTCATGTATTTCATGCTGCAGAGAAATTATGCTTTTGAATACTGTGACAAATGTAAAAAATTAATTTCTTGATTTTGTCATGCAACCTCTTTTGACATGGATTGCATACGGAAGTATTTTAGTCAACATGTTTGGAAAACGGCTTTATGAAGCATTCCTGATCCCTTTTTGGGCTAGATTGATAGGGCAGCTGTCTGCGAGACGATTGATAATAATTATTTATGTGTAGTGTGGGCCATTTCCCTCTCACCTCATGCTATTGGTTGTTTGGTTTAGTATCCCACTTTCGATGGAATGTTAGTCTTGCAATGCATGAGGGACTATTTTTACAGTACACTGAATCATCATACATTAAATGATTTATCTCGTGCAAACATTACGTGCATAACGCATGTCTTTTATTTAATTCAGTAATGTTTTACTCAGGAGTGTGAATTTGTTTTCCCTTTCTTTCCTCCCATTATTCTCTCCCTTTGTGTCTTTCCTATAAAATGTTCATCTATGTTAGTTCACTAATTTGCACCCATATGAAAAATTGCTTCTTTTCTGGACCCAAAAGCATTCAGATTTCCTATAAACACATTATATTGCTATTATATCATTTAATTCCATTATTTCCCTCTTTCATTTAATTTTTCAAAATGTTGCAATTCCTGATATGCCATAAACCACTAGTAACAGCACAATATATTGCCTTTTTGTACATAAACAAGTCATAACACCTTAGCAGTCTTTTTGTAACTTATATTGTACAACTACTCAGCAAGCTACAACTTACAACAAAAAACAGCTTGTTATAAATCACATAGGTGAAACCTAAAGCATTTACCAATGCTTGTTTTTTTTAAGAGAAGGCAGTGGTCCATGGGACCACTGCCGGTGGTAAAATGTGAATTTTTTGCACCCGCATTTCGATCTCAAAACATTCAGATACAACTGCGAGTTGTTATTAGGAAGTGACAACCTTTTCTCATCTTAAACGGCCCGATTAAACGAAAAGGGCCGTTTGCAGCCTAAAATAAATTGTACATCTGGCCCTTTGTCTATTTTTTGGACGTCGATAATCTCCAGCGGAACGAAGCTGTAGTATGTTGCAGATGAGAGTTCATTGAGGCTGGATACCCTTTTGGAAAAGAATTGCTAAGCAGGATTTGCTGCTGTGGAGCAGAACGTAGCAGCAGGCGGCCCGGTGATGCACCTTGGGCAGTTATATGAGAAGGTTAGTCCGGGTCTCTCCTCGGTTTTCAGAGCAGTTTTTGGCCAAAAAATGTACAAATTTTGGGTTTTGGGCTATCTGGCCACTTACAACACCACCACCAATGGTCCAGAACTAGGGGGTGGCACTACTTGGGGGCATATGACTCACTCAGGCTGGTTCCAGGTGCAGGTTCAAGATGGTAGGAGCTTTTTTCTGTCCCTGAGGCTCTAATCAGGAGGCCAGCCATTTAGCCCTTCAAGTCATTCAGGTAGTCCTGGGTTCAAGAAGTGGAACAGGGCTCAAACAGCAGTTAAGGCCTCTGAGGGTTCAATGTAGGCTTCAGACAGCAAAACAGTACTTCCAGGTGCAGAAAATACATAGCATGCTACAGCAGCAGGCACTCCTCTGAGAGTCCTTCCGTAGGTCCAGAAAGTGAACTGAAAGTGGGTCTGAGTGTCCTATTTCATAAATTGGTGCCTTATTTAAATCAGAGGAAATTTCTAGAGAATACCCTTTGAAGTGAATTTAGTGTCCTGCCTCCCTTGACCTGGCTCCGACCTGGTTGCATGATTAATGCAGTGGTGTCAAGACTTTAGCGTAAAGACAGGGCACATCCTATTCAGTTGCAAGTGGGACTGTGCCCACTCCTATCCCTCCTTCCTGCCAGTGATGGCCCATAGAGGCACACCTAACTCCTCTATTGTGTGGCTGTCTGGGAGGAATAAACAAAACCCAACTGCCAACTACACCCAGTCATGTGACTCAGGAACAGGCTGCAAATAGCTAGGGTTAGAAAATGCCGACATTTTCGAAATTGTAATTTAAAATCCAGCTTAACCATTAAAGACAGTTTTAAATTACAATTACTCAGACCATACATCAAATATGAAATGTTCACCTGTCCTAACAAAAGTTAGCACTTATTAAAAGTAATAAGCCAACCCAATGTTATCTCATGGGAGAGGAGGGATTCACTGTAGGGCAAAATTAATTTTGGAGTTTTTCACTACATGTAAAACTTAAAAGTACATTTCTAACCTTTTAATTGCAATGCACCCTGCCCTATGGGCTACCTAAGGCCTACTTTAGGAGTTATTTTACCAAGACGAATTGGCAGTCTAAAACTGAATTCAGCTGCAACCCGTAACATATTTTTAGGAGCTACTTTAGTAGCACAATATGTGCTTCAGGCCCACTAGTGGCATTTAAATTACAGGACCTGGGCATGTGGTATTCCACTTTACTATGGACCTATAAATAAATGAATTATGCCAAATAGCTGTAAGCCAATTTTACCATGTATTAGTGAGTGAGCATAAGCACTTTACCACTGCTTAGCAGAGACTGCACATAGTCCTAAGGCCAACAAAAACAAATTCAGCAAAGTAGTAGGATGAAGGCAAAAAGATTGACGGAAGGGTACCCTCAGGCTGACAGTTGTAACACTGGCTGTGTTTTAAATACTAGGGGGCAGATCTACAAGAAATGGACGCAGCGCAATGCAGCAAGTCATTTTGCTGCGCCGCGCTAGTTTCGAGGCACAGGGATGTGACATAATTATAACAATGTGTCGCAACTATGTGCTTCCCCCTGCGCTGGTGCACAAAATGTTGCCATGCGCCGGTGCAGGCTCCCTTGTACCATAGTGCAAGGATGTCTGCATCGTGGAGAGATTATTTTTGTGCAGGAAGGGCCACCTTCCTCGACAAAAACAATCAATTGAGGTGATTTCCTCATCCAATGAATGCTGTAGAATGCAGCACCCTTAGGGTTGGGTAGCATTCTGAGGCGTTTCCAGATTTACGATTTCTCATAAATTTAGAAATGCATCAGTGGACATGGGTGCTGAGTCTGTACACCCACAGCAACACCCATGTCCCGCCCCTAACACGCAAAGTGTTGCGTTAACAGGGGCGATATTTACAAGCACAAGTTAAGTCACGCAGGGTGACTTTACATGTGCTTGTAAATATCACTCAGCAGGCTGCACCACCGGTGAGTCACGCAACGTGATGCACTGGCGGCGCATGGGGCTTGTAAATCTGCCCCTAGATTCTTGAGTACAGGAAGCCCTGCTGCAAATTCTAAGCCAACTCCACTGCATAAAGAAGATGTCCTAATCCCGGTAAAGGACATGGTTAGTTACCTCACCATCATAGCCAGCCCCTCCCTCCCCACTCCCCCTTTTACATGCTCATTACAAATATACACTTTCACCAACTCAAGGGAGTGAAAGGTAGATGGTGGATGCACAACTCTTACTGATCCAGATGTCAGCCTAGTATTGGAGTCCTGGAGGATATCTGATGCTGCTAACCTCTTCAGAATTGCTAAATCTTATATTAATACGATCTTCTCTAAATCTAATGGAAGAACATTTTTAGAATGTCAAGGAAACAGCGTGGTGCTTGTTAGATTGTTATTCAAGAAAAAGCATCAATTTGCATCTAATTTATTTGGGAAAAATTGTCAAAATGATGGATTGCCTTAATGTATCTCTAATGTGCCAAGCTATGAACGGGACTTTCATGCCAAGCCAACTTTACGGTCAAATCAATGATGGGCAGAGTAAATAGTGTGATGTTGTTGTGCATGTCCACAGAGGGCACTGAATAAATGTCAGGCTAGAAAGTATTCGGAGCTGTTTTTCATTCCAATTAATTTTGCGCTTTCTTATTTTATTGTGCATGCATAGCAAAGGGGGGAGGGCCATAAGCACATTAGGATTGACTATAACACCTTAACAAATGTTTAAAAAAAGTCAGAAATTAATTTGAAAAAACATAGTTACAGAGTAATCAGTGAAAGCCCATGAACCCTAAAACACAAGTAAAATTCAATGCAATAAAAATACATTGTAAGCGAAGGAAAAACACGTTAAAACAACACACTAGAACCATCTATCAATAAATAAACACACATTGCGTGTGTATAAGCCATTCCCCAATTATATGTGAAAATATTAAAGGGTAAAATCCGAAAGTAAATTAGATGGAACAGTAATTTTGCTTGTGTAGATTCTATTTCTTCAAGAAAATATTCATACTTTAGGAGGGATTTTCTACTCAGAAATTCCATGTCTGATTTCCCATTCAGAGTTACCAGCTAATAACCACATGCATTTGTTCTACAAGCCGTGGGCTCATTGATTTAATACAAATCCTACAGTCAGGCTTACCCAAATTATCAAGTACCATACGAATGAGCTCAGCAAGTGGCTAACAGCAAGGTTCATGACTTCTTTGAGGACCTACCAATAAACATATAATTATGGTGTACCCCACAGCCAGACCCAATACAGAACAGGTCTCCATTTTGCAATTGATGTGATTTCCATCATCCCAAGATCCAAAAGAAATGGAGTGTGGGGTCACTAAGGGTCAATCTGAGTGGATTCTTTAAACACTTCTTCACAGCTAGTCACATCAGGCTCATAAGTGTGTTAAACTTAAAGTGCAGTTATAGTTAAGAATTAAATGTGTGTGTCTTGTAAATGTGTGTGTCTTGTAAAGCGCACTGCTACCCAGAGGCGTCCTGGCGCTATAGACCGCTGGGGAACCCGTCCTGGCTTTCCCTGTGAGATGTTCCCTACTGGGTATCTCCAAGGTGAAACCAGGCATCCCCGGAGTCTGTGGGGGGCCGTTGTAGAGATGAGGCAAGCTAATGCCCAGAGTTGCCGAGTGTGATCCCTGGTTAAAGTAGGCACCGAGGCGAGAATTATTGAGTCCGTTGACCCTGGTTCACGACCCTGCCGCATCGGGAATTGAACCCTGGTCCCGGGCCGTCCTCTGCTTCCGGGTCTGCTGCCTCTAACCAGTGAGCCACACCACTCCACTTAACATGGAATAACAACTGAAATTAGCCCGATATGGTTAGCAAACCATAACTTATAAAACAGCCATGAAAATCAGAACCTGCACAGCTTCAGCCAAGCCCTGCACCCAACCCACTATCGCCGAGGGGAAATATAAATGCAAGAAAAAAGCACTTTGTGTGGGAACTTTTCAGGAGTCCCATGACAATTAGGCTTTACTGGGCTCAGTTTAGGGAAATCAGAGCACTTTGCCACTGGTGTCTGAGGCCTTAACCTTTCTGTTGTATTGAAAACTGATCACTACGTGCACCCCTATAAAACTTGCCGCAGAGGAGGTGATGTGAGATTAGATACGCAGGGCTCAACAAACAACAAATAGCATTCAGCAATTCACTGTCCAGAAGCAATTTGTAAAACAAAAGTACATTTTAAGTTTTAAAAGTAACGTTTATTAAGTAGTTAATAGGGAAATAACAAACAGCAGATTCACAATATAATACAATAACAATGTACAAAACATTTAATAATAAGATAGAACAGGAAAATATGTGCAATTATATATAAAAAACAGTATTTAATCTATCACACAGATTGCAATTACTGTACATAAGGAACAGATGGTGTATCACATGGTTCATTACATGCAACATTATCTGTGGGTATCTCATTAACAGTCTATAATGGTGGAATACATTGGTCATTGGCCCAATGGGGAGTGTCAGGGGTCAAGTGATGCGGCTCACTCATAAATCAATGTACATCTCCACACATTGCTGTGTTCTTGGTCCACGCCTTGTGGGTATCAATGTCATTGTTCCTCTTGTGTGCTCGTAGACCACTTCACAATAGTTGAGTTTGACTGTAGGTATTGCCTGCAGAGGCTGCAGGTGAAAGGTGACTATGCCATCCTGCAGTGTGTGTCCAGCACTGCCCATGGAGAAGAACGCTGTCAGTCTTGGCTCCCGACCATGCCAATGTGTTTGTGATTGGCAAGTTGATTACTGTGGCCAAGTAGAAGTTGTTTTGTGCATTATAATTATTTATGTATTATTATTAGCATGCAGAATAGTATTTTCCACTCAAATGTACACATGTACATTTATATGATGCTATTGACTTTCGAACCATTTTGATATGAACTTTTAAAGTGACTTTTTCGGCTTATGCTAGCTAGACCTCAGTTAGGCCTTCACATCATCTTGTTAAAAATGAAAGCTTACCCTGAACATTCGCTGTTTATTATTTCTGCTGCACCTGTTCATGCAGGTCATGTTTGTTTATTTCCAAAAATGTGGTTCTCAAAGAAGCATCTGTAGCATGAGCTCAGTAATGTTTCATTCTTCAAGGTTTCTTCCACCTGCTCACTTGCATTCATTCACAGTATTTCACTGTTGTTTTGCAACTAGTTTGTTCTGACATCTTCAGATGGCATTAGCATAGAGGAGGCTGAAATAATATTCTTGTAGTGAAATATTGATTAAGTGCTAATTTTCATTGGTTCTGATTTGTTGAAATTGTAATATTTTTCTCACACCCTGACGAATCTTCAGTTTCTATTATGTTCTATGAGAAGATTTCTTGTATAAATCATCGAATTTGGGAGTGAGTCAGAACTCTGAGTTGACTTTCTGATGCTGCTAGGGATGCTGTCCGCTTTCTTTGTGATTTTGCTGCTCATTTGGCCCTTAGAATATTTTAGATTTTGCCTATTATTCTATATTGTTCTGTCTCAGGACACCCCCGCGCCGCACGGCCACCAGCTGCTGCGTGTGCTCCTCGCCCCACTGCTGCTCGCAGAGCCTGCCTCGCTGACCTCGACCCTCTGCCTCGCTGTTCCCGACCCTCGCCGCAACTGCGTGTGCTGTTTTTACTTTTTTGCCATTTGTGCTGTATCTCATCACTCTGCTTGTATTTTCACCATTTGTGCCGTTTTTTAACTGTTTTTTCCCCTGTCTGCTGTTTAACCTTTCGTCCCCATCTGGTTTTCCCATTTGCATTCTGTACCCCCAGTGCCGTGTTTGTATTGTATTTGCCCGCCCCGCTTCCCGCCACCGTGCTAGCGGCCACGCCCCCTTTTCCTTCTGTGCCCTCCCCGCTCCCGCCTCCCAGCTGCTCCTACCTCCCTCCCACTTCGCCATATATGGTGACCGCGCGTACGTGCAGCGGTCACGGCAGCGGGCACGCCGAAGGCGCGCCAAAGGTAAGCCCGTCTGCGCCCTTCCGCGCCTGGACCGCGCCCAGCGCCTGGACCCCTGGTCCCCACCGACGATGCAAGACGACCCGACATACCTACGACACCGCTACCCTCAACGCACTGAATGCCGGCCGGAATCCCGCCTGCTGCCGAGCCGCCCCGAAACGCTTCCACGGACCCTTCACCTGCACAGCCTGCAAGTTCTCCTGCCTCCGAACATGCACCGCGCCAGCAACGCCAAACCCCAGCAGCGATCTCAATTGCATCCTGCTCAACACCCAATCCGTCCACAGACACGCCGTCGAGCTCTGGAACCTGCTCGACACAACATCACCAGACGTTGCGTTCCTCACCGAAACATGGATGAACGCCTCCTCTGCCCCCGACATCGCCATCGCCATCCCGGATGGATACAAGATCATCAGGAGGGACCGCGTCAACCAGACAGGAGGAGGCATCGCCATCGCCCACAAGAACACCATCCGCATCGCGACCGACGCCGACGACACCTTCACCGCCGCTGAACACCTCCACTTCCAGATTCACACCGACCCAAAGACGACCCTCAGAGGCACCCTCATCTACAGACCCCCGGGACCACGCACACAATTCAGCGAAGACATCACAAACTTCATCAGCCCACACGCCCTCCCCTTCGCCGACTACATCCTCCTAGGGGACCTCAACTTCCACCTGGAGAACAACAAGGACCGCAACACCGCCACCCTGCTGGACAACCTCGCAAACCTCGGACTCAAGCAACTGGTCAACACCACCACCCACTACGCCGGCCACACGCTTGACCCTGTCTTCTCATCCAGCAAGCACATCGCCTTCAGCCACTCCACCGGACTCCACTGGACCGACCACAGCTGCGTCTACTTCAGCTTCAGAAAAACCACCACCCACCACCACCCGCAACAGGTTCCTCACAGAAGATGGAGCAAGATCACCGCCGACCAGCTCACCACCTCCCTCAGCCAGAACCCACCTGCCAGCACACCGGACCCCAAAGTAGCAGCCCGCAACTTCACGCAGTGGCTGACAGCCTGCGCTGATGACCTCGCACCACTGAAGAACCCCTCCAGCAAACCCAGAAGCAAGAAGGCCCCCTGGTTCTCCGACAAACTCAAGGATTCCAAGAAGACCTGCCGCACCCTCGAGAAAGCCTGGCTCCTCGACCGGACCACCGACAACATGACCGCCCTCAAACACGCGACCCGCAGGCACCACCAGCTCATCCGCACCACCAAGAAGAAATCACTGAAGGACCGACTGGACAACAACGCCCACGACAGCAAGGAAATCTTCAACATCGTCAAGGAGTTCTCCAACCCCAGCACCTGCAACAACGACATCACCCCTTCACAAGATCTCTGCGACTCCCTCGCCTCGTTCTTCCACCGCAAGATCGCCGACATCCACAACAGCTTCGGCACACCACCCTCGCACCCTACCGTCGAATCAACGCACCCCGTACGACCCTCCGCACCTGGACCGCAGTGACCACCAAAGACACAGCCCGCACGATGAACACCATCCATTCCGGATCTCCGACTGACCCCTGCCCCCACCATGTCTTCAACAAGGCCGACTCCACCATCGCACCCCAACTCCGAGACGTCATCAACACCTCCTTCGACACCGCCACCTTCCCGGAGAGCTGGAAGCACGCCGAGCTCAGCGCCCTACTGAAGAAACCAACAGCAGACCCCACCGACCTCAAAAACTTCCGCCCCATCTCGCTCCTCCCTTTTCCTGCCAAAGTCATCGAGAAGATCGCCAACAGACAGCTTGCCGCCTTCCTCGAGACAAATGGATCCCTCGACCCCTCGCAGTCCGGTTTCAGAGCCAACCACAGCACCGAGACCGCCCTCATCGCAGCCAGCGACGACATCCGAGCCCTTCTCGACAACGGGGAAACAGCGGCCCTCATCCTCCTGGACCTCTCCGCCGCGTTCGACACTGTCTGCCACCGCACCCTAGTCCAACGCCTCAGCAACACCGGCATCCAAGAGAAGGCATTGAAGTGGATCATCTCGTTCCTCGCTGGAAGAACACAGAGAGTCCGCCTCCCCCCGTTTCATTCCGAGGCCACCAAAGTCATCACTCAGCCCCACCCTCTTCAACGTTTACATGAGACCTCTCGCAGCCATCGCACGCCAACACAACCTCAACATCATCTCCTACGCCGACGACACCCATCTGATCCTCTCCCTCACCAGAGACCCCGACACCGCCAGAACCAGCCTCCACGAAGGGATGAAAGACGTCGCCGAGTGGATGAAGAACAGCCGCTTGAAACTGAACTCAGACAAGACGGAAGTCCTCATTCTTGGACCATCACCCTCTGCCTGGGACGACTCCTGGTGGCCCCCAGCCCTGGGCACCGCCCCCAAGCCAACAGACCACACACGCAACCTGGGCTTCATCCTGGACTCCTCCCTCTCGATGACTAGACAAGTCAATGCTGTCTCCTCTTCTTGCTTTCACACCCTACGCATGCTCCGCAAGATCTTCCGATGGATCCCGATCGAAACCAGGAAGACGGTCACCCAGGCCCTCGTCACCAGCCGGCTGGACTACGGAAACACCCCCTACGCCGGAACCACAGCCAAGCTACAGAAAAGTCTACAACGCATCCAGAACGCCTCAGCCCGACTCATCCTGGACATCCCTCGACGCAGCCACATCTCCAGCCACCTGAGGAACCTGCACTGGCTCCCCGTCAACAAGAGGATCACCTTCAGGCTCCTCACCCACGCACACAAGTCTCTCCACAACCTAGGCCCCAAGTACCTCATCGACTGCCTGACCTTCCACATGCCCACCCGCCAGCTACGGTCCGCCAGCCTCGCTGCCGTACCACGCATCCGAAGAGCCAACGCCGGAGGCAGAGCCTTCTCCTACCTGGCGGCCAAGACATGGAACTCCCTCCCCATACACCTTCGGCTGACCCAGGACCACCTCACCTTCAGGAAACAACTCAAGACCTGGCTGTTCGAGCAGTAGCGGCCCCCTTCCCCCAAGCGCCTTGAGACCCTTCCAGGTAAGGAGCGTGCTATACAAGTGTTTTGATTGATTGATTGACTAAGAGCCTTCATGGCAAGGATTTTTTTGCAGCTGCACTTTTCAATTTCTGTATTGTACTCCTCTGAATTTTTTTAATAATTCATTCTCAATTTTTTATTCCGCCCTAGAATTTATTGATTCTGTCATAACTTAATTAACTGTCATTTTTTATATGCTATTTGCGCATTATCTTGAGATGCCTTGTCTCATGAAATTGAGGTTTAAGTAGGTATGGGCGAAATTTTCGCCCGCGATATTGGTGGAATTTTGGGCACTCTGCTTTAATCTTTAACATAGTGTTCTGGCCAAATTCTGCCAATCGCTGCATGGAGGAATTTATCTCCTGGGAGTCACCATGATATGCGAGCTGAGGTGCGCAAGCAGGATGTGGTGTCCCCGATTACGATTTTTTAACGCAGGCCATCACCGGAATTCATGAGCAGTCACGGTCTGATGGCTGTCATTCGAGGAGACTTACTGCCACTCCAGCAGAACTTCTACTTGAGCAGCAGCAAAATGAACTCTAATGGCCGCACACTCTTGCTCAAACTCAATCAAAGCGGTCCGCTGCAGATGTGCATGGATCCACTGCAACTTTTCAATAGAACAACGCATTGGCTAAGCTAATAGGTTTCTCATTTGAGACCTTTAGGCCCATACACTTGGTGCAGTGACACTGAGATTAAAGTTACCGGATCTCTCTACATCATATGGAACACTGTTTTTGTGTCTTCAATAGGTTGCAGAAGGAATGACTGGACTCGTAGGAGGCATTCTCGACGACATGGGGCATTCTGGATCCTTTCCTGAGGTCAATGAAGAAAAGTGAATTCACTGCTTGAGATTAGCATGAGACTCAGGGGTGCAAAATACTGTGAGCATCCACACTGAAGGATATCACTATGAACAGTGCTGAGGGAAAGACTTTGTCCTTGCTTCATGACAAGCATCCATCTGAGGAGTATCAATTTGTGTGGAAAAGATCAGAAAACTGCCATAAATCATTCAACGTTACTGTCCTTTTTACCAAACAGTAGTAAGCCAAATACGCCAATAATCTCACAAAACTGAAGCTACAAAATGATTCCTCCATTCATAGCAAATCATGTGTTTGAAAGTCCTAAAACCAGCAAGGTACCTCTTTTCATGCTACTCGTAGTCAGATTAGGATCACTTCTCACCTTTATCAAATATTTACATTTACTTTGAACGTTTAGATTTCTTGTCACTGTTAGCAAATAAACCCTTCTTCTGAGTGGCCTGGTAATCCTGAAATGGGTGCAAACTACTCTGGTGGTTTTAGCAAACTCAAACACTAGTCAATGCAGAATTAGAACCAAACATTTTAAAACGTTCTTATCTACCATGTAGAGGTCTACTCTCCTCATATTTCATCCACAGCCGTTCTTTTCTCCAGAATGCATTCTGCAAGGTCCTATCTCACTCCAGACTGCAGGGCTGCACCTCCATGTAGTAGCAGCTCGGCAAAAAGACCTTACAGAAGAGATAGAACTTAAATGCATACTTATCTTGCCATAGATTGTGATTCAATGGACCAAGTGTATCCAGTGATGTACTCCACAGAGCTTTGGGAACCCTTTTTAGATATTCGGTACTCCAGCTTTAGCTGTCTATTAGCCAGACCTACTGTTTTCAATATACATGGAGCAAACTTTGGGTCACTGTTTGGTCATGGCTAGATGGCTTTGTCTTCTGTCTCACTCTTTACTTCATCAATCAGTGGCTTACCACCCTATTCTTGTGTTAGCTCCACCAGGAAAATTTGCCCTCCCAGTATTCTGATTGGTTGACCTGAATTCTTTCACAGCTGAGCAGTCATGCATTCAGTAAAAACTAATTTTGGGGCATATTATCAAGCCTGTGCGCTAAATTATCGCCGCTTTATCGGCCGAAAACGGCCGATAAAGCGGCGATAATGGGCTTGATAATATGCTCTATGGAATTCCAATCGAAGCCCATGTTAGATGTGAAGACATCTAACATGGGCTTCGATTGGAATTCCACAGAGCATATTATCAAGCCCATTATCGCCGCTTTATCGGCCGTTTTCGGCCGATAAAGCGGCGATAATTTTAGCGCACAGGCTTGATAATATGCCCCTAATTTTTTCTTTTCCTTTAAGCACCACTTGGGAAAGCATGAGTTTTCTTGCTCTCTTTCCTGTGTCTTATCCCTTCACTTTGCCCACTCCCATTGCTCTGCTGCTTCCCCACCAGTATGTCTGTTTCTTCCTCAACCCCTCCCCATCTCCACATTTTTTACATTCCCCCCCAACCAAGCACCAACATTGCCCTACATGTCACTGCTTCCCGTCCCTCTCCTACTTAAGTTTAATGTTTTTCTCATTTTTTTGCACATGCCATAATATTGGTGAGGATCCATCTTAAAATCTGTTTTTACACATTTCAAGTTGTCCACGCTCATTTGCGTGGGCACCAAGACATTATTATTATTATTATTATTATATTCTTATATAGCGCCAGATTCGACCCCCGAAGGGGTATCTCCGCGCTTGCCTTGGGAACCCGTCCTGGCTTTTCCCTGTGAGATAGCCCCTACAGGGCATCCTCAAGGTGAAAGCCAGGCATCCCGCCGCAGGGGGGCCGTTGTGGCGATTAAGCAAGCTTAATGCCCAGAGTTGCAGAGTGTGAACCCATGATTAGGTCAGGCACCGAAGCGAGAATTATCGAGTCCATGGACATTTGAGCTCAAGACCATGCCGTGTCGGGAATTGAACCCTGGTCCCGGGTCTGACCTCTGCTTCAGGGTCTGCCTGCTCTAACCAGTGAGCCACACTTCTACATTGGATTGTAATATTTTAACAAACGCATTATGCAATAGTGCCGCACATGTGCACCCATCTACTTTGGCCATCTTTGAGTGGGTTTGTTAAATTGTTACAAAAAGCATTTAAAGATGGCCACCTTGAATATGTGCGCATTTATGGGAAAATCTGTGAATGCATTTGTATTGTTTTAAGAAACTCTGCCAAAGCTGCCAATGGCATAGGTGCACTCATGGACTGCCACTGAACAATGCATTGGCTAAGCTAAAGGGTTTCCCATTTGGCCCATTTGGCTTTGGCAGTTCTTGTTGCCTTTGGTGCTCAGTGAGGGAGTGGGGATATTTGAACCTCAGTCTCTTGTAGAAATCATTAAACAAAATCCCCAACTGGTCAAAAGGAACTTTGATTTTTGACTTGAAGCGTTGAGAGAGAGCTAAGATCGGAAATACATTTCAATTACAGTGAACACAAGTAGGCTTCACGATGGCAAGCGAGAATGATGTTCCAACCATAAAGATTTATTCTTCTAGTTACTAGTCAGGCATCAACAAATTTGGCAATAGTTCAGAAAGAATATTAAGACAGCCATAATATTCTGGTGGTCCAGTATTTTTGATTTTAGTATTATGAAGTACAGGATAGCAACAAACAATATACAAAGAATGCAAAATATCCAAATAATGCGTTGCACAAAGAAATCTACACTATCTAGTTTAAAGAATAAAGATAGATTCAGGGTTTCTAAAGAAGAAGGGAAGAAGGTGTCAGCCTCTGTGCACCTAAGTAGAACTTCAGAGGAAAGAAAAGTGTGTCGAGTACTAAGCTTTGTACTCAGGGGACACACCCAACCGAAAGGTCTGCTCTTTTCTAAGCCAGGGCAAAGTGTGCTTGAAACTAACTATGGAATGGGGAACTGTGGTATCTCCAGAGTATAAGGGAATCGTACATGATGCTACTTGGCTGATATATATTCAGAAAAAGTGAGAACACCAGAGATGAGAAATTTGAACTAACAAGACTGACCTGAGTGAGACTTGTTGTTATTGTTGTGTGGTATAAATGTTTCTTAAACAATTGAAATGAGTGAAAAGCACAATTGTACGTTTCAGAACTTCCAGTTTACAAAGACCAATCCTGTGGCATAGTTTTCCAAGAACTGGTAAATTCCCCAAATTCCCAATCTCACACAATTAGGTACACATCTGTTCGGCCTTGAGGATTGCATCCACCTAGCACCCCAGGTACTTCACTGACATCTCTTCACGTCTGCTGCTAGATTTCTCCTCCCAGACCTCACTATCGGTCTAATACATAAAAATAAACCTTTCTCTACTAACAGGAATCCGATAACACACCTGCAGAGGTAAGAGAAATGCTTGCGAACTTAAAATGTGAAATATCCAGCTAAGGCACAGAGTCAGGCTAAGGTAACTCAAGAATCAAAAATAAATGCTTAGTATAGTATTGTTAATCCTTAGCAATCAAACGGTTATTAATAATTGTTAAACCATTCCGAAAATTAGATTACATTGAATATCATTTCGGTTTAGTATGCTTACATGTGTTCTTCTCAACAGATAAAGTGATGGCTTACTATAAAAACAGAGAATTGACTAGGAAACATTAACTACACATTGGAATATATGAATCACATGTAAATGCATGTAAACTATCAGCTCCCACCCCGGTCACAGTCGGTGTCCCCCAGGGTTCAACCCTCTCCCCCACCCTCTTTAACCTTTACCTAGAGCCACTCACCGAAGTTCTCCATTCCGCCAACATCTCCTACCATATATATGTGGACGACACCCAAATATACATCAACATCTCCTCGCTCAATGAGAACCTCTCCTTGAACGAGACCCTGAAATTAACTGTCCAATGGCTAGCCAATAACCAACTCAAACTGAATGCAAAGAAAACTGAATTTCTCCTAATCTCCCCATCAAAAACCAACCCGGAGATTCAGAAGTGGATTAAGGCCATCACAGCCCTGAACTGTCCACCGACCATTGTGGACTCTGCCAAATTGTTGGGCATAATCTTCGACAGTTACCTCATTATGAGAGACCACATTAACTCGATGGCCAAAGCATCCAGATTCCACTTGAGCTACCTCTGGAAGCTGAAACCTTTCATCCATGCACCAGATTTAAAAATGGCAGTTCAAGCACTTGTCATCTCCAGACTGGAATACGGTTGTTCCACCCTCACAGGATTACCTAAAACCTCCTTAGTGCCTCTAAAAGCCTGCCTCAACGCGGCTGCCAGACTACTCACAGGTACTAGGAAGTTTGACCACATCTCTCCACACATGAAAGCGCTGAACTGGCTCCCCCTAGAGGCCAGAATCCAGTTGAAATTGACTTGCACTATACACAAGGCTCTATACACAAACTCCCCTGCTTATCTGGCACAGAAATTAGTGATATCCGGAGGAAGCAAGAACTCCAGGTCCGCCAGGAACCTCCTGCTCCAACCTGCCTCCTTTAAAAAAAAAGAACCTACAACAGGGCGTTCACCGCAGTAGCACCAAGAATTTGGAACTCTCTTCCATCCTCCATCATTCCCCCAGAGACCCGACCACCCCCAACCGGCTTAAGGACAGCTTGCCAGTGCTAGAGCCCTATGTGCGTCAGCTCTTGGACACTTCCTTTGAGTCTCAAGTGGTGCCGAAGGCCTGGAAACAGGCGGTGGTACTTCCCCTGCAAAAAAAGGCAAACGTTAGCTTTGAAAAGCTGGAGAATCTCCGTCCTATTTCCCTCCTTCCCTACATGGCGAAGGTGGCGGAAAAAATAGCCAACATACAACTCATGCAGTTCGTGGAGACGGCTTCGCTACTCCACGACTCGCAATTTGGCTTCCGTCCCCGTCACTCGACGGAGTCTGCTCTCCTCGTGGCGGTGGAGGCACTCAGACAGGGAGTTGACGAGGGCCAGACGATGGCACTGATCCTCTTAGACTTAAGCGCAGCATTCGACACTGTAGCACATTCCACCTTGCTACAGTGTCTGAATGGAGGTGGGGTGACAGGAGCTGCGCTTGGATGGATTAAGTCCTTCCTCTCTGAGAGGTGCTTTCAAGTCAGACTGGGTGAGTGCTACTCTAGGGAGATTGAGCTGGGCCAGGGCGTTCCTCAGGGTTCGTCCCTGAGCCCAACTCTATTCAACATCTATGTCTCCCCCCTAGCGGCCATTGTGGAGGGTCATGGCCTCCGCCTGGTGTCCTACGCCGATGACACGCAGTTGGTCATCTCCCTTTCGCGCGCGCCCGGTCTTGCGGCAGACATTTTCAGGAACTGCATGAATGATCTTGCTGCCTGGATGTCTGCCAACTGTTTAAAGTTGAACGGGAGCAAGACCGAGGGGCTCGTGGTGGGGGGTGTACCATCGGCGTGGTCGTCGGCGTGGTGGCCACCTTGTTTGGGGGAAGCTCCCGCTCCCTGCCGTGAGGCCAGGAACTTGGGCGTGTGGCTCGACGGGGACCTCACCTTTGGCCCACATGTCGGTCGGGTGGCGGGGGTATGTTTCAGTGTTCTGAGAGCCCTTAGGAAAGTTTTAGACCTGCTTCCTATTTCAGCGCGTCAGACTCTGGTGCATGCCTTGGTCACCTCCCGACTTGATTACGGGAACCTACTCTATCTGGGGGCCACAGGCAGGGTCATCGGTCGTCTGCAGGTTCTCCAAAACGCAGCAGCGCGGCTGGTCCTCAGACTCCCTAGGAGGGCATCTGCCAAGCCAGCCCTGCGAGCGCTCCATTGGCTCCCTATTGAGAGGAGAGTGCAGTTTAAGGCCCTTGCCACCTGCCACCGTATTTTGAATGGCAAGGCACCTCTCCCGCTTCAGAGCCTAATAGCCTACTATGAGCCTACACGCAGCCTTCGGTCCTCACAGACCGGGCTGTTAAAAGTACCTAGAATTTCTAAAGCTCGCATGGGAGGCAGATCCTTCAGATACCTTGCCCCCAAATGCTGGAATAATCTGCCACTGGAACTTCGGCTTGAATCTTCCGAAATCCAGTTTAGAAAAAAACTTAAAACGTATCTGTTTCAGTAGGTAGCCTGGTTGGGAGGAGGGGGGACAGTCACTCCACTTGTCATAGCGCGGGGACACGCCAGTGGCGTAACCAGGCGCTTAATAAATCTCCAATAATAATAATAATAATAATAATAATAATAATAATAATAATAATAATAATAATAATAATAATAATAATCATGAAAATCCCTCTTCTAGCACGCTTCAAAAATGAGACCAAAACCTTCCTCATGGGTAAATTCCTCGCCTAAGGCCTGCCCACAACCACCTCATTGAGCGGGACTAATCTAAGACTACCGCCTCACATATCACAAGCAGACCACGATGAAAACATTTGGGTTCAGATTCATGAGTTCTGGCGCATCTCTGCAAATAAGCAGGGATGCACCAGAACTGATGCGTCACGCAATTCCCTCCTTGCGGCACCACAGATGCGCCGCATTTACAATGCGGCGCACCATGGTGCAAGGAAGGGCAGATGTGTGACGCATCTTGTGGTGTACGGGTGGCGCATTGCTGGAGTAGCGTCGCAAGTGCGACACAACTCCTGAAATGTACAGAGGCCACCCATACATAACGTGGTGCGTCACTCCTTACGCCTGCTTCAAGCAGGCGTAAGGATTTGACGCAGCAGCCTCGTAAAACTGACTCAGTGAAATCTTGTAGATTTCACTGCGTCAGTTTTACGGGGCTTTCCTAAGAGGGAACGCCCACCCTGCGACAGAACACCCACAAGAAACCTGACACAGGTTTCATGTGGCGCAGGGCTTTACAACGTGACGCATCTGCCTAGATGCGTCACGTTTTAAATAGGTCGCAGGGATGCGCCACGTTTCCGCGCCGTTGCGTCACGCAACAGCGGCGTAAACGTGGCGCAAGTCCGTCATAAATCTGCCCCATAGAACCTTGTTTTTGCTTCTGACTCTGACGATGATTGCAACCATACTTGTTGATCTGTTTGTCCCTGCACCTTGATCATTTTGTTTATTCAACTATGTATTCCGTGTAAAGCGCTCTGATACCCTCATGGGTCATGTTTGCACTCTATAAAACACAAAAATTATAAATAATAATAATAAAGAAGGGGGAGACCAAAATTACGCTGCTCCACCAGCAGACGCAAGCTTCCACAGTGCACATGTCAAACAGCCAACATGGATCCTCAGGCACTATACGTTTATAATTTAATTCAACAAACTTCTCTGGTATAGGGACCCTTTTTTTAAATACACTACATTTAAGAACACACATTATCTTAACCTCAAGTCATTAACACTTTTATGTCTCTTGGTGTAGATACATTGCTTTACTGATAATTCAGTGGCAAATTCAGATCAAAAGGGTGTATAGTAAAATGAAAATGAGTCCAAAGGGGTTATCCAAAAAATGTTACTTCTTTAAATACTTTCTGTGCTGGTGGTAGCAGGCTACATCTCTACTCTCACCGTATAGCATGAAGTAACAGTTGTCCTAAAATGTCAGAAGTACTCAATAGAGAGCACATTGTGTCTTTTAAGTTACTTGACAAAGATAGTTGCAGAATTATGAGTTCCTTCCTAATCATACTGGAGCCATAATTAGCTTCAACTGTCAGTTGCAAAGCCCAACTTCCAACAGTTAAGCAAAAATCACAGCAGTTACTAAAATCAAGCGATTGTTGTCACAAGGACACAGTCTGGTATTGATATTTGTGTTAAATATGGGAACGGTGTTTATAATATTGATAAGTCACATATTTATGTGTCTACTTATTGGATCGTTTCTAAATGAATTTTGAATAAGAACAATGTAAAATATGTTACAAGGGCCAAACAGTGTCATAACTTCTTTCAGAGGGCAACTGGGCCCAACCATGGGGGTGAGGCCTTTTACTCCTGATATCCCGAGACCCAACTTACCATGGGTCCTGAACAACTAGGCCAAGTACCCGTTCAGCACTTGACTCTTGGTGGTAGAGGGGCTGAGTAGTCCCTGGCTTCTCGTGGAAGGTAGATACAGGGGAGTGAACACATCCTCACAAGTCAAAGTGCTTTTGATCACAGCAATAAATGATCGCCCAGTCAAATACTTTCTTTTATGACAAAAATAGTATTTAATATATGAAATACGGCATACACAAACAATACACACAGCTCTCTGAGGTCAAGTCTCTAGCACTCAATAGGCATGTGCCTGACACCCACTTTTCTCTCACTAGCAGTAGTTGTTATTCCTCATTCACTGTAGGCAAAATTCAGATTGGGTCCCACTAGTTAGCCCAAGTCTCAGAAATACCTCTACGACTCTGAAAAAAGTCAAATATGTACCAGCCCCCAAAGCGCTATGTAACAGAACAAGTTGTTCAGGGGCCTTCAAAGCCTACCATCAGCCTTACCTGCTCCGACAGGCATGGAGCGGCTGGAGTCTCCACAGAGAGGAGCAGTGGCTGCTGTTAGTAAGTTGCTCTTGCGGCTCTGCAGGGGTAGCGGCTGGGCATCCCCACACTTCCTCAGGCAAGACGGTAAGTTCCTTTGAATCCTTCCCAGCACCAGGGTGTAGGTTGCTTTGGTTGCAATTCTCCGATGGGTCTCAGGCCCACACTGTTCACCACGGTAAACTCTGCTCAGGAGGATGGCTTGACCACACTTGGCATACTTTGTCACAGACCTTTCTCTGCACATTGGCGACTGCCTGATAGGCATGGCATTTATTTTCACAGCACCGCCCTGGCATGCAGGATTGCCCACTTCACTCTGAACATGGGTTATATTGCGAATGGCACAGCAGTGATGCTGACTACAGGGGTTGCCGACTTGGAATGGCACAGGGGTGGCAACCCAGTCGGTGCAGCTGTCGTCTCCTCACACCTTGCTACATGGACACACTCAACAGGATCCCTCACTGGACCTTGCCCCTACAGCACTCTTCTCTTCGTCATAAGGCACCCTTGTCTTGGCAAGCCAGTAGGAATTTGTGCTCCAGACTCCAGGGGCAGCTAGTCTTAGATATTACACATTCTGCAAAGTGCTACATACTAACTTGACCAAGAGTGAGTTATGCAAACAGCAGTTACATTTTACATGAGTGAGCTTTAGGGCGTCACTGCAGTGACACAGGTAAAAAGCCCTGTTCACTACACAGTATGCTACCACCACCACACTTGTGCTACTCAACTCCTGGCAAAGGCAGTAGCCTTTCACCACTCTGAGGGTAGCATTTTGGGTGTCCTTCCCATTCCAAAAAGGTGGCAATCCATGAGACAGGCCAATGCCATGATCTATGTTCATCCATAACAATAAAAGCATCAGGGATCCAGACATCATTGCGACTGGAACGTTCAGGGCAGGAATGCATGGTCCACACCAAGTGAGGGGCGTTTTTTCTGTCCCAGCAAATAGTGCTTAAGCAGCAATATTATAGATACAAAGACAAATGCAGGTACAGAGAACCCAATCTTGTCTTTGTCTCATGTTGGTTATCTACCAGTGTGGCCAAGCATAACAACAATGACTTTCATCTCAATGTCTTGCTGAGTTCCATGAGCGCCTAGCTGAAGAAACACAGTTCCGAAGTCATCCATTGGTTTGGCTAAGGACACTGCTAGGAATCCTGCAACATACACACACAATACTACTCATCAAATTACAACATGAGATAATAGTTAATCAAAAAACTGCAAACATTAGCAAAAGACAGCTTTAACTTTAGCTGTCTGTTTGCAGACCTTTTCTTTCCCGTACAAAACATATAATTGGTTGGGGCTTTACTCTAGTTCCTTGCTCATTATTAGATGGATTTGATATCTTTCTTAGTTGTCTGCTTTCAGTGAAATGCACTTTTTCGCAATTCTTGTGATTGTCCTTTCTAGGAGCATAATGATCTCAAAGTGTTCTTATTGGTTGGGTTGCATCCCACCACTGCCTACTTGAGGGACTCTTTTTCGGTCCTGGCTACAGACGCTTTTAGCTGTCTGTTGGCAAGACATATTGTTTCAAGTACATAACGTATATTTAGAGTGAGCTTTGGATCAGCCCCTTGCTCATGTTTGGATCACTTTGTTGCCTATCTCAGGTGTCTGATTTTGATTCAATGGTTGTCTTCTCTATTTTTGTGTTGGTCTACCCAGAAGCATTTCCCCCTCACAGTAGTGACAAAGTATTCTGACTGCATGAGTTGTAGTCGAGTTCTATTCTTGAGTTCTATCCTTCAACTTCTGACTTGATATGACTCTTTTCATTTAGTACTTGCATGTTTTGTTGCTGACTCCCACCAGATTCTCTGTCCCCTCTGGGTGACTTATGTTCACTTCAATACATGTTTTATGTATATTCATTTACATATTAAAGCATCTATTTATTATGGCCTAGTACCTGCAAAGTTCTGCAAGACTGCTCTCTGCTTTATTTGGACTTGTATGCACTTTCATTTCAATTTCTTGTCACCCAGTCTCATGCACTCTATTTCTACTCCCCTCTCCACTCACAGATACTCCCCAACTTTAATTTTTGTTTGCAGTTATTACAAATAGTATTCATATTATTATTATTATCATCATTTTCTTTTCTTCTTACACTTAATATTAATACTAGTAGTAGTAGCAGTAGTAGTAGTAATATGTTATGAGGGCTTAGGAGCTGTAATGTGCTTCTGGACCATTTGCTTCATATTTCTGACCTGTTTTTTTTACTTTTTAATTTACTGGTCCAACATGGCACCGTGTTAGATCCATAAATTAAAAATATTTGCCATGCATCATTACACAGGTGATTGCAAGTCTCACTAATCATGCATGTCCATATACCTTGACACATGCATGCGCTTGCATTATGGCACAGACATTGGCCGCCATACTAACATTTGTTTTATGTAATAGAAAATAGAATGCAAAATCACTAGCCATGAAGTGCATATGTCATGAAACGTGTTTGCATGTGGGCAACAAAAAAGTAAAACATTGGAAAAGCCAATAGCTTGACCTTTCAAGACTGAGACCGTCAGTGTTTGGTTTAGTTTGTATTTGACACACCAAGAGGCTGCACAGGTTTTCTTGCTCTCCTGGTCCTGCTTTTTGCTCTGCCTTCCCCTCTGCACTCTTTTCACCCCCACCACCCGCACCCTGATGCTCCTTGCCCTGCTCCCCATTGTGGTCCTGGTATTAAATATTTTCATGATATTTAATTATTTATTTTTCGAGGGTCAGGCAGCTGTAAGCTACATTATAACACTACCGTGGATTGAGGGTCAGGAGGGAAAATTTATAGACCTGTGGGTGTATGTTCCCTCATTAAGACTCAAAAAACAAATTATACACCTACAGACTCATGCATGTGTAAGCAGTATATGTAGAATTGCCCTGTCTCTCTCTAAACTAACAAAAAGTGTTATTCACAGGGAAAGACATCCCATATGGATAAGGACCCTCACTCACCCGAAGGTGACATGCTTCATCATATGGGTCCTCCTTACCAGTGTGGAAAACCTAGTCTCCACTGGGAGCTACTACTTCAAGATTTAAGGAAGGAGCTCACAGTGTTTTAGATTGATAGGGAGTAGGATAGTAATCCCATATGTGAGGTGATGGGTTGTAGTGAGGTTTGCAGGCTTGTGTGAAAGAGTGAAATGTGAATTAAAACTGCCCAGATAGAATCACTAATTTGCTTTATTGATGTGTTCTACCTGACAGGATTAGAAATGTAACAGCACAGTGGTATGGATATAGAACCACTGTCACTTAGTGGTCAACATGTTTCAGCCTGTTGATCAAACTTATGTATCAGCGGCTTTCTTCAGGACCAGATATTAACATTGCTGCTGCAACTATGTGATAAATACTACATTTTATATACCACCAGTATTCCTGCTTTTTCTTTTGTTTGTCAGGTCATACCCAAGGTATCTATGGATAAAACACAAGAAACAGGACACAGGGATAGTTATGGGAGAGAGAAGAGAGAGGCAACCAAACAATAGATTAATCACATGAGAACTTGTGCATTATGCGTTGTCATTGTGTCACAATTGTAATTTTGCTTATTACTATTCATAAGCGAAACGGACTTACCCTCAACTGTAGGATAGCCCAGCCTCACCTCTACCTGGCAGGTTGCTCAGGAGGGAGGCCCCGCACTGCGGAAAAGAAACACAAAAGGTGCAGAAATTATTGAAGATTACTACACCTTTTATGCTTTTGAATCCTAATTGCTCTGTTAAACAGGAGGCCAAAAAAGCACGACTAGGTGTGGCAGAAAACAAAGCCCTCAAGTGCACAAGAGGCAGATATTCAAATTGGGTCAAATTGAACATAGCATTCTTAAAAAGTTTAGAGTGTGAATACTATTATCTTTACTGCAAAGTCAAAGTCAGTCATTGAAAAATCAAAGGTTATCTTAGCCAGAGTGTAAATAGTATTATCTTTGTAAAGTCAAAGTCACCCATTGAAAAACAAAGGTTTTCCTAGCTAGTAGCTTACCTTTCCGTCGGTACCTCGTCGCGAAAATGAGCTAAGAGCACATGCGCGTAAAGTAGTGTTTCCTCCATAAAATGAGCAAGCGCATGCACAAACGATGGTATGCTGAGCATCGACGCATGCGCAACAGAATTACAGGCGATCGAATGGACCGCTAAATGGAAGGACCCCTTCGCCTTGCACAGCGGCAGACAATTAAGCCGCCAGCATATAAACACGAACAAGCATTCTGTTCGGTACCTCCCGGGGCGAGCTCATTTTCGGGACGAGGTACCGACGGAAAGGTAAGCTACTAGCTAGGAAAACCTTTGTTTTTCAATGGGTGACTTTGACTTTACAAAGATAATAATATTTACACTCTAGCTAATATAACCTTTGATTTTCAATGACTGACTTTGACTTTGCAGTAAAGATAATAGTATTCACACTCTAAACTTTTTAGGAATGCTATGTTCAATTTGACCCAATTTGAATATCTGCCTCTTGTGCACTTGAGGTCTTTGTTTTCTGCCACACCTAGTCGTGCTTTTTTGGCCTCCTGTTTAACAGAGCAATTAGGATTTAAAAGCATAAACGGTGTAGTAATCTTCAATAATTTCTGCACCTTTTGTGTTTCTTTCCCGCAGTGCGGGGCCTCCCTCCTGAGCAGCCTGCCAGGTAGAGGTGAGGCTGGGCTATCCTACAGTTGAGGGTAAGTCCGTTTCGCTTATGAATAGTAATACGCAAAATTACAATTGTGACACAGTGACAACGCACAATGCGCAAGTTCTCATGTGATTAATACATTGTTTGTTTGCCTCTCTCTTCTCTCTCCCATAACTATCCCTGTGTCCTGTTTCTTGGGTTTCATCCATAGATACCTTGGGTATGACCTGACAAACAAAAGAAAAAGCAGGAATACTGGTGGTGTATAAAATTTATTATTTATCACATAGTTGCAGCAGCAATGTTAATATCTGGTCCTGAAGAAAGCCGCTGATACATAAGTTTAAGTTTGATCAACAGGCTGAAACATGTTGACCACTAAGTGACAGTGGTTCTATATCCATACCACTGTGCTGTTACATTTTTAATCCTGTCAGGTAGAACACATCAATAAAGCAAATTAGTGATTCTATCTAGGCCGTTTTAATTCACATTTCACTCTTTCACACAGCGCTGCAAACCTCACTACAACCCATCATCTCACATATGGGATTACTATCCTACTCCCTATCAATTTAAAACATCTCTGAGCTCCTTCCTTAAATCTTGAAGTAGTAGCTCCCAGTGGAGACTAGGTTTTCCACACTGGTAAGGAGGACCCATATGATGAAGCATGTCACCTTCGGGTGAGTGAGGGTTCTTATCCTTAAGGGATGTCTTTCCCTGTGAATAACACTTTTTGTTAGTTTAGAGAGAGACAGGGCAATTCTACATATACTGCTTACACATGCATGAGACTGTAGGTGTATAATTTGTTTTTTGAGTCTTAATGAGGGAACATACACCCACAGGTCTATAAATTTTCCCTCCTGACCCTCAATCTACAGTAGTGTTATAAAGTATTAGAACGGCCTTCGGCCGTGGATCTTCCAATAGCTTAGTTATCCCTTTAACGGAGCTATTTTTCTATCCTTTATTTGTAAACCAACAGGGTGGTTATTTGCGCTTTAGGGTTGTGTAGGTGCTGAGGCCCAAGCTACAAGCATGGCAGACAGATTGGGACTGACCTTTTATGAGGAAATGACACGGGAGATCTTGAGTACCCCCAGTATTCATGATATTACCCCTAGCATGATATCTAAACCTAATGATGATTGGGCTAAACTTATGATACTAAAGAAATCACACTCTAGAACACAGGTACATGGGCTAGTGATGACCGAATATTTCCAGGCCAACTGTGCTCCATCAGAATTAATAGTAACAAACGCCCGCGCCTCTTCCTAGACGATAAAACCTTTTTACGTGATTGGTCTCTGATTGCATGGAAATGCACCAGAGACTGGTTAATTCTCATAATCACAACTGCAAAAAAGGCACCGGACCTCCTTCTAATAGAAATTCAAACATTGGAAGCCATTATAAAATCAGCGATTGTGAGTTTAGTACACAAAAAACAGTCTGACAAAAAACAAGCTGAGGAAACTTTCAAAACACAAGCTGAGGACACAAACAAAAACAATACAGAATTTAAGGATTCAATTCTAGCTACCAAAATCGCGAAATTCAAAAAGGACCTAGATAAATTTGCCATGGACAAAGCATATCCGTACACTAGTGATAAATACGTCGCACCACAAGTGAATCGGAGAGGTGGCAGATACGGGTCAAATTACTCTACATCATCGAGTGAAGAAGATTCTAGTATCGATGACAATATGAACCATGGAGGTCAAACTGGCAGACCTACCAATCGACGAGGAAGAGGCAGAGGCCCAAGAAGGGGTAATTCCTATGGACAAGGACTTAACCCATGGTGGCCACCTGCACCGTTTGATTTCCTGCCCTGACATCCACAACAACCAACCTTTTTCCCATACCCTCCCTACAATCAAATGATGCCACAACAGCCTTTTTTAGGGTTTGGCCCCACCAACCAAAGGGGAAGAAGAAGAGCACCGAAAAAAAGAGTGAGTTGGAATTCACAAGTGGTAACAACAATAACGGCTCAACCCCTGGGCACGGCGACAACGAGCGGCACAAATAAATGATAGTCCATCTCAGTTCCTATGTTCCGACTGAATTGGAGCTCCAAGTCCTGGAGAAAGGGCTTGGGTATGTGCCGACCTTTAAAGGAGATGCCTTCCAAACACGTCAAGAATTGGCGTCTTTCTTCAGAAAGATTCGCCTCAATGCATTCTTCAAAGATAAAGACCCAGGAGAGATAAGCTCTACCAACACAGGATTACGTCCAAAATCTACTTTTAATCCACCTGCGCATTTGGTCCCAGCACGCATTATCGCCTTTGAGGAAGTGTGCTCTACGACTTTGAAAAAATCTCGAGTAATAATCCCAGCCAGTTCCAGAACCTCACTAGAACTGAGAAGACATCCTTACGAAACCTGGCCAATAACTAGAGATAGTAATAAAACCCGCTGACAAAGGGGGAGCAGTGGTGCTTCTGAATACAGAGACATATAGAGACGAATGTTTACGACAACTTAATGATCCTAAATGATACCAAAGGTTACAACTAGATCCTACCTCACGCCTGAAGAACGAGATCATTAAAAAAGTGGAAGAAGCAATAGACAAGAAGTGGATCACGGACAATGAAGCACAATACTTGGTAGCCACTACACCAATAGTACCCTACTTTTATGTATTACCCAAAATACATAAAGCCACTAGACCCCCACCAGGCAGACCGATTATTTCGGGGATCGGCTCTTTACTTGAACCCCTATCAAGCTTTGTGGATGTTTTTCTTCGCCCGATGGTGCCGCAGATGCCGACATATATCCAAGATACCAAGCATCTTCTAACGGATATTCAAGAACTACCGTTTGATATAGAAAAGATCTGGCTTGTATCCTTCGATGTGGAATCTCTCTACACGTGTATTCCACAAGAAGAGATATTAGCCACTATTAGAGGAATGCTGGAAAACCTAACCTGGGAAAGTATTACACCCATTGATTTTGTGATGTTTTGCACAAGGATGGTGCTTAAAGAAAACTTTTTTAAATTTGAGGACCAACTGTACCTCCAAATATCAGGTACTTGTATGGGCAGCGTTTGTGCCCCCAGCTTGGCCAATCTATGTGTCCACAAAGTAGAACAAGAGACAATATTGACATCAGGTAACCCGTTTTTCAATCATCTACGTACCTGGAAAAGGTACATAGATGACATCTTTGTCATCTGGCGAGGTGATGAAAAGACTTTGAAAATGTTTCATGATTGGCTAAATAATCAAGATGACTTCCTACGTTTCACCCTAGAATTTTCCAGAGCCAATCTCCCATTTCTGGATCTGCTGATCAAACCGAGGGATGGAGAATTGATAACAGAATTATATAGAAAGCCAATCTCGTGTAATTCCTTACTGTCATTTCAAAGTTACCATCCATGAGCTCTTCGTGAAAACTTACAGTTCGGGCAGTTTTTACGTATAAGACGTAATTGTACAGAATTGGAACAATACAAAGCACATGCGAAGGAACTATCAAGAGACCTAAAGGTGAAGAAATATCCGGACCACATAATTCGTAACTCAAAGAAAAGAGCGGCTAACAATAACAGAGAATCACTACTGAAAAAAATAACAATTAAAGAAGTAAATCAAAGAATAACGTTTGTGAACACTTTCTCCAGTTTTTCCAACTCTGTTAAAAAAAGCATTAACAAGCATTGGCCAGTCTTGACTTTAGCGAACAATGAGCTTCCTCGACCTCTGTTCGCATACAAACGGAGTGCCAATCTGCGAGACAAATTAGTCCATACCCGCCCACAAAGAATCAAAAACATTGGGGCTCAGAACACACTATGGAACATACCTCCAGTGGTAGGCCATTTCCCTTGCGGGACCTGTACAGTCTGCCCACAAACAGAGAAAACTCTAGAGATCGACATAGGTACCTCCCGCCCTTGGAAGATCGAGAAACATACCAATTGTAATAGCGAGTGTTTGATCTATCTGATATGGTGTCCATGTCAGCTTCGCTATGTGGGAATGACCACTAGAAAAATTAAAATCCGCATTCAAGAACATAAGAGCACGATTAGGTTTGGGAAACGTTCAACGAAACTGACCAACCACTTTCTAGATAAAGGCCATACTGATGCTGATTTACAGTGGGTGGTTTTAGAAAAACCTTGGATCCCACCACACCTGACAGACTCTTCAAAGTTTCTATTCCGCAAAGAACAACAGTGGGTATATAGACTGAGAACAGATACAAGGGGTCTAAATGATGAAATACCCTGGATCTCTATTTAATACATTATTCTCACACATCCATTATAAAATATGATATTTGGGCAGTGAAATCACTATGGACAAACAAGAAAATAATGTAGCGGTTGAGAGGGGCAGAATGAGAAGAATGTTTGCACCTTTTGACCTAGAAGAGCGAATGATATGACCTTGCTAATAGGTCTAGTGATTTTTCATAATCACCCATACACACTTACAACAAATACTATTGAGGAAACGTATCTACATTTTTAATATCCTTTTAGTTACCGACTCATCTATACCTTTGACCTAGAAGAGCGAATGGTATGACCTTGTTAATAGGTTTAGTGATTTGTCATTATCACCCATACACACTTATAATAAATATTCTTGAGGACACGTATCTACATTTTAATATCTGTGTAGTTTATGACTCATCATCTTTGTCCTCGAACTATTGACATAGCCGACATCGGCATCCATAGTATTAAAGGATAAGACAATATTTGGATGTACCAATGCGATGTGTCTAACCTCTACAGGGTCTCATGTTTGAACAAGACGTGAGCGTTTCCTGTTCATTCAACATTTACCGACTTAAATAAACTGGTAGATTGTTTACGCATTATAACAGCAAGGCAATGACAGTACCTAAGCGCACATGCGCTTAAAGTAGTGTTTCCTCCATACAATGAGCAAGCGCATGCACAAAGGATGGTATGCTGAGCATCGACGCATGGGTAACAGAATTACGGGCGATCGAATGGACCGCTAAATGGAAGGACCCCTCCGCCTTGCACAGCGGCAGTTAATTAAGCCACCAGCATATAAACACAAACAAGCCTTCCGTTCGGTACTCCCGGGGCGAGCTCATTTTCGCGACGAGGTGCCGACGGAAAGGTAAGCTACTAGCTAGGAAAACCTTTGTTTTTCAATGGGTGACTTTGACTTTACAAAGATAATACAATTTACACTCTAGCTAAGATAACCTTTGATTTTTCAATGACTGACTTTGACTTTGCAGTAAAGATAATAGTATTCACACTCTAAACTTTTTAAGAATGCTATGTTTAATTTGACCCAATTTGAATATCTGCCTCTTGTGCACTTGAGGTCTTTGTTTTCTGCCACACCTAGTTGTGCTTTTTTGGCCTCCTGTTTAACAGAGCAATTAGGATTCTAAAGCATAAATGGTGTAGTAATCTTCAATAATTTCTGCACCTTTTGTGTTTCTTTCCCGCAGTGCGGGGCCTCCCTCCTGAGCAGCCTGCCAGGTAGAGGTGTTATGTTATGTTATGTTCAAATCACTTTTACCGCGCACGGTCACCGAATGGTTTCATGGCTCTCATAGACAACAACGGAGGCAAACAGCATAATTACTCAAAAGCTAATTGAAAGAGATAAGTTTTGAGTAGTTTACGGAAACAGAGATAATTGGGGCATAGTCGAAGTGAGATAGGAAAAGAGTTCCACAGTGCAGGGGCAAGAAACAAAAAGCACGAGCCACCATGCTTTTTACGTTTGTACCTGGGGATGATTAGAAGGTTGTGGGCAGTAGACCGGAGATTTCTTAAGGGGATGTGACGTTTGAGGCTGGAGGAGGTAAAAACCGGAGCAGCAGCAAGAATGACTTTGAAGACAGTACAGCCCAACTTAAACATACAACGGGAGGCCACCGGGAGCCAGTGCAATTTCCTCAACAGGGGCGAGACATGTTGATGTTTAGACTGTTGAAAGACCAGTCTCGCCGCCTGATTTTGAACCAGCTGAAGCCGATGGAGATGGTACGTAGGAATCCCAACATAGAGAGAGTTGGCATAGTCAATACGGGAGGTGACAAGAGCCATGATGACCAGTATGAGACCCTCAGTTGTGAGGAATCTGCAGATTTTGCAGATCCTGCGTAGATGGAAAAAGCAGGGCGATGTAACTGCATTGATTTGAGGTCTCATAGATAAGTCACTAGATATGATGACGCCAAGGCTTTTCACCGAATTGACAGGACAAGGCGGGGTGCCGAGAGCGGAGGGCCAAAAACTAGAGCTCCAAGCGTTAGCTGACCCTCCTGTTAGTACAACTCTGTCTTGCTGGGATTAAGCTTCAGCTGGCTAAAATGCATCCACTCAGAGATAGTAAGCATGGTGGACTGGAAATTGGCACAGGAAGAGGGGGATGAGTCAGCAGGAAAAATCAACTGTAAGTCATCCGCGTAGTTGAAAACAGTGACAGGGCTGTGGCGGAGAGAAACTATAAGGGGCTGCATATAAAGATTAAACAAAAGAGGTGAAAGAGCCGAGCCCTGAGGAACACCACAGGATAGTGCAGAGTAGGGGGCTGAGAAGGTGGAAAGGTGAACTGATTAAGAGCGTTAGTGCAAAAAAGATCTGATCCAAGTGAGGGCCATGCCCTGGATACCCGCATTGTTGACACGGTCGATCAAGATGGCATGATCGACCGTGTCAAAGGAAGCCAACAGGTCTAATAAAACAAGAGCCTGGGCCAAGTTTTTGTCGGTGCCTTGCTTCAGTACATCCATTACGGCCACGATGCCAGCTTCAGTGGAGTGAGCTGGTCTAAAACCCGCTTGCTGGTCATCCAAGAAAGAAGACCCCTCAATGAAAGCACTGAGGCAACGGGTAACATAGGTCTCTAAGATTTTACCCAAGTAGGGGAGAAGGGAGATCGGTCGATAGTTGCTCAGGACAGAAGGATCGGCACCAGGTTTTTTAAGTATGGGAACTACAAGCGCCTGTTTGAAAGCATCAGGGACAGAGCCAGTTGCAAGCGAGCAGTTAAGAAGTGCCAACGGTGGATCTGGACATGCCAAAAAGGCGGCTTTCGGAATTTGGGGTGGACAGCAGTCATTAGGAGAACCAGAGCTTACCATATGTAGTAGAGAGGTAAACTCGGTCAAAGAGATTGGAGGAAACACATCAAAGCAGCAAGGATTGTGGGGGGGTACAGAAGAAACAGTGGACGAAGAAGGGAGCGGAATATTATTTTTGATAGTGATAATCTTGTCAATAAAAAAGGAGTTAAGGGAATCACAGAGGGCTTGTGTAGGTTGAGGTTGGACAGTGGCACGGTCTGGCAAAGAAAGTTCCTCCACAATTGAAAAAATATCTTTGGTTTTAGAAGCAGAGTTAAGAATCTTCTGTGAAAAATAGGAGGTTTTTGGCTGTAAGATGGATTTTTGTAGAGGTTTAAACAATTAACGTAGGCCGTTTTTGAAGAAGGGCTGTAGTTACGCCTCCAACGGCGCTCTGCTGTCGGAGGGCCAATTTGTCCAACTTCAGTTGCTCCGTGAACCATCGCTGAGCATCATGGGGGCTTTTAGTTTTGATGATTCTTAACGGGGCAACTGCGTTGCTCGCATGTCCTAGCCACTGATCAAGTGCAGCAGCCTGGGCAGATGTCGAAGCCATGTCACTGGGGGCTGACGTGGCTAGAATTGAGTGGAATTCTGTGAGATTGTCTCGTTTCCATTTGCGTGCAATAAAATTAGTAATAGGGGAAGGGTGACAGGGAAAGATAAATTTCAAAGAAAAAGAATTAAAAAAGAGATTAGACCAAGAACAGGGATAAACTGAGGGAAGGGAAAGATCAAGATTGGCTGTCCAGACTTGATCGAGGATATGACCCTTGTTATGAGTGGCTACTGTAATATGCTGATTACAGTTCAGACCAATTAACAAGTCCGTAAAATCTTCAGAAAGGCCACTTTCACAAGGGTCTGACGGCCAGTAATTAAAGTCGCCAACGATGAGAATTTTGGCGGAATTAATGACTAGCCGTGAGAAAATGTCCCCAAATTGTTGGGAGAAAACGAACATAGTGTCAGGGGGTCTATAGACAAGGACACAAATAAAAGAAAACCCAGGAGAAGTGAATTTCAAATTAAGAATGTCAGTTTTGGGAAGAACAGAGGTTTCAAGAATGGTGAACTTATTTTGAGAGCGAATAATAGCTGCAACCCCCCCACCAGGTCTACCTACCACTCTGTTGGACTGTAGAATATAGTAGCCAGTAGGAATAGCAGCGAGGATGTCAGGAGTAGAGTCGTCAGTTAACCAAGTCTCCGAAAGGAGAAGAATATCTACGTTATTATCGACCAACATCTGGAATATTTCAAGCTGATGCTTCACCAGCGAACGAGTATTGAGGTAAACTATTGCCAGGGGATGAGATAGGGGTGGCCGAGCAGCTGGTAAAGTCATGGGAGGATCGCTATAGATAGTGGGAGACACTAAATCATGAATACCGGGACAGAAACCCAGAGAGGTCAAGATGCCGCAATCCCGAGCAACACCAGTAGCGCAGGATTGGAGTGGGCCAGAGTGTTGGAGGGAAATAAAGTTCTTAGATGAATAGGAGATGCGATGAACATTATGGCTGGCTGCTGACGGGCGCAGACGGGCTTAACTTTGGCGCAACTTCGGCGCAAAGTCGGCGCGCCCGCTGCGCTCGTCCGCTGCGCTTCCACCAAGTCGCCATTTTAATAGCCCAAGGGAGGGAACAACTAGCGCGCTGACCTGCGTCAACAGCGTTGCAGGCAGGAAGTGGTGTAAGGCGTGTTGCTCATTGAATGACCCTCCGCTCGATCGGCACACAGCCACGGTGGAACGGGGTCAAGAGCAAGGAAGGCAGCAGATAAGTAAAATACAATTTAAAAGTGCATAAAGTGTCAAAAATCACACCATAGCAGTAAGCACAATTCAAAACACACACGGAGGAGGCTGGCGCAAAGTGAGTATCAAGCAGCCTAACTCGCCTCTGTTGTCACAGTGAATGCGAGAGCCCACCTCTTAAAGTAGCCTGGAGCGTTATAACAACTAGCGCGCTGACCTGCATCCACAGCGTAGCAGACAGGAAGTGGTGTAAGGCATGTTGCTCATTAAATGACCCTCTGCTCGATCGGCACACAGCCGCGGCGGAACGGGGTCAAGAGCAAGGAAGGCAGCAGGTAAGTAAAATACAATTTAAAAGTGCATAAAGTTTCGAAAATCACACCATAGCAGTTAGCACAATTCAAAACACACACGGAGGAGGCTGACGCAAAGTGAGTATCAAGCAGCCTAACTCGCCGCTGTTGTCAGGCTGGGCTATCCTACAGTTGAGGGTATGTCCGTTTCGCTTATGAATACTAAGAAGCAAAATTACAATTGTGACACAGTGACAACGCACAATGCGCAAGTTCTCATGTGATTAATCTATTGTTTGGTTGCCTCTATCTTCTCTCTCTCATAACTATCCCTGTTTCTTGTGTTTTATCCATAGATACCTTGGGTATGACCTGACAAACAAAAGAAAAAGCAGGAATACTGGTGGTGTATAAAATGTATTATTTATCACATAGTTGCAGCACCAATGTTAATATCTGGTCCTGAAGAAAGCTGCTGATACATAAGTTTGATCAACAGGCTGAAACATGTTGACCACTAAGTGACAGTGGTTCTATATCCATACCACTGTGCTGTTACATTTTTAATCCTGTCAGGTAGAACACATCAATAAAGCAAATTAGTGATTCTATCTAGGCAGTTTTAATTCACATTTCACTCTTTCACACAGCGCTGCAAACCTCACTACAACCCATCACCTCACATATGGGATTACTATCCTACTCCCTATCAATCTAAAACATCTCTGAGCTCCTTCCTTAAATCTTGAAGTAGTAGCTCCCAGTGGTGACTAGGTTTTCCACACTGGTAAGGCGGGCCCATATGATGAAGCATGTCACCTTCGGGTGAGTGAGGGTTCTTATCCTTAAGGGATGTCTTTCCCTGTGAATAACACTTTTTGTTAGTTTAGCGAGAGACAGGGCAATTCTACATATACTGCTTACACATGCATGAGACTGTAGGTGTATAATTTGTTTTTTGAGCTCTAAGCTACAGCCAGGCTGATTGCTTGTTTTCTGTATCAAACAAAGAACCAGTAGTACTTAGCTGAAGGGATACTATGCGCACCACTGGGTAATTGGAATGGTCTATACAAAGATTAAGCTAAGGTGGTGCAGCTAAGAAAAGGGGTGACCTGTACAACCCCTAAACAATGTAATGTGCAAACACTTACATATAAATTGGATAAGACAAAAACCTGCGCAACCGCAAATTAAGCAAGAACTGTAATAAATTATTTGGTCTTGATTAACAGCAACAACAGAGAACAGTTGGTAAATGCAGCAATATTATTATTTTGGCTGGCGCAATAAATAATATTGCTGCATTTACCAACTGTTCTCTGTTGTTGCTGTTAATCAAGACCAAAGAATTTATTACAGTTCTTGCTTAATTTGTGGATGCGCAGGTTTTTGTCTTATGCTTGTTTTCTGTACTTCATGTGTGTTTCATTTTATTTACACTTTAAAATAGCATTCTAACATTGTCATTCACTATGCTAGAACAGTAAAGTAAACGCACGTCAATATGCATGTGTACACGTCATGGCAAAGGTGTGTGCCGCACCAGCTACCTTGCAATGTATTTTCTTTAATATAACCTCATTCGAAGGTAATCAGCCATGCATATGCATGCCTCTGGATGCAGGTGTTCACATGCTACACTTATGACGCGTTGGTACCGTCTCTTGGAGCAGAGACTTATTGGCTTTGTCAATACTTTTTTTGTGTAGCGAGTCATATCTCACAATTGCCCGTTCAGTGTGATGTAGCATGACTGATGTTGGTACTCAGCTTACAATCCTCAAAAGAGTAGAAGACTGAGTCTACCTTCATAAGAGTGCCCTTCATATTACTGCAGATCTCAGCGCAAGTGATAACTCATTGAACTATCTTGCCAGCTTGTATCAAAGTGTCGCTATCAATACATTTTATTATTGATTATATAATTCTCTTTTTGCAAAATACTGTATTCCCTGTAGGAAAGGACACAAGAGATAGGATACTTTGAATGGAGACAGGCTGTGCCCGCTTCCTGTCAGAATTCCTCCTAGAATTGGGGTCACGAAACGTTTGGTCTTGAAAGAGAACTTTATTTGTTTTTCCTTCGAAAGGCTATTAGCGAAATCTCTACACTTTTAGTTGAAGGACATCAAGTAAATTTCCATTAAGACTGTGCAAAAGAGACTGTAGTCATGTGCAGGCATTTCTGTGACCTACGCCCTAGACTGAGAGAAGCAGAATATAAATAAGGTGTTTTTGACCCTGCACTGCGAAACTGGATAAATGACATCACCAAGTCCTTCACCTCACTTTCTGACTCAATTACATACCTTGATCTTCGTGCTCCAGTGCCAATTGAATCTCAGTCTTCTACAAACATTCCTTGATGGTTGTTGCTGTATAACTAATATTATTCTTTTCTCACATTAGCAAGCATTGTGTTCTCCACCGGATTTCTGTATCTCACCTTTGTAGTTTCAGTATTAATTCTATTTGTTTCTCTTCCTAACGTTATATATGTTTGTTTGTCCTGATCATGTGTCTGTCCTTACTTAAGGGCTTCTTTCTTGTTCTATTCCTTTCTAGTTTTTCGACATCCTATATATACACCCTACTTTCTTTGTACTTTTCTGTCCTCTTTAACTTGTTGTGGCAAGTAGTTGTAAGTTACAAATTGCTTCTCTCAATGTTAAAGGTTCACGACATCCAGTAAAAATACTGAAAATTCTAGATTATTTATACAAATGTAAAGCTGGCATCTTTTTTAGAAAAGGAACCCATATTGATGATATCTTCCTAGCATCTATGACCTAATCATGGGTGGGGTACATAGTTGCTTCACCAGCATCAGGTTGCAAAAATGGAGTAGCTATTCTTTTTTGATGCAAGATTCAATGTACCATTTTGAATCGTGAAGCTGGTTCAGATGGATGTACGTTGTTACCACGTGATGTATTACATTGTGGTACTTTACAACGCGTCTTTTACAACGCAAGTCGTCACCACGACTTGCGCTGTAGGGGTGCTGGACTTAGGAATAGTTAAATTTATTATTCCAACACCAGCCTACCTACAGTAGGGAAGGTGTTGGAATAGTAAATCTACTATTCCTTAGCCTAGAGCGCCCTCCAGCGCAAGTCGTGGTTACGACTTGCGTTGTAAAAGACGCATCGTAACTGCACTGCGGGGTAACATCCGCGTTGTAAAGGATGTTCCTCGGTTCAGATGGCAGTTACATTCATGTTCATATCCGAATTCATATGTATTCTCTCCACTTATTTAATATTTAGCAGCCTATTTTTGTCAGTCAATTTAGTCTGAAATACTTGCTAAAGGCCCTGTACCTCTTAATATTAGAGTTGACTTTAGTATGATTGCTGACCCACTCTAGGATAGAATTTCCACATTCATCTTTTGCCCTACCAAAACATATGCATTATTCAACCACTAAATTGCTAGATCTTTGGTGACTCACACATTCAACTGATAAAGACTTTACATTATTTTCCAATGCTTGTTCCACATATTCATGTATTGACTATAAATTATTCTCTACACGTTTAACTCATATGATTTCAAACTCCAAAATAAAACCACACACTATATCAGTGCATTCTTTACTCTCCTTTACTGACGTTCCTCAAAATATATATAGGTAGAGAATGAATGCTAGCATTCTACTATCTGACCAAAATCAATTCAAACTAGTATCTGGATTATCTTCAAAGCAGTAAAACTGAAGATACCACAAAGGTTACTCATTTGGGACGCTTTTAATGCATGCATACGAAGTGTTTCTATTTCCATAATGGCACATGAGAACAAGTTATTTAATGTCAAATTATGATTATTAGAGAAACAAATTGCTATTGCTGAACAGCATTTTATATCTTCTGCAGACATACAATTTAAGCTAAAATTGCAAACCTGTTCCTATGAATACAATATACTGCTTAGTAAAAGGGCTAAACTTTCTATTTGCAAACAGAAAGTTAATTTCCGGTTTAATGCTGATAAAACAGGTTGTATTTTTGCTAATTGTTTGCGTATTAAAGGAGATAAGATAGAGATGCCTTCCATTTGTTCCTCAAGTGGCCACCTAATATTATCCAATACAGAAATAGCTCAAGAATTCCAAAAGGTTTTCTCAAACCCATACAGTAAACTGCTCAATGCTCCTGATGCTACATGTGATTGATTCCTTTCTCAATATAACTTATCCCTCACATATAAAATATTTTTGATGGCCCTTTAACTATCGAAGAAGTATACTCTGCAATTAGGTCCTCAAAGTCTAAAAATGCATCTGGTCCTGGTGAAATTCTAGGAGGATCATGCAAAGCTAGCTCTACTCAAATAGCCCCAATCCTCCTATCCTAATTCCAGGATTTTGATTCCAATGCTTTTGTTTGAAGGAATGTTTCTAGATGCCACAATCATTGTGCTCCTCAAACAAGACAAAGACCATACATTACTCCTAAACTTTCGCCCCATCTCACTCATTAAGCAAGACTGAAAAATAAATGCCAAAATCAATGCACTTAAACTATCTAAAGTATGAATTCATATTAACCACCTAGACCAAACTGGTTTTATGAAGGAATGATTATCAGCGTACACTACTAGACTTGTCTGTCATACTATTACTTCCATACCTAAAGTAATTTGTTTAACATGCACAATGGAACCCAAGGATAAATATAGACCATTGGTAACTGTAGTTATGATGAATAAATGCACCTGAGCAGATCAATGCACATTTAATACTATGGGAAAGAAATCATGCCCAGGATACTTGGTTGAATCAATTGGGGCACAAAACCAATGATTATATGACGCAGTTACTCAGCATTACAAAGTCACTAATACAACCCCTTAGACACTTCTGCATCCACAAGTAATAATACAAAATTCAAACAGGGTCAGAGTGTTTAGTCAACAATGTTTCAGTCCATTTACAGTTATAGGATCATCATCACAACTCTGCTAGCCAGTAAAGGGGACCATCAGGTACCGATTTATCGCCCAAGGGAACGTAAGGGCGCGTGTACATCAAGCACAGAACCGAGGGTTTGCGGATTCACATTATTTGGTGCCAGTAGTTCTATTCTGTGGAAACACCGGCCATGAGACTTCTAGGAGTTCCTCACTTGCCTTTGACATGGAGAAATTATTCGACTTGCTATTTGCCTGATTGTATGCGCACATTACACATCACCTTCCATGATGACGTGGTAGAATATTTACACCATCGGTTCTGCACTTGTTGTACATGTGCCCTTACTTTCTCTTGGTTGATAATTTGATACAGTTGCCTTTACCGGCTAGCAGAGTAGTGGGCACTCCTTCCACAGAAATTGCATATGCATGGTTGTGTTACCATCTACACACAGTTTGCTTCTGTTTGCCAATCTTTAATTAAATTACTTACGTTCCTATTTCTTCTCCTTCCCTGTTATCATAGGTTTTCCTTTCAAATCTCGGGCTTGTATCACAATATCCTGACGATGATCCCATAACTGTAGATGGATAGAAATGTCACAGACTAAAGAGACTGACCCTGTGTGAAGTTTGTATTATTAATTGAGGGTGCAGAAGTGTCGAATTGATTGTATTCATGACTTTGTAATACTGAGTAACTGCATCAAATATTCATGCCTGAGTGACTTCCTGTAATCAATGGTTTTGTGCCCCGTAGGGTCTCACCACTTCATAAACCTTTTAATTGTATCATTAAACCTATGATTTTAAATTATTGATTCAACCAAGTATCCTGGGCATGATTTATTTCCCAGAGTTTTAATTGTGTATTGCTCTGCTCACGTGTCTTTATACCTCATACCTTCATTCCTATAATAAATCATACTATCGGTCTTCTCGCTCTAGATGATAAAAAAGCATTTGATAAAGTTAGCTGGAAATATTAATTCAAAACTATGGAGGCATTTGGTTTTGGTACAACAATTATTTCAATGGTTCAGGCATTGTATTATTCGCCTGAGGCAACTATATGTTAATGCTATTACCTCTGTATCTTTTTCTTTATATAGAGGTGCAAGACAAGGATACCATCTCTCTCCCCTATTATTTATACTGGCTATTGAACTTTTATTATTTCTTTATCGTAATTTGACAGATAATACAGTGATTACTGTTAATAACATACCTGTAAAACCCTCTGCTAATGCACATGATGTCTTACTCTACATAAGTGAACTCATCAATACTACACCCATAATACTGTGAATTATACTGGATTATGCTTCAAGTTCAGAACACACCTTGAACATCAATAAAATTGATTTGTTTGCAGTGAATGTGTATTGTACAACAGGTATGCTTAGTGCTACTTAAATTATTTGGAACTCATTTAGTATAAAGTATTTAGAAATATATTTAAAAAAATGAATTAAGGGCACCGTCGATATAAATTGCAAAAAAGTAATATCCTATATTCCAGAGAAATTATACAAATGTTCATTATTTAGTTTATCCTGGTGAGGGAAATTTGAAGCTAATAAGATGGTAATTACTCCACAAATATTATACATACTATCTATGCTACCTTTGTCATTTCCCACATTTAAATAAAAAAAAACTCAATACAATTCTCAATAAGTTCCTTTCGAATAAAAAACCTACAAGGATGAAATAAAAACCTTACAACTCTCAAAACTGCAGGAGGTTTTTGGTCATCCTGATTTTCAGATATATCATTTCTCTTTTTAGCTGCACAAGTGTTAACTGGTTTACAGACATTGATCATACACCAAAATGGGTTCTGATTGGGCGGAATATTGCTGCTCCTTTTCCTCTACCTGCAATCCTTACCATGGACCTTCATGTTATGTTGTAATATTGAAAACTGTAAATCACCCCCCAAGGGGGGGGGGGGGGGGATTTACGCCTTTTGATTGCACTGATTCAGTTGATTGAAATTTGCAAACTAAATAACCAAGTTTTAAATACGTCTTAATTAGCACAGGATCGTAGGTTTAGTGGCAGCTGATTCCAGTGATGGGAGCCAAGAAGGAGTAGGAGCGTCCCACATACCTGACCGTACGGATGCACCAGGAGCGTAATAACAGGTTCTCAGGTTGCGACTAGGAATGTAAGGTTGCAACCTATTTTGTAAGTAACGGGGCCCCTTTCCATGAAGAGACCTATGGACCTGACATAAAAGCTCAAAAAGGGCATGCTTTCTTACAGGCAACCAATGGAGAGATATCAAAGTGGGTTCAGAAGGAGAGCAAGGCAGTAGGTTTCAATCCAACTGTGCTGCTGTGTTGTGTATCACCTGGAGCTTGAAAAAGAGACTGTCATTCATTGCAACGGTTAGACAATTTCCACAATCCAGACGGCTCACAATGAGTCCGCGGATAAATGATTTCCTAGTCCGCAAGTGTAGCCTCTGATGGGCTTTTCTGAGCATGTACATTAGGCCAAAACAGGTTCCGGAAATTGAGTTCACATGTTCTTTCATGGATAGATTTTCATCCATTAGAACCCCTACATTTTGTTACTATTTCTTTAGGAATGAGAAGGATGCCCAATTCCCTAGACCACCAGTTGTTACACCAAAAGGAATGAGCTTTCCTAAAAAGCTGTATTTCTATCTTGCTGGTGTTCATTTGAAGATGATTAGTGGACATCCATGCGGTAATCTTAGTCATGCAATCCCTAAACCTTAATTTTGTAGATTCAGGATTGGGCTTCATTGTGATGACAAGTTGGATGTCATCTGCATACGAGATTACCCCAAAGCCACACTATCTTATCACTGTCAATGTCAATGGTATTTATAGAGCGCAAACAATCATCCCCAATGGGATATCACGGCGCTGTCCTGACAGTAGTGAGTAGTTAACAGATAGCAGAGTAAGGATTGTATTTAGTCAGATTTTGGAAAAAGAAATGTTTTTAATTGCTTCCTGAAGGACAAATAACATTCTGTTAGTCTGAGTTCCTGCGGCAGCTTGTTCCAGTGGTTTGGCGCCAGGTGGGAGAACGCCCGTCCACCCATCCTAGCTGTTTTCACACGAATGTTGCTTGCTCTAGCAGCCGTACAGGAACGCAGGTTCCTCGTGGGAGCATAGAATCTGATTTAATTTTTTTAGGATGCGAGGGCCCGTGTTGGGCAATGCTTTATGCGCTATGCACATTAGCTTGAAGATAGCTCTTTGTCTCATTGGTAGCCAGTGAAGCTCACGCAGGCAGCTTTTGGCTGGGTCGTACTTTCTTTTATTGCAAATTGCCTTTGCCGCAGCGTTCTGTACGACTTTTAGTTTTGCGAACAGATAGTTCTATCATTCCCACAAACAGGGAATTTCCGTAATTCAGCCTGCTCATTAATAAAGACTGGACCAATATCTTCCTACACTCAGTGGGGATCCATGGAAAAACTCGCCGGAGCATCTTGAGAAGTGCGAAGCCTTTGCCACAAATTATAGATACATGGGTTATCATGCTCAAGGTATTATCTAGGATCACACTTAAATTTTTGGCTGTTGATGCTGGGATAGGAGCGGTGCCCAGAGTGGTGGGCCACCAGCTGTTGTCCCATAGGTGTGTATGTCTACCAAACAGCAGAATCACAGACTTGTCTGTGTTTAGTTTAAGACAATGGTTGTGCATCCAATTGGCTAGTTCAGTCAGGCAGTTCAGTAGACTATCCTTAGGGTCGTCTTCTCCATCTAATGAAATCATTAGTTGGGTGTCTTCTGCGTAAGAGCAGATCCCAACACCCCACTTTCTCCCTATCTTGGCTAGTGATGAGACAAACACGTTGAATAGGGTTGGACTCAATGAGGCCCCTTGTGGGACCCCATATTTGATGTTCCGGGGAGGGGAAACAAAATCACCCATCCGTACTGACTGTGTTCTGTCTTGCATGAAAGACTGCAGCCATCCTAATGCCTTTTCCCGGATACCCTTGGCTGCTAGGATTTCCAGGAGTCGGTGGTGTGGGACGGTATCAAATGCCGCCGAGAGGTCTAGTAAAATCAAGGCGACTGTCTTTCCCTGATCTACCTTGGTTCTGATATTGTCTGACACTGCCAGGAGTGTTGTCTTGGTGCAATTGTTGGCCCGGAACACTGTTTGGGAACTGTCCAGGAGATCATTGGTCTCTAAGAATTTTGAAAGCTGCCTGTTGACCAACTTCTCCATCACCTTAGACAAATAAGGAAGTTGGGAAATAGGCCGATAGTTTGCCGGGTTATGAATATCAGACCCTGCTTTTTTTACTAAGGGAGTAACTATGGCGTTTTTCCAATACTTCGGGAATTCAGCAGAATTCAATGATTGATTAAAGACTTTGGTTACAGCTTGGCAAATTATTGGTGTTAGTCGTGAGAAGATATGATGCGGGCATGGGTCCAGTGGGGAGCCTGATTTTACTTCCAACATAGCTTTGCCCACTTCCTCCTCTGAAAAAGGGCTGAATCTAGGACAGCTAGCTAGAACTGGGGATGTTACACGAGGTTGTGTTTGCTTTGATTCGATGTTGGAAAAAGAGGCATAGATCGTATCGATTTTTTCACAGAAATGTTCATTAATTTTATTGCAACCTTCTTGCGAGGGGGTAAGATCCACTGATAGATTAGCCGGGCTGCATAGCTCTTTGACTATTTTAAATAGTTCTTTTGAGGAATTTTTGCTTTCTGTTATCCTCCGTGAGAAATAGTCTTTCTTTGCTTTCCTAATAGCTTTATTGTAAAGCGCAAGTTCCCTTTTGTATATGGCTCTCGTTTCTAGGGTTTTTTTGAGCCTCCAATTGTGTTCGCAAGATGTACATTTCCTTTTTAAAGATTTTAATTCAGGTCCATACCACTTCTCTGAGACTGTGCCTCTCCGTTTATGTTTAGAGAGTGGAGCTGAGCAGTGTTCCAGCGCACACTTGATATTATTCTGGAGCTCTTCTATTTCATTATTAATATTGGTGTTTCCTATGGATGCATGTGTAAAATGATTCTGGAATTTTTCCACAGTAAACTTTTTCCAGCTCCTAGCTGATACTGTTGCTGGGGATATGGATTTAGAGTGTTTGGTAGGAACTTTAATAGTGAACACAATCATAGAGTGGTCAGTCCATATCAATGGTTTAATCACATTGATGTCAATGGCTCCTATATTGGAGAAGATGAGATCTAAAATATGTCCAGCCCTATGTGTTGGCTGATTAATTATTTGTGTCAGCTGTAGAATATCCATGTCCTCTACTAGCTGTTTGGTTAATGGGTTGCTGCTGCTATCAAAGTGTATGTTAAAATCTCCTATCACGAGAATATTCTTGTTCTTGAGACAGATCGGTAATATTGGGGTAAAAAATTGGGCACTGTGGCTAAGGGGGCCACATAAGTGTTGAAAAGAGTAGGGCTGAAATGTGAGCTCTGTGGCACACACTTGTCTGATACCATAGTTCTGGAATTAAATGAGTCCAACTGTATTGAATAGGTTCAATCGTCCACAAAACCTTTCAACCAGCCTAATGCTTTGCCTCTGATTCCGATCTCCCTCCATCTTTGAACTAAGGTTGCATGAGAGATGGTATTGAATGCTGCGGACAGGTCAAGTAGAATCAGCATAGTGGAGTTCTCCAATCGTAAGCAAGTTTTATAGATCCCAGGGCCTCAGCTAGTGCTTTTTCTGTACTGTGAGATGCCCGTAATACTGACTTGGAGGGTACAACAGAGAATGAGTTTCTAAAAAAGTAATACGTTGTAGGTTAATTAAAGTCTCCCTGAATTTCCCAAGAAAGGGGAGTAATGATATGGGTCTGTAGTTAGCCAGCTCTTGTGAGTCAGCCATCATTTATTTTTAAATTGGTCTGACACAGACGTTTTTCCACTTTGCTGGATAGGATTCTAGAGTGACAGAAATGTTGAGCAAATCGGTAACCCAGGGGAGAAGTTCAGAGGCCAGACCAGCTTTGACATAAGGTGGAGCAGGATCATCTGGGGACTTTGATTTGATTTTATTCATCAATACCAGTATTTGTTCAGGGGTAACCAGATGAAAGGTATCCAAGAGAATAGGATCAGTGGTACCTGAAAGGTTACTCAGAATTGGTCTTGCCAGGTTCCTACCACTGGGAAAGGACTTATAGATAGCGCAGTTCTGTAGTTGGCTGTGTCTCCAGGAGTTTTGATAGTTCTCCATCCGTGTTCTAATTTGCTGCAGCCTGTTTTCTCCCTTTTTAGGGATTCGGAGTACCAGGGCGATACTATGTACTTCTTATTCTTACTGAGTTTGAGGGGAGCGATAGTAAAGTAATAGTAAAGTAAATTGATACTTGTATAGCGCACTACTCACCCGCAAGGGTCTCAAGGCGCTTGTACGAATACCGCTGTGGAACCCATCCTGGCTTTCCCTGTGAGGCGTCCACTCCTGGGCACCCCCAAGGTGGAGGCCAGGCATCCTTAGCGTTGTGGGGGCCGTTGCGATGGTCTCTAAGGTCTGGAAGAGAGCTCCCTCAAAATCATTTAAGCCTAGGTTGATATCATCATAGTTCCTCAAAGTAGGGGGAGCGAAGGCCACAGTGAAGGGGGGACTACTACCTTCCTCCAGGATCTTGTTAGTCTACGGGCTCTTGCATTCAAGATCTCAGATTTCACAGTGTATATTTAAGATCAAACTACATAAATGTTAAAAATGGGATTTCTGGTTGGCTAAGGCTTGCATTAAAGACAGGCAGAAACCACCACTCTAGTTAGGGCAAGGGAGTCACACGCTGACGAAAACCCCTGCTCACCCCCTTGGTAGCTTGACATGAGCAGTCAGGCGTATCCCAGGGGTAATGTGTAAAGGGTTTGCGCAACACACACACACTACAGCAACACACTAGGCACACTAGAAAAGAAACTCCACACAAGGTTATATCAAAAATAGTCTTTGTATTATCATAAAAACAAGAATAGTAATCACACACATTTACACTGTGCCAACGGCACTGAGCAGTATTCACAGTGGATTATATACAGGCCCAGGCCAATTGGGCCACGGTCAGAACCATCAGATCAGGTAAGTAATGTAAAACACAATCAGTAACTACTGGTACCATAATGACCTAGGCATCATCACGTTAGCATTAGACACCATCCTAAAGCATCCTAGCATGACATTAGGCATAAACACATGAGACCCAAACCTTCTTAGCATTAACACGTTACACATTAGGCCTCACCAGCATAAACACATTATGCAATAGGCATCATCCTAAAAACATCATAGCATGACATTGGGCATAACATTACGCATAAACATATTAAGCAGGAACTCAGTAGTGCACCACAGTAACACCACTACAAGGTGCATACAGCACCTTAGGGCCTGGTGCCCTTTCACCATCCCACCTATGACCCCAGGCCAACTGGCCTTTCAAATGCCCTATGTCCAGAAATGTCAGGGCTCCTTCAGGACCGTCCATTGGTCCTCTGGCTGCCAATGCAGCGAAAAGCAATGTGCCTCAAAAGTGCGCATTTGCGCGGGGGCAGAGGAGTGTATCACACCTATTTCCTACAAAAAAATGCCCCCAAAGAACCAATGGCCTAATCGTTGCAGCTGACGCTAAGTGCTGTGCAGCTGGGATGCAAAACATGGGCCTGAACGCTCAATGTGCCCTTTGGAACTCCCACTGGGGCTTTCTTGAACTCTGTGCCCCTCCAAGAGGCTTCCACTAGCCCCCCTGGCTGCAGTTGCAGCAGGAACAAATGCACGTAGTGTGAGAGGACAGGGGTGCCACTCATCCTGTTCGCTTTCAATGGGAATGGCCCCTGGTGCTAGAGATGAGCGCGCAGTGGCCCGGGAGCATGCGGCGCAGCTGCATTAGGGTAAAGCATGTCACAGGGTTTCCTGACAAGCCCTACTCACCGGGACCTCTCGAGGCTCTTCCAAACATTGTGGCCCACCACTCCCTCTTCCCGGAGGGAGGGGGCGTGAAATTGTGGAATGGAGCCTGCGCTGCTCCGGTCGTCTTGGTGCACCCTCAGCTTCTGGCATAACCGCGAGGCACCCACTGTGTGATCTTTCCATGCCCCACTCATCTGGACTTCTCTGTCTCCATTCACTGCAGGGACCGGCACCGAAAATGTGCTGCGGCTGGTTCCGCACTCGGTGCTCTTTCGCCTACACTGCAGGGCTCTCCCAAGCTCACGGGAGCTGTGCCCAGGCTTCCCGACTCCACAGGGCTCTCTCCAGCACACGGGAGCCCGCTTTCCTTCCAGGATGTCTGTCCCGGCTCTTGTAGGCCCTGCCCACAACCAGGCACAGCAGCTGGCTTCTTCTCGTGTGGGGTAGTCTCCCGACGAAGAAATAACAATGCTCATTCAGGGTGGGCACCCGCCTTAAGACAAAGCATAAACCGGGGTCAAGTCAAGTCAAGTCAATACATTTATATAGCGCGCTACATACCCGGAGGGTCTCAAGGCGCTTGAAGAAGGGTGGGGAATTACTTGTCAAATATCCACGTTTTAAGTTGCTTTCTGAATGCTAGGTGGTTCTGAGTAAGGCGAAGGTAAGTGGGAAGTGAGTTCCAGGTTTTAGCTGCCAGGTAGGAGAAGGATCTACCTCCCATGGTGGTTTTGTTGATGCGAGGTACAGAGGCGAGGGCTTGGTTGGAGGATCGTAGCTGGCGGGAGGGGGTGTAGAAGGACAGTCGTGTGTTGAGGCATTCGGGTCCGATTTCGTAGAGTGCTTTGTGTGCGTGGGTTAGGAGCCGGAAAGTAATCCTCTTATTGACGGGGAGCCAGTGGAGGTTTTTCAGGTGACCAGAGATGTGTTCTTTACGCGGGATGTCTAATATGAGCCTGGCTGAAGCGTTCTGGATGCGTTGGAGTTTTTTCTGGAGTTTTGCGGTGGTACCGGCGTAGAGGGTGTTTCCGTAGTCTAGTCGGCTCGTGACCAGAGCGTGGGTGACCGTTTTTCTAGTTTCGGTAGGGATCCAACGAAATGTTTTTTTGAGCATGCGAAGAATGTTGAAGCAAGATGAAGAAACGGCGTTGACTTGTCTGTTCATCGAGAGTGAGGAATCCAGGATGACGCCCAGGTTCCGTGCGTGGTCCGTCGGGATGGGTGCTTTTGCGAGGGCCTCTGGCCACCAAGAGTCATCCCAGGCGGAGGGGGAGGTGCCTAGGATGAGGACTTCTGTTTTGTCTGAGTTCAGTTTCAGACGGCTGTGCTTCATCCAGTCGGCTACTTCTTTCATTCCTTCATGCAGGTTGGTTTTGGCAGTGTTAGGGTCTCTGGTGAGAGATAGGATCAGTTGAGTGTCATCGGCGTAGGAGATGATGTTGAGGTTGTGTTGGCGTGCGATGGCCGCGAGGGGGCTCATGTATACGTTGAAGAGGGTGGGGCTGAGTGAAGATCCTTGTGGTACGCCGCAGATGACTTCAGTGGCCTCTGACTTGAATGGTGGAAGGCGGACTCTCTGGGTTCTTCCGGTGAGGAACGAGGTGATCCATTCCAGTGCTTTTCCTTGGATTCCGACGTTTTTGAGGCGTTGTAAAAGGGTGCTATGACAGACCGTGTCGAAGGCTGCGTAGAGGTCGAGGAGGATGAGGGCGACTGTGTCTCCATTGTCCAGTAGAGTTCGAATGTCGTCTGTTGCTGCGATGAGGGCGGTTTCAGTGCTGTGCTTGGCTCGGAAGCCGGATTGTGAGGAATCGAGGGATTTGTTGGTTTCGAGGAATGTTGCGAGCTGGTTGTTGACCGCTTTCTCGATGACTTTGGCCGGGAATGGAAGGAGTGAGATAGGGCGGTAGTTTTTGAGTTCGGTGGGGTCAGCTGTGGGTTTCTTCAGGAGGGCGCTGAGTTCGGCATGTTTCCAGCTTTCCGGGAAGGTTGCGGAGTTGAGGGAGCAGTTGATGACGTCTCGGAGGTGCAGTGCTATAATGGAGTCTGCTTTGTTAAAGATGTGGTGAGGGCATGGGTCTGTGGGGGATCCTGAGTGGATAGAGTTCATCAGACGGATGGTGTCCTCAGTGGAGATTGGCTTCCAGTCATTGAGGATGTTCAAGGGGGTTGGGGGTCCTGCAGGGGGTTGGGTGGGTTGGTTTTCGGGTCGGTTGTCGAAGCTGTTGTGGATGTCTGCAATTTTGTTGTGGAAGAATGAGGCTAGGGAGTCGCAGAGGGCTTGAGAGGGGGCGATGTCGTTGGAGTTGGCTGAGGGGTTGGTAAATTCCTTGACGATGTTGAATAATTCCTTGCTGTTGTGGGCGTTGTTATCTAGTCGGTCTTTGAATGCGGCCTTCTCTGCTCACAAGGTAGGGTGGGCTCCCCCCACTCAATTGCATAAAACACGGCATAAATGCACGGTAGGCTCCCGCTAAGTAAGTACCCATAAAAGCGGGGTGGGCTGCTGCTCCTTGAAACAACTCGGGGGAATTCCTACGCCGGGGATTCCCTCTCCATGATGTGCCGCCCAGGTACTCTCATCTCTCCAGGTAGAGAAAATAAAGCACTTATGAGGAGTAAAAAAAAAATTTGAAGGGGGGCCTAGCAGGGCCAGCACACAGGGTCCTCCATCAGGGAGGTAAGCCCCCATGGCAGTTCCTCCTGGGCCCCCGCAGCAGCACGCTACCCAGTCAGGGACAGCACACCAGAACAAGGACCCCTTCATGAGGTCACAGCCCTAGCGTTTATACACCTTTTCTGTTTGTCTGCGCCAGCAAAGGGCTTGGGGAATCAGCAGAAACTGGTTCAGGGGGGAATTGGAGCACTCTGTTTACCAGGCTCCTCTTCCCTATTGTTAGGTGGGGGCTCGTCATCAGACACACCACAGGGGGGCGGAGCCAGCATTCACTAGGAGAGGCACCATCCTATTCAGGGACCAGGGACTTCTCCTCCCGCTACTCAAAAACTAGATGTCCCATTCAGCCTAGCGCTGACTCACCCTCCTGGAGCCACACATACCTCGCTGCCCCTGTCACTCAAAGGCCAGACATGCAATTCACATCAGGCAGGCAGACACACAGAAATGTCAACTTCTAAAAGTGGCATTTCTAAAATAGTCATAATAAATCTGCGCACACCATTGCGCAGCATTTATTATTACCATTCCATACATACTAAACCTGGCCGCTCTGCTCCTTCCATACCATGAATTACCACTGACACACACTGATCAGGGAATCCCCAATGCATTCCTATGAGAGGGCAGGCGAATCTCACCAATGTAACACAAAGAGCGCACACACTTTTCACTGGACCACAGTACTAAAGTGGCCAGAAGCCTAAAACCACCAACACCAGAATACAGAAAAAGGCTAGGAGAATGCAAAATGTTTAGGGGTGAACCTGCCAAACGGGCCAAGTCCAATAATACACCTATCTCTTGTTGGTCTATATGGATTGCTGTTGGGATATTTTACATTTCTGACATCTGTCATAGCAATATGCTTTTGCTCTTCTCTGATCTGCAATCCAACCATCACATTCCATCATCTGCTTTCCATCAATATGTGGTATTATGCAACACAATCCTTAATTCCTGTAACTGCTCTATTCCTCACCCCTCATGTTTAGATATGGAGCTTTTACTTATTATTCATAGATTATCTGGCCATAATGCCTCTAAAATATATATAAAAATAATACTTACTACTCCTTATAACTTAACTACTATGTGAATTTTGGAATCGTATCCTTCATACCATTTGTATCCCACTCAATAAAAAGAAAATTTGGCTCAGCAATATTTCTAGTTGGTTACCTTCATCTATCTGCCAATCCAATTCAATTATGTTAAACATCTGCTATTGGTCTGCTGTAAAATTTTATGATGCACATCTTTGTGATAAACTGGACTGTTGGCACTGCAATTCAGGACCTGGTATTCTGAAACATGTTTTTTTGACAGTCGCGTATTTTTCAATTCTGGTCAAATATTTGAGACAGAATTTCTCACATCTTTAAGATTTATACTTCCTGACCTTTGACATTATTATAAATATATATTTTCCCGTGCTGCTCCTTCATCACATGTGGATCTGAAATTACTTCTAATTTCATGTGCAATCAAATCCATTACTATGAATTGGAAATATGCAAACCTTTTAGCTGTACAAGTTTGGTGGGATTGGATTCTATATCTAAATAAAGGAATTGATTTTCTTTTAGCAAAACTAAAAAACTCTCCTTTAATCCAATCTCATATATGGAAAACATTGGAGGACTATATTTCCACTTGCTAAGATATGAACACGCATTTTTAATATTCTTAAAGCAGTATTACATATGTAACCCTATATATGGAACTTGAAGGAGTACTTTTTCAGGATCTTATTCTGGAGCACAGTGATCTCTATGCTGAATGCAACACAACCATCTGCATGTGAAGCCTCCATTGTGCTACACTTGGAAAAAAAGATGGTGCTTTCCTAGCTAATATCTAATGAACAGGCAATATTTGACCAACCCCACCATGGACCACTGAACTATCTCCCTGATCACCAGTTTTCCATCTCAGCAGACCTGAGCTGCGCATCTGCTCTTACTATTGTCATTTATTCAATGGGATTAGTGAACAGACTTCTAAGTGTCACAATTTTCAATTGTTCAGTGTGAAAATGATATTAGGATTAAGTGTTGGCCTAAGCTTAGGTGGGCATTCTTACCAGTTATGGAGATATCTCAAGGCCAGCAAGATATACCCAAAGATGTGAGCTGGATAGGGCTATCATAGTATGCTGCAGGAACCAGTTTCAAACTCTCTGTTGGTGTGGGTGTTCCAGAGTCTAAGAATAAATTTGGAGTTCATGCACAAAACTACTGGTAAGAAAATACGAAGTAGATCATAGTTAGTCAGAACTGTAACATGGCATCTAGTACATCATAGACTTTTTACATTTCCTTGTTTCTAGATATAAATTCAATATTCAAACTAGCTTCAATAGTGGAAAATATTCATATCAATTATAGCTTCAAAGAAAAGACCATTTATAAGCTCTGCCCATTACAACTACATTATGGGCCAGATGTACAAAGAATTTCTACGTTCTCAAACACTCTGATTTGTGGTAAGCAACCACAAAAATGCTTTATTTAATGTACGAATGCCAATTTAGGAATAAGTAAACTTTTACTGATTCCTAAAATGGGATTGTGATCCCATACTGATTTGGTATTTGTGAGGGGTGTATAGTAGGCACCCCTTCTAAATCCTGAGGGGCATATTTATCAATGTTTTGGTCGCCCTAGCACCACGCAAGGGGATGCAAGGGTGATGCAACACTAAAGTAAGATTTATCAAGCAACGTTAAGCAACCTTGCATGGCCCTGCATGGCTTGATAATTCTGGAGTAATGCAATACTTATCACTGCGCTGCGTTACTCTGCTCAAGGGAGGCGTTCCATGGGTAGAGCGTGGGTGTTCCCACGCATCCACCCATGGATTTTGAAGCATGAATTTTGTAGCATTCACAGTTTACCATTGCTGGCAGACCTGGAAATGTGTCAAAATGCTACGCCTCCCCATTGCTCTTGTCTATAGATAGAAAGATGAAAATGCCTCAGAAGATTGATTTTGTGCAGGAAGGTGTCCCTTCCTGCACAAAAACAATCCGGCTTACAATGCAGGCATCCATGGTGCAAGGGTGCCTGCGTTGGTGCTAGGCAGCCAAGAGAGTGACAGAGCATGGAAAGGACAGGAATACCCCATATGATGTTAAATACGATGAATTCGCGCCCTTTCACGCAGCACAGCAGAGCAAGGTAGCTTGCTGCGCTGCGTGAAAATTTGAGTAATGTGCCCCTTAATTGGTATTCATTGAAAAATTGCAGTCTCCTGAGGTGGGGTGGTAATGGCTTCGCAAAAGAAAATGGGTTCCTTTGGAAGCTCTTCCACTTTTAAGATAAACTCTTTGTTGGGGAGCGGGCAGTGGTCTCTAACACATTTTTCAAGAAAGAACACTTTTCCTTTTAACTGCAGCTCTTTTCTCTAAATAAAAATGTGCCAATTTTTTTTTTAAGGTACTTTCTTGAACCACGATCTTACACATGTTGGTCTGCTGACACTCACATGCCACTATCCTTGTGTTGGCCACTAATCAAAATTTTGCGAACCAACCTATTCATACCTAAGTCAGTTTGTTAAATTCTTTACTAGCCACAAAAATATTGGTAGCAAAGCATGGGCAGACTTTTGTGACCTGTAATTAGAAGATCAAGCACTATATTTCCAATCAATATGACTTTCTGTACAGGTATAGTGAAGCATATATGTATAAATCACTATTCTCATATTATTCCACTACTGAGTGGTAGCACAGACAAGGACACCATGGAACACCTGAAAGCACTGATGGTCATAAAGAGGCTTTAATCGGTATGAATTATCGGTCTAATAGTAGTTGTTTGCCACAAAACCCTTCTTTACAGCTCATGTATGATTTCTTTGCACTGAGACTACCAAAATATTGGGATTAAAGAGCAAATGTAAAAATTTGGCATGTTCAAAAATTGTGAAATTTCTGTCATTTGCTTTTGTGTAATTATGCAAAACTTCGAGAAAATCTTGCAAAATTAGGTGAAACGAACATCTGGCATTTTGTGCTATATTTTTGCAAAATATGTGGCCTTGCATCCATTTTGATGCATGGATGACAGTTGTGCTAACAAACTGCAGCTTGTTTTCTGGTAGTTCTCATTTCTCCCATGCTATAATTTTACAGTGAAACCAAAGTAATTATGCAACATGCCATTATGGGGCTATTTTGGAAGTTCTCGTAACAAGCACAACATTCCTGAAATTATGCAAATTAAACTGGTATAATTGAAATTCTGGTCTGTCTTAGTAGAAATCAGCAAAATTCGAGGAAATGCTATTCCCATTACAAACTCTGCCATGACCTACCAAAAATGAAAATGTTTTAACATTTGACTCGGAAACCATACACCACCCATGATTCAGAGAATGGAGTTAAATTCCAAACACTGCACAAACTTATGCTTATGCAGGGATCTGAATTCCTATTTTTTGTAATCATTATGGTCTTTTTCATCTCGGAGATTTCAACATGTCACACCTGCTGAAGTTTATCATGGAGAACTGTGTGATGAAAAAGGCAAAGCATGTTTAAATTGAAAAAAAATCAGAGAGGTCATTTTAAGTATGGGACTGCTGTGTCAGACACATTTTTCATGATTGATGTACTAATGTTTTTTTTTCCCTTCTTCCTTTTATATTCACATACCAACCCACGAACTATTATAACGGATTACCCACGATCTATTTATGTATATAAATACTGTTACAATGACACCTTATCTGTTCCATTCTCTTTATTTCAGTCTTATTTTACCTTTTGTGTATTTTTCTTTGCCTCGGTTGTATTTTGAAAATTCATAAAGATTATTTTGAAATTAAAACAGGCAAAGCATATCCCTTTGTGGAACAGATACCCAATCCACACATAATTACTTATTTTATCCATGGAAAGAATGGGTTTTGAGGTATTTACTGCACCCATTCAATACTTAATCCTCCAGTAATGACTGTCTGACATACTGGGAATGCCTGCTCCTTTCATACAGATACCTGCGTGAAGGAGAATGATATTTATAAGGTGGCATTAAGCCACACAAAGTGGATTACGCTGATTTGTAAATATGGAGCAGAGCATTGCTCCAGCGGAACGTTGGAAAAAGTGACGTTCCGGTGGCACAACATCCATGCAAATATGCCCCTTTGTCTTGTACTCAAAATCTACCAGTCAAGTGTGGTACAAACAAGCCCGATTCTAGCCAGTGGGCCGGGTGGGCCAGGCCCACCCAAACATGAGCCTGGCCCACCCAAACATGAACCAGGGCCCTGACATCAGGGGGGCAACAGAAAATGGCCACAGCAATTAAAACGCTCATCTGTACGTTATTTTACTTATTTTTCTAGGAGTTGCGTGATTGGCCCTGGGCTTTTTATCACAGGCCCCCCCAATCACGCATCTCCTTTTAGAAAGGTGGGTTATGTCCCCGCCCACATGTGCAGGTAAAGGGGCATGGCGAAGGGGAGAAATCCTTTTTGGCACCGGGTAATGTGTGCGCACTGTCCTACTGCATGGATATATCCTTTTCAGAGCTGGGGAAAAGGAGTTTGATGATCCAGATTCACCTTTCCTGACCTCTTCAACTGTTTATGAGATCAGGCTGTGCCTGAATGGAGCAGTTAAGAGAATGTGTGGCTATTGTTCCAGTTTTTTTTTAAATTTGCAAAGGCCCAGCTAGACGTACCTTCAAGGATGTGTGTATATTAGTTAATTTAAAAAAAATCTATGATTGCCCAGCATAACACGTACTTCGTGTATGCTGTGTATATTTTATATCGTTGTATCGTTATCCGGAGGGATGCAAGACACAACTACTAAAATGTCCAGATAACTCTGGTGATTAATGATTCTGCTGGAGAGCAATAATTAGTCTGTTCCTAATTTTTAAATGCAGATAAACTGTATTCATGTGGATAGCTCAGTGGGTTACTTGCAGTGCAGAAGTTACAATCCTAAAATAGGACAGTGACCTATGAACTGACATCAAAGAGCTGCATACAAACCTGAATGGTATAATTAGAACTTATTTTTTTGTGTGTCAATATAGTTAGAATTTACAGTCTTTCATTACTCTAATGTTATTATAAAGAGTTTGTTTTGGCAGATATACATTTTAATCAGTAAAGCCAACCTCGCAACCACTGGGGTATGCTTCAAGTCCTGTGTTTGTGCTTCTCCTGACCAAACTCTCTTAAAACATACTGCCCACCAGTATGAATGACAAGTGATACCTACACCTTGTAATCCTCATTGGCTTATGTGACATTCCCCATAGACTGGTTTACATACTTGTGTGATTTATGAGAGAGACAGATCCACAACCGTGCGTCTGCCAGACCCACTGAGAGGAAAGCTTCGCGTGCAAGAAAAGGGTCAACAGCGTAACCTTCAGGTGGTACTAGGACACAACGGGGAAGATCGTGGAGCGCCCCGCTCACGGCCCAAAGGCTATGGTGGAGCAACATGACCGAAAACACCAGTCCAGTGGAAACCTGGCAAAGAGGTCCTCCCGGACATCTTGTGAGAGAGGAATACCGGCGAGAGGGGCATCCTAGTGAGAGGGATGTATGCACCTACTCCTTTCATCTGCCCAGAAATACTTTGAAGCCTGCCCCGATTCTGCATGATGGAAGTACTGGGATACCCTACACTATGAGTAGCGCTATACAATAAATGAAATCTGTTAGAAATAGGATTTCTGGTTGGCTGAGGCTTGCGCCAAAGCCAAAACAGAAACCACCACTCAAGCCAGGGCAAGTGAGTTACACACCAAGATAACCCCTGCTCACCCCCTTGGAAGCTTGGCACAAGCAGTCAGGCTTATCCCGGAGGCAATGTGTAAAGCGTTTGCGCAACACACACACACACAGCAGCGACACACTAGGCACACCACAAAAAGGAACTCCACACAAGGTTATATATGAAAATAGCCTTTGTATTACCATAAACACATTAGATCATAATCACACAGATACACTGTGCCAACTGGCACTGGGCAATATTTACAGGGGATTATATACACAGGACAGGGCCACATGGGCCACCGTCAGAAATAGCACTTAGTAGAAATAGCACTTCTAGGACATAGAATAATTGTAGTACAAAATAATAATTGTAGAACACAACCAGTAACCACTGGTAAAAGGTAGGTACACACTACGCAATCCTAATCACTTTAGGCATAGATCATGCAGGGAAACATCAACTCACTAGCATAAACCATACTAGGCAAAGCAACCTCCTACTCATAAAAACACATTTAGAGGTATAGGCATAAAACACAGGGTGCGTAAAACTTACTAAATGCATTACATTTCCTAGCACCACAATCACCTCAGCACATAAATCACATTAGGCACAAACAGTGTACCCCAAGCAAGGGCCCAACACATGAAAACTGTCCCCAGGGCCAACTGGCCTCTCCCAGGGCCAACGCCCTATGTCCACACAGTCAGGGCAGGCTGCGCAGGCAGCAAAAGAAGAGTGCGCAACAGGGGCCTAAATGTAGCAGCTGCCCACTACTTGCTGGGCAGCTGTGGAGTCACCATGAGGTGCACAGCCTAAACATTGCAGCTGCCCACTAATTGCTGGGCAGCTGGGAGGTAGGACAAAAATAAGGCAAGGGCTTTCAGTCGCCCTTTAAACAAATGGCGCCAAACGTTGGAGCCTTCGGGGATCTGAAAACAAACATGCCCCCAGCGGTGGAGTCCTCTAGGCTCTAGAAATCATTGGGCTCCAGGGCAGAGCATACTGGCCTTTTCAGTAAATATACCCCAAGAAGGACCCACGCACAAGCTCTGAGCACGCCGGGGGCTCTAAAATAAATATAACCCACTTTGGAGTGGACACGCCCCTTAAAACATCTATGGCCCCTGTCGGAGCCATGGGCGCTCTAAAATGAAATATGCCCCCTAGAGAGCCACGCCAGGCTCTAGGAATAACCAAATGTGCTCCGTTTTGCAGCGACCCGCAACTGCGGTGCTGCTGTGAGCCCAAAGGAAGAATGGGCACGACTGGACTGGGGAGTCTCGCTCGGGGGACTCTAAGAAACAAATGTCCCCAACATTGGAGTCCCGCTCTGGGACTCGGAAACACAACACTGGCCCACTGTTGGAGCGGCCCACCAGCCCCCCAGCCCTGCCTCACTCACCGGGCTTATCTGGGTCGTTTCCTCTTCGAGTGCAGCGGGCTCCTCTCACCGCGGCAGTCCTCGGCCCTTTGCCCATTCCCACAATTGGGGCCGGGCACGTCACCAGGGCAGCACGGGGGGGCACCGTCCTCGTCACTGGAGCCCCGCGTAGGACCCTGCTCCAGTCTTTCTCTCTGGGAGACCAGCGAGGAGGTTGCACGGAGAATGCGGCAGGTCCCGCCCACATCACGCCACAGCTTGCCTGGCTTCCGGTGTTTCCGGGAACACAGGCACGGCTCCGCCTGTACTCCAACAGGCGCACCTCTTCTGGGTCACCCCCAAGCCCCGCCTGCAACCCAGGCTGCGAGGTACAACCTCCGGGTCGTCGCGGGCAGAGCGGCGGCCCTCTGTACCTCCTACGGCAGCAGAAATACGGGGTAGACTCCCGAAAAATAACAAGGTCCCTGGCGGAGTGGGCACCCGCTAGGATTTTAAAGGCGCTGCAAAGTCCATGGCGGGGTGGGCAACCGCTAGGTTTAAAAATCAGCAGATACATGGGGTAGGCACCCGCTAGGCACACCATGCATGGTGGGCTCCTGCTCGAGTAGGCACTGATGCAGGGAGATCCCCACGCCGGGAGGGGACTCCCCCTTAGCTAAGGATCGCAGTTCCGTGCTGCAAGTCAACAGCAGCAGCGCTGCTCCTCGTGGCCTGAACAATAGCATGCTCCCCAGGAAACAAAGACATATCGCTTCCCAGGCGCTTGAAGCCCTCAAAACCCAGGGCAAAGTTCAGGCAGTGAAGAGGGGGGCAAAGGCTGGGCCCAGGGGCCAGCGCACAGGATCCTCCAGCAGGCAGGCAGTCCCCAGTGGCGGTCCTCCTGGTCCCCAGCAGCAGCAGCAGGTCCCCCTCAAGTTAAGATCAGAGTGAACATTTTACATGGGGTCAAAGCCCGTTCCTATACACCAAATCCCTTTGTCTAAGGTTGTAGGGCCAGGGGGAGAACCAGTAACAACTGGTTCTTGAGCACTTTGTTGTGCTCATCCCCTCTCCCCATTCACAGGACAGGCTAGGGACATCAGACGCACCACAGGGGGTCGAGCCAGCATTATGTAGTGAAGGCCCAGCCCTATTCAGGTCCCAGGTGCACTCCTCTCTCCCATCAACATGCAGATCTCTCCATTCACCACCAGGGCAGACCCATCCAGACTCCTGGAGCCAGGCACACCAGCCAGCTCCAGCCAATCACAAGCCAGACAGTCAATTCCCATTTACTACACAGCCATGCCAACTTCTAGAAGTGGCACTTCCACACCAGACACATTAAATCTGTGCACTCCATTGTGCAGAATTCTCGTCCCTGCACTGCCCACACATCAGGAACTACCATGGACACACACATTCACCATGCTTTCCTATAGGAGGGCAGGACAATCTCACCACACACACTCAAACTGCGCATGCACTTTACACTGGGACACAGGGTTAAAGTGCGCAGAATCCTAAAACAACTAACACCAGGTCACCTTTAAAAGCAAAAAATCTAGGGGTGAACCTGCTAAAAGGGCCAAGTCCAACAAAATCGAATCTGAGAGAGGGGCTACAGAGAGATGAAGGACACTGTTGGAGAGTGAGAATTAGGGAATCCGAGGAGTATGTCATGGGGAGGCTTCGGGAAGATGAAGTGAACTGTTGGAGCGCGGTAGTGAGGGAGTCTGAGGAGGAGGTGATTAGGGGGAGAGGATATTGAGTGATGAGGGGCACTGGTGGAGGGTGGCAATTAGGGAATCCGAGGAGGAGGTAGAAAAGGGGAGAGGCTATGGAGCGATGAGGGGCACTGGTGCAGGGTGGCAATTAGGGAATCCAAGGAGGAGGTCATGGGGGGAGAGGCTATGAAGCGATGAGGGGCACTGGTGGAGGGTGGCAGTGAGGGAATCCAAGGAATATGTAATGGGGGGCTACGGAGAGATGAAGTGAACTGTTGGAGGATGGTAGCGAGGGAGTCTGAGGAGGAGGTGATGAGGGGGAGAGGCTATGGAGCTGATGGAGCAGATTTCATCTGCAGTCAGGCCTTATTTATTTTTGTGCTTCAGACAAACTGCATTTAAATTGCCACGCACATTTTGGTGCAAGTTAACCACATCGCTGCTTGAGAGTTTCCCCTGCTGTGCTGGACAGCAATGAAAACGGGTGTGATCATGGCGCGCTCAACTCGTCATGAGCACAGGAGCACTGTGCTGCATGACGAGCTGAGCTCGTCATGAGCATGGAAGGGGTTAAAAACATGACACATGAAAAATATGAAAGTGAGGCCTAAGTCAGTCTGAAATGCTTGTGCTGAAATAACATGTGTTTTTGCAGTGAAGAGAAAGTGGCCTTTTTAGCTTTGACGATTAATAGAATGTGTTTCTCTCTTCCCAGCTCATCTTTGTAATCTAAATTCGCTGTCCCTGTCTTAAAAAAACTTTGGCTTGTTGCATATGTAGATAAATATTTCAGTTAATGCACTGTATTAACTGTGTGTGCTTTTAAAATTTACAATAAAACATAATAATGCTATGTTGCACATTGCACATATATTTTGCATGTTGTCATATAAAATCACAAAAGCTGCTTTAAACTAATAGCTTGGCTAAGTAAACATTTGTAAGGGGTATTAGTATGAGGGAGGGAAACATAATGGCTGATTTACATGACATTAATATTCTCTTTTGTGTCTGTTTTATTTTTTGGGGCCTAAGAAAACATGGCTGCTTGTAAATCCAGCAAGGCTATGACTTGCATTTAAAGAGAAGAGTGCCTGCGCAGACACCATCTTGACTCAAACTGCAGAAGGAGTCAAGGTCACTGTGAACTGGACATTCTTTTGATTGTGCCAATGCACCAGTTAGTTATAGATATCCTTCCTGACTGTGCTGTGGAAGGAAGGAAGAGAATTAGAATGAAACATTTTCTTTAGCAAATGTTGCAAATATATATAAAATGTATTTATTCATGTATGCTTCTTTTGTTAAAACTGGTATAGTCAGGATTTTAGAATGATTCACAGATTCTGAGACCTCTTGCCATCATGACTGACCAATCACGTACCAGTTTTCCTGAAGACGCAACATTTTTGTGTAGTCTGCCACGAAATAGGCGATAAATATTGACCTCTCTGGAGGCGTGGTTTGGCTACTAGGCTCATTAGGCTTCAGGGGGGCATGTGAGTTCTTGAGAGAAGGAACAGATTAGACCAGACATTCTATGGGTTAGGTACGAGATCCTCACGGGTGCAGCCTTAGGCGTCCGAGCAGAGTCAGGTGGGGGGTTCCCTGGTGATTTTTTTCCAAAGTCCTGGCACGTCATATTTTGGCAATGCAGGCCACATTCCTTTGAGGTCTGTTGAAGGAGGGGCTGCTTGCTCTTTAGACACAGACAGATGCAGAAGAGCAGCAACAGATAGAAAGGCTTTTTAGATTTTGATGCTAAACTTTAAGTTTATGCTTTGACTAATTAATTAGGTCTGAAAAGATGTATTTGACTTATGCATTTATTTCTATTAATGGGAGATTTTTGCAAACTATTTTAATTATTGATTAGCCTTGCAAGACTATTTTTCTTAAAAAACTCTTTAAGAGTTTTGACTGATATTTTGCGCCACACGCTGTTGTCGTGATCGTGATTGACTGTGTGTTGTAATCGTACTTTTCTCCCCACTGTACTGTACTGGTCCCCTTATTTGTAGTGGATTTTTGCCTGTTTCCCCTTTGTTTGCTCATTACCGTTCCCTCTCTGTCCCTGTGCCCCGCTCCCCGCTTCCCGCCGCCTGCGTGCGGCCACGCCCCCTTTTTCCTTCTGTGCCCTCTCCGCTCCCGCCTCCCAGCTGCTCCTCCCTCCCTCACACTTGGCCATAAATGGTGACCGTGCGACGCAGGTGAGTGTGACCTGCCCTCAGGACACCCCCGCGCCGCACGGCCACCAGCTGTAGCGTGTGCGGTCCTCCACCGCTGCTGTCTCAGCCTCGCTGAGCCTGCCCCGTCGACCCCGCCCCCCACCGCTGTTGTCGTGATCGTGATTGACTGTGTGTTGTAATCGTACTTTTCTCCCCACTGTACGGTACTGGTCCCCTTATTTGTAGTGGATTTTTGCCTGTTTCCCCTTTGTTTGCTCATTACCGTTCCCTCTCTGTCCCTGTGCCCTGCTCCCCGCTTCCCGCCGCCTGCATGCGGCCACACCCCCTTTTTCCTTCTGTGCCCTCCCCGCTCCCGCCTCCCAGCTGCTCCTCCCTCCCTCACACTTCGCCATAAATGGCGAACGTGCGTACGCGCAGCGTTGACGCGCAGTGGGCGCGCCGATTGTGCGCTGAAGGCGCGCCAAAGGTAAGCCCGTCTGCGCCCGTCCGTGCCTGGACCGCGCCCAGTGCCAGGACCCCTGGCCCCCGCAGACACCAGCCCACCCGCCGGACCTACGACGCCACCGAGCTCAACGCACTCAACGCCGGCCGGATCCCGGGGTGCTACCGAGCCACCCCGAGACGCACCCACGGACCTTTCTGCTGCCACTGCTGCAAGTTCACCTGCATCCGGACCTGCACTACACCAGCACCGACCAAGACGAGCACCAGCAGCAGCCACCTTAAGTGCATCCTGCTCAACACCCGCTCCGTCCACAGACACGCCCTCGAGCTTTGGAACCTGCTCGATACCACAGCCCCTGACGTCGCTTTCCTCACGGAAACCTGGATGAAGGCCTCCTCAGCGCCCGACATCGCCATCGCCATCCCGGACGGCTACAAGATCATCCGGAGGGACCGCGTCAACCAGACAGGAGGAGGCATCTCCATCATCCACAGGAACACCATCCGCATCACGACCAACACCGACGACACCCTCGCACCCGCCGAACACCTGCACTTCCAGATCCACATCAACCCCAAGACCACCCTCAGAGGCACCCTCATCTACAGACCCCCGGGACCACGCACACAATTCAGCGAAGACATCGCCGACTGCACCAGCCCGCACGCCCTCCCCTCCGCTGACTACATCCTCCTCGGGGACCTCAACTTCCACCTGGAGAACAACAACGACCGCAACACCACCACCCTGACGGACAACCTCGCAAACCTCGGACTCAAGCAGCTGGTGACCACCCCCACCCACTACGCCGGACTCACACTCGACCCCGTGTTCTCATCCAGCAAGGACATCACCTTCAGCCACGCCACCGGACTCTACTGGACGGACCACAGCTTCGTCCACTTCAGCTTCAGAAGGACCACGATCCACCACCAACAGCAACAGGTTGCACGCAGAAGCTGGAACAAGATCACAGCCGACCAGCTCGCGACTTCCCTGAGCAAGAACCCTCCCACCGGCGCAACGAACCCCAGCCTGGCGGCCACCAACCTCACAAAGTGGATCAGCAACTGCGCAGACGACCTCGCCCCTCTGAGAACCCCGCCTAGCAGACCCGGCAGCAAGAAAGCCCTATGGTTCACCGACGAACTCAAGAACTCCAAGAGGAACTGCCGAGCCCTCGAGAAAGCCTGGCGCAGAGACCCAACATCGGACAACATGACTGCCCTCAAGCTCGCCACCCGAAAACACCACCAACTGATTCACGCCACCAAGAAAACTGCATTCAAGGAACAACTGGACAACAATGCACACAACAGGCAGGAACTCTTCAACATTGTTAAAGAGCTCTCCAACCCCAACGCCGGAAACAACAACATCACCCCTTCACAAGACCTCTGCAACTCCCTCGCCTCCTACTTCTACAACAAGATCGCGGACATACACAACAGCTTCAACACTCAACCGACGCACGCCACGACCGAACCACCGCCCCCCACCACCACCCTCTGCAACTGGACCCCGATCAGCACCGAAGACACCGTCCGCACGATGAACTCCATCCACTCCGGATCTCCGACTGACCCCTGCCCTCACCACGTCTTCAACAAGGCCGATGTTGTCATCGCACCACACCTGAGGGACATCATCAACACCTCCTTCGACACCGCTACCTTCCCGGAGAGCTGGAAGCACGCCAAACTCAGCCCTCTACTAAAGAAGCCATCAGCCGACCCCACCGACCTCAAGAACTACCGCCCCATCTCGCTGCTCCCGTTTCCTGCAAAAGTCATCGAGAAGACCGTCAACAAGCAGCTGGCCGCCTTCCTCGAGACGAACGGATCCCTCGACCTCTCGCAGTCTGGCTTCCGGGCCAACCACAGCACCGAGACCGCCCTGATCGCAGCCACCGATGACATCCGAGCCCTGCTCGACAACGGAGAAACAGCGGCTCTCATCCTCTTAGACCTCTCCGCGCCTTTCGACACTGTCTGCCACTGTACCCTAGTACAGCGCCTCAGCAACGTCGGAATCCAGGAGAAGGCACTGGAGTGGATATTCTCCTTCCTCGCCGGAAGGACACAGAGAGTCCGCCTCCCCCCATTCAGATCAGAAGCCACCGAAGTCATCTCGGCGTTCCTCAAGGCTCCTCGCTCAGCCCAACCCTCTTCGACGTCTACATGAGCCCCCTCGCAGCCATCGCACGTCAACCCAACCTCAACATCATCTCCTACGCCGACGACACCCAGCTCATCCTCTCCCTCACCAACGACCCCGCCACCGCCAGAGCCAACCTACACGAAGGGATGACAGACGTAGCCAAGTGGATGATGAACAGCCGCCTGAAACTGAACTCGGACAAGACGGAAGTCCTCATCCTGGAATCTTCACCCTCCACCTGGGACGACTCCTGGTGGCCCCCCCGCCCTGGGCACCGCACCCAAACCAACAGACCACACATGCAACCTGGGCTTCATCCTGGACTCCTCCCTCTCCATGACCAGACAAATCAACGCTGTCTCCTCGTCGTGCTTCAACATCCTGCTCATGCTACGTAAGATCTTCCGGTGGATCCCCACCGAGACCAGGAAGACGGTCACCCAGGCCCTCGTCACCAGCCGTCTGGACTACGGCAACTCCCTCTACGCCGGTACCACCACCAAACTCCAGAAGAGACTCCAGCTGATCCAGAACGCCTCAGCACGACTCATCCTGGACATCCCCCGTCGCAGCCACATCTCCGGACACCTGAGAGACCTGCACTGGCTCCCGGTCAACAAGAGAATCACCTTCCGTCTCCTCACCCACGCACACAAAGCCCTACACAACCAAGGCCCGGGATACCTCAACAGCCACCTCAACTTCTACGCTCCCACACGCCAGCTTCGTTCGACCGGCCACGCCCTCGCCGCCGTCCCCCGCTTCCGAAGAGCCACCAGAGGGGGAAGGTCCTTCTCCTACCTGGCCGCCAAGACTTGGAACTTCCTCCCGACCAACCTCCGCCTGACCCAGGACCACCTCGCCTTCAGGAAGCAGCTCAAGACCTGGCTGTTCGAGCAGTAGCGGACCCCCCCCTCCCCTAGCGCCTTGAGACCCGCCGGGTGAGTAGTGCGCTATATAAATGCTTTGATTGATTGATTGATTTCTTTCTTTCCTACGTGTAATGCTTATATGCAGACTGTAATGTGTTCTGTATTAATGCTACTTTTCCTGTTTTCCAAATTCTGTAGCCTTATTGATATTTTACTAATGAATAAAGGGTCAGAGAAAAATTAACTTTGGACTAGAAAATAAAACCCTTTAAAATGCTCAACAACTCTCTTTATTGGCTTCAATAATGATTGCATGTTTGACTGTTCAGGTTTATTTAAATCTCCTGAAGGTAATACATGGTGTCAAGGGCCCAACACCTTTTCTGCGGTAAAGTAGAGGTAGCATGAGGGTTTTGGATTGAGAAATTACCAGATGAAATTACTGCTCGATCAGAGCGATGAGGGGCACTGGTGGAGGGTGGCAATTAGTGAATCCAAGGAGGAGGTCATGGGGGAGGGTGGGAGATATGGAGAGATTAGGGGCACTGGTGGAGGGTTGTAGTGAGGGAGTCTGAGGAGGAGGTCATGAGGGGGAGGGGCTATGGAGAGATTGTGAGGGGCACTGTTGGAGGGTTGCAGTGAGGGCATGCGAGGAGGAAGTCATGAGGGGGAGGGGCTTTGGGGCGATGAGGGTCACTGTTGGAGGGTGGCAGTGAGGGAATCCGCAGAGGAGGTCAATAGGGGGAGAGGCTATGGGGTGACATGGGGCACTGGTGGAGGGTGGCAATGAGGCAATCCAAGGAGGAGGTCATAAGGAGGAGGGCGTTTGGAGAGAGGAGGGTGCAGTTGGAGGGTGGTATTGAAGGGATTCGAGGGCGAAGTCATGAGTTTTTCTATGACCTTGCTTGGCATGTTTGTATTGCTCACGAAATTCTCAGCTATGTTGCAGTGAAAATGTCTACTGCTAACAAGTGTGATCAGTAGGCCAAGAGAATTAATTTCTGTAAGATCAACTTGTCCTTGAATCTTTTTGTGGTAGGTAAATCAAGTGGCAATGAAAAAGAACAATATTGACTGATCCCCCTTTTTTAGAGCACTTAGAAAAACCCCAAGGTTGGTATCAAGCACTAGGTGAAAGAAATGCTTCCAGTTGCCAGCTACTCTTCCCAAATGAAAGGACATCTACCTCTACTAATGTTAGTTAATTTTGACCTCAAAAGACCCTTTTTTACTGGAAGGATCCTCCTGAAGTTCATTAGAATTTCCACAAACCCCTGTGTTCAGATATAAAAGTGTCAGACCTGCAAGCAGGTCTCGCCATTACTTGCTACATGTGGCCTGTCCTCAAAGAGGACTAGGTGTGTGGAGATAACAGTAAATAGGATCTTTTTTTACAACAATGTTCGATCAGATCGCAGGTGCCCTGATCTGGGATGCTGTGCTTCCAGCACATGGAGAAAGGCTACACATCTCGATACAGGTTCTCTGCCAAGTTTGCTAGGATTTTATATGGAATGAGGAACTACCCCTCTTGTTGCATGTACTATGTTTACTGTACTTTATTTATTGTACTTTTATGATCTTACGCTCGAAATAAAGTTTCAAGAGAGAGGTTTGATAGGATCTTCATAGTTTCATGTTAAGTAACAGCCTGAGAGACTGCATTTTTACTGGTGTCCTTCTGGATGCAGTCCCTGTTTGATGGCTCCTTTATAATATCCTTAATTATTGTAGCAGGGCAGTTCATGGGAGCGTCCATCTGTGTAATCTGTTTTTATCTAGTGGACATATTGAGATGTGTACCAGGAAGTAGTTCCTTCTGCCAAAAGCGATAGGGGTCCTGTTTCAGAACTACCAACAGCAGTCCTGGGAGAGCCTACGGGACCGCTCTTGCTGACACAATGTCATCTGCCTCAAACCTATTGATTTGCAGTAGCATGTCTCAGTCTGGAACCTAATTTATTCTCCTCATCAGATATTGATTTCAAAGGGAATCTGGGATTCTGCTCAGAATTAATAGTTGAATGACACTGTCATACACAAATACAGACTTGTACTTATATGGTTATATGTGCAAACATGGAAACCAAGTGCCAACAGACACATATCTCACTCAATCCTAAAGTGATACATTTACACACAGGCACACTGTCCTATAAGCAAAAAGAAGCTGGCATCCAATTAAATCCATTGTAAATGCTAATAATCAGTTAGTTATCATTTTCCACTAGACATACAGATCATATTTATTCTTATCTAATTGTAAGTGCACTGACTTATTCATACAGTCTCCCAACTGTTGATTCATTCTCTTATTCGTAGACTCACCTATCTACAAAAATCACATATAAAACCCAATCATTGAAGAAACACTAGGTTGTAGGCCAGACCTATTAGCTTTACCAGTACTTGAAATGTATTGTCATTGGTAAATGCTTGTTCCCACTTTCCAAATATATCTGCATCTTGTCCAACAATGGGATCACTTGGCTCATGGCATTGTCCTCCTTACTATCTCCCTGTGTCAAAATTTTGAAAGCGGTACAAAAGGGGGTGGTGATGAACAGAGCATCTGAACCAATCAAACACTCACACCCAGTCAACAGATCTGGGTTGAATCCATTACCGTTCTTTAGCCCACTCTGCCACCCCAGTTCAGACATGGCCATATGCAAATCAGTCTGACCCTGTGCCTCATGGGAACAGTCCAGCCCGAACTGCCAAGCCATGCCTTCCCTGGACCGGAAACAAGCTTCAGAGGACCGGTTTCTGGCATTTCAGCCAAATTTTGAAAAGCACTAGCATTTGGATCAGGCACGCTACTAACTCTACTGACCTCCATAATCATGGCTTTGGCAATTTCATCCCCTCTCCTTTGTAGTACGTATCATTGATATACCTCTGCTGCTCAAAAAGGCATTTGAACATGTAGAAGGTTAGGTTCCAATGGACTGACATCTCCACTTCATCTTCTTTAAGGGTGTTATGCAAAGGCTAGCCACTGGCATCACCATTGAGGACACTTGTGAAGCATTCAGTGGCATGAAACAGCTGCAGTGATCTCCTTTGGGAAATCACATTCAGCTGCCAACATTGAAGAAGAATTTAATGCCAAAGTCAACAAATGATTTCAACAAAGAGGTCACAGCATTTTCTTTTTTTAAATTGACAATGGCAGTAATATTATGAAATCCATGAGGATGCTTCAGAGTCCTATGTTTAGAGCATTGACTCACCTAATTGTGCAGGACTTCCTAAAAAAAGAATTAATGGTCACTTTTTGCATGTTTGCACTCATTTCAGAGACTAACAAAAGGGAGGGCAAGGGATCGTGTTCATCTAGAGTACTCCTGTTCCCCTGATTAAGGACTAAATAAACAAAGAGAGGAGTACCACCATAGAGATTCAAGAAACATTCCTAATGGGGTGTGTAAATGACAAAAGGAAAAATGTATCCTTTTGTTAAAAACCCCTCACTCACCACCCTAGTGGTGACATGCTTCATCATCGGGGTCCACCCTGGTGGCCTAGCGTCACCAGGGTGTGCTACAACACCTGAATTACAGTGGAGCTGGTTGTGGGTGTAAGTGCAAAAAAAGGTGTGTTAAAAATTGTCCTGGTTTGACTTAGTGGGAATGTAAATTTTATTTACAAGCAACTGGACAATGTTAAAAAAGTGTGGTGAGATACTATGAGGGTAGTTACGGTCAACAGTATCTCTGTATTTGATCTGGTCTACATGTTTCAACCTTAGATGGGATATACCAGGTTTTCGTCATGACCAAAAAACAAGGAAGTGGGCGGTATGTACCCCCTACAAGGTGCACCCAATCCTAAATCCTCGTTACCAAGTTAGCAAAAATCGCTACTGGTGAAGGCTCTAACCTCAGTGGGCGAGCATGTGAAGTAAAAGACCTATTTGGGAGAAAAAGAGAGAATCGAACATCCGTCAGACGTGATCAATATTGACCAAGGTAAGGGATGCTTACGCCCTGAGCGATGTTAGGATCATCAGATGCAGGCCTGGAGAAGATGGGGGAGTGCTCTTTCTTTTCCTTGCATGAGAGCATGAAGTCATTGTGTCCAATGGAAGAGCAGTCACATCTTGCTCACCAGCAAGCCCAACTTCCTGCTCTGTTCCTACCTCCGGAAGAGCAGGTGTAGCTCACTGTGGTTGCGTTTAAATATCCTATGAAGGAATTTTAGTTTACTCCTGTGACAACTTGATTTCAGGCTCACTACACCTAGCCATGACTGCAGGCACAACAGTCCTGAGAGACATTGGTGTCAACGTTGTTGGTGCTAAAACCTTTATTGATCCAGGGGTGAGCCTCCTCTTAACCTCTTTCTTCCCAGAGCAGGGTGCAGCAGGAATGCTATATTGCAAGAAAAAGGATCAAGGCCTGATGCCAGAGGTGGCAATAGGCATCTTCTTCTCTTCACTGGCCAATTTCTTACAAGGAAACTCCTTGTATGTGGCCATCTACTTTGCTTCTTGTATGAGTAAGCAACACATGTCACACCTATGTTCTCCGAGATGCTTTCTTTTTCCTGTTTAATTGCAGAGTCAGCCTGGACACATCAAACCCTTGAGTTCGCATCACTGCTATTGGTACATTCAAACACAGTGATGATGCTATGAACACAAGGGGAAGTGGGTCTGGACCAAATAACAAACTAAAGAAAAAGACCAACAAGACAAGTTATGTTTTCATTTAGTTCTCAGTTCGAAGTTTACTTTTCTTTTAGGCAAATCCTTCTTTTCTCTTTAAATATAGTCACTATACATACCTGTAGGATTTCTATAGAATGGTCACATCACTTAATCTAGTTTTTAAATGTTTTCATTGAATTGTTTGAATCTTGCAAAGCCTGAAACAGATTGTGTTATTAGTAGATTGCATTCTGTCAAGAATGGTCCACCAAGTTCAACCCTCTCCCAGATTGATACTTACCTTGTTTTTTTTAATTGAAGACTCCAACACTTATTTGATACTAATGGCACTTCCTTTGTGTGCCCACATCTGTGTAAGTTAGAATTGCCTCAATGACAGTATAGGACCACATCATTATTTAGTTACATGTTACATCACACACTGTGATTGCCTTCATGCGTTCATTTCTATTCAAGAGTTGTTAAGTTATGGTTATACAGATTGGTTTCACATCATACAAATCAAATAATGTCTCATTTATGACATAAACAAGCTGTACAGTGTTCTAGTGTGATCATCAACATACACAGTCACCATTATCTGTTCTCATCATGTTGATTTACGAACTGTGCCCAGCAAATCAAAGAGATGAAAATCTTCTTGGACTTGCTCTTTCTTTCCAAAAATGAATTCCAATTTAAGAGGTGTATCTTTTGTACCCACAAACAGAGTTCTTTGAACTAATGCGCACAAGAAAACGTTGAAATCATAGTCCCAAGGAACCTGAATAGGCAATCCTTAATGTCTGTTAATAATTATAAGACCCCTAATGGGTCTAGTACTCAGCCGAGTGTTCCAGATGAAGGGACTTCTTCTAGCTTCAAAATGCTCCTAAAAGTAAAATACCAACACAGTAAAATCTAGACAAAATTCACAAACCAACATAAGGAAATGAACAATACATATAAAACCCCAGGCCTCCACCATCTCCAAAATGTACTTTATCCCTTGGTCCCAATGGGTCCCTTCTTCAAACTCCAGGCCATCCAACAACAAAAAAAAATGAAGAAATAAAAAAGAGATGCAAACTAGGGGTGCCTGCGCTCCTCCAAACAGCAAATATTTTCAAAGTACTGCCTTAACCTTACTTGATTTTTTCTAAAATTAAAGATTACAAAGGTGGATGCACAAGAGATTGCGGACAAAAAGAGAGAGATGTTTTCCTCCAAAATCCAAATCCAAAATGACCAAGGACTGCACAAACCAGACAGAGGAAGTTGATACCATTAATACAGCAGCTTCCCAGTTTTTATTGCTCTTCGCCCTGTATAAACAAAAAAGCCTTTTATGCTAAAAAAAAGTTTTTATCTGAATGGTAAGCTTATGCAAAGCAAATGAGCTCAATATGTAATTAAGAATTGATTTTCATGGTCATGTTTAAGTGAATTGCAACTTGCATTGCATTTGGGTTGATAGCGTTGTTCCCATGCTATCAAGTTGGAATTTTTTACCCAAAGCACTTCTTTTTATGCAGCATGCCATAATGGTGTAACCTTGGATAACATGCATACATTTTGTTATGTAAAATGGCCAAGATTATATCAAGTTGCGTTGTCATAAAGCAAATTATCAGAAAGGGATTACTGTAGTGAAAAAGGAAAGAAATTCCTTTTTAAAAAGAAACCTCACTCACCAACCTAGTAAGTGACATGCGTCATCATAGGCCTCCCACCTGAGGGGTCGAATGTCCCTCGGGTGTGCTACAACGCCTTATTACAGTGGAGCCTGTTTTTTGTGCAATGTGAATAGTGGAAAGTGATTTTAAAATTATCTCATTGAACCCAAGGGATTTAATAGTGGGTTCATAGGACACAATATAAAAACAAAGGTGTATGTATTTATATGATTAAATTGACCTTCAAATCATGTAAAATCTTAAGGCTTTCTTCAGGACCGTTGTAAGTGATTAGCTGTGCACACGCTAAGACGCACTCTCCTTGTTATACGAGCCTACCCCTCAACTCACGGTTTTAACTCGTACTTATTGAGAATCTGGAAGAAAAAACATACTGAATGAGATATGTTACATTGCACAGAATTATCACGTATCTTTTAACAGTAATCTCACACAACAGTGTAGTCGCCTGATAAGGATCCATTGTCTGGATCACCACCAACTTACTTAAATCACCCTTTTTGCTACATCCCTGTGTCAGGCATACGGCCTATGCATGCTTCCACCCACACACGTGTAACGCAAATAGTGTTTTAGTGAGCATTCTCTGGTATTCAGTTTCTTCACATTCCACCACACATGCTCAATTAAATGTGGTATGTTTTTTGTAGTGATTTGCAACTCGTAAAAGTGTATTTCACTTTTAGTATTCAGTCGGTACCCACTTATTTGGGCCCCATTGATTTTCAACTAGGAGACGGTGGTCAGATTTAAAATGCATTGTGAAAGTTCTGTGGTAAAGTGGAGACATGGCAGTGAAAACAAAGGTAGTAAAAAACGAAGTCCATAGGGGGCTTACTCATTTCGCTATTATGCAGAACCTCTTGGATCATCTCAGGGGGGCGTTGCCTATAGTCAAACCCTACAGGAGAGATCAGGTATGAGGTAAAGTTCCTCATGCTTGGAATTTGATAGAGTAATTGCCCATGGGGAGGTACTGGATGTAAATGATGACTTAAAAAAGCTGTTGTATAGAAAACAAGAATCTCATGGATGCGGGGCGTGGCTAGCCAACAACCAAGATGGCCACACTGTAGTGAAGCTCTGATCGCCACCTAAATAAACTTCCCCCACATCCGTTATAAATATCCATTTTGCCCTTCATATCTAAGGGCATGAGGCTCCTGAAGTCTGGGAATCATCCGATCCTAGAACAGAAGAAATTCGACTTCCCAGTGCGGAGATATCGGCTATGGAGCTGCAGACTGTGAAGAGGTGGAGGACTCGTCCGAAACGTCGCACAGCTTTCTACTACATGAGAATGGTGCCCAGACGCGGTTAAACTGGCTCTGGAAGATTATCCTACAGTGAAACCGCACCCCCTGCCAACGGCTGCACCATCCCTGCTCCAGGTTGAGGTCCATGCGAGCCTATGCGGGATGTCGGTGGGGGCTCCCGGATGTATATGATTTGGCTTACGTGCCTTGTGGGCTCCGATGTGTGCCGCCAGCCTGGGGACTCCTCCCGCGACCTTGGCCCAGTTACAGTGACGGAGGTGTGAAGGCAAAAGCTGCGCCTGATTTCCTTTTCCCCCATGGTGCTTCGAACTGGTGTGTACCCCATGCCGGGGGGCGTGGGGGGAGGTGAAGCGACTTCTGATTGCAGACCCACTTTACCATTCTTCACTGCGCTTCCCGCCAAGCACAGTGGTCAGCCTGAGTGTGGTCTTTTGACTTTACACATCGCGGGGTTGGCATTTTCTTGTCCTCCTGAGCCCCGCTTAAACCAGGGGACTGTGAACCAATTTTCGGCTTGGGAGCTCGTCTGGGGATTAAGGAGCCTTGGGGCAGCTGTGAACTCAGCCTGACATTGGGTGCCGGCAATTTGGGACGCGAAAAACAGTAGGTGGTTACTGGGGCTCTGGATTGTAGTAAACATGACACCATCATATGATACAGACCCCTGGGTCCCTGGTTATATTGGCACGTTTTTGGCATCTGAAGAGGAGACACGCCACTGTTAAAGTCGGCTGTGCAGTTGGTCATCTTTGACTTCTGGGTCCCTTTCCTCCCGTGCCCGGGTTCCCCACCCAGCCTTCATGCAGGATTCAATGGCCACTGCAAAGGGCTCCAGACAAACCCATTTGTTAAAGTTGGCAAAGTTCGCTCACTCTAAATCTGATGTTGCAGATGGGAAACAGGATGAACTTGGGGCAAAGCAGCAAACTGCCGAGGGGGCTCCAATACTGGTAGATGTCAAGGAGACTATCTAAGGAGTCCGTTTGTCATTGGAACATAAGATTGACACAGTATCTATAGATGTAAATCTCATACGCACCTACCTGAGAAATATGGGAGAAAGGGTCAAGGCGACTGAGGATTCCGCAACTCTTCAACACTCCGCAAACAATGCTGGAAACGACGGTCAAGTGACTGTAGGCCCAAACGTCGGATCTTGAAGCAGAGTTGAATGACTATGAATGGCTCCCGCACATAAATAACGTGCGCATCCTGGGAATCCCCGAACAGGCTGAGGGGCAAGCCGCGGACCTTTATGTGGCGGACTTAGTTCAAAATCCAGCAATAAACCTATTGGGGTACAGTATATTGTGCATGTATATTGTTATGTGCACCACTAAGTGTTGAATATATGTGAATACACTTTTGAGGAATATATATATAATTTTTGTCATTTTGAGTGTAGAAGGGATCTCCTCAAGGTCCTGATGAGAAGCCAGGGGAGGGCTTCAAAACATGTGGACACAGGAGAGACTACACATTGAAGCATAGTATCTCCATTTCATTCCCCATTTTTTAACAATACCAGCTCAAAGGAACATTAAAGTTTTTTTTCCCACCAAGCCAGGTATTTTCACTATTTTCACTCACTTTTGACTCTTCCACTCACACTCCTACTCCACGCATAGTATTGTTTTCAAAATTAGTGCTCCCGCATAGTCGTAGGTCGCAGTACTCCCCGTCCTGCAGCAGGGTGGGAAGACCCCAATGATGAAGCATGCCACCAAGGGCCCTTTTGGTGGGTGAGGGGTAATTAAACAAAGCTGTGTCCTTCCCACCATTGTAGGAGAAACATGTAGTCTGGAGGAACACTTCTGTACTTTTCCATAAGGGTGGATCCCTTTGTTTTCTTTGTCTATTGATGTCGCCTTCAATGCTACTTGGGTCGTTAATAATGTGCGTAACACTTTTTGTAGTTTCTTATTGTGTTTTTGGTGCTGTCCGATCGCTGATGTTTCTTTTAAAGTCACTTGGGCCGCTAATAGTTTTTTCCATGGTTGAAATTGTAACATATCCACCTTTGTGTCTTGCAGTAAAGGGTCATATTGATATTCATTGTTGCTCCATTGTCCCTATGAGACCCCTAGTCATATACACGGATGAGGGTCGACCATCATACAACTCCATCACTCTGTCGCCTCAAATTACTCTCTTGGAATGTGAATGGACTGGGAGACCGAATTAAGAGGGGAATAGTCTTACAATATCTAAAGCGTCATGCCCCTGACCTAGTACTACTTTAAGAAACGCATATCCAATGTACGTCTTACTGTGCACTTTATAGGTGGGGTTATAAACTGATAGCTCATGCGGGTTACGCTCGGGATCCAGGGCGGGTGGGCATCCTGGCACGCAGCTCCCTCCCCTTTCAGGTCCATGAAATCACTTGCGACCCTCTTTGTCGCTCTGTCGCAGTCTCTGGAGAATGGGAGGGTAGGTCCCTCAACCAGACCTCCTTATATTTACCCCCAAACTACAAACTACATTCCTCGACTTTGACTGGTCCACATATGCTGTGTCTGTCCGAGGGAGATATATTTATGGGGGACACTGTAATGCTGCCTTGAACATTAAGCTTGACTGCTTGCCACCTAGGCAAGGGGAACCACCGGGGAAGCTATTGGCAGATTTTCAGGGGGCCACGGGACCGATAGATGTATGGCGAGTATGCTACCCTACCACCAGACAGTACACCTTCCACTCCGGGGTTCATGGAAGTATGTCTCGTATAGATTATCTCTTCTGCAAAGCCATCCAACTTCCCATGTTCAGCAAGAGTTCCTTCCTACCCAGGGGTATCTCTGACCACTCTCCCATTATGACTCATTTCGGTGGCGTGCTACTCCCACAATCATTACGAAATGGTTCTCAACCCTTGGTATCTTAACATACCAGCAATACAGACAAGCTGATGGAGGCCACCAAAAACTATTCTGAGCAAAATGATGGCTCTGTTGAGTCAGGTGTAACGCTATGGGAGGCATATAAGACAGTGATCCAGGGTTGTGGGGTGGCGGTAGTAATGGACCACAAGAAAGAAAAACATAAACAGCTGGAAGAAATAGAGAGGGAGGTGGCCCTTCTCGAAAACAAATTGGTGGCATCTGCATCATCAAACGCCTCACACAAACTAGCCGTAAAACAAAAAGAATATAGGGATATCGCAGATGATACAGCCAGGATCCAATAGCGGGCCACTCAACACCGTGTGTATGACATCGGTGACAAAGCCAGTAAGCTGTTGGTATGACTTGATAGGCGAGAGTTAACCAAGAGGTGGGTGGCTTAAATTGTAGATCCGAACGGCGTGAGGCAACATAATAGAGTCGGGTTCGTGGAGACATTCACTAACCATTGCGAGCGTATTTATGTCCCCTCGTCCACATCCACCCAGGAAGCGGCAGCCAAATTACTCTCCACTCTGCCCTTGCCAGTGTTAGATACCCAGGATGTAATAGATCTTGACGCCGCTTTGACTCCTGATGAGGTATCTAAGGCGATCCGCCCACTACAATCTGGAAAAGCCATGGGCCCGAGTGGCCCCCAATTGAACTTTGCAAAACTGTCTCCTCTGTGATTGCTCTGTTTATCGTGCGAATGTATGATGTGAGTGTTGCTCGGGGAATTCTGCCTGAAGCGCAGAGATTAGCAAATAATGCTGTCTTACACAAAAAGGGGAAGGCCCCGGAGCAATGCTGTCCATGCAGACCTATTTCTCTCCTTGATTCGGAGGTCAAAATATTAGGCAACATTTTGGCCCTCCGCCTTTCCCCATATCTCCACAAACTGATTCACATGGATCAGTCCGGCTTTATGCCTGCTAGGAACACTGCGCTCCATCTCCATCGCCTCTTCGGGGTACTGGGCAGAACCTCTACCATACAAGAGGATTCAGTGATTATGTCCTCGGACGCCAAGATGGCTATCGATATGATAGAATGGCCCTTCTTGTTTGCCTCACTCAAGAGATACGGATTTGGTGTTCGTTTTTTATCCACGGTGCGTCTACTTTATTCAAAACCTGAGGCCCGGATTACGGTTAACGGTGGCAGGTCAGCAATCTTCCAGTTGGGAAAGGGTATGAGGCTGGGCTGTCCCCTGTCACCACTGTTGTTTGCTTTGGCTCTGGAGCCTCTGGCTCTATGGATTAGGGATGATCCCCTTATTTGGGGACTAAATTAGTTGCCAGAGTGGTCGGATAGAATCTCCCTCTATACTGACGACATCCTCCTCTATTTAGCCAGACCCCGATCTTCGATTCACAGGATGCTTCATATTTTTACCCTCTTCCAAAAATACTCCATCAACTGGGAAAAATCATTGGTCTACGTTTTAGGTGGGGAACCCCTGATCCTTCCCACGGGTTGCGACGCCAACATAGCCACAGACGGTTTCTGATATCTTGGCATATATATATCAAGAGACCCAGGGGTTTTCCACCAACGAAATCTTTTACGTCCTTTAGATCGTCTCCGAACTGACGTGCAGCATGCTACTAGGCAGAGCTGCCCTTTATAAAATGATGGCACTTCCATGTTTTCTCTACGCCTTACAGAATATGCCGTATTTAGTATCACCTCAATACTTTCAGTCAGTTGACTCCGAGGTACCACACTGCTTTGGAAAAACGGCAAGCCCCGAATCGCTCTCGCCAAGCTCACAAAAAGTTGGTATGACGGGGTATCACTTTGCCAGTCATTAGATCATATTTCTGGGACTCACAGCTAGTGGTCCTTAATCATTGGACGCACCAACCTATTACAGAGCCAGCGTATAGAATGGACTGGCACAATATGGTTGCAGGCAACTACTTGAGGGCACTTTATGGAGGGACAAGATACACACCTAAATACACCCGACTTCTACCACGGTTTCCATTCGACATGCTGCAACTGCTGCTTTGCGCTGGAAGGGGGAGATCAGACGGGGTACTCCACTGCTGGATTACTGTCAACTAGGTATGCTCTCAAGACAGCCAAGGTTTCGCGGGATCAGCCACCATTGAGTGGGATGCCTTCAAAACGGTGGTGAGAGGGAGTTGCATTGCAACGGTATCGGGTGCTCCGAAGACCTTACTGCATGATATACGCCGGGAAGATGAGAGGTTACGCACCCTAGAGAAAGAACGACCGGAACGGCCGCATAAACAAGAGGCCCTATTGAGGCTAGGGAAGCTACGGCGGCAATGGTAGAACGTCTCCGCTGTTTTGACTACAAGTCCTATCTTACACGGGCGCACTCGGAACGAGATAAAACGGGAGCCCTGCTGGCCTGGTTGGCCAACCCGGCTCGCCGAGGCTCGGTTATTCTGGAGCTCAGGGATCATTTGGGTGTAGCCCGGTTTGATCAGCATGGAATAAACTAGCTATTTTTCGATTATTATACAGAACTATACCGCAGTAGGGTACTACCATTGGAGGCCGACTTGCAGGGATTCCTGGAAGGGACGCACTTACCGGAATTAGAGGAGGAAGATGTGAAATTGCTGGGTGGTAAAATAGAGGTGAGGGAGGTGAGGGTAGCCATTAAGAGTATGGCACAGAATAAAACACCAGGCTCGGACGGTCTTCCGATGGAATTTTACCACACGTACATCGATCTCCTGGCACCCCGGCTGGCATGGCTTTATAATGAGGCTAAAAGGTTGGGTAGTTTGCCGGAGACTACCAGGGAGGCAATCATTGTTCCACTGATAAAACCGGGCAAGCAACCCTGGGACAGGTCAGCGTATCGTCCGCTGTCCATGCTCAACCTGGACTATAAAATCCTGAGTAAAATACTGGCAACGCGATTACTCCCCCACATGTCCACACTAATTCATGTGGATCAGTCCGGATTCATCCCGACCCGCAATACCGCGCTTAATATACAAAGGCTGCATGTTTTGGAAGCTGACACCTATGATGTGGATGAAGCGGCAGTGTTTGCCGTCGACATTGAAAAGGCTTTCGATAGCTTAGAGTGGCCTTACCTTTTTCATGTCATGCGCGCGATGGGATTGGGCCCGGATTTTGTGAGTTGAACGGCTCTCCTGTATCAGAACGCTACGGCTAGGGTTCGAACGGGGGGAGTAGTCTCTGAGACATGTGCCATGGGCAGGGGTACTCGCCAGGGTTGCCCCCTCTCCCCATTATTGTTTGCCATAGCGGTGGAGCCTTTGGCGGCGCGGGCTCGGTTGGGCAAAGCATACCAGGGATTGGATATTTACGGGCAAGTGCATCATATTGCGCTGTCTGCTGTTGACCTTTTGATGTCCTTGGCGGATACTGCTGACTCTCTGCGAGGGGAGAAGTCCCTACTGAAGTCGTTGAGTGCGGTGGCTGGGCTCAAAGTTAATTGGGCAAAATCGTACTTATTCCCAACTCAAGAGCACGGGGAGTGTCCCCACTCTACTGAAGGGGTGACCTGGGAGGGGAGATGTCTTCCCTACCTGGGCACGGCAATTTACCATGACAGGGGGGACATTCTAGAAGGTAATGTAGGGAAGGCGATCAGGAGCACTAGAGCGAACTTTGATTTCTGGGGTAAGCTCCCGTTGTCTTTGGCGGGGAGAGTGGCAGTCCTTAAGATGGTGACCCTGCCGAGATTGCTCTATTTTTTTCGGACTCTCCCGTTTTGGATTCCGGCGAGTTATTTCCGTCGACTACGGATGATGGTTAATGGCTTTCTATGCTGATCTGGCAGACACAGGGTGGCGCACAGCACGCTTCTGAGGCCCCGAGCAGAGGGAGGGCTGGCGGTACCAGATTATGAGATGTATTACCTGGCGGCTCAGCTGCAGTGGCTTACGCAGTGGGTAGCGAGAGCCACGAGAGAAGAAGGCGAGTCCGGTGAACCGACGGGACCTGTTTAGGTCTTATCTCGGATCGTCCTATGCCTCCCGATGGGAGATTTGCACCTCTCTCAGGAATTTTCCACGGCCAGGAAATGTTGGCATAGATACCTGCGAAGGGGAGGAATAAAGGTCCCATATACGCCCCGAGATCCCACTCAAAATGTGTAGGGCACTCCCGCATGGGGGCACGTGGAGACGCTTGGAAGCCTTGGAACAGCAGGGGTTGTCGACCATAGGTGACTTGTATGAGAACGGCTCATTGATGCCCTTTGACCTTCGGAGAGAGCGATTTGAACTACCTAGAGGGGACTTCCTAGTACATGCAGCGTTATCAGCGGCGATCCGTAAGCATTGGGGGCTGGGTATGAATGAGCCGCCTACGGCTGTGGGCTGTCAGTATGTTGTAGTAGCTGCGGGGACCGTCAAGGCTATCACATGCCTCTATAAGCGTATGACCGTGAAGGCTCTGTCCCCTCTACTAGCTCTGAAGGCGAAATGGGAGGCGGACTTAGCGACAGAGATCCCTGATGCAGCATGGTCTGGCACAGTATAAAGAGCTTGGAAAGGGACGCGCAACGCAAGGTTTCAGCTGGTACATTTTCACATCCTTCACAGGGCGTATCTAACCCCTGATAAATTGCATGAATATTTTTCGACTCACTAAGCGGCCTGTCCACGCTGTCCGGTGGAGTTGGCTGATTTCCAGCATTTGTTTTGGTCCTGTCCAGCACTTGGCTCCTTTTGGCAGGGGGTGGTGGAGCTCTTACGGGAGGTTACTGAACAGGATTTGCAGTCCTCAATGGCACACTGCATCCTACATTGGTTCCCACACACTGCGACGAACAAAATTACTAGCAAATTTCTTGACCTGGGGTTGATCCTAGCAAAGCGTTCCATAACTTCCCAGTGAAAGGCAAATAGGGGCCCGCTGTGGAGAAATGGAAGGCGGAGCTCAGTAAATTGGGCAACTGCGAAGGGGTGGTCCGGCTGCAAATGGCACTTAGATCAGGTAATGAGCCGGCATTGGAGAGGGCATGGGAAAGGTTGGTTCTGGAACTCACACTTATGGATGCTGAAGACGTAGAATCCCCCACACATAGTCCTGTGCCTCAGGTGACATAGTATTGGCCGCAATCTGCTAAGAGTCTGCACCCTAGATTGCTACCCCTCTCAGGTGACGACTGATGATAATATCTGCCTACTTTTGATGGTCTGTTTCTGGCTAGAGCTGCCGCTGATGGGTTTCAGCCCACACTGGTTGCACTCCGACACGCCTGGGGAGGGTGGGGGGTGGGTGGAAGGGCGGTGGGGCATGGGTTTTTGATAGTTGGTTTTCTTTCTCGCAAGGGTGGAGGGGTTGAGGGAGAGGTATGAGTTCGAGTTTGGAGGAGGGTGAAGGAGATTGTAGGAGATATAGGTTGCTGCCTCTCAGGATATACGAAGCAGTCACCTGGACATTTGAAGCCTGTTTACGTATCACTTTGGGCAAAGGCAGACACCACAGTATGTCTAATTGACGGGAGATGGTAGTTCTGAGGGGATGGAAGTACTGATGTTTTTTGTCACAATGTCGTCTTCTCTGTGTACAAAACAATAAAAATTGTGTTTAAAAAAAAAAGACAGCCAAGGTTTGACATATGGGACCGGATTGGTCTTTCTAAGGTTGGGGATCTGTGGGCAAAGGGCGGGGTTATCCGAGCTGCAGACAGTGAACCAACTGCACGATGGGGAAACCTTTAGATATCTTCAGACAAGAAGTGCATTATATAATGCAATTCCCAAGGGTTCTGACCCACCTGTCTCCTCGCCTTTGGAGGACAGGGTCCTGGATGATTACCTCCCTAAAAAAGCCATCTCACTGACCTATGGTAAAATCCTCAATAATTTACCTGAGACTCATGATAAAATACGTTCAAAATGGGTTGATGATGTAGGGAACATGACCGATGAGGATTGGAGGAAGGCCCTGTCCTCGCCCCGGGAGGTGGCTATCTGTTCCCGTTTCAAACTTATACAGCTAAAAAAACTCCACAGAACCTACTACACTAGTTCAGCGCTTGTTAAGATGGGGCTTCTTGGCTCCCCGGTCTGCCCCATGGCAGTGGTTCCACTGGTATCTTTTAACACCAATGGGGGAAATGTCCTGTCCTTCAGCAGTACTGGAGTAGGATTGTGCCCACCATTTCCAAGATATGTCATAAACCTATTGAGGCTTCCCCTTGACTTTGTCTATTGAACATCTGGGAAGCTACTGATTTGTCAAGAACTGAACAAGTGTGGGTCTTGGTGGGCTACATGGTGGCAAAATGTAATATCTCCAGAACATGGAAGGGAGGAGTTGAGCCTAGATATTCTGGCTGGGAGTCTGACATGGACTAGTGTATGCAGGCGGAGAGGGTGGTTTATGAAAGCAGGGGATGCCCAGGCAAATAGACGAAAATAAGGGACCCTGGAATGAGAACAGAGGCTTACTTTGAACCCCGTTTAGCGACAACCCCTCATTCGTTGTTGATAATGAGACACTGTAAAGTTTTATTAGATAAATGGGACCATGACTCATCTGATTGTGTTACTGACCCATTGTGCTGGTTTGTATCTAACTGTAATTTTATGTTGCACATTTTTGAACATCTTGACGACTGCTCTTCACTGCACCTGTTTTCTTTGTATTGTTTTATGCTAATTTCTTTTCAATTAAAAAGATTTGTCAAAAAAAAAAGAATCACATGGACAATGATCTAACTACATTTCAATACTGAGCATAAACAAAAGACATACATGATGGTCATGATACCATCCTAATTCCTATTATTATTATTATTATTAGTTGAAAGTTTTATATAGTGCGAACCAGACCCTTGAGGGTATCAGATCCCTTTACAAGGTAAGTGTCTTAGTTACATAGTACAAGTTAAATGACATAAAGTTCAATGCAAGTCAATGATAGGATACACATCGTCTTGTAGATACATAGGTATATGGTACATAACAAAACGTTCCCTGTATATCAAGCATAATGTAGATACACTAGCTAGGATATCTGGCTGGACAGTAGACATTATAAAGTTCCATGTCGAAGATACGTTGGGTTGCATGATACCAGTAGGCCATGCTCTAGTGAATTTAGCCATGAGATTTAGCTAATTCCTACTTATTAATCGTGTATTTAAAAATGTCTTGCAAATGGAAAAATTATGTAACCAAGGGAGGCGGAATATTGCTAAAGAACTTAGAGAGCGCAATACAGACTGTTTGGAGAATGCCAAGAAGTAATGTGTTGTGTGGGGATTTTTAGGATTTCCAAGAGACATAGAAGGGCAGGTCTGAATGGTAGGTGATAAATCAATCAATAGCAATTCCTATGATGCCAAGAGTCTTAACATCATAAAGTAAAGGTGGGTTGCTTAACAATGTTAAATCTAGAGATAGGTCAAGGAGTATTGGAATGGAAGTAAGGTTGTTATCGTGAGTGAGGTGATGACATTTGCTACATGTGCAGGTGATATTCCAAGGAAACAAGATTGGAAGGGATTGAGTAGATTGTTATAGTTGAAATGCAGTCAGGAGTTTGAAGGCAGAGGATAGCATTTTCTAGTATTGATAGAAGGAAGGAAGGTACAACACTGAGTGACTGTTGGAGAGGGATGAGGGATCTGATGAATGATTTTCAGCATTGGTAAAACCACTGCAGATCCAAAGCATGAGGGGAAGTGTTGAGATGGAAATTCACCCTGCATGGTGTCTAGTGTCTGAGCCTTTGATTTTGGTACTAGCTAATACTAATCCAGTGTATGAGTGGAAGCCTGTCTGTCCCTTGACATGAGTGAGGTTCTTGTCCTTTCCTGTGATCTGGACAATGAACCACTGTCCCTGTCGTAGCTTTAGCACGTAGAGTTAGTTATTTGTAATTTATTTTATATAAATAGTTTATATAAATTAATGTACATAATTTGTATTAACTGACATTTTCAATATATGATTGAAAACTACTTGTATATGTTTTTGCATATATATAATGTTAGATTGTTTGATATGTATTTTTTTCTATACATTTTGATTGGTAAGTCTGAACCTGCAAATGCCCAACACTTTCTCTATTATTGCTTAGTTTGGCTTAGAAATTTGAAATCTGACCCATACAAAGTCCAACACTTTCCATACTGTTTCTTAGGTTGAAATGGAAATAGTAAATTTCACTGTTCCAAAGTACAAAACGTTCCTTACTGTTGCTGTGGTTGGAGTGGGAATAGTACATTTTTGTCCCTCCAAAGTTCAACACTTTCAGTACTGTGTACATTTTATTCCTCCAAATTTTAACACTAAACTTTTTTATCTTGAACTCAGGATGCTATTTTATATAGATTTGATTTTTTATATTTCCATTTTATTTGAGCTTAATGTTAAAATATTTTTAGTATATATTTACCTATCTAATGTCAATATTTTGTTGACAAGATTTTTGTAGCTTACAATGTAAGTATGCAAAGGAGATATTTTTGTCCACAACATTTTTTATGCAATATTATTGTATTTGTTTATGAATTACCTCCTCTTTTTATCTGTCACTAGCGTTGAGGCCTACTCGTGTAAAGTGAGTTAAAACAGATCCGTTTAAAAAAAAATTATATAGCAAAGACTTCCCTAAGTTCACTGGAGTGCTTTACAAGAGCACCAGTTATATTTCACAGGTCAGATGTATTTTTTTCCATTAACATCCCACTTGTTCATTGTGCATGTTTGTGTATGTGGCCTGAGTGGTACATGCATTCTGTGTATTAGTGAGCCAAAATAATGGAGGCCTGCAGGATCTATTTTGCAAACCCCTTGCCTGTTACTGTTCTCAAGATGACGGTGAGAATGTTTTCTCAGGCTGTGGAAGTTTATTGCTGAGATTTCAGAAGTTGGAGTTCTTGGGTGTACGAGGGACTATTACTTAGTGGACTTCCTCTTCCCATAGCGTAGAGCCATCTAGTAGCTGCTGTCCCCATCTGCTGCTGCTGGTTCCTCTGACCCAGTGGTCAGTTGTTCGAGGCCCTCCTTGTCCTGCAGACTCCAGCGTCTATTTGTTGATGGTCCAGTGGTACAGCGTCACTGCTCTGCTGCTTGACTGTCCTTATTTTCTGCTGTTCCTGTCCCTCTTTCTGCTCTTCTCCGTTGCTTTCCGCCTAGGGCTTTGTATTTTTGCTTTGCTTTGTTTGTTTTTGTCTTTCCTGTGCTATTGTAAAGTTCCTTTTTGCCTGTCCTCTCCCTCGTTAACATTGTAATCTCCCACAGTCCCGCCCACTCCAGTGTCCTTTCCCACATTTCCCACCTCCCAGATGCCCAGCCCACCTGCTGCACTACTTAATGACGGCCACAGTGCATCCATGTTCAGTGGGTGGGCCACTGGTGCACTGAATGTGTACCAAAGACAAGCCCATCTGTGCTGTCTGTGCATGGCCAAGTCTAGTGCAAAGGACCCTGCCTCCTGGACACTCCACTGCTATGACGCCAGCACCCTCCTCAGCACAAACCTGAACGCCACTCCACCTACATTTTAACATCACCAAAGAATACCCTTGCACCCTTCGCTTGCCGAAACTGAAAACACACCTTCTGCCACATCAACACATCCGCGCCTCTCCCTGCCCAGCCAACCAACAGCGCGCCCGACCGTCTAAAATACATCCTCCTCTACGTGTGGTCCCTCGACTTCACTTTCTTCAAATTAACCTGGACCAACCTCTGCTCCGGACCGGACATCGCCATCACCATCTCCGACGGCAACAACATCACCTGCAAGGACCACCCCCACCGCTTAGGAGGAGGCATTGTCATTGTCTACAAAAGTGCACACCAATTGACCATGCACTCTAATGACCCAAAGGAGACAATGGAACACCTCCACTTCCAGATTTGGACCAAACCCAACACCACCCTGAGCAGGCACCCTCATCTACAGGCTCCCCAGCCAATGACCCCCCATTCACCAATGCCATCTTAGACCTCATCGCGCCCCAGGTTCTCCCATCCACCAACTACATCCTACTTGGAGAGCTCAACTTCCACCTGGACAAACCCAGTGGCCAGAACACCACCACCCTCCTGGAGAACTTCACCAACATCGGACTCAAGCAGCTAGTTACTGCACCAACCCACATAGCCAGACACACTTGACCTGCCTTCTTCACCAGCGGAAACATTCAGCTACAGCCACACCAGCAAACTCTCCTGGACCAACAATCATTGTATACATCACACCTTCACCTCGCCCACCATACACCACAGCCTTCATTACCCCCTCCCTGTTGCAGCTGGATCAAGGCCATAGGAGAACTTCTTGTCAACACCCTCAGTACCACAACCTTGCCAACGCTTACAGACACCAACACCACAGCGCACAACCTCCAATGATGGATCTCTAACTGCGCCAACACCCTGTCACCCTTCACAGAGAAACTGGGCAAACAATACTCCAAAAAGGCCAACTGGTTCACTCCCACCCTCCACTAGTCCAGACACACATTCAGACATCTCTAGAAGATATGGAGCCACAACATCAATCAACTCCAGAACACAGTCACCCATCCACCATGGCGCAAGAGTGCCTGCTTTGGCGCATTGCAGCCCTTGTGCGCCATCGTAGGGGAAAAAGACATGGGGGCTTTTTCCTGAGGCCCTTCAGTCAATGTAATGCCGCCTGTGCATCATTTTCTTGATGCACTTGCAGCATGAATCTTGCACCACGTTGCGTCGAATTTACAAAGTGATGCATCCAGGCATATACGTGACCCTGTGAAGCCCTGTGCCATATTATACGTGGGTCAGGTATGATGTATGCAGGCTGGGCGTTCCCACTCAACAAAGCCTCAGGTAGTGGTGCAGTGAAGTCTCTCAGATTTCACTGCAACTTTTCTAGGGCATCACTGCGTCAAAATCTTAAGCCTGCCTCATGGAAGGCGAAAGCGTGATGCAGTGTCATAGGGATAGGCTGGACCTGTTGATTGCTGGAGTTGGGTCATGCTTGCGACACAACTGCAGCAATGCATGACTTTAGCGCTGAAAGATACGTCAGGATTCCAGGCGTATCTGTCATTAATTACAACATGGAGTGTCACACATTGAATACGGCGCATCCATGGTTTTGCAAGGAGGGTGAAGTAAAAAATGTTGCAACACTGTTTTGTCGCAGAGATGCAACACTTTTCATGAATGGGGCCCAGGAATGTGCTCTATCTTATTGATAGGGGGCATCTCTGACCTTTTGTTTGGCTCAGGGTAATCAAAGCAATACTCCTTGCTGCACTGTCCAGAACCCAAACACCTTATATGTGAACCCATGTGTTTGCACCAATTTTAAGACCAGCTATTTGTTGGTCTAAAAAAACTGCCTCTAACTGGACTTATCAGCAGTTTTGGAGGGGTTATCGTCATACGAAAATTTCATTGTAAATATCGTGAAGTGTGATTAGTTGCAGGTTTTACACGGGAACGGCTACCTTGCATCTCATTTTCATTAAGTTCGGCTAACATAAGTGGCGATCCTGAAAATTCCCATTTACGCTGGAAAAAGTGCCGCTAACCGCAATTACCGGCAACTTGTAAACACAGCGATAAAACAAAAGCCTCCGTAACGTCAACCAATTGATGCTAGTACAGCGTTAAGTTCTGATAAATATGCCCCAGAGGGGTGTGGTTTACCTCCGGTCCTACTTAAATCATGTAAACAAAAAGGGCACTTTCTCTCACATCTGTAGCTTTTTCCCCAACCCAGAGTAATAAACCAAAAAGAAGGTAAAATTAACAAGAAAGAACAGAACCACAGTGCAGTATTTTTGTGAACAAACACCACAAGCTCTTGATTTTACTAGTGTAGGGTCGTGGGAAACATCTACATAAAAATGAAATCTCCTCAAAGAAGATAGAGTTTTCGGAATTCAAATTTATCTTATTTCCTTGAGGCAAAGCTTGACATAGGATTAAGAGAGCGTGAGAAAAAAAAAACATTCTTTTTATCCTAAAAAGCGAACGTGTAAGCCCACCTCAAATGGAGTTTGAAAAAGAATATGTCAGTTATATTGTATTCTTTATACCATATAACTAATAGAAACAAAACAAATATTGTTGAAACATGCATTAAGGACAAGCTGCATGCTGTGCAATGTAAACAAGCATCTCCATTCCTGAATCCCTGTCCCTCCGGTGCTGGGCTGGCCCTCTGTGCTGGGTCCTCCGGTCCACTGGGGATGGTAAGGCCTTGGACTGGGACATTGGAAATGCTGACAGGCACAAGAAAGCAAAAGGTAAAGTTGGCCTTTAAGTACCACAGGGACAAAGATGTGAGTGAAAAGCGCCTCTGGCAGTGTTTGTCAGACTCTCAGTCCAGGTGCCTGCTGGGGCATGGACCAGGATCCAGTGTGCATCGCGTGGCAGTCTAGCCTGTTTCTTGGTTCTCTTGCACCTTTAGATCTAGTAGGTGAAGTAGGCGTTGCACAGTGTGGGCAATAGGGAGCTAGGAGTGGGGTACCAATGGTCTGGGATGGGGGGGGGCAAAGGAGAAGACTCCCTCAGGCTGGCAGGCAGGCACACACAGTTGCACAATGTGCATCAACTTGTACTGGCGTGACTCACTCACAGTCACTTAGGAGATGATGCTCACGGTACTCAATGAGTGAGACTGCCTAGGGAGTGGTGCGAATGGTGGCCTCAGCCTTAGTGAGTCCAGTTAAGGTCAGGGCAGGTTCTTTCCATCAGCACTTCATCTGCCCAAAGATGAGCACATCCAACTGGCTCACCATCACCACTCAAATCATTTTCAAAGCCCTCTGCCTCACCCACAAATGCATTCACAGGAATAATTATGCAACAAATGCAGTGGCAAGCACATGGACAGTGCCTACAGCACATTCAAAGGTAAAGGTGGGGGTGAACTCTCATTTCAAAAACTCCTGTTATGAAATGTACACACTAGGACCCTCTGCACTGAGTCCAACCACCTCCTCTTCAAAACAAGAGTCAAAACCTACCTCTTAAGTCTCCACACTCTCCAACTTATCACTGCAGCAGCTTAGTTCACACCTCTGCAGTACACAGGCCATTTATTCACTCACTCACACAGCTGAGGAATGACATTTTCTCTTTCGTAGAAGTTTACCTTTTTCACAGATAGGTTTTGCTACGTCTTTTAGATATTAGGGTCAAGATGTAGGTAAAGGTTCCCCACTCGGACTTCAGGTATTCAAACACATGCAGTAAAAAAAAGAATTGAAAATGCATGAGAGTGATGAAACTTTTGTGAAATGAAAAGGCATGAGGGAGATTGTGTGCCAATTCTGAATACACAGCTCTGGCAGAGCACCTCAGTCCTGGAGTACTGAATTCCTTGCACACACAAGTCTGCTAATGTGCCTCAATGGGGGTGAGAGTACCAACAGGCCTTAGGTGAGAGGGCCAGCAAGTTGTAGGGGAGAGTAATTACTGTATCCAGCTGTGCAGTGCAGCCCTCATTTGTCAGTACTGCTGCAGCTTTGTGATCTTGTACAATTTTATCACCATCATTAGGCAGTTTCACTTAAGTAAACTCTTCACGTTCCACCAACCAAACCTTAGTGCAGAAACACATGAAGAACATCAAGGTCAGCCTCAGACTGTCTGGAACACAAAATACGTTCCAGCATGGGCACTGAAATAAAAGTAGACTCTAGATAGCTACAAACTGGCCTATGTGATGACATTTGCAAATCAGGGCAAATCTGAACTTGTGAAGACATGGTGATGGTGTATAGTTATCTTACAGTACCTTAGACTACATGCATTTGTGTTTTTGCTGTATTGAATGTCTGCGGTTATATGATCAGAGAAAGCAACAGTAAACATGAACCCAGCAGCAGTACACACATGCTATTGAATAAGCAGCTACCTATGTCACGATCATATGAAATCTCTTAATTGATGTCATATCTACACTTTCACTGTGTTTTCGAATATCAGAGAACTGAGAGGCACTCTTGGGCTGTTAACTCTAAGGTACACACTGAAACAGATTTGATTAATAAAGCTTCTATTGGTATTTTTTTGAGCATCTGAGAAGCAAGGATGTTGGAAATGATAATAGTGCAGTTCTGGTACCACACTCTCATGTCCTGTATCTCCTTCTAGAAGATTGCTTGAAAGCAGTATATTCATTCAGTACTAAGAGTTAAATAGAACATTTAAAATAAGGAATGCTAATCAATAAGTGCATAGAAATTGATGTGTGTAACCACACAGACAGGAATACTAGTCTCTGACTGTGCTGGGGACTTGTATAGACAGTGACACAGACCTAACCAGGGCCGAACTGGACTGCCTCAAGTCAAGAGGCCCTTGGGGGATGGTCCTTTCTTGGCTCTGACCCTTGTGAGAACAGGAGTTCGCTTTTCCTGTTCTAGTCTGCTGAGGTACATGTGGAGAGAGTTATAATGTAAAAATCCCACAGTTTGCTAAAATCTAATTTCTGTTTGCCTGTCTAATACTAAAAAAATCATGGATGAACTGCAATCCTGCGATGGATCTCTTTCGCCATCTAATTTTTTAAGTATTTGCAATGTACAGTGTTACCAATGGTGTGAGCCTTGATGACTTCATCAACCAGTACAGTAAGGAGGCAATGATGTGTTACAGGTAGACAACACTTAAAGGTTCTATTTCCATTAGTTTTGTGTGCTTGGATTTGGGGTCATTTTGCACACATACCAGTTTGAGGATGGGGTACATTTTTGATTTGTTTGGAATGTTTTCTTCAAACTTGTGCTTTAAAATACTATATTTAGATCCCCTTTTCGCAACTATTTGCAGTAAATAAGTGGTGTAAAAAGCCACTATTTGAATCATTTTTTTCCAAACTTTTCTTGCGGGGGGGGAACCCCAGGCGCACCCTCCTTTTGCAGTACAGGCTCGCTTTCTTCGCTCGCTCGTTATACTGCAATACAATTTTTCATCTCAGCACTTTCAAAATACTCAAGCTGCCACTGAAGTCAACATGTTGCCTAGCCCTCCGCACACTCCAGCCAGAACACCAGGTATGCGGTAGGGAGGGAGACGGCATGGCCAGGAGGGACCAAGAGGGAGGCCCGTGGTCAGGTACAAAAGCATCGCCGACCCACTGGGCACCAGAAGTGGCACGCCCTGGTACCCGATTTGGGGGACACCTGAGGGTCCCCGAGACTAGAGCGAGGGGATGTGATCAATGCGGCACTAAGGTGGCTGCCCTTTTAGCTGGGAGCCCTATGTGCGCTGCGGGCAGCCTCATAGTGCCGATATAGGTAATCCTCCCCACGCATTATGAACATAGCATGCACTGTAATGAATTATCACACAAAAAACGGTTTGTTGGAAAACAGTTTGCTGCAGGTTTATTTCATAGAAGGAGTATGCCAACGTGGTGGGTTAACTTACAGGTGATCCAAGGACTGACAGCTGTGACTGACCTAAGCTGCCCTGCTTGCCTGTTGAGCCAAACTGCACCATGTCCAACCCAATCGGTACCATAATTTATGTGGGGCTCTCCCCCTTAAATAATGTGGACCACCAGTCCATGACTTTACTCACACCTTTTTAGGGGCACAGCGTAGCAAGGCAAGCCCCCAGTTGCTCAGGCTTACAATCACCCGAAGGACCAACGGGGCAATGACATTCATTTAGGGTCCTGCCATAAATACTCCTGTGGTTTGGCATAGGGCACCCCTATTGTGCTCCTGCCGAGGATACTCCAATGTACCCTCACCATGGCAATGCTCGGAGCAGCACGGGGGTAGGAATAAGGATTCTTTCTTCTGCCGGTGATTCAACCGCGCTGAACACCCCTCGCCTGCAAGCTCATGGGGCATTGAAAACTATCGAAAACAGGACCGCAATTGGTCAATATTTTTGGTACTCATTGCATTTACCTTGCTTCACCTGGGCCAGCTCATGCCCTGAAGCCCAAACAGTCAGCTTATTTTTGCTGTATTGTTTGTAGGACAGTAGGCATACTTCTGTAGAACTGAGTTATTAGGAGTAGGGATCACTATACGGTCCTGATGAGTAAGCAGTAGGGGACTGCTTATGAAACATGTCGACTAGGTAGCAAGCTATTGCTCTACCTCACAATCCCCTTCTTAATGTTACCAGCTAGAGAAGTGAATAAAAAAAAAAATTCTACTAAGCCAGGGAATTTTTAACCTTTTTGTAATTTTTTCACACTCACTTTGTTAGGTCCCACACTTTCACTGACACCCCTACACCCACACATAGCCTCTGTCACAACTTAAGTGCTCCCGCGTAGTTCGTTTGGTCGTAGCACGCCCCGTCCCGTTTTAGGGGCGGGAAGACCCCTATGATGAAGCATGACACTAAAGGACTTTTTAGTGTGTGAGGGGTATTTTAACAAGCACATTGTGCTCTCATCTTTCTATACCTAAGAGAGAGCCTAGTATCACTCAGAAAAATTAAAATATAAATATTATCACTTTTTCACTTTGATAGAATCTCTTTGTTTATACAATGCTCCATAACCTCCTGCAACCTGCAGATACAAGTCCTTATAGCTGGATCAATTGCCTATCAACCTCTGGCAGTTGTGCCCCGTCCCTATCGGGGTACAATGTGTGTTTGCGCTAAAGAGTCCATGCCTAATTTACCAAGCTCTTCTTATTTTTTTTATTTTTAATTTGAGTTGAAACAAGCCCTCCTGCTTGGTGGGCTTGTACCTGGCTTTATTTACCCTTCTGTAGGAATGTTTGATGGCTTCCCCGGATGTTGGGAACTACTGTTTTCCTCTTTAACCACAGTTCCGAGATATGTCCCTCTGGTGCCCTCTGTGCTAATGGGCCTTCTGAATAAGGGTTGGCTGGGCCCTGTATTTATCCATCACTGTATAGGTCCCGAATTCAGGATTCACTGGTAAGTATAGAGGTGTCTGCCTTCAAGACCACCAGTATATTTGTTTAACCTGTTCCATGCGTCTGACGGCCCCTGGTGGTCTGATTTCACAGTGGGCGTATGCAGAGAATGGCCGGGGGCCATCCAAACCCCGCCGACTCATTAATTCGCCCGCACCACGGCAGAATTCGCACCATGGTCAACGGGTATATTAAGTTATTGTTGTGGCCAGCACAATATCTGTATCTTTATCCGCTGACCTGGGAGCACAGCACCGGCCAGAAATATGACCCCTTGGTGATTTCAAACAATAGCTCTCTTTGTAACCACAGTTTTGTGTGATAAAATCCATTGTCCACTCTGTGCAAATTTGTGCATTTTCATTTGGGCTTGACTAAGCCCTTATTTTCCCCCTTACTTGGAGGGTCTCAAAATTGAGGGTTCAGACTGATGATTTAGTGCCGCACCAGCAAGTGAACATGTAGACATGTATTGAATTCAAGCTGTGTCATGTCCTTTTGAGGACACCTGGTGATCCTCTCCCTCCTAAAACACGACAAAGATGGATCTAAAAACAGGGGGTGACGCCTGAGGTCCCCCAATTGTACTCCAAATATTCTGCAACATATCATGTCCTAATTGCCTGTAAAACCCATCTGCCTGACTGCGATTTTCAGATGCTGTGTCACCATGCTGGTGTCCCCAACCTAGAGTATGAAGCCCGTAGCCAGGCTTTTGCTAAAGGTATACCAGTGTGGAGAAAATATGCCAATGCTTTTGGATAGTGAGAACCAAGAGTAAAATTTATGAACAAAATGTTCCTGCACCTTCTTAACACAGAATTCAAGATGTGTTCTGGTGATAGTGAGCATATCTGCTCCAAACCCAATATCTCAACACTATTGAAGCCACAATAACACAACCCACCTGGCTGAAGGGCTGTGGGGTATATTAGCTTAATTGCAGGAACCCTTTGCCCAGACTCTTCTTTACAGTATTCTGCTTCATGTCACCATTGCCTGCAAGCCCGTCACCGTCTGACTGTGATCTTTAGATGCGGAGTCACGTTGCTGATGTCCCCACCCTAGCATGAGTAGCCCAGTGCCAAACCTTTGCTAATGTATAGAAGAATGCAGGCAAATGGATGGCAAAGCTTCTGGATGGTAAGAACGGGATGTACAGAATCCAATCCCAGTCTAATTGCAGACTTTAATGGATGTTGTGTTACCGTACTGATGCACCCACCGTGGCTTGGATTGCCCATCACCCGAATTCTGATACAGATATTGCCAGGTTGTCAACAACTAAATGTGAATCGCTTTAATACACTTTGTCAACCTGAGTCCTCCACACAAGTGTCCCCCACACCTTGAGAACCCTGCCCCCTTTACAGGATAACCGCTCCTACACCACCTGGCTGGACCAGCCATAGGCCAGGCAGTCTCTAACTTTAAGTGAAACGTCCTGTGATACACATTGGTTTTTCTGTTAACTGGTCACTAAGTATGCACCTCAGCCGATCTATTGAGACAAATCTATTGAACCAATGTTGTGTCATAATCCAGTACCAGTGGGTACTTGTCTTTTGTGCCTCATCAAATCAGTCCCTTGCTTAATTTAACTATATTAAATTCTTTCGGTATCTACACACTTTCTATTTCTTCTCTGACTGAACCATGAAAGGAGTTTGCGGCACCAGTCCCAGTGGTAAAATTAATTGAAATTTAACACAGTATTCGTCTGGGCATGCCCTCCCATTCGACCTCTACAGCTAGGATACCTGACTAGATCTGCTAGCTGCGATACCTAAATTGCTCCCCCTCAGTGGTATTTTGTAGTAAATCCACAGCGATGGTTGTGCTGCCTGAAAACCCATTTGTGCCCATAGTTCCCTCTTGTGACACCTCTGCTACCTGTGTAACCTATGTGCTCCTATCCAGGTGTAATTTTGGTAATTCAAGGCACTGACAACCTCATGGGCCTATTGCAGGACTGTGTATATGCAGCCCTGGATGAACTTAACAATTGACTTAGTGTGGATGAGTTGTCAACTTAGCCTGACAGTGGTACAATACCTGTGCCCCAGCAACTCATTTCAAGATGTGCCAGTGCAGGTGGAAGTAAGGGTTATATCTAGCCGCTTTACTTTCCTCTCTTCCAGTTATCTGTGTATAGAGCGTGTGGGAGCATAACATAATTGTGCATTTGTGAAGTGCACGTGCTCCTGTAGGCATGTTGGCGCTGAATAAAAAATTGCTTTTCCCCCCACTCACTGTTACTCATTTTAACAACCTCAGAAGAATGAAAGGTTGATACAACCCAATGTTGTTTGATCCTATGACCATGAGGCCGAAACCACCACCAGAACCAGCAGATAAATCGGTCCAGATTTTCTTTGCCATTGCCATGACCCCTCCTATGCCCTTTGAACTCACCATTTAACCTGAAAGTGGACATTTGGCAGTCACCCCAGCAGGACCTGGCAGTCCTATTTAGCCTTCATATCCTTACAGCACAGCAACACTCAATTCTGCAAATGCCTAGGTGTGCAAGCATCCAATGCTTGCACTAGTTAATTCAGTAAGTATTTAAATTAATGTAACCAGTGTATATGAATATAACAATGCACAAGCAATTGAACATTTCACTCGTATTGTAATGTGACACATTTTCGACTTGTCCGTTAAATTAAGCTAGTAGCCGTAGATCAATTGTGTGAGCTGTGCAAGTGCATCAAACAGAACCAAGAATGGACGATAAGGACCCCAATTGAACTAATACGGAATCTTAGTGCGGGTGTATTATCCAAATGTTGGCTGGCTGTGGTGGAATTGTCCCCCCATGTGCATCAAATATTGAACAGATCTGTTCACATTCCCCAGGCTGTATAAATATTAACAACGTGAGTTGCCAATGACATCCATGTTGGAATCTAAGATTCCCAGTTTATGTTCTAACGCAGCCCATCTTATTGTGGGTCCTGCAAGGACCCCTCTGTCTCACTGAGAGTAACCTAGATACTGCTCACTTAACGCACTTGCATGTCACTCAAGAAAGACACCAAGCAACAACTTGATGCACTGCAGCTAAGAGAGGGTTCAATCTGTTGCACCCAACTCCATTGGGCCATCTGACAATGTCTGGAGCCGAGGGTATTGGAGCACTTGTGACCACCAGTAGCATTACCCAAGAACACATATCTTGTTAGTATACACATGGAGATAAGTGATGTGCCCAGGGTCGCAGGTTGGAGTGTTTGCTGTGACAACAAGGTGGGCTTCCCACCATCGCCATTGTAATAGGCCAGACCCAGAACAAACATGGCACCCTGCATTCAAGGACATTTCCTGAGGCCATAATGATGAGAACCATGTTGCCGCAGGTATCCATCCCGCCTAATCTAGGCGACGGGGCTGCGTACATCCCGGAGTGTTCGGTGAACTGCTGCCCCAACTACCACCGCACCTGCCTAGACATGAGAGGGAAGCCATTTGTAGGCGGTTCTTACAAGAAGTATAGGTGGTTTCTCTAGCCAAGGATGAATTCCTCAAGCACCTGGACAGCGTGACCAGGAGGGACAAAATTGGCCCATGCAGACCACCTCCTCTGACTATGGGCTGGGCCACCAGCAAGAAATTCCAGCCTTCGCTTACATGGCCCGTGAGTTTGAGCTAGGAAATCCCAGTGATACAGGACCTGGCTGGCGCTGGGTGAGCCTTAAGGCAGCGTTCTGTGGGTAACACAGAAAATAGTAATTTAATAGGTAATTATAACCTAGACCGATATTTACAATTCCATGCCTGCTAACTTAAAGAACACGTGACCCAAAATACCAAACCTCCTCCCCTACAGCCTTACTCCCCCCTACACCAATAACGCAGCTGTAGTGTAAGCTGCATCAGGAGGATATTACTGTGAGCAGCCATTACAAAAGCATCCCCGGGGCCGAGGCACAGCTTGAAAGTATAATGAGCCGTCCAGATAAGGAACACCATTGACCCCATAGATTCCCCTATTTCTTTATCCCCCAAAGGCTTACTTTGATCAGCTGCTCAGCGGGAGCGGTGCCGTTCTCCTCAATGCCTCTTGAGCCCAACCAGGAGTGCCGCACAACGCGCCTTTCTCCCAGCCAAGTACACGCTTAGGACACATTAGCAGCTGCTTGAGTTTTGGCACCTTTGAAACACCTCCAATGGGTTGCGTCCATGGCCGCCACCAGCCGGGTACAATGGAACACACCCCCATCGGAGAAACCAAACGCTTGGTCTCAGGGCCGAACGGTCACTCGGACCGTGCTTTTCTTTGTCATCCGCCCTCCGCCAGGATCCCCAGAAGGGGCAGGGCATATGTGGCAGCCTGCAGCCACCCCGTTCTCCCTTTTCACACTACAGCCCATCTGCACTGCTAGAAGTACAGCAATGATGCCCCTGACAACTCTCAGTCGGGACTCGGGCGCAACGAAACCGCCCTCAAGCCCCCCTGCCAAAGCAAGGCAAAGCAAGCACACGGTCCCTCCCATAGACAACCGGAGGGCCCAGCAATTTTAGAATATCCTCCCACCCCCAGTCGCAAGATATGTCCCTGTGGACCACAACTAACCAGGGGATACACTTCACTTAGTTGCTGCCGGTGTGCCAGCAGCGAGCAGAAGCCAGGCCAAACCGGAACTGGGGGAGGACCCCAATACCCCCCCCCACAACGGCTTGTTGCTGTTACAGGGTGATACACGTGTTGGCTGAGTGTTCGCTGCCTACTAAAAGCAACTTAACTAATGTACACACATGTGTGAAACTGCCATGTGCTTCTTGTATTGAAAGACTGATTATTCTCACTAATTGATGTTCATATAACAGATGATAATAGAGACATCTTTTGAAGCTACCATTGTAGGGAGCTTTTGTAAGTGCTCCTACCTTGCTTCCAAGAAATCATATAGATTCTGCTATTATCCAAATTCTTTATTTAAACTAACCTTGTTTTTAGAAAAATGCAACAAAATGTTCATAAAAAGAACAATTTTGACATTATAAGCTAAGAGCCTGCATCTAAAGCACATTTAGAAACTGGCCATATATACATCCAAACTTCAAACAGATCTCTCATTCGTTCTGCCATTGTTTTCTGAAATAAACCATTGTCCAAAAGTGTGAGTAAAGCTTGCACTACAGAGGGGCATATTTACAAGATCCATTCACTGTGGAAGTATCACTTTTTTGGCGCTACAGTGGCGTAGTGACATTTCTCATATTAACATTGCGGCGATTAGCCGCTTAACGTGGCTTAAAGTGGCATTCTGCAGCACACATAGGAAGTGCAAATCACCATTATTGATTGTTTATGTGCAGACAGGTGTATCTTCCTGCACATAAACAATAACCCCTGCAGCCCAGGCACCCTTGCGACATGGCATCAGAGTGCCTGCTCTGGCGCTAGGCAGCTTTTTTTGCGCCAGTGCTAGGGGAAACACAGGGGTACACAGTATTCTTGTGAATACGGCGCATCCCTGCTTTTAAAAATGAGGTGGGTGGTGTTGCCAAATTTGGCGAAGCAGTTTTCCAACATTTTTTTCTAAATATGCTCCAGAGTTTCACCCTTTTCCTTGACTCTCCAAAAGTTCGCTTTTTCAGCTTCTAAAATTACGTTTGCGCCCATATCACTATTTGGAATGCAGTTTGTGTATTTCAGCATCTTTTTTTTTTAACAACGGATTTTATTTGGTTATTTTGCAATACGTAGGGGTCGCAGCCCCACAAAGGCATGAAAAGTAGAAGGATAATTTGTTCCAACAACCACATTTCTGACCTATACCAACACCCATTAAACATACAGATGGAATAAACATATAACATACAGACTGTCTCCGGTCTCCACATTCGAGCAAATGGTGCATTTATAGTAGCGTGAATTATAAAACATGGCAATACAACCAATATAAAACATACAGTGGGAAAACTGAGGCTCAAGAAATGTAGGGACACTCTCATGGATCTACCTCCGGCAAAGGAAGAAGGTCGATTCAACGATAAACCGCCCATCGAGTCCATTTTTTGCGGTGTTTCACAAGGCACCCTCGGGCCTCAAAAACAGAAATCTCAGCCCCCATACATTTATAGAGCTCCGTTTTCCATTTGCCTAATGTCGGGAGAGATGTCGCCTTCCACATTTGCGCTATGTCCCTCTTGGCCACAGTGAGAGCTAGAACAACAGGTGCTGTTTGTACTGATTTCCCCCAATATCATCTGTCAAGTGTAATAGGAAGAGTCGTGGATCTAGTGGGAGGTTCCACAACAACACCTCGTGGAGACATAATCTGATCCTACGCCAAAGGGCTGTAGTGCCGAGCACCTCCAGACTGAGTGTAAGAATGTTCCCTCCTCCCTATCGCATCTCAGACATGTGGGGGATGGGATAACACCCATCTGCCACAAACAAACCCTTGTGAAATATGCGCAGTGTTGATACTTGAATTGGATGAGCTGATAGTGTGTGGAAACTGCAGTGCCCCTTGGGCTAGCGATGGCTTTGGCCCAGTCGTCATCTGTCAGTTCGGGTATGTCAGCCTGCCATGGAAGTCGTGTTTTGTCTAGTGTGGTAGGCGAATGGGTCGTCAGCGTCTGATATATTTGTTTTATCTTGTGAAGTCCGAGGTCTTCCATAAGCAATCGGCCCTCTAGGGCTGAAACTCAGGAAGGGCCCCTAAAGTATGGATTTGAGGGATAAGTGCGTGTCGGAGTTGAAGAAAATTGTTGTACCGCGTAGCACATTCCCAAGGGTCGATATCCCCACTCGATCTCACCCCGAACCCTTTTAGGGTCGTCACAGAGCGAAGATATGTGCCTTGCCATAAGGGAGTCAATTGGGTAAGTGTCCCCTGCCAACCCATCTGTCGGGTCTTAGCCAGCCATAACTGTATCACCACCCTGCCAGCCAGGGACCTGGTCCATCGCAGCATGTTCAGCCAAATATGCGGGATCTGTGGGGGAATTATACCCCCAATCGTTTATTACCAGGATGTGGGATGCAACGTAATAGGCATAGATACCTGCTGCAGCTATCCCTCCACAATATATGGATTGCGTACATGTGTGGAGCGCCACTCTGACAGCCCCTTCATTCCACATGAATATATTTTGTATGGCAGCGACTTGCGCAAACCATGAGCATGGAATGGGGTATGGGAAGTTCTGGAGGCAATACAAAATGCGGGGCAGCGGCACCATCTTAGAAAACGCGGAGCGCCCATACAGGGAGAGGGGAGTGAAGACGATATTGAGATTTCGCTGTTGCGGCCAGCTACTAATGGAGAGTTATTGCGGGCCCAAGAGACTTTCGGACTCAGGGAGATATATATGCCAAGATATTTGAAGCTGTCTGTCGCCCGGGAAAGTTGTGATGCCCAGGCGTCACGACCTTGATGTCTGCACACCGGTAATAATATAGATTTTGCGGGGTTAGCCTGAAGGCCCGTAGTTCCCCCGAACACCCTGAGAATTTCCAATATGCGGGGTCCCGAATACCAGGGATCCGTCATGAAGAAGAGGACATTGCCTGCGTATAATGCTATACCGTCAGAGCACGACCGGGACCAGTCAAAACCTCAAAGGACCGGGTCGCTCCTAACCCACGCTACTAGGGGCTCAATTGCGAGAGAAAACAACAATGGGGACGGGGAAAGCCCTGCCGGGTACACCACTGGATAGAAAAGGGATGTGAACGGTGTCCTGCAACACGGACTAACGCCGTCAATTCCGTGTAGAGCAGGGGTGTGTATGCCAAGAAGCTGGCCCAAAGATTATTGCCTCGAGTAGCTGGAATAAATACACCCAGCTCAAGGAGTCAAATGCTTTATCTATGTCTGCGAGGAGCAGGGCGGCTGGCCTGCCTAATGCCGGGTCTGCCGCCATGGCATTATGGACCCGTCGAATATTATGACGAGTAGCCCGACTGATCTGGATGGGTCAGGTCAGTGATACAGCTCCGTAAGCGATCAGCCAACCCCTTCCCCAACAATTTAGGTTCAAAGTTTATGAGGGAAATGGGGCAGTAGGATGAAGGGTCGTCTGGGGGTTATTGGAAAAGCACAATTTCTGCATGGCACCAGTCCCTAGGCAGAATAGCGAGTTCCGTGGCCTCCTGAATGGTCGCCAGCAAATGAGGCCCCAAGGTGTGTATGTTTGGCCCCAGGAATTCCATTGGGAATCCTTTAGGTCCGGGAGCGTGACCAGGATGGAGTGCGTTGACGTCCCTAGTCAGCTCATCCGTTGTGAAAGGAGCGTCTAGTTGTTCGCGGAGATGATCTGAGACGCATTGGGGGGGATATCTACGAGGAATTCAGCAATAAGGTCTGCCAAGATTTGTTCTTGCTGTGTATCTAGGGTTGCAAAGTGCTGTGAAAATTCTGCAGCGACACCCTGTGATGTCGTGTGCAGGGACCCATCCCTACCACGAATAGCAGGGGTAATAGCCGGAGACGTGTCCGTCTGGCAGAGTCTGTGAAGCATCTTGCTGGACTTATTACCCCATTGATAAATCCGGTGTTGTGACGCCTCCCAGATCTCGGTTGCTTCGCCCATAAGATGCTGCCTACGATTCTGTTGCGCTTGCAGCAGGTTCTGTCGAATAGTAGGGTTGGGATCGATATTGAGCTGTGAGGCCAACAACGCTTGTCGAGACTCTAGAGCTTCCAACTGCTCCTGTCTTGCCCACCTTTCATTAAGGCGATAGCTAATGGCAGCCCCGCAGATTGTCGGCTTAAGGGCCTCCCACAAAATAGTCCTAGAGGGGGCAGTTATCCTCTAAATATGTAGTGACTGCTTTGTGGAGCATCTCCTGACATACGCCACCGAAAGGGGGGTTTCCGGGAGCAGGTATGAAACTGTAGACTAACCCGATAATGGTCGGATAATCCGCGGGGCCGATGGGTCACATGAGAGAACCTATGAAGATGCACCCGGGGAACGAAAAAATAATCTTATCGCGATTGTGACCCATGCACTGTGGAAAGATAAGTAAAATTGTGTTCGGTGGGATGATATTCGCGGCATATGTCTGCCCATCCCAAGGTGGAGGCAAGTGTGTGTAGCTTAGTTGGGCCCTGTAAAGGTGCACTGTCTGGACTACGTTGGCGATCCAGTGGCCCCATGATATCGTTCCAGTCGCCCCCTAACAAAGTCAAGCCCTCGGGTATGTCGACCCAGATCCCCAACAGTTTGTCAGTAAATGCAGTTCCAAGAGGAGGAGATTTCAGCATCTTTTATATAAACCTCTATTTGACAGTACATTTCCTTCACCTCTACAGTAATCTGCTTACATCACATTTCATTTAATTGAATATACAGTTACATAATCCACCAAAGAAGAAAATGTGATCCAGTTGTTGGCCTTTGACTTTCAGTACCTGGTTCTAAATAGGTGACTACCTCATGTGACTAATGAGTTTTGGGGCAAAAATTGAGGAATATCACTGAAATGTAATTTAAAATTTAATAAAATTGACCAAACTAACAGGGGCATGCACATGGACAAAAACTTGTATAGCTTCCAAGACATAAGACTAACAGTTGTATCCATATGTCTGTGGATTGTCTGCAAAGAGGAAAATTCCTGAGTCATAGGGCGAGAGAAATATTCAAATACAGATTATTGTTTTTCTTTCTTTCTATTTTCTGTCTGGAAAACATTTTAGAACTGGCTTTTGAGACAGCTTAAGCTCTTTGCCAGACTCTTGTTTTTCCAAATAATCATTTATAATATATATAGCTAGAAAAGCTCAGTGGGCTTCCTCCAGTGGTCTGTTTAACTGACATTCACATTTTGGTTCTGCCCACTACACCATGGAGCATGGGGGAATGGAACAGCCTAATTTACGAATTGGCCCTCTTCACTTTGAGGGTTCGAGTGAGTGCACAAAGCCTTTGTTCATTGTTCACATTTGCCTTTCTTTTCAGACAAAACTGCTTTAAAGTGTGCTTTGTTATTCAATTTATTTTTAAATGAACTTCAAATGCAATTTATTTAACCTGCGCTTCAGGTGTCCAGTTAGATCTTGATTTATTTTGTGTCTACTTTTTAAAGTTACAAAGTGTTCACCATTGTAAAGTCCTGTGATTTCAGTGCCCTCCATTAAATTGTGATTTATTCTTGTCTCCTTCAGAAATAATAATAATAGCAAGAATAATAAATGCAAAATACAAACAAATAGCAGATTTACTCTGGAGTAAATGTAATCTGTCCAAGTGCAATCTGTGGATCTTAATTCCGTGTCCTAGGACCTGTTGCTTACTGGTGTAGACGACACTTTAAGTACAATCTGTACAGTGGTGGCTCCTGTGCAATGGTGTAGGAGCGTCTCCCGACTTAGTTTAGACCCAGCAGCTGAAAAATAAAACAATATTTTATTAGCATTTTATTTTTTACTTGCTGAGTGAGCCAGCATGTAAAGGGAGGGGCGGGGCCAGCCGGCCGGAGAAACAGACACGCGCAGTTAGGTATCTCCAACCCAGCTGTATTGCACAGCCGGGTTGGAATTCCAGGTTAGGCAAGGTGATCACTTTTCTAGAGTGATCAACCTGGATCAAGGTGTCCCGCAGGGTTCGGCCTTGAGCCCGACCCTTTTTAATTTGTATGTCTCCCCTGTGGCTGACATAGTGGAGGGTTATGGCATGCGTATTGTGTCCTATGCAGATGACATGCAGCTGGTCATCTCGCTGTCGCACTCACCTGGTCTTGCTGTGGCCAGTTTCAGAGCATGCATGCAGGAGCTTGCCTCGTGGATGTCTACCAACTTCCTGAGACTGAATAGCAGCAAGACGGAGCTACTCGTGGTGGGGGGGTGGGGTGCCCATCAGTGTGGTCCTCTGCATGGTGGCCTGGAATCAGTCCCCATGCCCTGCCAACAAGCTAAAAATCTGGGCATCTGGATCGACTCTGACTTAACATTTGCGCCACACATTGGGCTGGTGGTGGGGGTGTGCATCGGGTTCATGAAAGTTCTGCGGAAGGTACTGGACATTCTTCCAACGGAGGCTAGACGGACGCTGGTGCACGCCCTAGTCACCTCACGTATGGACTATGGCAACCTCCTATATTTGGGTGCCACGGTTAAAAGCCTTGACTGCCTACAGGTGTTACAGAACGCCGCAGCCCGGTTGGTTCTGAGGATCCCTAGAAGATCGGCCTCTAAGATCGCGTTACAGGCACTGCACTGGCTCCCGGTCAGGAGAAGGATTGAGTTTAAGGCCCTGGGCATGTGCCACCGAATTATGGGAGGCAAAGCACCAGGGCCTCTACAGAGCCTCATTACACAGTATAGACCTGCTCGACCTCTGAAATCCACAGGCACTGGCCTGTTAGATATCCCCAAAATTAAAAAAAACGCATGGGGGCAGATCCTTCCGGTTTCTTGCAGCAAAGAGCTGGAATAAATTACCGCTGGAGCTTCGCTTAGAGCCATCTGAGGCAAGGTTCAGGGGAAAGCTCCAGACGCATCTATTTGGGCAATAGATAGGGCACAGCTGAGAATATTGGAGACCTACTTCTCTCACTTACCACAGCGCGGGGACACGCCGGTGTGCGTAACCATGCGCTTTATAAACTTTCCTATTATTTATTATTATTATTATTATAAGCAGCACAGCCTCCCTGTTCCTGAGTGAGCATTAAACCAGCTTGCTCAGGCCATTCCCTGTGCTGCTGGCATAGCATGAGAGCAGCATGGGGATTCCACAGGGAGTTTCTGGGGCTGTCCTAGTGTCTCCTGGGACCAAGAAGAAGAGGAACAGCGAGGTGCAATGTGGCTGGCAGCTTCAGGTAAGTCTTTTTTTTTAATTATTAAGCACCCCATGCGCCCCACCCCACTGCATTTGCACCAATAAGAATGGAATCCTGCCTGATTCTGGGCATGCCACATTACCTCCCTGTGCCTGACCTTGCAAATATGTTAAAACTAATTGCACACTACACCCTCAAAAAAACATGCTCCTCACTCTTCCCATTACATACTGGATTACGTCATCTGATTTCAGCTTTTCCCTTACACATTATCCAGTAATTTATAGAGGAGGCAACGCCGGAAATCATTCTGCTACATTAAAAATGTTCTCTGTAAAGCACTCTGCTGCTTCTTTATATGTCATTCCTTTTATCAGAAAGTTTCACAAAAGTCATGCTCACTTTCAGGTGTCTTGTTTACCTCTCATCCTTTTCAGACATCATCCATATCTCCCCGGAGTCCTTGGCTGCTGGTTAGTGCTGCCCTGGTGCCATTAATAGCTACTCGCAGACATCCTCTTCCTGTCACAGATGCTAGATCAAGGTGGGGCGCATGGTCACGGAGCACTAGGTTTGTAGCTGCTTTATTGACTGTGTCTGATGGCCTTGATTGTTTTGCATGCATTTTATATGTGTAATTACACCCTGCGGTAGTTGCTTGGACATTCCCATAAACGAATCAAGATGCGCATCAGCAAGTCTTGGACACCTTTCTAAGTTTAAATTGTCCTGTCAAACTTTTTATTGCCGTCTCATTAATTTTCTATCATTATTTGTACCAGCTGGTCCTTGCCTGTTGCTCAGCAATGTGTGATTATGCGATGACAGAAGATCAGAATATTGAATCTTACTTTTTATAGAACAATATTGTGCTCTAGCCAAGCTGTGTACGTTGCTACATTGATGGGAGTATTGGCCGCTGCCTTATGGGGCACCACAAGAGATTGCAAAAATGAATTGAATGGCCCTCATGCTGGGGGAAAGGCAGCCCCCAATATGCAATCTGTCACTTTTCTATACAGCATGAACTGAAGCATTGTAATTTCTGTTTTAGGAGATAAGACAAGCTAAAAAGTAACAGGTGCCAGGATTCAAGAATCTGCATGTACATTACAAAACATATAAGATGTAAAAAAGTCATTAGTGAGACACATATAAATATATAAATGATGAAAAGATTGTAATTGCTAATTACCACCAAAAGGTTATGGGTGAAGAAAGGAAACGAATGCACAAAAGAGTTTCAGGTAAGGTTTTACAAAAAGGACCGAAAAAGGAACTAATTATGTCTATTATGTCTATTTTGTTTAAAAATTGTATATGCAGAGGATTACTAGAAACCTTGTAATGGTGACTGGATGTTCACTAGAGCAGCATGTTCTGAAAATAGCCCCCTTTAATAAACATGTTTGGCTTGCACTATTTCATGTTCCTGGAGGTACGTTTAGGCAGTGCTTGATGCAAACACATTTTACTGAAGTATTGTGAAAGTAGGTTGTTGGAGGTGGTAATGTGTGTTAAGAATGTGTGTGTGTATTTGGTGTTTTGAATCTAGAAGTGAATGTGATGTGGTAGATTTTTCTAATGTTGCTATGTTTTTGTCCTGGATTATTGAAATGTGACACCACTGTTTTATTGTATTTGGCCTTGTTATATTTTAATTTGGTTTGAAGTTGCTTTCAGTGTGTTATTGTGTTATGTTCTGTTGCTTGCTACAGATAGGTCAACAAACACCTATACATTTCCAGGCAAAAGCAGCATTTACCTTTACAGTTCATGTGACAAGCACCCATTTTAAAACTTTAGAAGCTTGTCAAATACTGCTGCTCTAGTACTTCAAGTAGTTTAGACACCGATCAGCACAAAACAGTGGCAGCAACCATGTCTTAAAATTGCTGTGGTAGTGATTTCTTTATGTGATATGGCTCTTTGTCTCTAAGTTCACTTAATTAGGAGGAGGTTTAGGCTATGTTACAAATGGGTAACACGGTCTCACATTGGCTTGATGGGGCTCTAAGCAAAATTTGTAAAGTCTTGAAGTTAGCAGTGCTTATTTTGAGCCTGTGGTTTCCAGTGCACTGTACCGTCACTTAATTTTCAACACCGGCACTGATAACAGTCCAACACATAGTGGTATTGTATAATTTTGAGATAAGCACAACAAGTGTTTAATAATTCAATATACATTAAAAATAACAATTCAGACTATTCCATGCCACTCTTATAGCTTTGGGTGGCTTGGAATAGTCTGAATTGTCACAGTTATAGGAGAGCAATGGTTGGTGGTCATGTTGGTATTGTTATTGGCATCACTGGCAGATGCAAAAAGTGGTACAGGCTTCAGAGGCTACCTAAGAAGGGCCCTGACACATGCCTTGTTTTCAAATTAAGCATTGGAAATTTCCTGGCATGAAAGTGAACTGCTGAATACTAAAGCAGGCTATATGTCTTTAGTCAAACAATCAGCTGAGACTCAGAACTATTGGCAGCAATCTTCTCCAGAGTGGGAGCATAACCGAAAAGTGCCTGATGAGAGTTCTAAACCCTCAAATCAGCTAAATGGATGTGCGAGGTGAAGACAAAATACTTTAAATGGGACAGGCAGAATGAAAATGCAAGAAATGTTGATCAGCACAGTGGCCTTTCTGTGTTAGCCATTTTGTTGATTTGTAGACAAATATAAAGAGTATCGAATAAAGTTTGCAGTCCTCTGCTGGAGATCTTTCATGGATTTTTATATTACCTTCTTCCTTGTAAGAAATTATAGAAATTTCTCAGTTTAACCTTATTGAGGTGGAAGGGACAGTAGCAAAAGAAATCCAAGATGCCCTGATCATTGCATTTAAGCTCCATGCTGGACATACAGAAACAACATTGTTCCCTTCAGTAAAGTGTTCTTTAGTTTTCTGTCAAAATTGTCTTGGCAAGGCAGGAAGCTGTTTAGCTTCAAAATAGACTTGGGGTCCCAAAAGGGTGCTCGATAAACGGGTGTTCAGCTTAGAAGTACAAAAAAAAAATCCTAACTTTGACTGATGGGATCCCCAGTGCCTAACTTAACCACTGAAATGGGGCTCCTTCCCACTTTCACAACTTCTTCAACCACACTGCCTTTTACCAGCAAAGACTCCAAAACACAGCAAATAAATAACATAAGGACCCAAACTCTCCAACGAAGTCTGCACTACTTCTGATGCTTGAGGATTTAATGGATGAAATAAAACTCTTAAAACCTTTTGTGATGGAGACCAATGATAAACTACACAGATAAAGGAGAAATGCTTATGTCTCAATTCACGGGCAACCAAGGTTGAACAAAGTCTCAGCAATGTGCAGGACACAGCAGCTAAGATTGAAGTTATGTCTAAAGAAATTTCTCTTCTAAAACACCAGACAGAAGATTTGGAAAATCAAAATAGATGTAATAATCTCAGTATTTAATGGAACAGAGGGTCCAGATATGCTTGCCTTACTCAAAATTGACATTCCAAAAATAGTCGGGTTGAAGGAGGGAATAAACCTTAATTTGCAATTTGCTCACTGTATTGGCCTTAAACCGTTAGGAGCTTCTTCATCGTCCTGCCCAAGAGCAAGTATTGTCTTATTTTTAGAATATACTGATCTACTTTTAGTTCTTTCAGCAGTGAAACAAAGAAAACAATTGCTCTGGTCGGGTCAAAAAGTATTTATATCCTAAGATGTAACCTGTCCAAAGGTAGCTAGACGAAAGGAATTTGTGTCATTCCATCCTGCCTTACGCTCCATGCACGCCCGATATGGACCTTGGAAAAAGTTGATCATTTCAACTTTTCTCCCTTTCCTCACTACAGGCCCCTCTGGCCTTACTCCGGCTTTTGTTCAATATGAAGTTATAGTTATAGAAGATGTTCTTTTTATTTTCTAATATGGTATTTTGAAATATTTGTGTCTTTTATTTTTATGCAGGTGTCCTCGGTCTTACCCAGACCTCCAGCCCAGGTGATTTATTCATATGTGTATCTTCCCCTTGACCTAATGTTTGCATTTTTTCTTCATTTGTTGGTAAGTGCTACAAATACTCTTCATTTTGTTGTCTTCCCTTATATCTTTAATTATTGTCTTATAATGTTAATTGGTATCTCGTTTTCTCAGACGGTCTCATCCCTTTATCAGCACCAAGTTGACTCTATTTTGGTGCTTTTTCTTTTTCTTCGTGCTTCACCACCCCACCAATATATTTTTGTGTTACTTCATGCTTTGTTGTTCTCTATGGTTAAAGCGTCTTTGGCTTTTTGCCATCTTCTTTTTATTTATCAGATTTTGTCCTTTCCCTTCCCCTCTTTTCCCCCCTCTCCTAGCCTTTTTGTTATCCAGTATCTTCACTTCTTCACTTTACCATACACTAATATGCTGTGCTCAATGTATGCTTCACTGGTTGCTTTACATGTTATGTTTAGATTACCTTTTTAAGTTAAAGAAGTATATTTACTATGCTCTGTTCATCTCTGATTTACATGACAAATAATCTCTGTGTTGTGTCCCGGAACGTTAAAGGTCTACGTATCCCTATTAAGGAGTAGGGAGGGCTTACACATTTATCTCGATGACATTGTAAGATTGCTTTGATAGTGTGGCTCACTGGTTAGAGGCGGCAGACCCGAGAGCAGAGGACGGCCCGGGACCAGGGTTCGATTCCCGGCGCGGCAGGTTTCTGGACCAGGGTCAGCGGACTCGATAATTCTCTCGCCTCGGTGCCCACTCTGATCAGCGATCACACTCGGCAACTCTGGGCATTAGCTTGCCTCATCTTCACTAACGGCCCCACCAGACCGCCGGGGATGCCTGGTCTCACCCTGGAGATACCCATTAAGGGACCATCTCTCAGGGAAGCCAGGAAGGGTTTCGCAGCGGTCGAAGCGCCTTGGGACCCTATGGGTAAGTAGTGCGCTATATAAATGCCTATACATTTACATTTACATTTTGATATAAGAAACACACCTTACAGATAAAGACAATAATTCATTAAGGAGGCATTGCGTGTGCCATGCATTCAGTTACCCACGAGATAAAATAAAAATGGAGTTGTTATATTGCTTCATAAGTCACTTTTCTTGACGATTAAGAAGGAGTATTAGGATGAGGAGTGTAGATGGCTGCTCCTCCATCTTACTATAAATCATACGCTAATTTCCCTTCTCAAGGTATATGGCCCTAATGGCATTCAGATAGAATTTTTGGAACAAATCTCAACATCTCTATGGCCCTGTTCTAATCCAAGCTTTTTGCCGAGGAGGAGATCGGAACCAAGTTATGGACCCCTTTACTGATAGAAAATCTATTTCTAGGTATGTCCCAGACAAAATGCAAAAAACATTTAATAATACTATTCACTCCAGGGGACTGGTAGATGCTTGGAGGGCTTACATTCCTGAAAATATATACCTTCTACTCCCTTGCACATTAATGTAAATCTATAATTGAGTAAATTTTCCTTACACAAAGGGGCATATTAGGATGGCGGGTGGTCCTGAATCCACCCGCCATCCTAGAGGGAATGGGACCGCCCGCCTGCCATGCACGGTCCCGCACCCCTGATCATGATGCAACTGCCACTGCGGCAGTCGCATCTGGCATTTTAATATTGCTGCGGGTGCTGCTGGCTGCAGCACCTGCTGCAATGGTAAAATGCCATGTTGTGCATTTCCATGCACAACGTGGCAGGCACTGCATAGTGCACGCCACCTTGTGCTTGAACATGTAGGGGGGTGCCATAGGTACCCCCCAGGTGTATCCCCCCACTGCCTCCCGGGCCCGCAACAGGCCCAAAAAGCAAGTACCCACCAGCCTTTCCATGGCAGCATCTCCGCCATGGAAAGGCCTTAAAAGGACTTAAAAGCTAAGCATCACAATATGCCTATCAGGCACCGCCACCATATATGAGCCCCAGCTCCGACTGGCCGACAATTGTAACGATTGCCGACCGGCTTAAAAGCAGCGGACAGACTTTCCGTCTGCTGCCGTACCCACTGCCATCGTGATAGGGCAGTGGGTAAATCACGTTATGATGGCGTGACGGTCGCCACTGAAGGCACAGCGGTGGCGATCGTTACGCCATCATAATCACCCCCTTAATATCCACTTTAACACATGCTGAAATCGGTTTCATACTAAGATCAGACCATGCACCAGTTCTTTTTTATATAGAAATATTGCCTGAAACCTCTAGATCAATTAAATGGTACTTCAACACCAGCCTTTTAAAGGATAAAACCTTTGTGGAATCGCAATCACAAAAACCGTCCAGATAAATGTGGATGATGCTCATCAACGAACTCTTCGAATGTCAAACAAATGGTCCCCTCTGGACTTATCCTGGTGAGACATATTAGACTCGATCAAGATGATGATGCTGCCTGTTATAAATTTTTATTTGTCCATGTTGACAGTAAAGCTTCCTTTGAAGCTCTTTAAATAACTAAATAGCATGTTAGGAAAATGTTAATAGTCTGGGTGGAAATCATATCATCATTAGTTTCTTTAGGCAAACCTCAAGAAATGGGAGGAGTTAACTTTCCTACTTTTCAACAAATCATTCCTCATTTGTAATAAAAACAAGTTTTGACTCGTTTACATACTGTCACAGAAACACCCTCAACTGTTTGGAAAATTGAATGATTCTTTGATCTCACCTTTCTCTTTTCATTCTCTGGCTCATTTTTTACACACACCAAGATCCTTTGCGTCTCCCAACATTAAACCTTCTATATCTACTATATTTCTGGTACTTACTCGGTCTCTGCCATCATTGCAGGTGTTCCTGGTCTCTTCAATATGGCACAATAAACATAATGAACTGTCAAATTCTATGGAAAGACTGGGTGGCTAAAGGAATAATTCAGGTTAAACAGGTATTCAGGGGTATGCATCCTCTCTCCTCATCTGAAGTTCAAAGCAAATTCAGCCTCTTCTCGGCTTCCGCTCTTAAATACTACTCTTTAACAAATGTTCTTACACAACACACATTCACCCTTTCAGTGGAGTCTTCTCCCACTCCCATTTTGCTTCCGGAACAAATAGACTTCTCTTCACCCATCAAAGCCTCTTCCATATACAGATATCTCCACTATACACTTCCAAATCGTCCCAAGTCTAAAACAGAATTATTATGGGAATCAGAATTACAATACTCTTTTTCCTTACAAACCCGGAACTCAATCTGGTTGAAAATTCACCACACCTCCTTAATGTCAGCACTACGCAAAATGTATATTACTTCTACGATATTTTGTTTTTATCTCCAACGTCTCTCTGCACATACAACCAAACCATATAGAATACATTTTGGACCCGTGAAAATGCACCAGGCACATATATGCATATTTTTCTTTCATTGCTCAACCATTAAATCTTTCTGGATGAAGATATGTGTAAAAAATGTCATGAATATGTTCTATGACTTTTCTTTTTGAGATTAAATATGTTTGTGGGGAAGTTCTTCTCATATATGGATTGGCACATGCAAATTGAGTAAAATTGTGGATTTACTTATTGCTATTGCTTTTCAAATAATTATATCTAATTGGAAAAATGCTACTAAGTTTACCTTTACCGGACTTACTATGTCATCATCATAGGATCGATAGATTATCAGCTACTTCCAAGCAACAACTTCTCCAGAAGGATACTTTTTGGTCACCTCTTACCACATACTTACGTAGTCACTCCATTCTGATCCAAGACAGAAAAAATGAAATTCAACTACTATTAACTTTTCCTTGATTATTTACGGCACTCTAATTAACCATACTTGTATCACCTATTTAATAATTGCCATATTAACAGATACCTGTAAACTTGCATAACTTTATTATTCCGTTTGTCGCTTTTCTCTCTTTGTCTTCCTTTTCTCGGTTCCCCCCCCTACGCAAAACACAAACTACAAATTGCAGTATTATTAAGTACTCTTTTGCATCGCTCCTTTTATTGGTCAACTAGCAGCCCGCCCCAGCGTTGCCTGGGGCAGAAGGGGGCTGGGGGAAGCATTTCAGGCTTGCGTGCACTCACGCCCCGGCCCCCGCCCGCCGCGACATTGTCTGTGTCCCAGACAATGTCGTGGCGGGCGGGTTCCGGGGCAGGAGTGCACGCAAACCTGAAATGCTGCTCCTAGACCCTGAGCCTTACCGCAGTTGTTCCGGGCCAACCTCCCGCACCGGCTCCCTCCCGTCCCGTGTCAGAGCCTTACCTGAGCCGCCGCTCCCCCCCGAGCTCCTCACTTCACCGCCGCTCCTCCTCGTCATCACGTACGTTGCGGCCAGCGCTACATCGTGGCCGTCAGCATCGCGGCCGGCGCTACTTTCAGAGCACTGCTTTTTTTTAAAGTTATATTTTTAAATTTGCGTTTTTTTTAATTTTCTGTAGCCTATGTCCATCTGCACACCCTGAGGATTACAACAATGTATTGGGTGTGTGGATTGGCGCTGTGGTTCCCGAGTTTACCTTGCCAAAAGGTTTGTGTTCTCTCTTTATAATAGTAGTATAGATAGTTCGACAGTGTATAATTTTCCTATTTATCAATTCTCAGGTCATAATTCATACTCTTGCACTAATTTCTGTATATCTTTTCGTTTTAAATAGTAGACATGTTTTATTATGATGTATTTTTTTATGAAAATGTAAATAAAGCTTCGGTAAACTAAAATAAATTAAAAAAATACAAACAGAGTAAGGAAAGGAGAAGACCATTGTTTCCCCATTATGTTCTAGCTGAATAGCTGAAAACATGGAAAACCGGACAATCAGGGGCGTAACACAGGCCCACGCAGCCCCAGCAGTGCGGGGGCCCAACGCTCCGGGGGGCCCCAATCTCACTCCCAGCGGAGGAAGACTGCTGCAAGCAAGCAGAAAGCCTAGATTATATGGTGCGCACACGCCATGGAACGGTGACAGCCTCTGTGTGAATGTTGAGTTGCAGGGGTGTGGTGACATGGGCCCCCGTGGGGGGGGCCCACGCTCCAGAGGCCCCCTCACGGGCGCCCGCGCTCCAGCCTCACGCTCGGCAGAGCCAGGTCTGTAGAATGCGCGCGCAAACCACGGACGGTGATGTGGTGGCTTCTCTATTTCACTATTAGTTAAGGAGGTGTAGGCACAGGCCCCCGCAGGGGGCCCCCACGATCCAGAGGCCCCCTCACTGGTCTCACTAGAGTCAGATGCAGGCACCTTGACACCTTCGGGTTTTAGTAGCGCTATACAAATTGCTTTTCACTCATTCATTCAGGCAGACCTATGGGCAGTGAGCACACACCACTTACGTGGTTGAAATGGTTTGTGGGCATGGAGGCGCGCAGTTGTTATGGGTCTGCGCGCCGCGGTGCCGCGTTCTTAGGGGTGGGGGCGGGGCTGGTGACGTATGCGTGCAGCTTTGTCATGCGCATTGTGGGGTGCGCATGACTTTGCTACAGACTTAGAGGAGGGGTGCGGCCGCCGTTGTTGTGTCGTACTAGAGCAGGGATTGTTGGCCTCTGCCTGGCCCTGCCCTGGTGGCTGGCCTCACCCGGCAAGGCCCCGGTGTCGCCCTGTCTTCTGCTGCCCGCAGCCCGCCCCGCTCTCCTTTGGAGCTGCAGGCCAGCCCAGGCCTGGTGAGGTGAGGAGTGATGAGTGTGTGTGTTGGTTGTCCTGCTGGTGTTGATACAGGAACATGTTTTGTGCGACATGATCCACACGCGAAACTGTAAAATTGGATTCATGCCATCTTCATGGTTTGCGATTTTCTGGATCGTTCTAATGGATTGGGAGTTGGTATGGTTTTCAAAGGCATCAAAACAGGTTGTTTTGGACGTGTTGTGGTCTCTGGCTGCGCTAGTGGAGGGATGTGTTCTGGGTGATGCATGTTCTGATGGTGACGGTGAACCATGGAGTGCATGTTTGATGACGTTTTGAGCTGACACACAGTCTGTGTGTGATGGAGAGAACCGGGAGGTGAGAGCACTGACTACATTTGGAGCACTGTATTGGATTCGTAGGAAAGATGAGCTGATTGCATGCATTGTGCTGCAGGTTGTTTTCCATCTGCTTCTTTTTTGGGCATCTCCTGCAGATACTTCTAGTGACAGCGATGAAGAGGCAGGCTCACAGGCTTCTTAGCGGGTAGCGAGGTGCACTTTGTTTCTCTATTCCGACTTCTGATGTTGTAGCTTTTGCATTCAGGTGGTGCTTTACCTGCATGGTCTACATTGCAGTCATGTGTAGTCCAGTCAGGGGGCGTGGGAAAACTAGAATGTACAGCATGGGCCTATGGAGAGAAGCAGTGAGGTGCTTTGTGTGCGTGGACCAGGAACAGGGGTGAACAGAGAAAGTCATGTAATCCTATGGCACCATGAACAAGGCAGAGATACTTCCAAATTAGTAAAACGGTGCCACATCGGTCTGAAAGGAAATTGGTGGCATGGGCAGTGTCTGTCCATCTTTGTAGGAGGAGGGATGCTTCTAAGTACTGTGCAGATGCGGCCTCCTGGGTGAGGAGATGAGTGGGAGAGCAGTCACGATTGACAGTCTTGAGCGGAGTTTGCATTGTCCTGGGGGTCCCATTTTGGCCTACTCCTGCCATGGTGAATGAGGTCAGCATTTTGAAAGGAGATTCCGGCCTTCAACATCTCATGCTCTGGAGGGCTGTCAGAGAAAGAGGTGGACATGTCGGACCAGCCCTGGATGGGTGGAGGGGTGGATGGATGAGTGTGTGAGGGATGAATGGATGAGTGAGGTGATGGATTGATGAGTTGATGTGTGAAGGGGTGAGTGGATGGATAGATGAGTGAAAGGGTGGATGTGGGGATCGATGAGTGAGCTGAGGGGAGGGTGGATGGACAGAGGGATGGATGGATGAGTGAAGGAGTGAAGGGATAGATGGATGAGAGGGGGGTGGATGAGTGATGGGGTCAATGGATGGATTCATGAGTGGATGAGTGGATGGGTGGGTGGATGGGCGGAGGGAGGGATGGCTGGGTGGAGATGTCGATGGGGAGAGAGAGGGAGGATGGATGGATGACTGGGGGGGTGAATTGGTGGAGGGATGAGGGACTGGGAGGATATGAGAGTGGGTGGTGGGTGGCTGGATGGGTGAGGGGGTGAATGGCTGGATGGATGAGTGGATGGATGGGTGGAAGAGTAGATGGATGGGTGTAGAGATGGATGGGATGAAAGGGTGGATTAATGGATGGTGAATGGATGGGTGAGGGGTGGATGGAGGGATGGACGAATGAAATGGTGGATGGAGGGATGCATGATGGACGGGTTTGTGGATGGTTGAGTATGTTTGGATGTGGATGTGCTTACTTGTATGCTGTTGCACGGCCTCCTCTGGTGTGTCTGTGGAGCGTGCCTTTTGTCCAGAGGTTGCGTCCTGAGTTTTGGCCTCCTGTCCTGAATTTTGACACGTGGTGGGGCAAGGTGGTGGGTGGTCGGCTGGGACACCGGGGAAGGCCCCCTCCATGTGCTTTGCAGGGGGGCCCCCTCAAGTTTCGTTACGCCACTGCGGACAATTGTCCTTTCTGTCTGAGAGTAAACACATGAGTACCTCTATGCATTAGTTAAGGCATAATGGTATATTGATTCTCTATTGTTGTAGAAATAATGTTAAATTATCATTTTATTGAAACATTCCAACACAGCAGTGCAATGTTTGCTGCCCTGTTACATCATCCATTGAAAGACCATGACTCGTATGCAAGATCTGTAAACTTTGTCAAGGTTAGCTTTAGTGTGGTGTTTTGTTATAGTCACTAAATACTTATATGAAACCAACAGGAAACAATGTGTATGTATTGTTAGGGCATTAAACATCAATGGAAATGAAGATTGAACACAGGACTACAACAAGTGCTTTCCGAGGCATTGGTAGATAATACATCGGCAAAAGTGAGAGGTTTTTAAATCCAATTCCATGACATGAGAGAAGAGAAACACTGAACTAAGTAGGACCAACATGGGGGAAGGGGCAGGAAATATTTTAGAGTAGGTTCTATTAGAGTCTTTTACAGAACCAGATCAGGAACAGTGGTCAGTAAGGTAGGTAAGAAACAGAAAATCACAAAGTAAAAAAACAAAAACAGAGCAGGATTACGGAGGAAGGTTAATTCAGGGGACAGAAAATGTACCACACGAAGGAGTCAAGAACATTGGGCCTGTAAGAGACACTTTGCATCAAGACTTTATCTCAACACTTTGCTTTAACATTGTTTTATGAATCTGTGTCTGGTGGTCCAGCGGACTAATGAATCCACATCTGAAATGTCAGTTTCACACATTGGTCACAGCGGCACATCCTGATGGGGCCACACAGCTGCTCAACATTCATCCTTCTGAGGTTGATAAAATTAGTACAAGTCAATGCTTTTCCACAATGTTGTTTCGTTGTAATGCCCTCCAGGGGTTGTTTTGACAAATACAGTGGAATGCCAAAGTATATGAAAGAATTCCCAAACACAAAGTTTATTCCTGATAAATGTTTTATTGGGTTTTCATAATGATTACACGTTTTAATAATTCATCATTAACACAATAATGATCATGTCCCATGTCCAAGCAATGTAATTATTACACAATGACTGTTGAAACTCACTTGATACGTTTGGGTGACCCCACCAGAGGATCACCAATAACAATGTCATCTATGGTATGTTCCATATGTCAATATATATTTGTAAATTATTGCCTGGTGTTTAGTAGGGTGTGCGTAATAAATGTACCTCTCCTTTTTCTAAAGAAAAAGTACTGACTGGACATTCATTTATTGAGTGCTATCATTGCGTGCCAGTAATTGGTGATTACTAGCCCACACCACCTCCCTTGAGTAGGCCTTTAACTGCTTCTCTTCAATACCCTGTGAGAGGCAAGCGCTACAATGGGGTGTTTGGTTCCCACTGAGGACAATTGTGGACCTGTTACTTGTGATGGCCACATAACCAACAGCCCAGTTTCCAACACACATGTTGTGTTAAGAGCCTAATCAGTGGTTTAGAGACTAGGAGTCAAATGTGTTAGACCTGTCAGCCTTAGGGTGGTCTTCCCTATTTTGTCCGCTTTTGCCTCATTTTTCTCACCTACTTTTCGTTGGCCTTAGGTCTCTGGGCACCTTCCCATTGCTTACCAATGCTAAGGTGCAGGTGCTCTCTTCCCTTAAGATGGCTGCCACTGACCCCTGCTACTGCAGCGTGGTCTTTTTAGGCTCACTCAAGTAGCCAGGAGCTGGCTGGAACCCTTAAACAATGTTGCAATGCCAGCCTGCCATCCTGCTCATAGCTAGAATGAGGGAAGCTCCTGGAACTTTCCAGAACAGGGGAGGTGACACCAACTGCCACTGCCAACTGCCAACTGTCGCTATATAAGGAAAGGGAGGGAAACTTTCCTGAGAGAGAGTAGTTGGGGCATCACTGACCTGGGGGAACCTACGCAGGAGACTTAGGCAGTAGGGCCTAGTCAGTAACCTATGCCACTGGGGGTGACAGGGTTTAGGCGCTGCCCACCAAGCTGTGTGAGGAACACTGAACTAGCCCACTGATCTGGCCCAGCGGGAGGGGAACCCAGGGACCACCTGAAGTGATTTACTGAGGAAACTGGACAAGCCTTCAACTCACCACCCCCCCCTCTCTTCAAGTAACTTCTACCAAGGGCGCAGGATCCAGCTAGCGCCAAGAAGACCTTCTTACTGCCCACAGGCTGGTGGGAAATCAACCAGGTATTAGCGCTGCATTCCCCTTGAGAAGCGCTGGGAACTGCTAACTGCCAAGCGCTGTATTCCCCTTGAGAAGCGCTGTGAACTGCTAACTGCCAAGAGCTGCATTCCCCTTGAGAAGCGCTGTGAACTGCTAACTGCCAAGCGCTGTATTCCCCTTGAAAAGCGCTGTGAACTGCTAACTGCCAAGCGCTGTATTCCCCTTGAGAAGCGCTGTGAACTGCTAACTGCCCAGCGCTGTATGCCCCTTGAGAAGCCCTGTTAACTGCTTACTGGCAAGCGCTGCATTCCCCTTGAGAGGCGCTGTGAACTGCTGACTGGCAAGCGCTGTGCCCCTTTTGAGAAGCGCTACTTCGTGGAGACCCTGGGTGGGCCCTGAGAGTGCTGCCTGAGGCGTGTTGGTAAATTGCCCTAAAGCGCCACGAGGACCGAGCACTTTGACCACTTAATGCTTCTCAGCTGGCTGCCCCCCCCCCGGTCGCACTTCTGTCGAGCGCTCTTGCACTTCTGCTTTAGCCTTTGAGCCTTACTGTCATCGCTGCAGCCTGGCGCCTTCTCTGTGACATCGGTGCTGTCTTTTGCACCCCCTCGGCGGCCCCCAGAGCCAGGAGAAGGCCGCCGTAGAATCTGGTCAGGCCGCAGTAGGCCTAGTTAGGCCTGAAGCCGGGATCTAGCGTCAAGTGACAGGGGGGCCGGTGTAATTCCGCCCCCGTCGTGCCCTGATTGGGTCCCTGAAATTGTGCTCCGCGAGCTGCTCTGCAATTGGTGGTCACTGCGCACCCTGGCCTCCTGTTGGTCCCCGGTCCCTGCAGGCTCTGAGGGAGGACCGGGACCGGAGCTAACACCTGCAAGAGGGGGCTCGCAGAGACTACCGGAGCCCCTGCGCACCCCCGACTTCACCGGAGGGCTTAAAAGGAGCCCGGAAGCCTACAACACCACCGGAGGGCGCGGTAGGAAGAGCGCAACTCCGGGAGTCATCTTACCTTGTGCTGACCCTTCGCAGGGGCCCGAACAGGGGCTGATGAAGTGAGGTAAACCCCCGAGTAGGCTCCTAGTCCGCCCTCCCCGCGGGAGACTATAGTTGGGCCCCATTGGCCCCAAGAGATACTGAGGACTGGGCAGGAGCCCTAAGAAACGTTACCCCCTTAGCAGGGGAAAGGTTGTTCTACTGTGGTGGCCTGTTCGTTAAGGGAATTGTCATACTTAGCTCCTGAGAATCATGTCCTGCCTATTATGACCAAACGAAATGCTCATATCTAAGTGTTGAATTGCTTTATTCCAGCCTAATGAAATGCACTGTATTTGCTGATAAATGGCTTATTTCTGCAGCGAGAAAATGTTTACCCTACATTAGTGACTGCTGCTGAGCAATGAGATGTTATTTAAAAGTCTGAGAAGGAAATTCTTTGCAGGTGCTGACTAGGAGTAAGGCTGTTACCAGGCCTACCGTTACTTAATATTTAATATTTATTTATTTACATATTTATTGCTGAGAAATGCAAAACCTGTGTTTTAAAGGAATGGCAATGAGTTAATACCGCTGTGATTTTTGACTGCTCTGATTCTAATTCAAGATAATTCAAGATAAAACGTATTTATTTGAATCAAGCATTCTGGTGTGGACTCAGTCCTTGCGTGCACTTATTGTCTCAGTGGATGAGTGTGTTGTGTAGTCACTTTACACCTAAGCTTTGGGTGCCTGCCGGCTCGGTCCAAGCTACCCCCCGGGGACCTGGCGAACCCAGTTCCTACAAAATGTCAATTGTGATCAAGAAGCAATGCTTTTTTCGGTATTCAGACGATAGTCTGGCCCTGGCAAACATATAATGTTTTTTTCAGTCAATAAATATTATGCAAAAACAATTGGCAAACATTTTTAAAAATTAAGGAAGCGGTCTAGCTTTCTCGGCCAGTGGTTCTTAACTGTGGTCCAAGGACCCCCAGGGGTCCATGAGTAAGTAAGTAAGTAAACTGAATTTATAAATCGCCTGGTTACACTAACAGTGTGTCCCCGCGCTAGTATGTCGGCTCACAAACAGCCCCAGGCGACCCCTCACCTCCTACTCTGACTCTAAAGGCGTCCTCTAGGAAAGAGGAGGGTTTTTAGTTATTTGCGGAATACCACTTCTGAGACTTCCAGGCGCATCTTAGTGGACAGTCCGTTCCACAGTCAAGCAGCCAGGAACTGGAATGATCTCCCCCCCCCCCATTCTAGCTCTTTTAACCTTGGGCACCTGAACAAGTCCCGCCCCACTCGATCTTAGTTGCCGAGACGGGATGTGTGGCACTAACAAATTCCAAAGAAAGCGGGGACCTTTCCCCTGAATGATACGGTGGCTTACACAGAAGGCCTTGAACTCCACCCGCTTCGCGACAGGCAGACAGTTCAGCGTCTTCAAAGCCTTAAGTGAAGGGGCTCTCCTGGGCAGCCTCCGCACCAGCCGTGCAGCAGCATTTTGGATCCAGTGCAGCCTTTGTAGGCATTTCACGTTAGCCCCCAGGTAGTGGGCGTTGCCATAATCCAGTCTGGAAGTAACCAGAGCATGGACCAATGACTTCCTAGCTGTAATCGGAAGTAGGTCCAAGATCTTTCTTAGGCTCCGCAAGATGCCAAAGCATGTGCCAGCTACACGTCTGGTGTGATAATCAAATGAGGTCCTGGAATTGATCCAGACCCCAAGGTTCCTCACTTGATCACTGTGTACAGGGAGCGGCCCTAGGGTCTGAGGCCACCACGCCGACATCCAGATAGAGGAATCCTTTCCCACGATCAGCACCTCAGTTTTATCACCGTTAAGTTTGAGGCAATTATCAGCCATCCAGACTGCCAGCTCCTGAAGGCACTTTTCCAGTAGAGGTCGCCAGAGCTCCAGCACGCCAGAACGCCGGAGCGCCTGAGACTCCATTACGATTTGGCAGCGACAGAATCAGGCTGCCAGCTCTCTGCTTGAGAACCACAACGAGTCACAACACGAGCCATCCGAGCCGAGCTGAGCCAAGCCACCCAGCCAGCCACCCAGCCAGCCAGTCAGTCAGCCAGCCAGCCAGCCGAGACCCTCGAGACCATCAGCGGGACCACTGCGAGCCCTGGGAGCCCTGTGACGAGGAGAACTTTTACAGCCTTCGTCCCGCCCAGCCACCCCTCTCTGCGGCATCTCGATTCCCCGCATCGCAGGTGAGGAGGGCTCGGCCTTTGATGGTACGGGGGCGACGGCGGAGACGGCGGAGAGGGCTTAGTAATTAAATCAAATAACGAACAACTGTCCCGTTCTCGCCCGGCTCCCGGCTGCACTCTGCCGCACTCGACTGCTTTCTAGAGGCAGAGCAGAGGTATCCCGTGGTTTGGGGGCTCGGAGGACCTGGGGAGCTCGGGGGGGCCGGCACCACTGCCCACTGCCCACTGCTGGGAAAAGGGCCCCAGGCGCTGCAGCGGAATGCAGCGGATTGCCTAAGCCCAGCCTAAGTGAGGGGAGCTGTAGCGGCAGAAGGTTGCAGTGGTAGCCTACAGTACAACTAATTAAAAGAATTAAAGGAAAAAAGTAAGGAGAAAGTGAAGTCACCATTTCCTTTCAACACCAGTTATTTCCAGCAGCGGCCCGGAGCTGCTGGTACCTGGCACCGGGGCAACAGAGACAGTCCGTTGTGGAGGCACAGAGGCGATTTGACGGCAGGAGCTGATCGCCAACTTCACTTTCACTAAAACAAGATAATCCTTTACAGGGATTTGTGAGCAGGGGCAAGACAATTAACGCCGGCAAACGCAGGAGGTATTATATCCTGCACCTCCATAGGAGAGAACTGCATTGGCACTAGCATACCAGCAGTGGCAGCAGCAGCAGTGTCAGGCAAGCTACAGGAGGGGTGCGAAAGTTCCATCACTCACGCAGAGACCCCTTCCCCCTTCCCCCTGCCCACCAGCGCTGGTCGCTGCAAGGAGAAACACTCAGACCTTGGCACCACTGGAGGGGAGATTGACTTGATTATTTAGCCCTCACTGCCACACCACTGCTTCCACCTCCCCCACCACATCAAGTAGAAGGCATTGCGCCCAGCTGAATCGGGCATGTCAATCAACTTGGCAAATCATGAGGACCAGAAATTCTAATTTAATACAACTACAGGAGAGGCCCCGCCCACACTGATCAGCCAGGAGACAGAACGCGAAGCTGTTCTACCCCCCAGGAACAGGGAGCTCCTACCAAGGGTTAGGGCCAGGGCCCCTGGACGGGGTATATATAGGCACAGCCGGAGCAACCGGAGCTATGCCCACGTCCCCGGGTGCACCGGTAGAACTCTCAGTAGAACCCTCAGTAGAACTCTCAGTTCCGGGCCAAACAGCTTCACCATGGAGTACTCCTAAGCCACCTGTTCACAAGCCCGGTCCCAGCGTGAAAGACACTCCTTATGGGACCGCAGGCAATAGAGACATAAGAGACTTTCTCAACCTTAAACCATCCAATCCTGCAGAATCCCACCGGACTCCAAATAGCCCACCCGCCGATAGGGCAGCACTCAAAACCTATAGCCTCTCGGGCACTTGGCATCCCTCTTTCACCAACAATAACCACGCATCAGGCGGAACACTCTCCAAATCAGCAGTTTCGAACACAGCTTTATTTAAGCCTCCCCATACAATAACCACAGCCCTGACCCATCAACAACCGGAGGGCCTTCCGCTGTGCCCTACCCCAAACGGAGAACCTACGACTGATGAGCTTGATAGCACACATGTTGCCAGAGAAGGAAGAACCTCAGCAAACGGAGCAATCATATCCGATGTGCCTGATAGCATCTACGCGGCAATCGAAGGAGGAAATCCAAATTCACCTGGCATAATACAAAAACAGCCCCTGAACTTGTCACGATGGAGCACCCCGGAACACGACATAACGGCCCAGTCTCCAATGTCTGCGAGCAGCCACGCGGATAAGGGGGAGAAGACACCAGTGTTCTTTAATCATCTATCACTGATCAATGAGACCCTCACTTCAATGACAGGCGCAGCCATAATGCACGCAGACAAGCTTGACGCACAAATCAACATTCTGCAAATTGTTGCAAGTTTGATAGCCGGGATAGACTCTAAATTGGACAATTTGAATTCACTGATTCGAAGAGCACAGGATAGAACAAACTTAAAACTAGAGCCTTGTGGTTGCAGCCCAATTCTGCACAGTCTAGAAAATGTACCTAACATCATGACCACATTAGTCGAGGATCTCAAGAACGAAGCAAGCAAGCATCAGAAACCGCTTGCACAGGACACCGTCCAGGCACCTTTAAAAATAAAAGGCATTACAACACATCAAATTTGTAGCACGGAAACCTACAAAAGTGAAAAAAACGCATGCACGGTGCCCCCAGCAACGTTCACTGAGAGAGGAACAAATGCTAGCACTGATTGGGAAAAAGAACACGACCCTCAACATATTCCTAAGCTGAATAGCTAAGCACGCCAAAATCTATCCCGGAAGAACAAAAAAAAACTAAGAAAACTCAACAAGTTGAACAAGAACAAATCACTTGTTACCTGCTCCATTCAGCATTGGCTACGTCCTGACACACAGACTCACGGTCACACTGAGATCCAGAAAACGATCCAACTGGCAGCTATCACTAAAACAGAAGAAAAAAAGGCGACAGTCGCAGAAGCTCAGTATACAACCAACGCAGCAACAGACCCGATGACGCCGGTCCAATTGGCAGCACTCCGGCATACTCCTGCACTGAAAACAGAAAACCAAGTAACTGACCTGCAAGGACAAAATAATGGGGAAGTAAATCATGCCCCTTTGAGCGACCGCTATTCCTGCCCAGTAAGCCTTCAGCAATCCACTTACACAAAGGCCATATCGAGCAAAGTGACCCAAGTGTCACCAGATGCCAAAAAACCCATAATGTCTATTGCAATCACGGAAACCTCCCAGTGCCCTCCTAATGGGACTCTGGCCCCCACACTCGACTATGCAGAGAACAGGCTATTCAACAACAAGCCGCTTAGCCCCCCCTCCCGCGTGATGGTAGCCCAGCAAACCACAAGGCAATTAAACCAGGCAACCCTTCATTGGCCGGGCATGGTTCAGTTATCATTTGCTCGCACGCAGGCTAAGAAGCAGAAGGACGTGGACCCTGTATTCCACTCAACCCAAATAACAACTCAGGATCGGAAAATAAGGCTGTATCCCAATTATGCCTCTCAGGGCAAATGGGATATTCTTAACCGCAGCAATTTCTTGATACTCTGCGCAAATATCCCAGGGCTGGAAGGGACAAAAGCCACAGACATTGAGTCCATCTCCTTCCTTCCACCAGACCCGGAGGAAAAAAATGAAACCACAGAGATAACTTTCATCAGCCCACATATGGTGGAGACACTAAAGAGCCAACAAACGCTATTGGAAAACTGGGGCATAAAAATAAAGCTGCAGCCAGTACAAAACTACCCCTCAATATTAAATATTAAAAGCTCATCATTCACTCTGCTACTTGGAAACTCATGAACAGCACGCTGGGGGGCACCCACACTTGAACGCTCCCCCTGCCCACGCCCAAGACGCAGCGTCAATTCTTCAAGGGTCCAACGGCTGTACGAACACAGGCCTAATCAATGGCACCCCAATCAAGATAACTGCAAATCTGAGTCAAGGAAAACGCTCATGCGTAACGAGGGTTCGCGCGACCAAGGACTGGTCCTGGCTGCCACTAGTATTAAACCCCCGCTCCTAACAGGCACCTCCCTGAAGATACAGGTCACGCACATCAACGCACGTCCAACGAGCAGGTGAATTTCTTAAACAAAGCCGGAACCATAAAGACCCTGAAAATCATGACTTGGAACGTTGCAGGTCTCAAAAAGCTGTTACATAACCAAGCTGCGGTGACTTTTCTGGAGGAGGCGGATATAATCTGCATACAAGAATCTTGGCTGATTAACCCACTCTCATTAAGAGGATACGCAGAATACGGCAAAGCAGCAACAAAGACCAATATATTTGGAAGACCATCAGGTGGGACATGTATCTATATAAAGCACACGCTTAAACTAGAATTTACGGAAATAAACAACCTACCGAACACGCTCCAGACGGGTATCTTGAAAGGCTTCTACCTGTCACATGGAACAACTTCAATTCTAGTAATTAACATTTATCACAACCCGCATGGGCATACAGCAAACCTGCCCACGCTAATAAACCATCTAGAGTCTTTGTTGCTACAATTTCCGGCATTAGATTGCATTATCCTTGGAGACCTCAACATTCATAATATAGGGGTCTTGAGTATACAAAACCACAAGTCTGGTGCTACTAAGGCAATGAACGAACTACTAAAATCGTACAAACTGACCTCAGCACATTCAGTCCATATAAAGAACAATCCAGGGGCTTTTGTCGCCCCCACGTATAATAACCAGACGACGATCGTTTATATCATTTTAAGCGACAAATTGCAACCTCTAATGTCAGATTATACAGTCCCCCCGTGCAGTGACAGCGACCATGCCGCCCTAACAATCACTCTGAACTTGACAGCAGAAACACGCCATAGGCTGCAATGCATGGGTGCTGCTGACGGAGACGAACTGATAAAGCTCCCTAGAAGAATTAAATGGGGGCACGTAGCGACCTCCAAACTTAATAACTGGATAAACTCGTGGGCGGGCTGGCGATAGTGTGAACAGAAGAAGGGCGCTATAATAACATGGGATGGCATCACTGGGACATTACTTCGAGAGAACTCAAACAGGACTCCCCACTGGGATTTACCAGTTGCATTTGGATTCAATCGGGTAATCAAAAATAGTGCTAAACACCTGAACATGAAACTTTCCGTAAAAATGGCACAGCCTCAGATAAAAAACAACTACAAGAGGCGGTAAAAAACCATTCTAAGAAAGTATGGGCTGCAAAACGCGAATATTTCGATGGACAATGACTGAAGATCTTTGACCTGCTGAGCCCCGGGCAAACACAAGAGTTCTGGAGCTACCTAAGTAATCTCGGCTGAGGCACTAATCACAGAGAAAACTCCCTTGATGCCTCAACCTGGGTAGCCCAGGTAAAAGCTCTATACAACGAAGACAAACCGATCTCCCAGGAAAATAACGGACCGATAGTAAGAGACGAGCCATACTCCACCACCGACAAGAAGGCTTCGCCTTGTAAATCGCTAGTCTCAAAAATCCTAAAAAAAATCAGGAAAAATGGCGCACCAGGCCCAAATGGCCTTCCTGGCCAATTGTTTAAAGCGAACATCGAATTCTGGTCCGAAAATCTGTCCCATCTATATGACGAATGCTGGCTCGTGGGGGATGTGCCTGATTCCTGGAGAGGCTCGCTTTTACACCCAATCCATAAGAAGGGGCCTAAATCAGAGCCGTCGAACTACAGACTGATTGCCCTCTTGGACATCGAGGGCAAAGCCTATGCCAGCAATATTGACGGACCTCGCGGATTGGGCACGTGAAGAAGGTCTTTTGCCTTTCTGTCAAACTGGCTTCAGACCAGGGTCTTCGACCGTGGATAACATCACCGCACTCTCCTATTAGGCCTATCAAGCACGGTCACGTAAAACCCTCCCTCTATTCGCCTGCTTCATCGATTACTCTGCCGCTTTCGATGGGGTAGACCGCGCAATTTTATGGAGAAAGCTGGCACAATGGAACATCAATCCGACCCTGCTAAGAGCAGTCACTCTATCAAAAAACGTGGGTTAGAATTAAACTCTTGAGTGTTTCCGCATCTGAGAAGATCGACACTGACCGAGGCCTAAAGCAAGGGTGCGTGTTAGCGCCACTGCTGTTCAATCTGTACACAGCAGATATGGAGACACCCCTGTTGGGGGCAGCCCTAGCAACCCCTAGGATTGGGGGGGTCAAAATCCAGTTTATGCAGTACGCTGACGACTTGGTACTTCTGGATCACACTAAAATAGGACTACAAAAGATGCTAACTGCCCTGGCAACATATAACAACGAAAATAGGCTGGTGGCAAATCCTTCCAAATCAAAAATTTTTATTTTTGGGCACTACCCACATAGAAAACGAGTAAAATGGAACCTTGGTCATCTCTCCTTGGAAAGTACACAACGATATACCTACCTGGGAGTCTGCTACCACGAGTCAGGTCTCTCCGGCGCCCAGTTAAAGAAAATCCAAGGCAAAGGGAAAACCATCACTTATGCACTCTGCAAATTACAAGCTTCCTTACACAGCCCAACTACAACAGCCATTCGAAGAGTATTAAAGGCTAAACTATTGCCGGCCCTCAATTACGCTCAGCAAGCGTACCCGGGCAAACTCAAGAAGGAACTTGAAAAAATTCATTGCAGAGCATACAAGAGAATATTTCACCTACCGAAGTGCACTAGAAACCCCCTTATCCGCCTAGAATTCTCGCTCAACCAACAAATTCTGGAAGAGATGGCGGCCTTAAGTAAATACTACTACCTTGCTACAACCGCAAAAGATAAGACACTTAAGGCAGTTTTGAAATATATCTTTATGAAACCCGGGAATCCTTGGTCAGCTACCCTTACTGCGGCAAAAGCTCGCCTCAATCTGGCCACTGAGCTTTGGGACCCCGAACTAGTCAACTATATGGCGATAAAAAACGCAATCAAGAAACAAGTTCGGGCACGCTCCCGCGAATTGGACTTGGAGTCATTAGCGATAAGAGACCTGCACGAGACCCTATGCCTGCCGCATATTGTGTATAACCCCAAGCACCATCTCACGCAGGCTGTGGGCCGCACAGCTCTTCATAAGATTCTAGCCTACAGACTACACCCTCTGCCCCTTAAAGAACTATATGCTGTTGAACGGGCAGAGCTGGGTGTACTGGAATGCAGGCTCTGCAATTACAAACGTGAGTCCCATGCTCATCTGCTATTTTGCTGCCCGGCCCTGCGCGCAGCACGCAACCTCTACCTTAGGCCCATTCAAAGACAAGCGAGGACCCGCACTGTAAAGGAGGCGGTCCATCAATTATATACACTGTCTACAGTAAAAGACATGGCCTCATTTGGGAAGTTCATCCAAGAGACACGGTCTAAGTTGATGGCCACCCAGGGCTTACATGAATAGAGACTCCGTAGATGCAGACTATTTTGCTAGCACATTCCCTGTTTTAACTTTTGTAATTCTTTTTTATACGTTTGTTTTAATGTAATGGTTTTGAGTAACCAAACAATAAAAAGCTATTCATTCATTCACTCCTGAAGGCATGATGTGAAGCTGCTAGTGGCGCTCTAGGCTGGCTGTGTCAAAGCCACAACCAGCTGAGTATCGTCGGCGTATGTCACCACTTCCACACCATACCTACCGGTGATCACGGCCACCTGTGCCACATATAGATTAAAAAGAGTAGGTTCGACCCCTGAGGGACCCCCTGCTTCAGAGCAATGGCATCTGAGCGAAAGGCTCACTGTGCCACTTGAAACCTCCGATCTTGAAGAAAAGACTCCAACCATTTCCATGCCAGGCCTACCACTCCACCTCTACTAAGACACTGCAGCAAGGTGTGATGTGCTACAGTGTCAAAAGCGGCACCCAAATCCAAAAGAATGAGTGCCCACAACTGGTTTACAAATAATAAATAAAATATGGACAAATAAAAAAGCAACATTGAAAATCGAAAACTTTTTCAATATTTGATTGTGAATTAAGCTCAATATTTGAGCATTTGTTTGGTGCATACTTTTTGTATGGACTTCTGTGCTTTGAGGTTTAAATCACAGAAATTAATTAGGCTGGGGGTCTCCAGTTTCCAAGAGTGACTAAGTGGGGGTCCCCGGATTCCATTAATGATTCAGCACCCGGATCTCAGTGGACGGCTACTCTGTCACAACTGTGACAGATATCCCATCCACCGAAATACAAATCTCATTAAGTGGAGAAGTGTGGCTCAATGATTAGAGCGGCAGACCCTGATGCAGAGGTCTAGCCCGGGACCAGGGTTCAATTCCCTGCCTCGGCGGGTCTTGGGCTCAAAATTCCACGTCCTGATAATTCTCGCCTCGGTCCCTATTCCAATCATGGAGGCCCACTCTGCAACTCTGGGCAATAGCTTGCTTAATCTTCACAACGCTAAGGATGCCTGGCCTCCACCTTGGGGGTGCCCGAGAGTGGATGCCTCACAGGGAAAATTGCAAAAAACACAGTTGATGGACAGAAGGCAGAACAATGTCTTACATTCACCCCAGTACAGAGATCTGAGCCTAAATCCATCGTTTTTTTGCACTCCACACCACCCTAGGTCAGACAATGGCTATATGCAAATCAGCCTTGACCCTGTGCCTCATGGGAACAGTCCAGCCCGAACTACCAAGCCATGTCTTTCCTAGAACGGAATCAAGCATCCAAGGACCGGTTTCTGGCTATCAGCCTTCTTCAGCCTGGACAGGGAAAGCCAGGATGGGTTCCACAGCGGTATTCGTACAAGCGCCTTGAGACCCTTGCGGGGGTGAGTAGTGCACTATACAAGTATCCATTTACATTATATCCTATAGGATTTATATTTCAGCAGACAGGATATTTGTCACTGTTGTGATGGAGTCCTCCGAGATCTAAATCAGGTCCTCAGTGTGGGCCCACACAAGGCAAAAGGTTAAGAGCCTCTGTTCTAGACACTACATGCCTTGCACTGAAGCCCATTCCTTTTTAGGATGTTGTTCATGTGATCAGGAATAATGCCATCCCACAGACTGGAAGACACCCAGTGGTTGGATTAGGCTGACCCCCTGGCCACCTACTGTATGATGGGGAGACACAAACAAACCTTCACCTCAATAGATAAATAGATGAATGAAAGGGGTTGAATAAAAGCTGTTGCATGGAAGCATGTATGTATTTTTATTGTGATTTTTTTGGAAAACATGAGCTTGCCTAGACTCTAGGCCAAAGGACAGATATATAAAACTGTGGTGCTGCGGCGATGCATTACTTTAGAAGCTGCAGAGATGCTTGTGTGATCCCTTCTGTAGTATGTAGTGTATATGTTCTTGCCCTCATGCAAGGAAGGGGATGTCTTGTCTGTATGTCTTCTCCATACTACAGATTCAGGAGCTGAGCAAAAAGCTGTGTCTGGGTTTCCCTGGTCCTCTTCAAAGGTAGGATTTCTGTGCACATGGAAAGCCGCTAACAGCTTGGTAATAGCCATGATGCCTGAGTCTGTGGTACACCCTGAACTCTGACCTGTGAATATAGACTGGAGGCCCCAATATGCCTGGTGCAGTACATTATACTCCTGTTTGTAAATCTGCCCTTCTAAATATATATTTACTTATGCACAGGTTTAACCCAGAGAATGCCTTCATGAAGGTTACAAATATGAAAGTCGCGAAGAGTCTCACTGTCAGTAACTATATTTAAAGGAAGGAAAACCATCAAGAAACTAGAGGCTTTTTTTCACTTAATTTCAAATGTACTCTAATTAGTGTAAAAACTGCATTCAGATGTGTTTAAAACTTCTTCAAAATGTGCGCTTTTGCTTGGCTTGCCAGTTCTCGCCGCTCCCCCTTCCTCCCTGGATGATCTGAATTCTGAACTCTTCCCAAACCTGTCCCTCTTGTCTCGGCTCCTTCTCTGTGCTGAACCAACAGGAAGACGATACCCTGGGAAGCAGCGAGCAAGGGACCCCCTGAAGCTGCGAGCCCCTGCAGTTTGTTCAGATGTGCTAATGGCAGACTGTCAGCTTTGCAGCCCCCCTGGAACCATTCCACTCGAGCTGTTATTTACACATCAGTCTGAATTAAGTCTCCAGCGCAGGCCGGAAGTGACGGGGTCTCAAACGCTCTCATCTGAATCCCTTCGGCAGCATTCTTCAAATCCCCAAGTGCACCTTCATTCTTACGCTCCTGCATGCAAGCATATTACTCTGCTCCTGCTGGCATTTTACTCCTGGAATGTCTGCTGCGCGCGCCCCAGATGACGTTTGGTTGCTGTGTTTCTCACGAGCCGCATTACGGTAGGAGGGATGCTACACCTGTTTTGGTTTTTCTCTGCTTCATTCTCGCTAGATTTCCAATGTATTGACTCCTTCGTTGTTTTCTCTTCTGCATCTTTTTGTCCAGCTGCACAGAACCTATGAAAACAATAAGATGCACTATAATTCTTCTGCGCTTTGTTAAATAAAATTACGAATTTATACTTATGTAATGAGTAGGGAAGAAATACATTATATTATCCATGACCGCTAGAATTCTGATTGAAATCCTTAGCAGTAGGCAAATTGTAGCTGGAACTGTGCATTTTGGGAAAGCTATTTAATCGCCATATCATTAAATTACGCAGTTTTATTCTATTAACTATTTAGAACCGCTGATTGATCTCTAGAATGTTTGTAACATTGTTATGTAATTTAATGATTGTATTTACTATTGAACAAATTAAAAGTAAATCGTCTCTGAATAAGGAGACAGTTTGGTGGATTGGTTCTGCTAGATAATGATTTGTGTGTGGTCTGTTAGAAATGGAAATTTAAGAACATTTCATCTAAAAGAAGAGATACATGAATTTGTGACTAGAGAAAGTACGGGCCTTTTGCTCAAAGATTTCTTCTTTCACAAAACCTGTGATTCGCTACATCGAAGAGTTTGCAACCACAGACTGGCGTTTTGTTATCCCATTTTGTGATGTGGTAACAGATTCCGATTTGCAAAATGGGGTCGATACCAATGATGAATCCCTATTAGCAAGGGAGAGTGTTCAGGTGTGCTTTCCAAATAGCAATTTGTTAAGGTATATATATACATTTTTTGCAACCAAAATCCAGGGGTTTATTTACAAGCCCTGTGCCCCGCCGGAACACTACTTTTGATTATGTTCCGTTGGCGCCCTGGGCTCACCCATATCTACAAGGCCGTGTAAAGCAACACCCTGCATGACTTTTCATGGCCTCGTGGATATGGTGTGAGGCAATGCAGTGCAACTTGCTGTGTTGGCTCACGGCAGCCATTTGAGCTCCAGAGCAGTGACAAATAACAGGACTGCACCGTATTGCATTCTTTCCCTTTTCTTTTGATGTAGGGCAGCGTAGCTGGAAATCTTGCCGCCCAGCCCTAAGCCAAAAGTTTGTAAATGAGGCCCCCAGTTTCAAAGTATTGATCTTTTGCCAATACCTCAAAGGAGGTGGTAGCCCATTCACAAACGGGAAGAGTCACCCTGGCGACCCTTACACCTTTGTGAATAAAAAAAAATGGTTGTGGAGTAGGCAGTTGTCTCAAACAAAAATACTTATCGTTTTAAAGGCAGCCCTCTTTGCTTTAAGGGAAATGGGTTGCATTTAAAAATAAAAATGTTGACTTTATTTAAAAATGTGATCACAGACATGTTAATTTACTGACCCAAGCAAGTCACCATCCCTGTGATGGCATCCAATTATAGTGAGTCACAATCTGCAATCTACTTGAATATTGATTAAGTAGGCCAGATTGCGACCCACAGTGGTTCTGAATTTTATGACCTGATTAATTAGCTAAAAAGTCTGTTCACAAAACCATTTACAAAAGGTCATTGCGCATTTTGTATCTACTTTTTGCAAATGGAGTTTTTGTACACCATGCCCCACATTACAACTTTGCTTAGGCCAATAGTAGATTATGACTTTTATTTAATATTAATGAATATTAGACACATTTTAAGGCACTGACAAAGTTAGCAATTGCCGGGGGGCCATTCCTTTCAAGGTGCCCTGTCAACCTTACCGGGTAGTCCTGCAGCCAGCTAGAACTGCAAACTTACTTTGTATAAAGCAAATAAAAGAAACTGTGGCAAATAATCAGACATAAAGAAAGTTATCCTATCACTTTTACGGCAGAACGCCTATACCAGGGAGTGTGATATGAAATATTTGACAAATGTTGTCAAATGCCAAAACGCAGTTAAATGAGTGCTTGACTATATAAAATTCCCTGTTGCAAAAGTTAAACTGATGTCCCATATGTAAGCTGCAATGGATAATCCTTCAGCGGTTAATGACTACATCCTTAGAAAGGAAAGAATGATACATGCAAAGGAAGCAAATTTAATAAAGTATTAATGTTGGTGAATTATATCAGGGCTAAACAGGAACCCTCTGTGAGTGTCTGAGTAGTTATCTGCAGAGTGAGGGTCTATTGCCGGAGGCTGTGTAAGAGATGTGCAACCAGATGGACAGGATTTCTGTGTGAACCTCAACCCTGAGATGACCCTTTGTTCTAAGGTTTACATCTTTAGGATTTATTTGTGTATTCCAAAGTCAAACCCTTGACAGTGGCATTTACACCAACCTATTATCAATAAAAATGCCCAGTTTAAAGAGGAGAATTAAAGATCTGTGCCATACAGGTGACTACTAGAACTCCTGGGGTTAAAAACTTTCCAATTACATGACTGTATGTTTTCCCTACAATCACCTTATACACTGAGTCTGTATTATCATATATACTATATGTGGTTTAGATGTATTAACAAATTACAATATGTGTTAATGTAAGCATGCACATGCTTAACACTTAAGCAAGATATGTTTACTGCTGAGCACCCTATTAAATTCAATGGTACATACTTTAAAAACTAAACAAACATAATACACTACATGCAAATTGCCGAGTATTCAGTAGGTGAATAAGACATCTAGGGGCCAGATATACGACCAAGAAAATTGCGTATAGCAAATTATGACTCTTTTGTGAGTAGCAATTTGTGAGGCACAATTTCTGGTGTACAACAGTGTATTTCACCCTGTTTGCGATTCCCAATAGGGTCGCAAATTGTGAGGCTCATTAATATTAATGAGCTTCTCACAATTTGCGAGCCCATTGGGAATGACAGGTGTCCTAGGGATGGTGGCCTGCTGGGCTCAGCAGACCACCATGTCTGGGACTGCTTTTTAATAAAGCAGCTTTTTTTATTTTTTATTCAGCCCATTATTCTTAAAGGAAAACGGGATGCATTTAAAAAAGAAAAATGAAACCTTTCAATTTAATTTTTTTAAGGGCAGGCAGTGGTTTCTGGGACCACTGCCTGCTCTTAAAAAATATTTTCTAACGTACTGACAAAGGGGAAGGGGTCCCCTGGGGACCCCATCCCCTTTGGGAGTGGTTTACCCCCTACTTGAAGTAGGTGGTAAACTGCAAGTGTTTTGCGGCCGCAAATGTGGTTGCAAAACACTAGTACCTAGCATGGGACGCCCCTTCCAAATAGCGAGAGTCGCAAATGCTATTTTGCGAGCCAGGGACTCACAAAATAGCATTTATACATTCTATTACCCTTTTTTTGCGGCCGCAAAAAAGGGTCGTACATCTGTCTCATAGAGAACACAGTTAAAATATGAGTTTTTCTGCTGAATTTAGCCAAATTAGGCACAGTTCCTGAATAGTGGTAATATTAGTATTTCTTCTAACTATGCAACCTGAGATTTCAGTTTGTCTGCTAAGTCTACCTAATGTCTAGCATTTCTTAAGAATAAAAGCCACCTTAAGACTTTGAAAAATACCCCTCTGCCACACTAGTGAAAAAAGGTTCACCCCTTTTTGACTAGTTTGCCATGGCAACAGCTGTCCTCCCTTCCCCCAGGCTGCCTATGCCATCTTGGCAGGAACCCCCTCGAGGATATAAACCGTGTAACAGCAATTCCACCATGGCCAGGCTACAAAGTGAGATACATTTTCATAATACACATAACAAGTGGCCCTAATGTGCTTAGAATTTCCCCTAGCACAGCAGGAAAAAGCGCACAGTTCAGTACAAGACCGTCATGGTTGCACAATGGATGTATATGCAGGAGGTTGGCAGTGCACACCAGCAGACTCCCCTGACTACGGAGAAGCGCATACATCCGCAAGATACCAAAACTTTGAAGAGGCTATTTAGTGAGACCAATCCTTCCCACCAGTTATAACAAGAAATGGTGTGTATGAAGTTATACAAAACGAAGACATAACCATTAGGAATTTATCCTTCCTTCATCGTAGTCACTTTGAAGATTATTTCTCTGGAACCAATTTGGAGCGAAATAAGTTATGCCTATGAATCATCATTCTACCTAAAAATACATCTATGAGTAACCTTGACTGAAAATAAGAAGTGGAAACAGCAAATATCAGTGCTACATAATTCCTGCTGAAACTTCCCTGAGATTAATAATCACAGAACTTTCGTTTTTATGAAATAACTGGAATCCACTCCACAGGATAATTAATTTCAGAATTTGTTGTACACCTGTCTCTGTTAAAAACGAAATGACGGTCACCTGATGAAGGCCTCAGGCCAAAACGCGTTGTGTTCTATTCTACCGCATTTGCCTTCATAACATTTTCCAGCGACCGAACATATCGTACAGCACTGTTCTTGTACTTACATGTATATTGTTGTGTGTCTTTGTTTACAATAGATATTGCATGTTATTTATTGTTGTTTGTATTAACTATAACTGTTCTATGAATTTAATGAATATACATTTTATGGAAAAAATATAATAAATTTATTGCTCAAAATGTAAAAAAAAGACATAAAAGTGAAACAAATAACAAGAAAAATAAAATAATCATATATTTTTCAGACATTGCTGTCCAAGCGAATTATTACTGTTAATGTAATGAATATGTAAAATGAGGTTGCAATAAGGGCATTAATATTATCATGTGGTTTGCTATTTTTCTTCTCAACTCATGTCTATCGCATTCCCTACGATTAGCAAGCCACTAGTTTGTAGGGGTCCCCTTTCTTTCCAATTTATGCAGGAGGTGTTACCATCAATGGCCTTGGATTTGCAAGACTAAATTATTCAGCTAGAGCATCACCTTTTTCAGTAATGTCTGTTCTACAAACACAACGTCCTGGTGACAGAACTGGAAGAGTCCCTGTCATCAGTGAATCCACCTCATAATGGATGGGAGAATATAGAGGGGTGAAGAAAAGTCTTCCCCCATTGTTTTGTGGCACCTCATTCCCACCCTCCTCTCAGGGCCTAAATGTTCTGTATTGAGGCCACCAAAGTTGTTGTACTCAGGATCCCATAAATCCCTAAGGTGGTACTGGTGAAGCAAGATTTACAGATGCATCTATGTTAAAAGTTCAACCTACCGCTTTATTTGGAGCACTGAAAAGTAAGGAGTTAAGTATTCGAGTATCTCTAACCTCCTGTAAAACAAATAAGTGTCTCAAGGATTATGTTTATGTGAGGAACCCTCTCCTGATGTTGTAGATAAAAGCAGAAAAAATCATTATAGTAGGAGGAATAGTGTGGCAGGTGTGCCCCCTAGAAATTCATTAGTCAAATAGGGTATTATAAGGCATCAGAAAGTAAAGTAGTTCACCATAATTTGGTTGATCTTAAGCATCTGACATACCATTAGTATAGGAGAAAGAGTGGATGGTGGCTGGCCATAATGGCAGAGAAAGGGACTGAGGGTGGAGGGGAATTTAGTGTTATATAATTGAACTTATAAGCAAATGTTAACTTTTCTCTGTAAGTGGTATAGGGGGTTGTGAAAGGCAGCTATTTAAGGTCCACCATCGAAATGTTGCATCCAAAAACATGAAACAGAATCCCCCACTTTCTAACCCATAAAGAACACTCCCCCTTACTCTACCTATACTCGCCAGTTAAGCAGTAGTTCAATTTACCCATACCTAAAATTCACTGGACTGGCAGAGTAGAATCCATCTATCCACCACCCTCCCGAAGCCGTCCACCCACTTGTCCATCCATCCATCCACCCACCCAGCCATCCATCCATCCATCAGTCCTATCGTATCCTCCCTCTCTGCCTTTTGTGTATTATGGATTAGGGCACGAAGGCAAAAAGACCTTCAGGATGTTCACTGATTGTGTTAGTGCATAGTCAGTATAGCTGACATAGAAAGTGCACTTGTCTCCCACCACCATTCACCCTCTCATAGAAACACCCGAGTCAGTTTTGGTCTTCACAGTGTAAACGTTTATTAACTTACATATCCGGCCAATTACTCCATTGGCCTCTTTTTACTTATTTGTGACCCTTCTTTAATATAGTTTGATTCAAAACACCACAGCACTCAAAATAACTGTAAAGATTATACATTTCCATTATATTTACAATTCTCTCTCCATGGGTCCTCTTGCTTGACCTTCGGGCTGTGCCAGCAGGCCACAACCAAGATAGCCTGTTCTCCTTAGGCTGACTGCCCCCCGGTCAACAGAGCCGCAGGTAAATAATCTGCCACCACTTGTGACAACCACTGCCTTCCTGGGTAGAGCCAGAGAGTCCGGAGCCACCAGCAGGTCAGCCCCCTCTCTCGCCAGCCCGGAGCCCTGATAGACTTCAAGACCTGTTCTGGGGCCAAAGCGCCACCGACAAACGGAGTCCTGTCATTTCCCCGCCGACCTGCTTAACCAAAGCTCTGCCTTCAGCGATGGGTGGGTGAGTAACTCCGACGCGACCTCCGACCCTCTTGCAGGCAAGTGGACAAAGAGGGCGCTACTACCGCCCCTCTGCCTTTTAAACCCCCGCCAATATTTGATTGAGAAAGGTACCCCCCCCACCTGTGAACCATTGTTCGTTGTGTTAGTGCCCCCAGTCGGGCCCGGCGGTGGAACATTCCTTGCTTGCACTGTGTCCGACCCCAAGCCTGCTGAAGATAACGCCCCTACCTCACCTGAGGATGTGGCCTAAGAGTCACCAGCTCTGTGACGCTTTCCGGTTGGCGCATCTGTAAACCTCTCCAGTGTACGCCGTGCCCGCTTGCTCCGTGCTGTTTCTTCTTGTGTACTCGTTCCGGCCCCTTCCTTCTCCTTAGTGACCTCCAACAGCTCCGTCAATGCCAGATAGTCGTCCTTTGTTGCCTGGGCTTCCTTGCCCTTCCTTGCGCGTCTAAGTGGCATTCTGCACTTAATAAAACAGAAAAGTGTTAACATTCTCACTTAACTCTCTTATCCCCTGTGACCTGGAACCTGAGTAGCTCCTCCGTCATCCATCCATCTGCCTTCGCGCATTATCACTGCCAGTCACTCAACCTCGCCTCTGGAATCTACCTGCGACTTTGAAGCTCATGTGCCTATCTACCCGCCTCACGCTTCTATAACCTTTAATAACAGCACAGGTGCCCTTTGCCGATGCTGCGGGCCTGCGCATTCTCCATTTACCAACTTGCCGCCGCGATTGGCCTTATTATGATTGGCCTCATTGTGGCTACTAAACCTCCCCAGGCCCCAAGCCCAAGTGTACTTTCCGATCCGGCTCGCACCCAGCAACCTTCTAGCCTCCTGGCATATCCAAGCATACCTTTTACGCCATCTAGCTCGCACTCGGAAGCCTTAAAACCTACCAGCGTACCAAGGCCCGTCACCTATTTCGGTGCGTACTCCCTAGCCTCCCGCGTACCTTTCAGCCATTACGCCTCGGCCCCCGGCCTCCCTACAACACATATCCTCCAGGGTACCTGCTAGCGTACCCATGCATCGTCGCATACCCTCCAGTGCGTCCACCCAGCCTCCATTACTCCTCGCACCCGGCAGCCATACACCACATGTCCTCCAGCACGTACTCCTTAGCCCCACACTATGGTTTGCACCCGGTAGTCATGCGTACCTTCAAGCATACCACCCGGCAGCCCTACGCCACGTACCTTTGGCACGTACTCTTATACACCCCAACTACTGTCTGCACCTGGCAGTCATGCGAAATGAACTACGACGCGTACCTTCTGGCGCGTATGCCGTGACCTCCCCGGATCATACTACACGCATAGACCCAATTCCCGTCTCGTACGCTGCGCACACCGGATTCAATACGCACCGCACTCGCAACACGTACCCAGACCCATGCGCACGCTGAGACGCCTTCACTCACACATCGCACCTCGATGCACTACACGCACTACACACACTACCGCACTACACATCATATCACACTGTGAGGCTCTCTCACCTGCCACTCGGGTTACGCGGACGCTCCTCCTCCGGTCGCCAATGTCGCACACGATCCCGCAGTAACTCCAACGGGACCTCCGACCCTCGTGCAGGCAAGTGGACAAAGAAGGCGCTACTACCGCCCCTCTGCCTTTTAAACCCCCGGACAATATTTGATTGCTTCCGGGTCAATCTATCCTGTGACGCACGTCCGGTTGACCTGGAAGGGCTTCCTACACTGCTCTGGCCCTTTGCTGGCACTAAAGCGCCACGCCCCTTAAGTGGGGTGGCGCCCCTCATTTCCCCAACTAGGCGACCACAGCACAGGAGAAAAAAGGGCCCCACACACTCCTCAGACATCTTCCTGAAGGCAGATGCAGTCCCTCCCTGCACATGCATGCAGGGAATCTCTGTCTCCCTTTTTAAAGCAGGCCAGGTACTACTGTACTACGAGAGCTGCTTGAAATAGCTGCTCTACCTTTCAATACCATGCGGTTCCCGGGGCAGCTATTACTTTGCGTCTGCTCTGTGCCCAGCTGTAACTATCCCTGTTTGCACCTGATGCATGCTGGTAAAGGTGCACCAGGGCACAAAACCAGGACATAGCATCCGATCTATAAAATAGCCCATGAATTCTTGCAATGGTCGGATAAAGAGGTTTAAATTACATAGTTGTCCCACAAAAAAAATCAAGCTGCTGAACCTTAAATTGCAAATTACTGTAGATTTTTATTAACACATTGAAACTTTCAGCATATGTTAAATTTAAAAGAATAAGAAAATACTTCCATTAAACATCACCTTTCAAGATGAAGAGCCTTATTAGGGGTGATTTATTATCACGGAAGAGTCACACCCACTTTATTACTCGTGCCTCATTATGATGTAGTTGGGGCCGTCACCGACAAGCCATTGGTGGTGGCCCCACGGACATCTATGCCATTGGTCTGACCGCTGGATTATGATTCCGATGCTCGAAGTGAGTTAAGCAGGGGTAAAGACTCCGACAGACAGGCTCAAGGTGCCTGTCTGGACGGTGGTCGGATCGTATTACCTACATTAGGGGCAGTGCCTGCTCAGGCACCACCGTAGGAAATACAGTGTCCCTTTCCGACAGCTTTTCATGGTGGTCCAACCAGCATGGAACGGCTGCCGGAAAGGGACTTTGGGGGCCCCTAGCAGGGACCCTGTCAACCATTGGCCTCCGCTATGAGGCCTTGGTTCGAGGCACATGGCGGATGGATGTTTAAAAACATGTCCATTGTGGCTTGTGCTGTGTCTCATTTCTGGGCTGCAGTACAAGTCACAATAGAAAAGGGCATGTTTACGATGCCTCACGGGCTGTTGCATTGTAATCTGGTGGGTGGAAGTGCGGAGTGCCGAGTACTAGTTGGGCGGTTACCATCCCACTACAGCACTCGTCCGATGACCATCATTTTTTATTTAGCAAATGGGCTACTAACCACCTCAAAGTCAGCACATGTACAGAGTGTTGGACAATAACAGATTTGATACAAAAAAGGGGCATATTTCCAAAGCCCAGTGAGCTTAAATGAATGTAGAAGACACTTTCACAAGATTTCCGTTTAATGCAGGAGCAGAGGAGGAGACGTTTGGATCATGAACCGCTGCAGCCTGTCCTGACCGCGGCCCCGAAACTGACAAAGCTCCCTCAAACACTACCAAAACTGCCAACTGAGACCCGCTGAGATCAAGGGCAGTGTCCGCAATTGCCGCGCGTGTGCCATTTGCCGGTGACAGTGACGGTTTGCACCCCCTCCCGGCAGACTCGTGGTCGCAGACGAGGCTGAGGCTGGCTGAGAGCATCGGAGTGACGGCAAGCGGCGGCTAGTGGCATGTTTCAGAGGGAAGCAGTATCCGAGCACAACTCACCTCGTCGTTCCTGACGACTGACGAACCGACTGGTGGAGCCCACACTCAAGGACACACGCACGGCGCTGGAGCTGGGAGCCGGGCAAGAGGGGAGAGGCACATACAAGGCTGCAAGCAACCGGTGGTAGAAGGTGGCGAACAGCAAGTAAGGCAGCTGCACCTGACAGCACCTGTGGGGTTGAGTCCGCTGCACGGAGTCCGCCTCATGTGAAAAGGAGTACACCTGCAGACGGAGCCAGTGGACGTGGCACCATCACTGCATGTGGAGATTCCAGTCTAGGTCTTGCCGGCTTCCCGAGGAGATGCGAGAGACGAGAGAGTGCATATCGGCTGAGTGCAAGCGCTGACTGATCCACCGCCGAACCTGCCGCCGTAGCACAGGCAGCTCAGGCAGAAAAACGAAACAAGCCCACCACTTGACTTGTTTGGCCGTCGCTCATCGTCGGTGTCAGCGCAAAACGGCAGAACAGCAGTGGGCGGCCGCAAGAACGCCGACTTGCTGCCAGAGCTGTCCCGCTGACGGACCCGGAGAAGTAGCAGCGAAAGCAGCTGAAGCAGCAAACAGTGAACCAAGCCCCACACTCGATTAGAGGTGAGCAACCGGACTTTGGCATTGTGCGGGAGCAGTCCGGTCTTGCGAGGAACTGCAGCCTAATAGCGCCCCCAACTTGGTCCCCGTTCAATGGAAGAGTGGCGGCCAGATCGCTGTGTGTGGTGGTGGGCGCCTTTGTTTTCCCACTGAGCTGTGTTCCTGTAGATCCGGACTGTGGTTCCCGTGGTAGCCAGACATCGGCATAGAGGCAGCTTGGGGCTTAAGTAGCAGCAGTAGCACGCAGGGCTTGTCTCTACGCTCAGCTTTGGCTCAGGGCCCCTCGGTCCAGTCCCGGTCTGGGCCCCGTTGGGAGAACACCGTGAGCCGGTGGGCGGCTCCTGCAGCAGCAAGAGCCAGGAGCCGCGAGGGGCCACGGAGACCACAGTGCCCATAGCGACTACAGAGACTACAAAGACCATAGAGATCACAGAGACTCGTGCTGCTTCAAAAAAAGATCGTTCGGAGAAGAAGCCATAAGGAGCACACAGCTCCCACAGTAGTTGATTTAGACCACCCAGATAGAGGAATGACAAAAAAAGTGAATTAAAAAGCAGCCAGCAATTAGAAAATGGCCACCAAAGTCATTAGATCAGTCCACAGCTTCACCCAGAATTTAAGGAGCACAAAGCTTGTAGACCAAGACAAAAAGCCCTGTTTGAAATCGCCATCAGGCGGACTCATTACACAATTTCTGGTGAAACTTACGCCCAACCCAGAGAGCACCTCAGATAGCCAGTGAAACAAGGATGCATGAGCAGCGACGGGATGGAGAACAGTTCAGGGAATCAGCCCCTTCAAAAGCTGCCAAAAACACAAACACAATGCGAAAGTTCTGGAAGCACAAGCTTAGAAAGACGACGTTCTCGCTCCTGTTCAGGGTTGGGACATTTATCTGACCCAGTAAGAGACACCCCCGTACTAATCTGCAGAAAGATGGAGCAAGTTACAACTGCCCAAATACATTGCCAGGATCAATCAATTCTTCACTCTCCGGAGCATAGGCCATCGTCACTAAAACCAGGCTCTGGGCTAAGAAACTTAGGGGTGTCAGAGCGACTGCAAAATGTGGGTTGTCTATCCCCAATATTCCTCCAAAATTTGGAATCCAAGATACAAAGTATATTGGAGTTGACTCCAACTCTCTACAGAAGCTCTAACGAGGACCGATGCACACCCTCCTTAACACCAAGTCCCCAAAGCCAAAAGCACCAGGAGAGTAGTGCCATCTTGGATCAAGGAGCATCCCCTCCTGGAGAATCAGTGCAAAACATAGCCAGGTCACTGCTCTGGCAATCAAAGAAAATAGAGTTAGAAATTGATCTTTTAGCAACTATCGCGCTACGTTTAGCGAAGCTGAACAACAAGGTGGAACTCCTGGAGAAAAAGCTGAGTGACATCCAGAACAACAGCATAGGCACCTGCTCGTGCGCAGCACTCATGGATACATGGGCAACACTAAAAGAATGAGAAAGGGACTTGCACAGCAAAATAGTTCAAAAGTTAAATCAAAGTGATGGTCTATGGCGTGCTAACGGGGAATTACGCTGTCTGTACCTCACAGCGTGAATGTAAAAACTAATGCAAAGCTCCCCCCATTTTGGAAGGAGGCACCCAGTCGCACAGCTCAAAAGTTAGACAATGATGTCTATAAACAGTTCATCAAGGTTGATTCCACACAATGTTGAGGTTCCTTAAGTATTTAATGCTTGATCAAAAGTTCAATGTAGTTCCATAAAGAATAAACTTCATTCCAATGAAAAAATCATCCAGTTATAAGGGGAGGATTTATAACTGGATGATTTTTTCGTTGGAATGAAGTTTATTCTTTATGGAACTACATTGAACTTTTGATCAAGCATTAAATACTTAAGGAACCTCAACATTGTGTGGAATCAACCTTGATGAACTGTTTATAGACATCATTGTCTAACTTTTGAGCTGTGCAGCTGGGTGCCTCCTTCCAAATGGGGGGAGCTTTGCATTAGTTTTTACATGGGCAACACTGCCAGAAATTCTTCAAGGGATGGTGGAAGCACAAAAAATTCAAACAGAAACTTCAAGCAATAAGGATAGCTCCAGCCCTGCTTTAAACATTGAAAATCAGTCAGGTATAGCAGGAGGAGGAAACTCGGGGTATTCAATAATAAACTCAGAGGCACAAGACCCCTTGACATCGAACAAAGCAAAGAAAACGGCGTGGCAGCCACGGAGTGGGTCAAGTATGCAAAGCAATTGTACACAACAGAGCAGGTAATGAGGGTCACACAAGAACAACAAAATCTATTAGACAATGAAGATGAGGACAAGCGCTTGTTCATAAACACAAGAGAGATAATCAACTTGATCAAGAAAATGAGGATAGACAGCGCACCGGGCCCCAGCGGAGTCCCAGCGGCTGTGTTCAAAGAGGCATACGGATTCTGGGCAGAACAGCTAACCCCACTCTTTAAGCATGCCTTTGAAATGGCCTCCATTTCATCATCGTGGAAAGGCTCAATACTCTGCCCTATATAAAAAAAAGGAGACCGCACAAAACCTGAAAATTATCGGCATGTGGCCTTGCTAGACATCGAAGCAAAGGCATATGCTAGAGTGCTGTTGAAGGAATTAGAAAGCTGGGCGGAGGAGCACAACATCCTTCTATTTTTTCAAACTGGATTCAGACCACAATGTTCCACAGTAGATAACATCATAGCACTGGGATACTTGTCCAGACGTGCGACTCAGCCCGCTCAACCTCCTTTGTTTTGCTGTTTTGTGGACTATAGCGCAGCATTCGACCGAGTAGATCGTGGCATATTATGGAGTAAACTCACCAACTGGGGCATCCCCGAAAAGCTGTTAAAGGCAATAAGGTCTCTCCACGATGGGACCTGGGTACAGATCAAGACCAGTCAAACGTCGCTGACCAATAAGGTCCTAACAAATAACGGCCTTAAACAAGGGTGTGTTCTTGCACCGCTTCTGTTCAACATCTACACATCTGACGTGGGTCAAGCACTGGAGGGGGCAAACTTAGTCATTCCAAAGCTGGGGAATGTGCGGCTCCAAATCCTTCAATATGCTGACGATCTTGTAATTTTGGATCATACCAGGATAGGCTTACAGAAAGCCCTAGATGCGCTATACAGGTTTAATCAAAAGAATAATTTATTGGTAAACCAAGAGAAGACCAAGATTCTTATCTTTGGCAAGTACCATGGAAAGTATATAGCCCAATGGCGCCTGGGTGATCAGCAAATTAGATCTTGCAAAAATTATAACTACCTGGGCCTCAGGCTAACGGAGGGGGCAAAGACATCAGCTCATTTGAAGCATCTAAGAAGTAAAGGGGCAGGAACTATCTGCAGTCTGGGAAACCTCAATCGAAAATTACACAGTCCATCCAAGGAATCCATCTTGAAAGTCTTAAAAGCAAAAATAGTGCCCTCAGTCAATTATGGCCATTTAATCTTCCCCGGAGCCCTTACCAACCTTTATATGAGTTTTCAAATTGCCGCATATAAGAAAGTGCTGGGCATCCCACGACAGGCCAGGAGAGCCAGAGTAAGGCTGGAGCTGGGTCTTTCTCGCCCCGACATCTCTTGCCTGGGACACACAATAAAATATTACATTAGCACCTTGCGAGTCCCAGGAATAGCATTGAAAGCACAAATTAAAACAATCTTTGAAGAAAGCGGATCCCCATGGCAAGCGCAACTGGTAGTAGCCAATCAATTGCTGGAAATGGAGGTGCAAAACCTGGCCAATACGAATATTTCAATTGCAGCATGGAAAAGAGCAGTGAACCGACAGGTAAAGCAAATATCATTCGCAAGAGATCTCGTTAGTCTGCATCATCACCCAAATCCCTCCTCACTGGATGCCTCTTATAAAGTGGAAAAAGCACAGCCCTATTTTGAGCAAGCACTATCCGTTCAAACCCGAAAAAAGATCACTTATATGAGGCTCCTGGCATTACCCATAGTGGAGTTCAATCCAAGCTGGGCCCGTGTGGATAAATCAGTAGCATGCAGACTTTGTGATTACCACCAGGAATCCTGGTATAATTTGTTGTGTTGCTGCCCAAAGTTAGCCAGTGAGAGGCATCGTTTGGTCATTCCAATCTGTAGAGCTCAGGACCTCAACCGATGCTGCAAAATTTCGGACTTGTGTTTTTTGTCTACAGCAAGTCAAACAGTAGCACGGCTGGGGAAATTCATAGACCTAATTCGTGTAGGACTTGTCCGCAAATGCAGAGCCGCAAAAAGAAAACTGTAGGACTGGAAAAATTAATGCATCTTGTTTTTAAATTTTAAACTACATAGTTAGAATATGACATTTTACTGAAGGTTTTATGCTGAACTGACTGGAGTAAAAAATTAGGGAATATAACTTATGTCGTTCTTTAGATAACTATTTTTAAATTGTTAGCATATTGTAATGATTTTAAACAATCGAACAATAAAAGCTTTTTCACTCACTCACTTTCACAAGAAGAAATAAGGGATTTGGGAATTTAGGAATACAGATGCTGTCTACAGTTTTTTGGTTCTGCACTCTGTGACAGCTTTCTATGTTTGAACACTTTCAGATGTTTGATTATCTTACTTTATTTGGGATTCACACCATATATTTCAGATAACTATTTTATTTTCACATTTTTATATTTTTCAGCCTGAATTGCCAACTGCTGCCGAGGAAGATTGCTGCAGCCTGATTATAAAGAAGGCAGAACGCTTTTGGATGATGATAAGATGTTTATTGGTCATCAAAGACACTGCTGACATCACTCACATCCTGAATCCTGTGAGCAACTGACTGACCGGTTAGCTCTCACAGGACTGTTGGAATGTTATCATGTAAGTTAAGTGTGACAGAAAGGCTATGAAGCAACAATCAGGGGAAGAGAACAGTGAAAGACAGGAATGTACTATTAGGTTTTAACTAAAGTATAACACATAACACATCTCCTTACGGAATGATTGAAAGGCAACAGAACTACAGATTCCAAGTGGTGCAAATCAATGAAAAAACAAATGCACTTTTATGTAAAATAGTGAATTTTTTATTTACAGAGCATCCAATCGTGTTTCATGATGTACTGATCAGATCAGTCTGCACTGACGTGGAGTGTAGTATCACAGGATGAGGTTTGCATAGCCTATGTATTGTTCACATCTGCCTGTTTGCTAAGGGGTACACATTCTTTCCATCTTCGAAGTTCTGATGGATCAGAGAATTTTGAACACTTGCCTGTAGTCATGCCTTTCCTCTTGATATGCTCACTTGGGGCTAGATGTATCAACATACCCTTTTGCGATTTCCAAATAGCAATTTTTAAGGTTATCACTATTTGGGAATAGCAAAATTTCATGTATGTAGAAAATCGCAATTTTTTAGCGATTTCCTAAAATTCCTTATTTGCGATTAGCAAATTGCTAATCGCAAATAAGGAATAATTTCCCATTCATTTCTATGGGCCAAGAGGCCCATAGGAATGAATGTGAAATGATTCTCAATTTGCGATTCGCAATTTGCTAATCGCAAATTGAGAATAATTTCAAGGGTGCAGGGGTGTCTCAAGGACACCCTGCTGCACCCCTGAAAATGACATGTGTGCACATATGGCGCACATACATGCCCTAAGGGCATGTATAAGCGTCACATGGCATCTTTACATATTGCATAAAGTGCATTTGTAAAAGAATTTGCAAATTACCACCAACTACAAGTTGGTGGTAATGTGCGATTTCTTAGCCAAAATTCACTAAAATGTAATGTTTCATACATAGCATTTAAGAAATTGCAATTTGCGATTTCTTAAATGGTTGCGCAATGTTAAGGAATCGCAAAATTTGCGATTCCTTAATATTGCAAACTTTTTGCATGATACATCTCATTTCCCGTTTTTCTTGTCGCAAACGCTGCTATTTTGCGATTCGCAGCGTTTGCGACAAGAAAAAAGCTTGAAACATCTACCCCCGAGTCTCTCACCCACCAAATGATGCTGTTTATACTCTAACTACTGTCATATCTTGCTTTTGTGCGTGTTCTCTTTTGCTCAATGCTACTTCTGACTTCTCTTCTGTCTACCACCACCACACTCCTTAATCCCATCTAATAAGGGGCCATTTTGATGCAAGCTTTGCATCCCTTTAAATAGGCAAATGGTGACAGACCTGTGACTGAATTAGGAGTAGTACTGAGAGCTCATAACCTTTAAAAACAACATATATGTACCCACATCCCGTCCTCATCGCCAGTGTAAAGATGACAAGCTGATCTTTGAATGATCCTTGAATATCAATAAATGTGCATTATTCATCATGCTGCAAATAACATCAATCACATCCCGTCCTCATCGCCAGTGTAAAGATGAAAAGCTGATCCTTGAATGATCCTTGGATAACGATAAAATGTGCATTATTCATGAAGCTGCAATGTACCATCACCCACATCCCATCCTCGTTGCCACTGTGATCTTTGGATGACATTAAGAAGTTTATTGTCCATTAAGATACAGCATAACATCACCCAAGTCCAGAGTCTTGCCAGATGCTCATCACTGCTCTCTGAGAGGGACCAATCTAAGACAAGTGTAACAGCAAGGCTAGAGGGAAGAATCTAAGAGGGAGGCGGGAAAGGTGGAAGAGAGAAAAAGGAATGTGGCATTGGGGTCAAACTGATATATAACATATTATAAAGTAATATATAACACGTTTTCCCAGGCACTAGAAGTAAATTATGGGGTGGAAAGGAATCAGCACCTTTATTTTGGGTAAGCTTGACATGCGCTTTTGTCACCCATTATTAATAAGCAATACCTCACAGATATAGTTCAATAAACTTTAAAAAATGGCAATTGCAACCACTTTTTATACTTTATGTGCAGGCAGCATTACCGCCTCATAAGTCTTCTTTGCCACATGATTAATGCAATGAGCTTCAGCTTCCCAACAGAACCCTCCAAGTAATGTAGATTGCCACCCCTCCCATCCCATCCCTTCCTGACATGACTGTTGTGCCCTGACCTTCTAGTGGCCACCAGAGGCCTGGGTGATTGGTGGCCTTGCGCAGGGGCTGGCAGCGCCGCAGCAGGAAGGAGGCACCGACACTGTAGTGCTGTCGGAAGTGACGTGCTCGAGCGCGCGCACCCCTTTTTTTTTTTTTTTTTCCAAACAGATAACGAGATAAACAGATTCAGTCTTATAACATGTCATATAAAAGCGCCTGGGTACTTGCGTGTCCAATGATGTTGTGCTCAATGCACCAGCTGGCAGGCATAGTCTTTCAGCATCTGGCTCGGTGGGTGGTTGGGCCTCAGATTGTATCTTCGGGCGTTGCCCCTACCACCTTCATTAGTCTGGTAAGTGTCTCTGACTGTAGCCGCCGGTGTTTGGGGCGCTGCCGCAGAGTCACTTTCTTCTGCTTGATCTTCCGGGACGTTATCTCCGCTGATTGTCGCCGTTCTGTTGGGTCGGATCTCCTCTCCTGCCACTTCCGGTCGCTGACTGGACTCCTGCGGGAGCTCCTTGAACCACGAAGTGTTCCGTGATACTTCCTCTTCTCCTCTTTTGGCTGTGACCATGGTGCCTTTAGTAGATGTGACGGTCCACGGGCCTGGTTCGTAACGGGTTTGGAACTTCCCACCTGGACGTCTGTTCCGAATGATCACCCGGGTCCCCGGGCTGAGACTCCTCGGCTGGGCCCTCCTGTACGTGCTAGCATGTTGGTTCTCTTGTCGCCTCCGTGACTGGGCCCCTTTTGTGTCGGCCGGGGGTGGCGCCCATCCTGGCGCGGTTGGGAGGAGGTCTCTCCGTGGTCCTTGGAGCATCAGTGTCCACGGGCTCCTTTGTGTGACGCAGTGGGGTGTGCCCCTGTACTCTCTTAGGAACTCGTGCAGTCTTTGCTCGGGATCGGCTTGTTCCACCAGGGCGATTCGGAATACTTTATTGAGAGTCCGCATAAACCTCTCCATGTCTCCGTTTGCTTGTGGCCACTGAGGTGTAATGCGGCGGTGCCTAATTCCCCTGGTCGTAAGGAACGTGGCGAATTCTGCCCCTTGGAACGGCGGCCCATTGTCGCTTCGGATCTCCGACGGGTAACCGAACATGGAGAAGATCTTTTCTAGCGCCGGTCCCACATGAGCAAAAGCCGTGGAGATAACTCTCTCCACTACTGGATATTTAGAGTAGGAGTCAATGACTACCAGTGTTTGTCCTTCTCCCGGAAAACTTCCAAAGTCTATACTGATTTTGGTCCAGGGGGAGGCACAGGCCTCTTCGGTGATTATTGGCACGGGTCTCTCCAGATCACTCGTCAGCTGGCAGGCCATGCATCCTTGTACGTACTCTTCCACCCTGGTCTCTAAGTCTGGAAACCATACTTTTTCCCTCATGCGCGCCTTCATTTTCGTCGATCCTTGATGTCCTCCGTGGGCTAATTGTATCGCCCGGTGTCTCAGACTGTGGGGTATGACTAGTCGTGAGCCCCTCAGTAGCACTCCATCATCCGTGGTGCTCAACTCGTGCCGGATCCACCAGAATCTTGTGAGTGATTCCTTGTCCTCCGCTACCCAGGAATGGATGTGGGCGGGCGCAGGTATTCTGTCCACGATCCGTCTTGTACTGCCTGAGTCTTTCTCCGGTACACATGGTCGTCTGCCGCGGCTTCTTTTATTTCGTCTATGGTCATGCTGATCGGGAATGACGCGAGGGCTACCCACTGAGCATGCTCCTTACAGTCATCCTCCATCGATTCATGTTCTTGTGGAGAGGGATGGCGTGACAGATAGTCCGCGGGATTCTTGGCTCCGGGCGGTAGGTGACTTCCATCTCGTAGGATTGTAGTTGTATCACCCATCGTTCAATGCGAGGTGGGGGGTGTGGAGCTGTTCCTTTGAAAAGGGACACTAGTGGTTGGTGATCTGTGACCATTACGAACGGGTGGCCATGTAAGTAGAGGTGGAAGTGGCCGCAGGCCCACTTGATAGCGAGCGCCTCCCTCTCGATTTATATCTGGTCTCCGTCGGGGTTAGAGCCTTGCTGGCAAACGCTAGCGCTGTCCACTGGCCGGGCTCATGTTCTTGGGTTAGGACCGTGCCGAGCCCCACCGGGCTGGCGTCCACAATCACCTCCGTACGCTTCTTGGGGTCGAAGTAGGACAGTGTGGCTTTCTCCAAAAGCGCGTCTTTGATCCCCCGGAATGCCTCTTCTTCCTTCGGGCCCCACTGCCACGAGACATCCGTTTTCGTTAGTGCTCGTAGTGGTTCACTCCTGGTAGCCAGACCCGGTATGAACCGGCCACAGTATGTGGCCATACCAAGGAAGCTTCTCACCTCCGTCGGGGACTTTGGCGCAAGGGCGTCTTTGATGGCTTTGGATTTCTTCGGATCAATCTGAATGCCCTCCTGATTGAAAACGTAGCCAAAGAATTCTATCGAGGGCTGAAAGAATTGGCATTTCTCTTTGTGGAGTGTTGCTCCATGGACGCTGAGTCTTTTCAGGACGTCTCTCAGGTGCTTGTGGTGTTCTGATGCTGTGGCAGAGTGTATCAGGATGTCATCGCTGACGTTGATGACCCCCGGTAATCCTGAGAGGAGTTCACGGATGGTGTTTTGGAACACCTCTGCCGCTGACAAAATGCCGCAGTTTAGTCTTTTGTAACGCCGGAGTCCCAGGTGAGTGCTAAAGGTGGTGATGAAGCGACTCTCCTCCGCTAGGGGCAGTTGATGGTATCCGGCGTTTAGATCTATCTTCGAGAACCACTTCAACCCATTTACGTCAGCGACGATGTCATCCATGTTTGGAGTCAGATGTCTCTCTCTCCAGATGGCGTCGTTTGGTAGTCGCATGTCGATACACAGGCGGATAGGGCCTGGTTGCTTAGGTTTTTCTACAATCACCATGGGGGATACCCATGGGGTGGGCCCCGTGACTTTCTCGATGACCTAGAGAGCTTCTAGTTTCTCCAGTTCCTTTTCCACCAGTGGGCGTAGGTGGAAGGAAACTCGGCGGTGCCTCAAGGCAGTGGGAGTGACTGATTTATCTATGTGCAAATTGATAGGCTCGCATTTGATGCAGCCTAGGCCCTGGAACAGTTCGGGAAATCGCGCCAAATGTTCATCCACCTGGTGTGATCTTATCTGGTTAGCGAAAGCGATGAGCTTCAGGTCCTCTGCGGTGTGACTGCTGATCAAGGTATTGGCTTCACGGTTGATGATGTGGATTGTCGCCATTACCTGTGCCTCATCGGCCTGGATGGGTATTGTTATTTTTCCTTTTAAGGGCAGGGGAGTGTCCGCTCCATAAGCAAAGATCCTGGTCTTGGACGGTAATATTTCGGGCCGTGGACGTAGTCTGTTGAATTGTTGCAAACCCATTACGTTTACAGTAGCGCCAGTGTCAATTATGGCCTTAACTTCGTTTCCCGCCATTTGCACAATGCACGTGGGCTGTGGCCGTCGTCGCTGTTTTAGCTCTCGTGCGAACGACACAATGTACGCCTCCTCATCCTCCGACTCTGAGTCATCGTACACCGTGGGAAGGTGTTTTTCTGCCCTGGCTGGTGTTGCTTCTTCCAACGACAGTTGACGGACGGCTTTAATGGGCGCCCGTGGCCTCCGAAATGGTTTTGACGTGTTCCTTTTGCGGCACACCGAGGCGAAGTGATTTGGTATCCCGCAGTTCGCGCAGGTTTTACCTTGAGCCGGGCAGTCTTTTGCCCCATGAGGTTCATGTCCACAATACCCACATTGCACCCGCAGTGGGTCTCTCCGATGTTCCCTTTTCGGTGGTCCCTGTGGTTGAGGTCGTACAGCATCTGCCCGCGCCACTTTGATGGACTCTGCCTTGACTTGTGGTAGGTGTAGTGCCAGTTCCATGGCAGAAGCCCTGACACTCGAGAGTTCATGAGATCTAGCAAGAATTAAGATGTCTTCTAGCGTTATTCCTGGCTTGCGGAGGATCACCCCTCTCAGCTTTTTATCCCGGCATCCCTGGATGATCTGTCGTCTTATGGCCTTTGGTTGGTCTTCATCGGTGGAGCTGGCCAGCTCCCTGACACGGGCATGGAATTGGTCCATCGTCTCGCCTTCCCTTTGGCGCGCCTGGCCCAGTTTGAAGACCTCAAAGTCTACGTTCAGTTGGGGGTCAAAATGGCCGTTCAGAGCGGCGACCGCTGCGTCATAGTCGTCTCCCATGTTAGGTAGGTGTTTGAACAGCCGGAAGATTTCATCGCCCGCATAGTGTAGCAGAAGCGACCGCTTCACCATCTTGTCTGATTCTCTCGTGACGATAAAGTAGTTTTCCAACCTTTCTAGCCATATTTTCCATCTCGGGGAGGCCATAGACGGGTCCGCCGCCTCGCTGAATGGTGGTAGTACCCCTGTCGCAGCATGCTGGAATGGGATGTTGATGACCGGCACCGGCGCGTCTTCCTCCGTCATGGTGGTGGTGCCACAGGGTGCCAACAACAGGTCACTTTTCCCTCCCCGGGCAGGCTCTGCGGCGTCGCGTAGCTCACCTCAGCGTCGTCGCGGTGGTTGAAGGCCTTGGGGCGCCTCGCGATGAGCAGACTGCAGGGTGCGTTTCTCCCCAGGTAACGATGACCCTGAAGACGTACACGGACGTGGCGCGTTGGCCCCAAGGCTGCACAGCTGCCGGCCGCAGTGGGGCATCCAGGAGAGTGGCGGGCACGTCCTCCGCCGGAGTCCTCCGTTCCCAGGCACTGAGGAAGGCTCTCCCCAGCAGACAGAGGCCTCTCACGCGCAATGCGTGAGGAATAGCAGGGTGTCGGGCCGATCCGCGGCTCACGCGCAATGCGTGGGATATGGCAGGCAGTCGCGGAAAGCGGGCCGGCTCAGCACCTGTTAATGCCGCTTGATGCCCCTCGATGCAGGGGGGGTCCTCCGATCCAGGCGGTCCGCACACAGTGTTCCAGGGGGGTGGGGGGGCCCTAAGCCAAGGCCCAGACAGGTGAACATTCCCCAGCGCGGCCAAGTGCAGAGAGCCGTGGAGGCGCGGTAGGCACCGTGGGACAGAGCGGACCTGCTCCGGGGTGGCACGGGTGTGCGAGCGAGGGTTGGGCCCCCTCCGCTCCTCGCCAGTGTTGTGCCCTGACCTTCTAGTGGTCACCAGAGGCCTGGGTGATTGGTGGCCTTGCGCAGGAGCTGGCAACGCCGCAGCAGGAAGGAGGCAACGACACTGTAGTGCTGTCGGAAGTGACGTGCTCGAGCGCTCGCACCCTTTTTATTGAACGCCGCAGGCCACGCCTGGCCTGCGGATGTGTGGGTGCGTGTGCGTGGTAAGCTAGACCGCTAACAGCCACTACAATGACCGACCTCCTTCACCCTTGACCCAGTATGAGAGGAGGCGCGACTCACTGCACTTCCTGTTTTTTTGGTTCTGCTCTACAGACTCTCCGAGCACAAATTTCAGGTAAGTGGGGCAAGGTCGTGCCATAGGTGCACTGACTCTGGGGGGTAAGGCCCTGCTAAGTGGGTTCTTGTTCATGCCATTAGCTTTTCCGGTTGGGCTTTTCTACGCGGCTTGGCGGAGCGGGCTCGTAATTGGTGGTAGAGGCCCTGCTTAAGCAAGCTCATTCGGTGGGGGAGGGGGCATTCATCGCAGACGCTGGTACAGTATGGCTTTGCCCCTACACCCATCTCCCATTTGTGTGTGCACTACTAGGAGCATGCTACTAGTCCGGCTTTGTGGTGGGGTGATGCACGTCTTCCCCTGCTGCTTTTCTTTGCCGGCAAAGTTTTATGATGACCCGGCTCTACTGCTACTATGACGCGTCATGCATTCCTGCTGCCGGCGATTATCGGGGAATGCGCATGTAGCTTCCTGATGTCAGCGAGTCAGCTGCTGTGGGTTTGGTGTTGCTTGGCACCCGTCTGGCTTTTGGGTTGTATGCTTTTATTGAGACATGGTGCGCTTTTATGCCTTGTCACTTGGGGAGGTTTTTTTCCTGTCAGTGTTTGTGAGGATGGAGCCAGTTGAGGAACCCCGCATGGAGACAGACCCTAGTGCATTTCCGCCTTCCTTGCAGGCCATCCAGCAGATGATTCAGGCTGCTATGACTGCAGCATTTCATGAAGGTGAGAGCCCCTCTTCCCCTAAAAAGCAGCACCTTGAGCCTTTCACCAGTGTAGAGGCTGAAGGGGAGTAGGATGATCTTCGAGGCAGATATGTGCAGGGGCAGGAGCTGAAGGAGATCCTGCAGCACATTAAGGATAACCTAGCTTTTTCTGGAACTCTGTTCAGAGGGATGTAGATGATTTCTTCATGCAGTCCCAGAAGCATCTCTGTCATTGCACCCATCTACAAGGAAGGTGATTTACAATAAGTAGCAGGAGGTGGACAAACAGTCTTTCCCGCTCTATCTCTCTAAGTGCTATGCTGCTCACGATTTTGCTAAGATCTTTCCCGCCCCTGTGAAGTCTGATTGTCTGATGGCTGGGTTGTGTTCTCAGGGGTCCATAATTTTGGAGGATGCCTCCCCTTCTGACCCAATGGACAAAAGGGTGGAGGGAGCGTCGAAGAGGTCTTATGCTGCAGCCAATTTCTCCATTAGGGTGTCTGCTTACCTCTCCCACACCACTCAGTCTCTTATGAAGGACCATCAGTCTCTTGTCAAACTTATGGAGCAGGAGGCAGACATCATGTCTACCCTGGCAGTCATGGAGCAGCAGTTGAGGCTGTTATCTGACATTTCTTTAGATACCATGAGGGCCGCTGCTGCTTCAGTGGGCGCTGCTATTCAGGCACGGCAACAGGTCTGGTTCCGCCATTGGAAGGCCAAAGTGGCACTGAAGTCCCTTCTGATGAAGATTCCTTTTTCTGGGATTAAAACTGTTTGGCACTACCCTGGAGGAGATGGTGAAGAAATTGGCAGAGAATAGGAAACTGTTGGCTTCCTTCCTTACTTCTAGGGGGAGGTTCTCTGGCACCAAGAGGGCCTTCGTTCTTTCTTCTGCTCCTAGGGGGAGCTTGCCCTTTCGGGGGATAGGTCGTGGCTGGCTGTCATTGCTCCCACAAAGCCAGGTCTCAGCAATCGGATGGTGGTTCCATCCCCTTTTCAAAGTCCTGACTATCTGGGGGCCCACGAGTCGGCTTCCTGTGGGGTGTCAATTTTTGACTTTCTTGGAGACTTGGGAGAGGTCAGTCTCTGATCAGTGGGTCCTGCGAATTGTCGAAGGAGGGCTAAACAATTGTCACCCCCAAAAGGTTTTGTTCACACCCCTTTGCCATCAGCTGACCCAAAGAGGGAGGTGTTTTTGGCATGTGTTATGAATCTTCTTGAGAAAGGGGCCATTCATACTGGTCTGGCCTGTCAAGGGGTCAAGGGGTCTACTCTTTTCCTTGTAAGGAAGGTTTCAGGAGACTTCCATCCTGTGCTCGATTTGAAAAGGGTGAACTTGTTTGTCCCTCATGTTAAGTTTACAATGCTGTTTTTTTCTGGAGATCCTTCCCTTGCTGATTCAGGGGGATGTGGTGGCTTCCTTGGATCTGCTCAATGCTTACCTACACCTGCCCATTCACCCTGCATCCCAGTGGCTCCTCAGGTTCAGTGTGGGGTCCGAATATTTCCAGTTCCAGTTATTGCCTTTTGGTTTGTCCTCTGTCCGAGGGTCTTCACTAAGGTCCTGGCTCTCTTGGTTGGGCTCATCCATAGGGAGGGTATTCAGGTTTTCCTGTACCTTGATGACTGGCTGATGTCTGCCTCTTTTTTTTCCATGGGGACTCTTCACGTCCAGAGTGTCTGTGAGATTCTGGAGGTCCATGTCTTTCTGATCAACTATAAAAAGCCGCATCTAGCTCCCACCCAAGTCCAGAACCAGATGTGACTTTTAGTTGTTGATTAGAACGCTATGGTCCTCCAGAATCTCACAGACCCTTTAAACATGAAAAGTCACCTTGGAAAAAGAAGAGGCAGATATCAGCCAGTCACCAAGATACAGGAAAATCCGAACCCCCCTGCACATGGTTGAGTGGCTGGTGTATTTGTCTTGGGTTGGCTGCTCGCCCTGGATTTTTCCCCAGTGCATCATTGGTTGCGGGTTCAGGGTTTGATGTCAGCGGCATTTAATGTACTGCAGTGTGCTTGTTTACACCTATACCCATGGGTGAACCATCTTCTCTCCCATTGGTCCCCTTGTTCTACCGCTTACAATCTGCCAGTGGTGGTGTCCCCTCAGATTCAGCTAGCCCTGAATTGGTGGATGGTGGAGTCCAATCTGGTGAGGGGTCTTCTGTTTCAGGTGTCCGCTTCCCAGCTGGTAACAACAGATGCTACCCAGTTGTGCTGGGGGCCAAAGTTGGATTCCTGGTCTGTGCAGGGTCTCTGGGATCGCCTACTGGCTGGTTGCTTGTCCAACTTTCAGGAGCTGAAGGTGGTTTAGATGGCTTGTCTGGAATTTGCGTCGGCCCTTCGGGGGCTTCGTGTTCTGGGTCGGACAGGGGTCAGATACAGAACGCTCGACACTGCAGCACCAGGAACTCCTGGGCAAGGGCTCCTTAGAATGTTTTAAATTGCACAATTGTTTTTACCAGCCACATTTTAAAATTTCACTTGCGCTATTGTCTACACTTACCAGTCACTAAGGGGGTGCCTCCCCGTTCCACCGCGGATCATTCACTTTGAGTGGAGGGAGTCAACACCACCCGGAAGTGACGTGCAGAACCTCAATCTCAGGTCAGCAGTTCAGCTGCCTGATAGTATAAAGCTCGATGGCGGGACCAGCGCGCAGCAGATGGGCGCAGTGGGCGTGCCTAAGGCAAGCCCATCTGCGCCTGTCCGTGCCTGGACATTGCCAGGAGCCAGAATGCCTGCCGGTCTAAAAATGGTTTAAGTAAACAGCCCCGTAACCCGCCTGAATTATACCAGCCAAGAGCTGTTAAAAATCAGGGACAAACAATGCGGGGTTGGTTGGAAAGAAACCAATCTATGTCCCTGTCCAATAGAAGTAGAAGGCCCTTTCACTTGTGGACATGTGGCTATCAGAGTATGTTACCCATACAACCAAAGATCAACGCTTCAATAGCCAATTCTAAAACTAAAATTAAAAACTCACATTCGCCCAATAAGAAACAATTATGTCCTTCTCTTTCCGTCGACAAAACTGCTAGATGGGACTGCTTTTTGACAAATGTTAGATCGCTCACCAAACACGCCAATAACATATGGGACAGGCTTTCCTCTTCCCTGCCCCACATTGGGTTTCTAACGGAAACTGGGATCAAGCCATCTTCTAATCCTGCTATTTCTCTAGCACTAGAGCGGCTATCATATACAAAAATTAGATAGACCGCTAAGGGGGAGGTGGGTGAGTAGCTGTCATTTACAAAGATCCCATCAAAGTCACAATATTAGAGAAACTTTGGAAGGACAAAATAGAACTTCTTGTGTTTCGACATGTACAATTCAGCTGGAAAGGAGCCCTAGTATATCGCCCCCCGGGTCCACTCCTCGACTCCGTTAACACTCTCATGGACTTCATTTCCCCTTATGTCATCTCATCTAAAAAAAATGTACTCCTCGGAGATCTGAATGTACATAGCGATAACCCAAGCGATCTTGATGCCTCCTCCCTTCTGACAGAGCTATCCATAATTGAGTTGACCAAAATTAACAAAGAACCTTCTCACATAGCAGGGCACAAGCTAGATTTAATCCTCTCTAACTCGCCCAATATTTTTTGTGGAACAACTTGCCCTCTCACATGGGCGACCACTCCAAAATAGAATTCTGTATTATGGGACATAAATAACATAACACCCTTAAAATACACACCATTAGGAGCAACAGACAGTGGCACAAATTGACACCCACTCTCTTCCAAGATACCTTTGTCCCACCACAATTTTTGATCACGTCTTACAGCCTATCAGGCAAGCATGAAATCCACAGTAGACACGCTGATACTGCTAAAAACATCCTGTGTGGTCTCGAAACGCCCTCATACACCACGGTACACCACTAACCTCCGAACTGAAAAAAGCCAGTGCAAGAAACTAGAACGACACTGGGGACGCATGCAAGATCCCTTCGATAAAGAAAGATTTAAATCTGCTTTAACCAAATACCATAGCAACTTGAAAGCCGCTCGTAAAATGCATATAGCAAACCTAATTGATCAGGCAGGCAACTCCCCAAAGTACTATTTCAAGTCCTTAATTCATTCACCAACCCCAAAGCGTGCAACATGGAAGAAGAGTCATCTCAGACCCAATTTGACAATATTGCAGGATACCTCACCTCCAAAATAGCTAATATCTATAACAAAATCACGTTGCTGTAAACTCAGGGGTTTTGTCCTACGTGGCCAGGCTGGACACACTATACTTGAAAAAAGACAAGTGCCTGGTCTCGAATTTTAGTGCTGTTCTTTAATTTTCAGCAACTAAGCTTATACGTGAATTATAAAGCTTGTGTTAATTATAACATCTTTACATTGTTAGAAAACATTCATTGTTTGAAAAGAGAGGTTTCAACATAACCTTTACACAAACATCATAAACTTAATATGAAAACATACTAGACGTATTTTCTAAAACATGAAACATTTGTTACGTGCAACAAAGTCTTGTGTGCAAATTACATTGCATTCATATGTACAAAAACAATTCATTGATTCATAGATACACCAGTGAAAATGAACGATGATCCTATGTGCCTGTTCCTTTGGCTATTTAGGATTATAAACCACCCTAGGCTTTTGTTTGGTTGTAAGTAATGTCCAATACCCGAGGACTATTGTTTATATGCCTTTGGTGGAATGGGGAAAAGGAATGACTCCTTTAGAGAAGCCGACGCGTTTCCAAACCCGGTCTTGGATTAGACGGGTTTTTCCTCAGGGCAACCTGGGTACCTAGTGATTAGGAAAAACAAAAAAATATAGACTTCATTTAGTTCCTGTTCCTCCTCTGTCATTTATTATCTAGCTTCTCACTGTGAGGAACATGAGATTACCTTTTTGTTCCTGCGCGGTGAAGTCAGATTGTGATGGTTGAAAAGATTTTTTCAAACCTGTTGTCAAGAAAATGAACACTGTTTGTTTATTATTTTGTTCGAACGGAGGGCAATTTTGCTATACTCGGTTCTGAAATGCCACTTACTTGTAGAAAGCTTGTACAAAAGCTTATGAAACAGCTTGGCTCCATTGTGACGTGTTCTCAATATTCTACCCCATCTATTGAAACAAGGGGGGCTGGTTTTAATTACGTGTGAGTCTGGATTGCTAACTATTGTGCTTATAATATATAATATATTATAAATAATATATTGAGCTAGCTTACTTGGGGCGGCATTGTTGACTCGCGGTGCTCCTCTTCTAGTTGCGTGCTACCGCGGGGCTCCGCTCTGCTGGGAAGGAATCGAAAACAGGAGACTAAGTTTCACTGTGTTCGAACTGGCTAGAATGTTTATGAGTGCGGCGCTGGGCCGTTGTCCTCTCACCTTGTTTTGAGTAAGGTTCTACCGTCCTGGTTCTGGTTGCTGTTTGGTGTGCTGCTCAAGACGCGCTGCGTTGAATCACAAGAAAACTAACCAGAGTCACATGTTTTGTATGTGGCTGAGAATTCTGGGAGATGTAGTTTATTGGGAGCCAAGCTTGAATGAATGAATGAAGTTTGTCATGTGGCTTAGCCTGCGGGCTATACTGCGAGTGCGGCCGAGCAGGTATGTACAGCAGCAAAACGAGACTGAGAAGTTAATTAGGTTGACCAAAAAACATATCCGAACGGAATTACACGGGCATTTTTTATTCGAACATTTGAAGGCAGGCACTATCCCGTGGGGATTACAAGTTAAAAACGTGCCGGTGGTGTTCACGGAGGACCCAGTGTATAAAAAGGGCTTTAGTTACATAGCAACCAAATGTAGCAGGGATCTCATGGTGCACACAGTGGACACGGCTAAAAGATTGTGCATAAAAGAACAGGAGGAGATCGAGGCCTTAGCTAAAGCAATTGAGGATAACCACACTGTCACTGAAGCCAAAGCCCTTCTCGAAAAAATAGAAAAAGAGATTCAAACCTATGCTTCTCTTTGAATGAGCAAAGTTTCTACGTCACCACCACGATTGGGAATTTTAATTGCTGACAACACTGTCCATTTGAAGTCTTTTTCAGTGTGACCACTTTGCTGAAAATGGTGTACCATAGGAGCTGTGACAATATTTTGTTTGATGCGTGAGCGGTGTTGGGCTATTCTCTGATTAATTTATTGTGTCGTTTTTCCTATGTACAACTTGGAGCAGGGGCAGACGATTGCGTAAACCAAATTACGACTCTTGCAGTTCGTAAATTCTCTGTGTGTCCACTTCATGTTGTTGTGATGGAATTCTGTACCTTCCATTGTGCTGGCACATGACACACATGTCCCGCACTTGTGGTGCCCTTCTATGGGTTTGAGTCTCCAAAGGGCTCGTAAGTCAGATTTGACTTGACTTGTGCCTAAATCTGCCCGAACCAGCTGTTGCCCTATGCTTCTGTTCTTTTTCAGTGCAAAAAGGGGTTTCTCAAATGGTATGTCAAGTCCGGATAGTAAATGCCAGTTTTTAAGAATAATGGCTTTGAACTTATTGGTATGTGGTCCAAATGTTGTTACGCACACCAATTTTTCCAAGGGTGTGTGTTGTTTTTTAACCAATAACTCTTCCCTCGGGGTGTTCCATGCTCTTTTTGTGGATTGTTTCAATATTTTGCTTGGATAGCCTCTTGCTATCAATTGCTTGCTCAAAATTTCTGCATGGGCCTCAAAATCCTCCTTTCTGGAGCAGTTTCTCCTGATCCTCAGCATTTGGCTGTAGGGGAGATTGGCTTTTAGATTTTGAGGGTGATGGCTCCTATAATGGAGGATCGTGTTCTTGTCCGTCTCTTTTCGGTGCAAAGTGGTGGTGAGAGTGTGATTTTGGGGTGTAACTTCCACGTCCAGAAATGTGAGAAGAACATTGCTCGAGGAGATAGTAAATTTGATGTTGGGATGCCTCGTGTTAAGCCAATTGTGGAATTGATTCAACGTGTCTATGGTGCCATTCCATTGACACCAAATATCGTCGATGTAACGATACCACGTGATTATATGAGAGCGGTACGGGTTGTTCTGGTACACAAAATGCTCCTCATACAGGGCCGTGAAGAGGACCGCCATTTCCGGGGCATAAGGACACCCCATGGCGGTCCCCTTCACCTGCATGTAGAATTTGTCCTGAAATCGGAAATAATTTCTCTTCAAAGCGATTCTGGCTAGGGCTATTATGAATTCTGTTGGAACTCTTTGTGGTTTAGGTCTTGTCTCCAAGAAGAATTCCAAGGCCTCCAGGCCCTCTTCTTGGGGGATCTGGGTGTATAGGGAAATCACGTCGAAGGACACCATTAAATGCTGGGAATCATCAAATGTGGAACCTTCAATCTTATTGATGAAGTCCATAGTGTCCCTCAAATATGATTGGACTTGTTCCATGAAGGGTTTCAAAAACACATCTACGTACTTAGCCAAGGGTTCTAGTATCGAATCACACCCGGAGACAATTGGCCTGCCGGGTGGTTCTGTGATGTTTTTATGTAATTTGGGCAAGAAGTAGATTACCGGAGTGCGAGGTTTCTTTTTAAGTAAAAATTCGAACTCTTTTGGACCCAAGATACCCAAGTCAAATCCCTCTGTCAGTTTTGTACAAATCTCATTTTGAATTTCTGAGGTGGGATCCTCATTTAATGGCCTATACCAATCCATTTGATCAATGTGTTTGTGTGCTTCGGTGATGTACTTGCCTTTGGCCCATACAACTAATGCACCGCCCTTGTCGGCAGGTTTTAACACTATTGAATCATCATTTTTTAGATCCATAATGGCTGTTTGGTGTTGTTTGGAAATATTCCGTCTGTGGAATACTTTTTGTTTTCCCAATTGTGTGATGGATGAGAGGACGACTTGTTCATACGCTAGAATTTCTTTAGGAATAGTCTGGGGTGGAGGAATGAATGTAGACTTGTTGGCGAGACCTGATGGCTCAACCATTCGTGTATCTTCTTTGTTGTGGAAGAAGGCCTTTAATCTGAGTTTCCTACAAAATTGTAAGGCTTCAATTTTGAGTTTGGTTAAGTCTGTGGCAGCTGTTGGAACAAATTTTAAACCTAATTCCAAAGCCTCCTTCTCGAACACTGTCAGTTGTTTGTCAGAAAGGTTTACTATGGATGTCTCATTCAGCTTTTGTAATAATTTCTGCGGGTCCTCATTTCCCATGCTGTTGGTGGTTTGAACCTTACCCTGTTTCGGGCTTCGCCTTTGTCTAAAAAAGAGTTGTTACGTTTAGACGGGCCTTCCCTGGGATCAGAATCTCCAGCCGATTCTGAAGAGGAACTCTCAGAAAAAGTTGAAAACCTGTTCTTGGACCTTCCTTGGTACTGTGATAAAGCACGACGTGATTCAATTTGTGTGTAATAATCGTCCTTCAGGTATGGGTAAACAGATTCGATTTTAAAAGATTTTACATCCTTTTCGAATTTGTTAGTTCTGAAAGCGATTGTATTGTCCCGAAAGGTTTGAATCTCTTTTTCTATTTTTTCGAGAAGGGCTTTGGCTTCAGTGACAGTGTGGTTATCCTCAATTGCTTTAGCTAAGGCCTCGATCTCCTCCTGTTCTTTTATGCACAATCTTTTAGCCGTGTCCACTGTGTGCACCATGAGATCCCTGCTACATTTGGTTGCTATGTAACTAAAGCCCTTTTTATACACTGGGTCCTCCGTGAACACCACCGTCACGTTTTTAACTTGTAATCCCCACGGGATAGTGCCTGCCTTCAAATGTTCGAATAAAAAATGCCCGTGTAATTCCGTTCGGATATGTTTTTTGGTCAACCTAATTAACTTCTCAGTCTCGTTTTGCTGCTGTACATACCTGCTCGGCCGCACTCGCAGTATAGCCCGCAGGCTAAGCCACATGACAAACTTCATTCATTCATTCAAGCTTGGCTCCCAATAAACTACATCTCCCAGAATTCTCAGCCACATACAAAACATGTGACTCTGGTTAGTTTTCTTGTGATTCAACGCAGCGCGTCTTGAGCAGCACACCAAACAGCAGCCAGAACCAGGACGGTAGAACCTTACTCAAAACAAGGTGAGCGGACAACGGCCCAGCGCCGCACTCATAAACATTCTAGCCAGTTCGAACACAGTGAAACTTAGTCTCCTGTTTTCGATTCCTTCCCAGCAGAGCGGAGCCCCGCGGTAGCACGCAACTAGAAGAGGAGCACCGCGAGTCAACAATGCCGCCCCAAGTAAGCTAGCTCAATATATTATTTATAATATATTATATATTATAAGCACAATAGTTAGCAATCCAGACTCACACGTAATTAAAACCAGCCCCCCTTGTTTCAATAGATGGGGTAGAATATTGAGAACACGTCACAATGGAGCCAAGCTGTTTCATAAGCTTTTGTACAAGCTTTCTACAAGTAAGTGGCATTTCAGAACTGAGTATAGCAAAATTGCCCTCCGTTCGAACAAAATAATAAACAAACAGTGTTCATTTTCTTGACAACAGGTTTGAAAAAATCTTTTCAACCATCACAATCTGACTTCACCGCGCAGGAACAAAAAGGTAATCTCATGTTCCTCACAGTGAGAAGCTAGATAATAAATGACAGAGGAGGAACAGGAACTAAATGAAGTCTATATTTTTTTGTTTTTCCTAATCACTAGGTACCCAGGTTGCCCTGAGGAAAAACCCGTCTAATCCAAGACCGGGTTAGGAAACGCGTCGGCTTCTCTAAAGGAGTCATTCCTTTTCCCCATTCCACCAAAGGCATATAAACAATAGTCCTAGGGTATTGGACATTACTTACAACCAAACAAAAGCCTAGGGTGGTTTATAATCCTAAATAGCCAAAGGAACAGGCACATAGAATCATCGTTCATTTTCACTGGTGTATCTATGAATCAATGAATTGTTTTTGTACATATGAATGCAATGTAATTTGCACACAAGACTTTGTTGCACGTAACAAATGTTTCATGTTTTAGAAAATACGTCTAGTATGTTTTCATATTAAGTTTATGATGTTTGTGTAAAGGTTATGTTGAAACCTCTCTTTTCAAACAATGAATGTTTTCTAACAATGTAAAGATGTTATAATTAACACAAGCTTTATAATTCACGTATAAGCTTAGTTGCTGAAAATTAAAGAACAGCACTAAAATTCGAGACCAGGCACTTGTCTTTTTTCAAGTATAATAAAATCACAGCAGCTAATTGTGCTCAATCAAACAGCAAAATCAAATTCCCCTCTATTATGCCTAGCGTTAACAAATTAAAGGAATTCCCTTTGCACTCTGCTGAGGAAACTGCACCCTTACTAAAAAAGACTAAGGGGCATATTATCAACAACTAGCGCTATTTATCGCTAAATAAACTTAGTGACACTTATTTTATCATCGCGCCTCGCCAGATTTTATCGCAGAGATAATGTGCTATTAGCAACGTTTATCTCCAAAGCGATAAAATATCCGGTGATAGCGGCGTAATGCGTGAATATCGCTGGAAATCCAGCGATATTCAGGCATTATCGCTAATAAGGACTTAGCCTGAATATCCACCTCCCATTGGATATACAAGCTAAGAACTGGTCTGAGCAGGCGGTAGTTTTCAGCGATATTCGCACATAGCAGGAATTTTTTTGTCGCTACGCCTGTGTTGATGATAGGTGATAGCGATGTTAGCGACTTCTTTCAGTCGCTAACAGGTTGGGTGTGCCCACTTTGCATGTCATTAGCGATAAAAATCGCTGACATGCAAAGCGGGCTCCAAAACGATCGCTATCACCTAAAAGCTGTCGCTAACTGATTTTAGTGAGAGCTTGCTAATAGGGAAATAACATTATGGCCGCTTTGCGGCCGAAAACGACTGCAAATGCGGCATTAATTTAATTTCGCCTGCCTTGGTAATATGCCCCTAAATCTGGCTCTCCTTTAGACCTGATCCCAGACAAGATCTCCACCTCACTTGCCAATCAGCTTGATGTCCCTATTTGCTCCATCCTAAACAGCTCCTTAAAAGAAGGCGGGTTCCCTAAAGAATGGAAAGCAGCTCAGATCTTGCCCATTAGGAAAAATCCCAAATGCCCCCAAAATGATGTCACTAATTACCGTCCCATTTCACTACTCTCCCTGTTAAGTAAACTAGTAGAAAAGCACATAAATAAACACCTGTCCTGCTTCATAGAATCCTCCAACCGCCTGGATCCTTCACAATTATGATTCAGGTCTAGACACAGTGAGTCGGCATTGGTGACAGTCACTAACAGCATCCGAATGCTGGCAGACAATGGTCAGGCAGTATTTCTCATCCTGCTTGACCTGTCTGCAGCATTCAATACCATCTCCCACCAGATCATACTGGGCAGACTCAGTGAAATAGGTATCGAGGGGAATGCACTAAAATGGTTGACACATTTTTGGGCTGAGAGAACCCAAACCATTAACCTAGGCCCTTTTAGATCACAGACCACCAAGGAAACTAAGGGAGTCCCACAGGGCTCATGTTTGAGCCCTACCCATTTATGTCACTTCTCTTACAAACCTACTGAGAAACTCAGGGTTCATACCAATCTCCTATGCCGATGACAAATAACTGCTTCTTTCTTTTGACAAAAATAATACCAGCATTCAGACGACCTTCTCAGAGGGCATGAAAACCCATCACTGATTGGATGAGTAACAACTTCCTTCAGTTGAATGCTGAGAAAACAGAAATCATGTTATTTAAAGAAGCAGTAAGAAAGTGGTCCCCCAATTGGTGGCCAGGAGAACTGGGTCCGGCCCAGGCCCCAAAATAAGTGATAACGAACCTAGGGGTCCAAATTGATCATGATTGGAGGAGCATGCCACTTATACTGCAAGGGCCTGTTTCCACATACTATACAAAAGGGGATGATGGATGGAGCGTTTGAGCAAATCAAACACTCAGCCCCAGTCAACTGATCTGGGTTTAATCCATCACCATTTTTTAGCTCGCTCAGCCACCCTAGTTCAGACATGGCCATATGCAAATCAGTCTGACCCTGTGCCTCATGGGAACAGTCCAGCCCGAATGCCAAGCCATGTCTTCCCTGGACCGGAAACAAGCATCCTGGGACCGGTTTCGAACTCATAATCCTCATCAGCCAGGCTATCTTGAATCCAGTGGCCAAGTGAGCAAGGGACTCACGTCTGAGCATACCCTGCCAACTTAGGGCGAACAAAGCGATACAAAAGGGGATGATGGACGGAGCGTTTGAGCAAATCAAACACTCACCCCCAGTCAACTGATCTGGGTTTAATCCATCACCATTCTTTAGCTCAGTCAGCCACCCCAGTTCAGACATGGCCACATGCAAATCAGTCTGACCCTGTGCCTCATGGGAACAGTCCAGCCCGAACTGCCAAGCCATGTCTTCCCTGGACCGGAAACAAGCATCCTGGGACCGGTTTCGGATTCATAATCCTCATCAGCCAGGCTATCTTGAATCCAGTGGCCAAGTCAGCAAGGGACTCACGTCTGAGCATACCCTGCCAACTTAGGCGAACAAAGCGATACAAAAGGGGATGATGTATGGAGCGTTTGAGCAAATCAAACACTCACCCCCAGTCAACTGATCTGGGTTTAATCCATCATCATTATTTAGCTCACTCAGCCACCCCAGTTCACACATGGCCATATGCAAATCAGTCTGACCCTGTGCCTCATGGGAACAGTCCAGCCCGAACTGCCAAGCCATGTCTTCCCTGAACCGGAAACAAGCATACTGGGACCGGTTTCGGATTCATAATCCTCATCAGCCAGGCTATCTTGAATCCAGAGGCCAAGTGAGCAAGTCTCAACATACCCGGCCAACTTAGGGCGAACAAAGCGATACAAAAGGGGATGATGGACGGAGCGTTTGAGAAAATCAAACACTCACCCCCAGTCAACTGATCTGGGTTTAATCCATCACCATTCTTTAGCTCACTCAGCCACCCCAGTTCAGACATGGCCATATGCAAATCAGTCTGACCCTGTGCCTCATGGGAACAGTCCAGCCCGAACTGCCAAGCCATGTCTTCGCTGGACCGGAAACAAGCATCCTGGGACTGGTTTCGGATTCATAGTCCTCATCAGCCAGGCTATCTTGAATCCAGTGGCCAAGTGAGCAAGGGACTCACGTCTGAGCATACCCTGCCAACTTAGGGTGAACAAAGCGATACAAAAGGGGATGGTGGACGGAGCATATGAGCAAATCAAACACTCACCCCCAGTCAACTGATCTGGGTTTAATCCATCATCATTCTTTAGCTCACTCAGCCACCCCAGTTCAGACAAGGCCATATGCAAATCAGTCTGACCCTGTGCCTCATCGGAACAGTCCAGCCCGAACTGCCAAGCTATGTCTTTCCTGGACCGGAAACAAGCATCCTGGGACCGTTTTCGGATTCATTATCCTCATCAGCCAGGCTATCTTGAATCCAGTGGCCAAGTTAGCGAGGGACTCACGTCTGAGCATACCCTGCCAACTTAGGGCGAACAAAGCGATATGAAATTGGGAATATGGACCGAGCGTTTGAGCAAATCAAACACTCACCCCCAGTCAACTGATCTGGGTTTAATCCATCACCATTCTTTAGCTCACTCAGCCACCCCAGTTCAGACATGGCCATATGCAATTCAATCTGACCCTCTGCCTCATGGGAACAGTCCAGCCCGTACTGTCAAGCCATGTCTTCCCTGGACCGGAAACAAGCATCCTGGGACCGGTTTCGGAATCATAATCCTCATCAGCCAGGCTATCTTGAATCCAGTGCACAAGTGAGCAAGGGATTCACATCTGAGCATACCCTGCCAACTTAGGGCAAACAAAGCGATACAAAAGAGGAGTTCGGGCTGGACTGGTCCCATGAGGCACAGGGTCAGACTGATTTGCATATGGCCATGTCTGAACTGGGGTGGCTGAGTGAGCTGAAGAATGGCGATAGATTAAACCCTGATCAGTTGACTAGGGGTGAGTGTTTGGTTTGCTCAAACGCTCCATCCATCATCCCCTTTTGTATCACTTTGTTTCCACATACTAACCCTACTCCACAGAGTCTTCCCCCTACTCCAGTTATCCACACGGAAAACTCTGATACAAGCATTGGTCACTAGTCGTCTGGACTACTGAAATGCGCTGTTAATTTCAGCCAAGGAATCTTCCCTAAAAAGACTCCAAGTAGTCCAGAATACAGCAGCTGGACTAGTGACTAACACCCCCCAGAACAACTTCACTTCCCCTACTCCGCAAGCTGCACTGGCTTCCCATTCATAAAAGAATTAGATTCAGAATTTGCAGTATGGTCTACAAAGCCCTTAATAACTTGGGAGCAAGGTACTGTTGTAATACAACCTAGGCCCCTAGTGTAATTTTCCCGATTCATGCCCTTATGTAGGTATACTTTATCATATCATTATATAGGCATAGAAATCACTACCTTATCTGGTCCAAGCCATCCAGCCCAAATACGGCATGGCTACTTCCACTAGGTTCCGAGGATTAACAACGATTTCTTGGAAAAACCCGCCTTCAGCAGCTAGGAACTTCCCGCTGTTTGAATATCAAGTTCTCCAAGAACTCCTGGCGGTTTCCAAGAATTTAGCCTTTGAGTGACAATATTAAGTCCAAACATGCGTCAAACTCGGCACCTTCAAAGTATAAACATGCCCAGGTTTGCCCAGTCAAACACACAGTGGTTTGGAGCAGATCGACTATCTACTTGCCCGACGCCCTGCAGCTGCAAGTGTCGAAGGAAGCCGACCCTCCAGCTGACGCACTGAGAGAGACGCTGTCTTTTCTCTTGCCGAAAAATCCAGCTCCAGTGTTTCCGGCTTACCCTTGCGGGTATCTAGGAAATCGAGTCCTGAGAGAGAGATACAAGACCTCCTTCATTCTAAAACCAAGGTTTAGAATGATTAGACCTCTTAGAGAATTCTTGGAATAGATTCCTGGCAGAGAACTACTAAACTTAGGCTACTCCTCACTTACTTCCTCCCTCGTACTAGACTAAGGGTAGGTACACCGGGGTAGGCGTATTCTAGAAGCACCAGTTGAGTACTTTTAGTCATTATTTATTACTGTATGTAATTTATACATTTTATGCACTTTTATTGCTTAGAAACCATATCATGCTTTTACAGTACTATTTTATAATACTGTGTGTATTATATACCTTGTACTTTATAACCAGTATTGCGATTGTAGCAGTTCATTTCCAATGCTTGAGAAAGAAGACTGTTCAATAAATATTTTTATTGGAAACGCCCATCTCTCTATTTCTCTGCATTTCTGGTGAAACGAAGCATGCACGATTGACTGAGTAAAATAGTTATCTATTGTTTCCGCAACTCTAGAGATTTGATTTCTTATTCTTGGGAAACAAAGTTATCATGTTTATGCGGTTGTCAGAAACTAATCCCTTCTTCTGAAATCAAGAAAGTTTCTAGTGACCTCTGAGCTAGATGGCACTCACTATTAAGTTTAATATTTTCGGTAGAGACCTAGTCGACTTCAGTCCTATGTCTAAACTACAGTATAGGGGACGTGGCCAAGCTGGAGACCTGATCGGACGCAGGTCTTGATGGCTCCCTGCCCCGATCCCCTCTAAAGCCCATTATTAGCGCACTTTTATCCCCCTAAAATCGTACCTGCATCCGGTCAAGGGGCAGTGACCGTGCACGATCCCCTGTGAGAGGATCCGGAGGGGAGGCAAAGCAGAGAACAACTTTTTCTGGAGGCGGCGGTGGCTGACCGAGTCGCATGAAATGGCGGCCATGACGGAGCAGTGAAGAGCTCCGTAGCAGCATCTGGCAGGATCCGGGGTAGGAACGGAGCTGAAATCGCCCCTCTCAGCGGTCCCATGAGAGGCTGCACACCGGCGAACTGAAGGTGGCACAGCGGAGAGGTACGGCCAAAGGTCTCTTGCTCAGAGTCAGCGGAGAGACTCAGGGCCAGTGCGGGGTCGCGGAAATCAAGGCCCCGGCTTCGGGCCTTCCTGGAGTGTGGAACCAGCGTCAGCGCCACCGACGGACCCAGCAGTGGAGGCGGCCCGGGCCCCGGAGTGCCCTGCACCGGTGCCCTGGGCTTGAAGCGCCGACTCGCTACCTAGCGGAGGATCGGCGGCCACCATCGCCGCCCCCCCCTGAAGCAGAAACTTACAACTAGGGGGCCCGGCCTGGAGGTGAGAGACTGCCAGCCGCCTGCCATACCTGGCCTGCACTGCGCTGGTGGTCGTGGAAACCGAGAACCACCAGCAGTTAAGGGGAGCCTAGCAGGCCACAGCGGATCGGCCCATAGTGGCGGGGTGCGACACAGCACACTCCCGGTAGCGGCGCACTAGACCCTGGACCCGGTCTTGGACCTGCAGAGGAGTGAGACAGAACCAGCGCCGCAGTCGGGCCTGGAAGAGGTGAACGGCCCAGCGCAGAGGCCTGCTGCTGCGGGCCAGCTTCCATGAATCCAGGTGTAAGCAGCCCAGCCTTAATGTGGCACCGGAGGGACAAGTAGCGAGGCCCAGAAGATCGGACGTGGCTCAGACCGCAGCAGCCAAGAGTGAATAAGGCCAGCAGACACAGTGCTCCCCCCAGGGGGGACGAGGCATGCAGTGGGGGCAGTAAAGCCGGCAAGCAACACGGTGTCTCACGCCCCTTGGGACGCAGGAAAGAGGTCGTAGAAGCGGCGGAGAAACAGATCGGGTCTGAGCCTGTGTTGGACCCCGAAGCACCGAGGTAGAAGGGTGCACCACACCGGCAGATGAAAGTGAGGTGAGGAGCTAAGGGGAGCGGCAGCAGACACTCGGGGAGCATAATCGAGCTCCCGGCGGGAGGTCGGGTTAGCCACAGGGACAAGGGTGATCGAGAGCGCAGGGGCCAGAGGTGCCTTACACACCTACCTGGCGGAGGGCTGCCACAGGCCGGGGTGCAGTAGGGAGTTGGAGGGGCCGACCGCGTTCACAGCTCTTGGACACCACCGCGGGGTGCTTGAATCTTGGCGGACACACAGAGGCATACCCCTGACCCGGCCCCAAGCACCGGACGAAGGCGCAAGATTTGGGAACAACAAGGCCAACGCTAGTAGAAAAGGCAACCGGACTATCACAGACATGCTCAGCAAAAATGCCACAAAGGGGGGGAAAACCCCAACAGCCACTTCTCCCACGGCGCACTCCACGGCCCCACAGCAAGATGAAGGAGAAGCACCCATCACAAGGTTGTTCCTAGAATCCCTCTTTAACACTCTCCGGGATGACTTCCAAACGTTGAAACTGGATCTTGCAGGGGAACAAAAGGAACTCCACCGCGATTTTGACGGCCTGGGCGAGAGAGTGGCAGCAGTAGAAGACTCTAGCCAGGCCAGAGACGAGGAGATGCATCACCTACAGCAGGAGGTACTTCGCCTACAGGAGCAACAGGTAGACCTGCAAGCCCACACGGAAGACCTAGAGAACCGTTCCCGCAGGAACAACATCCGTGTTCGGAATGTACCGCTGAAAGCAGAAGGGAACAGCGTGACCAGCTACCTACAGGACCTCTTTAGAGACATTTTAGGGGTACCCTCGGACTTTGAAATTCGTATTGTCGGTGCGCACAGAGTGGGCTTAGCGAGACGTGCGCCAGCCTCACCGCCGAATATCTTGGCATACCTTCCGGACTTCCCTCTGAAGGAGCGCATTCTACAGATGGCCCGGCAGAAACAACCGCTGCAGTTTCACGGTGACTCCGTCGCCCTATTCCAGGACTTGTCAGCAATCACGCTGCAGAAGCGGAGATCGTTCAAAGTGGTCACGTAGTTTCTTCAGGACAAGAAGGTCCCGTACTCATGGGGCCATCCGTTCCGCATTATCTTTAAATGGCAGGGGAAACTGCATCAACTCCGCTCTCTTAGCGACACCTGTTCCCTGCTGCAGCTCGAGCTCCCGGAAGAAGCAGTATCCAGAGAGGCTTCACCACATGGCTCTCAAGACGGCCCCACACAACGCTCTCACGATGGATGGCACCGGGTCCGAAGAAGACGACGCTCGAGGGGGCGCCTCAGGCCAGACCCGGAAACAATTGCACAGGAACGAGCGGCAGCTGTCCAGGAGGCCGTTAAGGACACCTCTGAGCCCTCCTAAGTAGCACTCACGGGGGGAGAAGTTACTCTTTCCTTTACTTGATTGGGGGGGAGGCAGAAGGGTTTCCACGGCCACAATTCCCACTCCATGACTTTCTACGGTCCTGCATTGGTTGTTGACAGGCACAAGACTATGATATGCAATGGGGAGTTTCACATTGAGGGGAGGGAGGGGGGAGGAGGGGGAGGGGGGAGGGGCCGGGGCTGAGGGGGAAGGTTGGGGACATGGCAGTTGGAGTTAGGGAGGGGCCAGGGAGGAAGGGGGGGCCATCCAGTGCAATGCCCCAGTTTCCGCTACCCTTACCGCAATCACGCACACCCCTTCGGTCAGACGGAGTTTCAGCGCAGATAATCACATCAGTTTAAATGCCAGCCACGACCATTAAGATATTGACCCTGAATGTGCGGGGCCTAAATAACCTGACTAAGCGGCGCGCCATACTATCCCACTTAGACAACACGCGCGCGGACATCTGCCTGCTACAGGAAACTCACCTGCTATCCCGCGATTGCCATCGGCTGCGCTCCCACAAATTCCCAACACAATTTTTCTCATCCAGCACTACCAAGACAGCAGGGGTGGCGATCCTAGTGGCGAAACATTTTAGAGGTGAAGTGTTATACAAGTGCGCAGAACAGAAGGGGAGGTTGTTGGCATACAGATTCAGGATAGGAGGGCTAGCATTTATGATTGGATCCTTATATAGCCCTAATGAGCAGCAGGAGCGCTTCCTAAGATCAGCCCTGATGGACGTTGCAACCACTCCTGATAGACACATCATCCTGGGAGGGGATTTCAACATGGTCTTTGACACACTCCTGGACAGATCCGCACAACGTACTCCACAAACAGGGGCATTTTCCACTAGGTGTAGGGAACAGATGGCGGAACTAGGTCTTCACGACCTCTGGCGCCGCACGCACCCCACGGAAAGGGAATATTCCTATTACTCCAACGCACATAAAACGTACGCACGACTGGACCATCTTCTGGTCTCGGAGCCGGTATGCGCCTTAGCTACGGCGACGGAGATAGGAGTAATTTCATTGTCAGACCATGCGCCGGTCTCCACCACCCTCAGTCTACCACCGATATCTTGCCCGCCTAGAGTTCGGCGCCTCAGAGACACCTTACTGCACCGAAAGACGGTAGTGAAACACATACCAGACGCTATCCACGACTATCTATCGCTCAATGCCAACTCAGACACATCCTTGGCGACACAATGGGCGGCCATGAAGGCTGTTATTCGAGGGGAGTTTTTGGCCCTTTCCTCAGCGGTAAACAAAGAACGGCAATCCAAACGGGACAAACTCGCCCAGCTAGTATGAGAACTAGAACAAATGTACCAGCGTACAGGAGCTCCCAGAATCTGGAAGCAACTTTAAGTAACGAGGAAACTCCTGGAGGCCCAGGATTTGGACCGTGCGGAGTACACGGCGCTGCATCTAAAACACACATACTATACCGGCGGAGACAGATGCGGCCGACTTCTGGTACATAAACTCCGAGTAGCACGCCAGCTACAACTGGTGATAGAGATCTCTGACTCAGGCGTGACGATAGCCACGGAAGATGCCGATATTGCGGAAACATTCAGCAGATTCTATGCAGATCTTTACGCAGGAGACCCCCAGGACGACACCGGGACAACGGACTACTTAGTCTCAGTCACGCTCCCCTCGCTGGAGCCCTCTCAGGCGGAGTACCTAGAAAGGGACATCCACATCCAGGAGGTGATCTCAGCAATTGCTAGACTTAAACATGGCAAAGCTCCCGGGCCAGATGGCTACACGTCCCTTTTCTACAAGACATTTTGCACGACGCTTGCACCGATCCTCACTCATTCTCAACGCCCGGCCCAATCCCACCTGATCTCTTGCGAGCATCCGTTACCGTGATTCCCAAGCCGGGGAAGGACAGGACCAAGTGCGGCTCCTATAGGCCGATTTCGATCCTGAACTTAGATCTCAAACTATATACTGGGATACTGGCAGCCCGACTGGCACCCCATTTGCCTGGGCTCGTAGAACCGGACCAAGCGGGATTCATACCTGGGCGGCAGACGGTGGACAATACCAGGCGGATCGTCCATCTTATTGAAAAAAACCTCCCGAATACCCGGAGAAAGGATGATGCTAGCGGTCGACGCCGAAAAGGCATTCGACCGAGTGCACTGGCCGTACCTGGAGCGGGTCTTAGCGAAAGTGTGCATTGGCGAAAAGTTCCGCTCCTTAGTGTTCAATTGCTATAAATTCCCCACGGCAGTGGTGCGGGTGAACGGATATAGCTCAAGGAGCTTCACCATCGAGAGGTAAACACGGCAGGGGTGCCCGTTGTCGCCCCTACTCTTTGCCCTATATATGGAGCCCTTTGCTCAGCGGATACGGCAGAATCCCCTAATAACGGGGGTGAAGTTTGGCGGCTTCCGCCATGCAGTCAGCCTTTATGCTGACAATGTGATATTGTCCCTAGACGACCCGCGAACGGCCCTTCCGGCCTGCATCGCGGAACGAGATACCTTTGCCGCCATTGCAGGGTTTAAGATGAACATGGATAAATCTGTGGTGCTAGATCTGTCGCTTAGATCGCCCACTAAAGCCTACTTGCAAGATCTCTTTCCACTACACTGGTCATCAGACCGAGTGCCATATCTCGGAATCCAGCTGGCCAATACACTACCGGCCATGGTGCAGGCCAATTATACCGCGCTGGGGGGAAAGATCTGGGAGGAACTTGGATGCTGGAACCATGGCACGCTCTCCTGGCTGGGCAGAATTGCTGCGGTTAAGATGACGGTCTTGCCGCAGGTCCTTTACCTATTCAGGGCGTATCTACTTCAGCCACCGGTGTAATGGATCCAACAAACACAGGCAGACCTCTTGCGTTTCATCTGGCAAGGTCGGAAGCCCAGACTGAAGAGAGCTCTATCCATGCTAGCCCCGGAGGCCGGGGGACTAGGGATTCCGGATCTGCGCAAATACTTCCAGGCGGCGCAATTACGCTACTTGGTGGAGTGGAGCCGGTGGGAATCGGACAAGCACTGGCTCTTGAAGGACCAGGCGGTGGCGGGTCGACCCCTACAGGAAGTACCCTTCCTGCGTAAAGCCCACTACCCGGCTAACCTGTATGCTTCCTTCGTCACGAGGGTTCCCCTGCGAGTTTGGGATGCCACTAACACCGCGCAGGGGCTCACTACATTTCCCTCGCCACTTACTCCGTTGGTCGATAACCCGGGCTTCACTCCGGGGCTGGAAAGAGGGGCTTTCGCGCACTGGAGGGCGGCGGGATGCAGGACTTTATTCCACATTTATGGACCGGAAGGAGTTATTCCCTTCCCACTCATCAGGCAGGAGTACTCGCTGCCGGAAACGGACAGACTGCGCTATATGCAGGTCCGACACTGGGCCCTACACCCGCAGGTGCGGGAAACTGCAGACAGGACGCTCTTACCTTACGAACGGTGGTTATTGTCCAGCACCTCTGATGCGTATCTCATATCGGACCTTTACAAGTTGCTGCAGCCTCCCTCCTCACACTTTTACAACCCGGGCAGGGAACGCTGGGAACGGGAACTGGGCCGAACAGTCAGTCACAAAGAATGGGACCAGATTTCGCACAGGGCCCGCCACGCGGCATACCACACAGGACTAACAGAGACGATGACTAAGGTATCTACATACTGGTACTATACGCCAGAACGACTGCATGAAATAGACCGCAAGCGGGAGAACGTCTGCTGGAGAGGTTGTGGGCAGGTGGGCACACTATCACATATACTATGGGACTGTCCGCTCCTGCATTCTTACTGGAGGGAGGTGACAGATGAGAATGACACTCACTTCAATACCGAACTGCCGCGCTTCCCTGCATACATTCTTTTGGGTCTCCCGAATCCCCTGATGTACCCTCTGAAATCGCATAGGGGACGCCAGATCGCTATTGCTTTAGGCGCTGTGGTGCAAAATATCCTTACACACTGGCGAACTGCTGAGCTCCCCTCCATCGCCAGGTGGTTACATAGGCTGTGGTAAGTTCTGGGGATGGAGAAGATGTCTCTCACTTTAGCGGGGGATATAGAGCAGTTTGACGATCTTTGGCAGCCGTTTCAGTCCCTCTTGGCTAATGAATTTAGAGAGATCTCTTGTCCCAAATACCTCCGCCTATTACGACTTACGACATATGAGGGGACAACCTCCTGAGTGGAACTTGGTTGGGGTTGGAGTCGGAGAGAGTGACACAGCGGTACAGAACGGGGCGGATTTAAGCACTGGACGGGGGTAGGTGGGGAAGGGAGTTTGTGGGAGTTTGGGGTCCGGGTGGGGAGGGGTTCAAGGAGGGGTTCAATCTCCATTCGAAACACTGCTTCTATCTATGTATCTTTGCTGGTCGGTTCCTTGTTGATATGTCATTTGTTATTGTTATTGTTATCTACAGCTTATATAGCGCCAAATCACTGTCAGGTCTCAAGGCGCTTCTAACAGAAGAAAGCTATGCTAACAAAAGAACAGATACGTAGAGCCATGGCACTAAGTGGAGCTTAGGGCTTCCCTAAACAAGAGTGTTTTTAGGGATTTCCTGAACTGCAACATGTTAGGTTCCTTACGAAGAGACTCTGGAAGTCTATTCCAAACCTCTGGAACCATAACTGAAAAATATCTGCCACCTTCGTCGCTAATTTATAGCGGGGACAAGACAGCAGTTGAGTGTTCGAGGACCTTAGTGATCGTGTAGGTTCTTTAATGTAAGCAGGTGCTTGACCATATATTGCCTTGTGGGCAATGCACAAACTTTTAAACTCCACCCGTTGTTTTATGGGGAGCCAATGTAGCTTACATAGCAACGGTGATGCATGAGTGCGTCTAGGTAGCCTAAAGATCAGCCTAGCTGCATCGTTCAAGACTACTTGCAGCCTATTTGTCAGTGTTTTGAAGAGACTTGGACAGCTAAGGACTCCTCGGACCCTTGAGGTCCTACACCTTCTATGCAATGTATGTTTAGATTCTTTGTGTTGCCTCAATAAAAATGATTTAAACATAAACTACAGTATATATTATTCCAATGCGCAGAGCCTATTGGAAATATAGGAACTACACTACAGTGCATCACAGACAAACTGGTCCGATACACCCACTCAAGGACCCTTCACTCAGAGTCCAAAGATCTTCTTCTTATGCCTTGCATAAAACAGGCTTGGTTTGGGGGATAATCCTTCTCCTTTTTAGCCCCATTGTATTGGAACCAGCTATCCATCTACCTTCGTCGCTACACCAACTACACATCCTTCAGAAACTATTAAAAACTGCACTATTCTGATCCTCCTGTATGGGTTGCCAAGGGCCGTTACAGTGCGGATATACCCTGGTTGGGGTGATTTGTGGGCTTTATAAATGATACAAATAAAGAAAGAAATAAGGTTTTGATGGATTACCTCAATCACTAGGGGGGCTCCTGGCTTAGGAGATTCTAACCTGGGTGGAGGGCACTGTGTTGTTTCTGGGAGTGGTGTATTGTTTGTAAGCCTGGGTGGAGTTTGCGTATTTCCGCTATGAGGAACACCGCTACGAGGAACTCCGCGAAGTGCAAAAAAAACTCTGCTGTGCTATGCGGAGCTCCGCAAGCAGCGGACTGTTTTAGATAAATGCTATTTGCGGTGATTTTCAGTGCCATGTGCTTGTCTGCACTGTTCAATCATGAACAGCACCATGCACAGAGCAAGTAGGCACTGCTTCCTTTCTACTGCTCGAGAAGATTTTTACTCGAGAGACCGCTTTCTCATTGCGAACGGATGGTTTCTCAACGCGAGCGGTCGCAAACATACGTGACAACTCGCAATGAGAAATTAGACCGCCTGCATTGAGAAATCTTGCCGGGGGGTTGATTTTCCACACTTGTGCTCGCCAACTTGATGTTGACGATCGCGAACGAGGAAAAATCTCACCAGAAGGTGGATTTTCCTCGCTCGCACTCACCAACTTGACATTGACGAATGCGCGTGAGGAAAAAACTCCGCTCTGCTATGCGAAAAAGAGTTTTTTCTGAACTCCGCGAGCAAGCGTATCGCGGAGTAAGGAAAACTCTGCAAACTCTGCAAGCGGAGCTGAGTTCACCTCCCAGACTTAATTGTATGTTGCAAAGGAGGTTTGGGTGTTCGACCGTTGACGTGTTTGAGGCCAGGGACAATGCTCTGCTATCCTGCTTCTGCAGTATTACTCCCCTTTCGGAGGCGTAGTGGGTGGATGCGATTTCATTCAGGTGGCCAGATACCCTGCTTTATGCATTTCCTCCGATTTCTTTGATTGCCCGGGTCCTGTGCAAGATCCACCTGAAGAAGGCATTTGTTCTGTTGATTGTTCCCTGCTGGGTTCACCGCCCGTGGTATCCTCTTCTGAGGGAGCATGCGGTTCAGGATTGTTGGGTGATTACCGATCACCCATATCCACTGAGGAGTTCTCATCTTCCTACGGGGGTTCTGCATCAGCTCCATCTTCAGGCCTGGCTCTTGAGAGGATGAGTCTCTTGTCCCGTGGCTGGTCCGCAGAAGTGGTTGACTTACTTCAAGGTTCCCGATGTCCGGCGACTCTTCAGTCTTATTCTCGGCATTGGGGTTCCATTTCTAGGTATTGTGTCTCTAAGGGTCTGGACTCTGGTACGGTGGATCCGATCAGGGTGCTAGATTTGCTGTTGGATGGTTTTATGTTGGGCCTGGCTCATTTTATGCTTTGGGCTCAGTGGGTGGCTTTGTGGGCATGCCACAGTCGTAATCTCTCATTGGTTTTGCCGGCCCTTCAGGTGGCTTCTTTGAGACCTTGGGGTCAGTGGATGTGAAGTACTTTACCATTAAGGTTGTGTTTTTGGTGGCCGTTGTGTCCGCCGTGTGGATGGGGGAGTTTGGGGTCGTTTGTGATGTCTTCTCCTTTCTTGCGCATCTTGCCAGATCGTGTTGTCCTGCTCCTCAATTCTATGTTCTTGCCCAAGGTCCCCTCTGTTATCAATTATTCCAGGGAGGTCGTTCTGCCCACCTTTTCTCCATTGCCTTGGTCTGGGGTGGATGCTTGGCCTCCCCCGTTGAATGTCAGGAGGGCAGTATTGTTATCTCTGGAGTGGACCCTGGTATTTTGCAAGTGGGATAATCTGTTTGTCACTTTTGGCCTGGTGAGACTGGGTCATACGCCTTTTCTTTCAACTTTGAGTAGGTGGATTAAGCCGATGATCCTTCTGGCCTAGCGGTCCCAGGAGTTGGGGATGTGTGCCCGGATCCAGGGTAGGTCCATCCGAGGTATTTGTGTCTTTTAGTCCTATTTCAAGCGTGTCTCAATTACTAGTGGTATCTGTAGGAAGCAGGAACTCCCAGTCCACCAGAAACCTCTTACTCCAACCCGCCTTCTTCCAGAAAAAAATAACCTATATTAGGGCATTCACCGGGGCAGCTTCTAGAATCTGGAACTCCTTCCCACCCACCATCAGAAGAATCCCCTCTCATGCACTTTTCAAGAAGGGGGCCAAAGCGTTCCTCATGGGTAAATTCCTCGTCTAATGCCTGCCATGTCTGACTACAAGTCTGATGTTTCTAAAACTAGCGCTTCTCCCTTAGATCACCAACTCTCCCCGCAGAGAATTTTCGGGGCCCTTATTTTTACTTTTATTGTTTTTTATTTTATTCCTATTTTTTACCAACTTTGAATATGATTGCAATCTTCTTGTGTATTACCAGTAGTCCTATGTTCCCTACACCCTGGCCCATCGCCACCCGTTTTTACAGTTTTTGTATGTATATTTCTGCACCTGAACATTGTCTGTACTCCTCTGTATATCTTGTAAAGCGCTATGATACCCTCACAGGTCAAGTTTGCGCTCTATAAAACACTAAAATAAAAAAATTAAAATTAAAAAAAGGCCGTGAAGAGGTGTCTCCTCGGATGTTCATGGACCACTATCGGCTGGTGTTGGGTGGTGCTGCTGCTGGGTTTTTTGCTGAGGCTGTTCTACAGACTAGCTCTGCCATGTGCTTGATATCTGGCTGCCTGTTGGGCATCTGTTTGTTTTTACCTCTGTTAGTTGTTTGGATTAAACTTGTTTTTTGTGTCACTCTTTGGTCTGTGGTTTTCTTGTGGTGTCCATGAAGCCACTTGGCTTCAGTATATTCTCACTGCATAAATGATGTGCGAAGAAGTCTTACAAGGAGGTAATGCTTCAATTACTTACCTGTATTCTTCATGACTACGAGTATAGTCTTCCTCGCTACATGAGTTCCCATCCATCCCTCAATCAATCAATCAATCAGTGCATTTATAGAGCGAGCTACACACCCTTGAGGGTCTCAAGGCGCTGAAGGGAGGGGGGTGCTGCTACTGCTCGAATAGGCAGGTCTTGAGGTGTTTCCTGAAGGTGAGATGGTCCTGGGTCAGTCATAGGTGGGCTGGGAGGGAGTTCCATGTCTGGGCGGCCAGGTAGGAGAACGATCTTCCTCCAGTGGTGGTTCTGCGGGGTGGCAGCGAGATCGAGGCTGGCGGAGCGGAGCTGGCGGGTCGGAGTGTAGAACGTGAGGCGATTGTTGAGGTATTCGGGCCCATGTTGTGGAGCGCTTTGTGTGCGTGAGTGAGGAGCCTGAACGTAATCCTTTTGCTGATGGGGAGCCAGTGCAGGTCTCTCAGGTGGGCGGATATGTGGCTGTGGCGAGGGATGTTGAGGATGAGTCATGCAGAAGCGTTCTGGAGTCTTTTCTAAAGTTTGGGTGTGGTTCCTGCGTATAGAGCGTTCCCGTAGTCCAATCGGCTGGTGACGAGGGCCTGGGTGACCATCTTTCTGGTTCTGGTAGGGATCCACCGGAAGATCTTCCGGAGCATGCACAGGGTGTTGAAGCATGAGGATGAGATGGCGTTGACTTGCTTGGTCATCGTGAGAGAGGAGTCCAGGATGAATCCCAGATTGCATGCATGGTCTGCGGGTGTCGGTGCCCAGCGCTGTGGGCCACCAGGAGTCATCCCAGGTGGATGGTGATGGTCCGAGGATGAGGACCTCCGTCTTTTCCGAGTTCAGTTTCAGACAACTGAGCTTCATCCATTCTGCCACCTCTTTTTTTCCTTCCTGGTGGTTGGTTTTGGCAGTGGCTGGGTCTTTGGTGAGAGAGAGTATCAGCTGGGTGTCGTCGACGTAGGAGATGATGTTTAGGTTGTGTTTGCGAGTGATGGCGGCGAGGGGGCTCATGTCGATATTGAAGAGGGTTGGGCTGAGCGAAGAGCTTTGGGGTACGCCACAGATGATCTGGGTGGCCGTGGAGCGGAAGGGATGGAGGCGGACTCTCTGTGTTCTGTCGGAGAGGAATGAGGTGATCAAGTCCAGGGATTTTCCTTGGATCCCAGTGTTGTGGTGGCGGGTTATTAGGGTGCGATGGAAAACGGTATCAAAGGCGGCTGAGAGGTGTAGGAGGATGAAGACGGTTGTTTCCCCGTTGTCCCCGTTGTCCCTCCCTGTTTGGCTTTCGGCTTCCTGTTGTTGGTGACTGTTCTTGGAGTTGAACAGCAAGTGCGTTGGGTAGTGCCTCCTCTTGTACTGTGTCAAGGGTGAAGGATGTCGGCCATGTTTGGCACGGATGGGAGGACTAAAGCGCTAAATTGATTGGAGGGCTCCAACATATTTAGTAAAGTATTAATGTATAGGATTAATGTATAGGGCAAAAAACATTGAAGAACAGAGGCATCCCTTTCTCGTCTCTCTAATACACACTGGTTCAGATTCTAGACCCATCATACATCATCATACATCATACATATTTTAGCCATGGGGGATCAGTATAGAACCTGAATAGCTCCAACAAAACCAGAGCCAAACCACAGCAGTTGTAAAATCCTCCAAAAGATATCCCACACAACCTGATCAAAGGTCTTTTTGGCATCTAAAGGAATCAGCCTGAACTTATTGCCTTGAAATCCTTAATCCAATTATTCATGTGGTCAATGAGCACAGCGTCCAACAATAGCTTTCTATCAAATGTGAATATTCTCATGGCCATATAGCTGCCAAGAGCTAAAATAGCCATCACTAGTGGGCCATGATCTGAGGTGATCCTAGGAAAAACTTGAATCTTGGCTCCTGCTAACAATACTGGTGATATTAAAAAGTAGTCTAATCTAACTAATGTATTGTGTGGATGGGAATAAAACGTATATCCTGGGTTCTGCAGCGCTGCCCATACATTGACCAAACCATGAATGGTCAATAAATGATGAAGGGCATATTACCAAGGCAGGCAAAATGAAATTATCACCGCTTTTGCTGCCGTTTTCGGCCGCAAAGCGGTGATAATTTCATCGCCCTATTAGCAAGCTGTCGCTAACATCAGTTAGCGACAGCTTTTAGGTGATAGCGAGCGGGTTGGGGCCTGCTTTGCATGTCAGCGATTGTTATCGCTAATGACATGCAAAGTGGGCGTACCCAATCTGTTAGCGACTGAAAGCAGTCGCTTACATCGCTATCGCCTATTATCAACGCAGGCGTAGCGACTAAAAAATGTGCGCTAAGCGCGAATATCGCTGAAAACTAACGACTGCTCAGACCAGTTCATAGCCTGTATATTCAATGGTAGGTGGATATTCGGCTAAGTCCCTATTAGCGATAATGCCTGAATATCGCTGGATTTCCAGCGATATTCACGCATTTCGCCAGATATTTTATCACTTTGGAGATAAATGTTGCTAATAGCACGTTATCTCTGTGATAAAATCCGGCGACGTGCGGCGTTAAAAAAAATGTGACTAAGCTTATTTAGCGATAAATATCGCTAGTTGTTGATAATATGCCCTGTAGTGCCTTCCTGCCCTTATTGTTCTGTGTGCCTGGCTGTAAACCCCGACCACCCAAATATATATTAAAATCCCCACATGAAATAAGTGGGGTGGGCACTGATGCCAGTTCCACATTCAACCCCTCCAGCACTCGTCTAACGCACCTATCATACGCGGACGACGTGGTACTGCTGAGCCAGACAAGAATTGGCCTTCAACGCCTGCTACACGACCTGTCCAGTTATACAAAAAGGAACCTGCTAACGATAAACATCAGGAAAACAAAGACATTGCTCATAACACGACGTCGCAAAAATCAGCCAATCTTCCAAATAAATAATGATCATCTGGAAGCCGTGAACAGCTATAAATACTTGGGGGTATACCTAGATAAGCGCCTAAACTTCCAAGAGCATTTTAAAGCCGTAGAAAATAAGGGGGCAACTCTATTGCACGCCTTTGCCAGACTGGCAACCGAGCTAAAGGGTCCTCTCGTATCCCCTCTACTAATTGCAATGAAAGCAAAATTACTGCCCACAATAGCATACGGCAGCATCTTGCACCACGGAAAAAGTGCCACCCTCCCGGACAAAATACAAACTAAAGTCTTCAAACGGGTTTTTGTGTTACCAAGTAGTTCTTCTCCAGCTCAAGTTAGACTTGAGTTCGGACTACAATCTCAGGTTTTGCTGAAAAAATATGAAGCCATCAAATTCTGGTACAATGTCTGGATGAATAAGGAGAACGTAATGTACGGCGCACTCTGGGAAGCAATCCAGACTAGTCCGAACTCTGACTACTCAAAGTATCTAAAACTTTCACTAGAAGCAACCGAGCTGGGTACCTTGTGGGAAACAAAACTGCCAGTTCCTTCGTTTAACCAGGTGATTAAAAGGATCACTAAGAAACATTCGTTTCTTACTGACAAAATAACTTTTAGCACCCGAACCCACGCTTGGATGACTATTAAATCTTACACAAGACTCGCTCCAGCAGTTTACCTAGACACCGCATTCTCACTGACACTTAAACGTAAATTTCTCCTTTTACGGATGGGCATTCTGCCCACAAAACTAGATCAACCTAAATGGAGAACGCAAGAAACAACGGAATGCGATCTTTGTGGCGCAGGTAAACAAGACATTATGCACATAGTCTGTATCTGTCCTGCAATGTATCAAGATCGAAGGCACTGGCTGAAAGACAAACTCAACGAGCAAGGAGTCCGCACCTGTCGATCTGCGATTGTCCAGATTCTATGTTCAGCGGACCCACAACTGATCTGCCGATCAGTAAAATTTCTGGACAGCTTTGTGAAAAAAAACGAGGCCCACAGCCATCGAACCGACCTTCGTCGAGAGCTAAGAACACTGTTTGAATAACAACTCGTGCTCTAGCAAAGCCCACTGAAATCAGTGGCGGCCTTTTTGTAACATAGTTTTATCCTCGTTTTTTAAAATTCTCCTCCCCTTCCCTGTTGCTACTTACTATTCCTTCCCTATTTCTTAAAAGTTGTTTTAAACGTCGTAGAATGTTATATATTGTAACGGTTTTAACTAACCAAGCAATAAAGAATTTACTTACTTACCCTCCAGCACTGACACCTCATCAAAATTAGAGCCATAAACTGTGCATAACGTAAACTTACCCACCCCATAATACATTCCAAGATAGCCCTTCGACCTTGTTTGTCCACCAACATTCGACATGATCCCTGGATTTCCCGTTAAGTCAATACTGCAACCCCTGGGTCATTGTGGATAGTTGTGTGCATGCCAATACTGAATACCCTGATACAGCTAAGCTCTTCCGCTTGCCCTACAGTATATTTGTTTCCTGCAAATAAAACAGGTCGGGTGCATCATGTGTACCTCTGTGGCCACTCTTTGTCTTTTCCTATTATTGTTTAGCCCGCATACATTAAAAGAACAGATATGTAGTCCTGATTTATTCATCCTATCCCCCATTGGATGAAGCTGCCTTCCCTCATTCATAGCTCCTGTTATGTGGCCACATCAGTGTTTGATCTTTCATCTTCATTACGTTTATCATGCTATGGATGCTTTTTCTTTACCCCTTGTCTCTACACCCCTCAATCCCCATCTTCCCTCCAGCCCACACCACCCCCACTCAGTCCTACATTCCCCCCTTCCACCGAATCACCCAATGCCCCCAACCAAACCAATGTAGTTATGCTTTAGGACAAATGGTCCCTGTGATAGCAAGCTCCCGCCACCAGGATGCTCCCCCCACCTGCACTCCAACCAGTATTATCACAACAAGCACCCTGTCACCTATATAGTGTAAAAAACCTGACCCAATACAGATGATACCATAAAAAAACAAAAAAACAGAACCCCAAAAAACCACCAGATAGTTAGAACAGCAAACATGCATACTTAGTCACCTACTCCAATATCAGCAGCCTGCCTTTATCTCAGATAGACATCAGCTCCGACAATCAGTTCTGGGAATTATCAAAGCTCTAAACCTTCCCTTGAATACTGAACATTTAACTCTCTTTCATTGTATTTTAAGTATATTCCTTTTGGATGATTGAACATGTTTATATCAATTTTTATCAATATAATTAAATTGTATATGTCATCATAGTGCTTTGTTTGTTTCACTTCTCTTCTTGTGTTTATTTTATCTTATTTTACTGTATTGTATCTGTGCCAGATATTTAAATTGTTTTTGCCTGGGTATTTACCTTTGCCATAAAAAACCTGACCCAATACAGATGATAACATAAAAAAACAAAAAAACAGAACCCCAAAAAACCACTTGATAGTTAGAACAGCAAACATGCATACTTAGTCACCTACTCCAATATTAGCAGCCTGCCTTGATCTCAGATAGCTTGCATATACACCTTTGCCTGTATCTCAGAGGTGAAAAAATGAGTATGCTGCTATATGACCTTTAGCTTAGCTGGGTTAAGGAGAAAGGCTTGAGCACCTTTGCCCTGAAGCGGAGCAATGAGCTGACGTAATTGCTAACGTTTCTCCATAAAAAGTCTGGCCTGATAAAAAATTCTGCCCCTTTACCTGCCCTCTTTATATCAGGACGTGCAAGTTTAAATACAGATTTGCGGGCCAAAAAGTTTTAAAATGAGATTAGTATCACCCTTAGTCTAAGGGCCACCTGTCCTGGTCTTGCTCGAAGAGTGTAACTCACTGATATATTTGCAGGGATCCTGGCCATCTGAGCCCTCTGGGATTTGTAAAACTCTCTAATTATTTCTCCGGGGTCAGTTTTCCAAATATGTCAGTTTCCACTGTGTATCCACTTTGTATGACTGCGTAGCCTCAGTTGCCACCTTCTGAACTGCCAGCTCATCCTCTAAGCATGGAATCCGAGCTTCTGCTTCGTTGAACCTCTCTGTCAATTCAGAGCATGACTTTGCAATATGACAGGCAGAAGTCTGCAATTTACGACAAGCACTTTGCATCCATTAACTCTTGTGTTGCTTTCCTGTGAGTCATTATAGTTTGATATATCAGAGTTAATTAAATCTCCTCAGATTTTTCTGCCATACTCTCCTTGTTGAGCTCCAGGATACGCCCACTTTCAACCCTTAACTCCACCGAGAAAGAGTAGTCGCAGAGCATTATTGCCCATCGCCTGCATAGCCCCATCTCCCAAATCCTGTTTCTTATAGACTTTCCGAGGGCTGGCTTCCAGGGTATCTGTGCCCGTATCATCGGGGTGTCTACTGCTTGGCTCAATGTACCCACTGCCATGAGAGCCACCTCTTGCATGAAATTTTAGAATTGACTCTTGTCATCAGAAGAGTCCGAGTGGTCTGATAAGGAATAAAAATTATCCCCAGAATCAATTTACTTACTTGCGGTCTGGATAACATTTTTACTTCTTGCACCTAGGTTTTCTGGGTTTGAGAGGGCCACCATCTCGGATCCTACATTGATTTTAAAGTAGCTGGCTATGACCGGTGAAGCAAAGCTGTGGGTTTCACCCCCTCCTGCCCTTGCCACCATCAGAGCTTCGCCCTCTGCAACTTGCGCCGTATTGCAAGAATTAGTTACATTCATAGGGCCTCATTTATGAAAAGTGACGCATCCAAGCGAGAAAACAGCAATGCGTCACTTTTCATTGCGCCCTCCTTGTGACCCCAACAATGCGTCAAATTTACAATATGATGCATCATTGCGCAAGGACTTACAGATACGTCAGTATTTCTGACTTATCTGTAAGAGCAAAAGTGACGGTATTGCTGGAGTGTGTCACAAAAGTGACGCAACTCCGGCATTGCGTCCTTTCACATGGGGCAAGCCCCATGTGAAAGGGCCTGCGTCAGTCTTACGCCTGCTGTGAGGCAGGCGCAAGATTTTGACGCAACGGCGTCCTAGAAGTGACACAGTGAAATCTCATAGATTTCACTGCGTCACTTCTACGACCCTTCCTTGCGTCAATACGCCCCCCTTGCATACATTATACCTGGCGCAGGTATAATGTGGTGGAGGAGTTTACAAGGTGGCGCATCTACCTAGACTTTGTAAATACGGCGCAACAAGGCGCATTTCTTACGCTACTTGTGCGTCACAAAAAGTGATGCACCGGCGGCGTAAAAGTGATGCACGGCCTCATAAATGAGGCCCATAGTTTTACCAACCGAGTCCCTCTCCACCGATCGTTGTGCCACAGAACGATTGAGCGATTTGCCTCTCTCTACCGTCAGTCCAGTACTATCACTCTCCGGTGTGTGTAACAGAATATGCTGTGTCATTTTCTTCTCTTTTCCAGAGGTAAACAAAGGGGAAATAGTACGCTTACCCAGTATTCCTCTTTGAGTCCACTCGCCTTTCTCCTCAAACAGTGGTGGCTGGTGACATTTGAAAGTGGCGGGCATAAAACAATTGTCGTACTTCACTGCGGCGAGCGAGTCTGAACCACCTACGGGGGTTTCAGGGGTTCACCCCGAGGGATGGATCCAAAAAACACACAGATCATTGACCGATAAAAACTGCAATTGCTTTCTAGTGAACAGCACAAACACTCCTAGGAGCAGCACAAACACCCCCAGGAACAGCACAAACACTTGTAGGAACAGCACAAACATATCTAGGAACAGCACAAACATATCTAGGAACAGCACAAACATCTCTAGGAACAGCACAAACACACCTACTAACAGCACAAACACTCCCAGGAACAGCACAAACACCCCCCTAGGACTTGGAACAGCACAATCACCCCCCTAGGACTTGGAACAGCACAAACACATCAGTGCAGTGACACATCAGCTGGTCATGCAATGTGGTGTGACCCGTCTGTGCGCGGAATCCTAGCGCCAAAAGATAACAGGTCCAAGCAATGACCATGATTCGAGATGGGTAACATTGCGTCATTTTTGCATGCGTAATATGTGTAACCTTTGTGGAAGTTGCAGATAGCACCCAAATCATTCTCCGGGGTCCACATAAGTGATGATAGCGCTCAACTTCAAAATAGCGCTTTATCAGGACCTGTGCTCATCGGCACAACACTAAATCAGGCCGACCATTACATTAGATAATAAACTGGCCTTCAGAATTCACATCTCTGATTTAAAGACACGCATTGGCATGCAACGCAGATGTGTTTATTCATTTAATTCTCTTCTGAAGTATTTAAGGAAGAAAGATCTCAGGTAATGGTTATTGGCGTGCTCTACATTGACCATACCGGCTCATAACAACATGACAGAGAAGGGCAATAACAATAAGTCGGTCAGAGACGAAAAGAGCCTAGAGGGATCAGAGAAAGGGGAGGCAGGCACCATTCACTAGTTGAGCAGGTTCAAAAGAGAACAAATTGGTCTTTAGGGTTTCACGTTACACCACAAGGTTAATTGATTGTTTTTGAGGGATCGCAGATAGAGGGTTTCTTCGCTGGCTGTATCTTTCTTTAACACAGGAATATCCAGGCAAATCGGAAAACTGCTTTTCTGGCTTACGCCGCCCAGGCGGACGCAGGTGCCACTTACAGCCGCAGCAAGCTGGGTGCCAAACCGTGTGGGCAGCAGGCCGAGGCTCTTATGTGCAGCATTCCAGGCAGCTTTGGAAACTTTTCGAGTAACCCTTTACTTGTCTTGGTCGCCAGTTATAATGCTGTCAGTGGGCGCTGGTCCATTAATAGTATAGGAAACAAAGCGTCTTTAAATGTACTATCAGAGCTAAAAGAACTTAAATTCAATATAGTTCACTCAACGTGTTCAGAAATAGTTTAAGGTATTTACTACGAGCCGAGTCGTGCCATGGGGACCTGTTGTATGGCCCCATCTACCTGTCGCCACTGGGTTTTTTTTACACAAGCGATTACAGTTGGTCACGCCTTTGGTCTTAGATGCAATTAGCATGTAGCCTTAGGGAGAGGAATGTGTGCTCTGACTCTGAGGGCTGCTGGCCTAGGTGAGGGTTCACTGTGCTTGAAATAAGGGCTTAGAAAACACAGAAAAAGGATAAAGCAGAAATGAGCAGCAGCGGTACAGACTCTGAAACGATAGCATCTTGTTCAAAGTGTCGGGACTTCAGGCAAGCAATTTAAAGTGTCTACGACACCAGAGTCACCAGTAAACCACAAAAGTAGGGGGTCACGCAGGGGTGGGGGCCGGGCCGGGGAGAGATTTAAAATAAAATAAAAAACTTACCGGACCGGGTCAACGTCGCCTCTACTCTGGCCCCAGGGTCCTGTTGGCTGGCGCCTACAAACAGCTGCAACGTCAGTGCTGGCAAACCCTCTTAGAGCGGGGCTGTTCACCGCCCTGCGCCTGCCCATTAGGAGACCGAGGTCTGAGCCTTTGCTCAACCCTCGCTCTCCTAATGGGCATGCGCCAGCAGAACAGACAATAGTGCGCATGAGTGGGCACAGAGGAAAAATTCGACCTCCGTCCCCACGCATGCGCACTTGTGTTGTGCTGCCTGACCCATGTCTGACAATCATGTCAGTCAACATGACGTCGGACCGCCCACCCCCTTCAGACTCTGAAGGGGGTGGGCAGTCCGACGTAATGCTGACTGACATGATTGATTGTCAGTTCTCCCTTGTCTCTGAACTTAAGTTCAGACTAGACGCCCAGGGAGCTGCGGGCGCAGGTGGCTTGTGGGGCAACGCCCCAGCGCCTTTAATGGACGCACCGCCACAACCGCCTTTACACAATGTTGCCGTAGTTGCAGGATTTTTGAAAGCTCCAGTCTTATCCGTCAGGGCACGGGATCTCACTCTCCCAGCCTTGGGAGGCATCACCAGGCCAGCTCCGTCCATTCCCCTTACGTAGCCATCTGCTGTTGTGGCAGCCACAGAACACAGGTGCCAATATCACAGCTTCCTCCAGAGCAGTCCAAAGAGCCGTAGCAGCCTATTCCGCAACGTCACCAACTAAATTCCACTCAGGCCGTAATGGCAGCCATGAAAAGTCCCGTGAGTACACCCACGATTGTGCGAGCATTGCCAGAGTTTTTTTCAGCTAGTTTCCCCTGTGTAGGCAAGGAGGACCATGAGCGCCAGCTTACACGTACGAAAGCGCGGACGCCATCTTCACCCCCTAGTTATTACTTTTTACTGTTTGAGTGCAGCATAAGTGCTTAATAAATTCGACAAAAATATTTCTAATGTGATAGCATGAGCCATGGAAAAAATCTCTAATCAATATTTATTAGAGATATAGGCGTATAATTTTGGCACAGAGTAGAATCTTTCCCTTCTTTATGTATAAGGTATGTCATGGCTTCTGTGAAGGACCTTTGGAGGCATTTAAAGAAGAGAATATGCCTACCAGTTTAAACAATAAGGGAATCAAAAGACTAGAAAATGCCTAAATAAAATTTTACTGTAAACAATTCGGGCTAGGAGCTTTACCAGTTAGAAGTTTATTAAGTGGGTTAAAGAATTCATTAGCGGTCAGAGATTTTTCAAGAGAGGAAAAATCAAGAGAAACCAGGGGTGTAACACAGGCCCCTGCAGCCCCCGCGGTGAGGGGGGGGCCTCACCCTCCATGGGGCCCGACAGCACCGCACCTCTGCTGGGGAGCTCTAGATTGAGTCCGGAGGGGGCCCCTTCATGTACCCTGCAGGGAGGCCCCCACAAGGTTTGTTACGTCACTGAGAGAAACCCTGAAATTCTTATGTAAATTTGTAAAATATCTATCAAATATATCCTCCGTAGGGCTCTATCTGCAATATATAGCTTTGTATAATATTGAACAAAACTTCTCACAACTTCCAAATCTCTAAAAACCCACTGGCCCTGTCTATAAACAATAGATTTAATAGTTGATTTTGCTTTTTTTAAATTTGAGGTAATTTGCAAGGAAAGTATCTGGCATTCAAGTTTAGTAAACCACCACAAGCTTAGTATTTGTAAGTTTTATTACATTGAATTGTAGTGTTAACAAGTTCTTCTAATGTAGTTTTGTTATTTTTGTATGTATAATACTTTGTTTACAAATGTTTAATCGTGTCTCATGTATATATATATATATATATATATATATATATATATAATATATATATTAGCAGCCCGTTCCGATGTTGTCCGGGTATGAATTGCTGCCGGCCAGTAGTATATTGTTTTGTAGGACTTCGTTTTGATAGCATTTCTTATCTTTGACAGGCCTGTGAAACGCTCTGATTCACAGTGCACTGCTGATGCACTTAAGAGTGCGCGTTCAGTAGTGTGTGAACTCGAGTTTCCCTACTTTATTTTTCATTGCAATATTATATAGCGCAAACTCGACAACATGGCATGAGCACAATTTACATTACAGAAGAACACATTCATTTGTGGTAGGCACCAGGAGACAAAGCGATTTGCCTGGAATCACAGGATGTCGAGCTGATGCCGAGATTGGAACGTAGCTCCCCAGCTCTAAAGTTCGCAATTCTAGAACTTGTGGCGGAGGTTTGTCTAAAATTGTATGTCGATGCTGGCCATCAATGAGAGACCTGTGCATTTTTCAAACGGGTGGTGAAAAAATATGAATATGTTGCTGGAGATGTGGGCCACCGTGCCACCAATGTACTTACCGGGGGAGGGTAAACACCCATTATTCTGCAACTTTCTTTCCGCATACCATCACTCCGCATACTTTCATTACGAAAGTACCATGACTCCGCAATGCCATTTTAACTCATGGCATTACATTTTATATGCTTTCACCACGCATACATTTAGCATGACTGTTAAAAGCATGTTTTTTTATGTTTGGATAAGGTAAGTATGGGTATTGGGCTATATGTTTTGGGGTACTGAGGTATATATTTTGGGGTGTTTGGGTATTTTAAAGGTTCAGATATATATATTTGGGTTATGGGGGACAGGTGTAGCTTTAGGGTTTAGGGATAGGTATGGGTTTGGGGGTACAGGGGTATTTTTAGGTTTCAGGGCTAGGTTTGGGTTTTGGGGTATAGGGGTATTTTTGGGGTTATGGGGTAGGTTTGGGTTTTGGGGTACAGGGGTATTTTAAGGGTTCAGGGGTAGGTTTGGGTTTTGGGGTACAGGGCTATTTTAGGGTTCAGGGGTAGGTTTGGGTTTTGGGGTACAGTGGTATTTTTAGGGTTCAGGGGTAGGTTAGGGTTTTGGGGTATAGGGGTATTTTTAGGGTTCAGGGGTAGGTTTGGGTTTTGGGGTACAGGGGCATTTTAAGGGTTCAGGGCTAGGTTTGGGTTTTGGTGTACAGTGGTATTTTTAGGGTTCAGCGATAGGTTTGGGTTTTGGGTACAGGGGTATTTTAAGGGTTCAGGGCTAGGTTTGGGTTTTGGGGTACAGAGCTATTTTAGGGTTCAGGGGTAGGTTTGGGTTTTGGGGTACAGTGGTATTTTTAGGGTTCAGGGGTAGGTTAGGGTTTTGGGGTACATGGGTATTTTTAGGGTTTAGGGATAGGTTTGGGTTTTGGGGTACAGGATATATTTATAGGGTTAAGATGGGTTAGTGCTTAAGTGTGTTGGGGTATTTTAAGGAGTAAGGGTGGGTTATGATTATGGGGTGCAGGGGTATTTAAAGGGAGCAGGGTGGGATTAGCACACGATATGAGACATGGCATGAAGGGCGGAACGTACCACACGCCCCCAGCGTTTGTCACGCCCCCAGCAGACGCCCACAGCACAACGCAGTCACTCCCACAAGGGACTACTTTGCTGGCACGGTTCTTTTACCTTTTAAATGCATATGGTGGGCGTCTGCATAGCCTATGTCCTTCTGCTGAAACTGCCCTTTCCAACGCTGTATTGTGTGTTGTGATTGGAGCTGTGGTTCCTGAGATTTCCCGCCTCAAAGGTTTGGGCTCTCTCTTTATTATATTAGTATGGATAAGACGATTCCATTTAAGCTTTCCATTTTTGAAAAGAGACATAAGTAATAATAAATCCTCTGGAAGCCACTTTTCATGAGCGTCCCCAAAATCACTTCCAGGGTGTTGCAACAAAGCTGATACACTCATTTCAGGTCAAGGTTTTCTCACTTTCCATCTTAAATAATTGAAATAGATTTGATTAACTTTAACCTAGTTTTGCAAATGAATCAGTAACATTTCTCTAAACAAAAGTACCTTATTTTGATTTTTGGAAATCAACTGTTGAACAAATGAGTTTGCAGACTACACAGCACTTTAATTTATTTTTCTCTCCATGCTTGTCTCAAAGTTGATGAAGGCTGTTAGGATTGTAGGGTAAGATTTATTTTTGAAAAAATTAGCAATACCTACTGGGTCACAATTCGACGTACCTCATGGATATTAATTTTGAATCGCAGTCTTCACAGGAATGGTGGCCTGCTTGGGTCAGCAGGCCACCATGTCTGTGATTGCTTTTTAATAAAGTCATAATTTTAGAATGCAGCCCATTTCCCCTAAAGGAAACAGACCTGCGTTTAAAAAGAAATGTTTTTTTTTCTTCTTTTGCTTACGAATAAGTAGTGGTCCCCTGGACCACTGCCTCCTCTTAAACAAATATTTGTTTTACATTCCAAATAGGGAAGGTGTCCCAAAGGAACCCCTTCTCATATACAAATGGACTACCATTACGTGCTTCCAATCGGACAAGCATTCATGTTTTTTGACCGGAATTCGGTCATAAAATATTAAGTCATACCAATCAGATTTGGTATTTGGAAGGGACTCCCTTTCCAAATACCAAATTGACGTTTGGTTGCAAACCCCAATTGCGATTTGGTAACATGTTACCAAATCACAGATTGGGTTTCATACATACCAAAAGGCTTTTTTGCAGTTGCTCACTGGACCATACTGCTAATTGGCCCATTTTTGAACTCAAAAAATCTCAGTACATCTGGCCTGTAATTTGCGTGAAATTCCCATCTGAGAAACTGAATGTGCCAGCAGGAATTAAGCTTCTCTTTACTCAAGGCAGGGCATTTGAATATTCAAAAAACATTAACTCACTCGCATATTACATTGCACCCCTTCAAAAATGTCGAAGCAGTAGACGGGAACAATGTGGTATATGTACTATGATAGTGGTTGTAGTTGTTACTGGGGCGGTAGAAAGGGGATCCCATGGACCTCCCAGAAATACCTCTGCAGGCTGGTTCAGCTATTCACTGCATTCGCCTGCAAGGGGATCTCTCTCCCCTCTTGAAAGTGCAGGCAAAATGCCACCTGCACTATGAAAAATGGAATGGCTGCTTCACCTGAATGAGATGCCTTCAGGCCGCTGCACAAGTTGGTGGCTGCCTGGGGGGTGGGAGGGGAGGGTGTATTTTCCATAATAGTTGCCCTTTTTAGCTCTCGGGACGAAGCTGCGAAGCAGCTTCCGGTCAGAGAATTAATGTCCTCTAGTGGGGCTTCAGAACCCGCCTCCCTGCTCTGTCTCTCCACCATTGGCTGGCTTCCTAAAAGGAGGCCAGCCATTGGAGGAGAGAGCCGTCCCTCCAAAGAAGCTCCGTCTTTTTCGGATTCGGGGGCGTGATTTTTTGCATTCTTTAGCCCTGTGACGTCGTCTGTCACTCAGGGCGCAAAGAACACGCCCCCGAATCCGAAAATGGCCGTGCGTTTCTCCGAGGCATTGTCTCCTTGCCTCGGAGAGACGTGGTCGTGTTTTCGTAGCTGCTCGCCTCCCTTCCCTGCTGCTTTTAGGAGCTGCTCGGCTCCGCTCGCCTCCCCCCTCCCTCTGCCCTCCTCCGTCGCGCTCTCGCCTCTCCCCTCCCTCTGCCCTCCTCCGTCGCGCTCTCGCCTCTCCCCCCCCTCCCTCTGCTGCAGCTCTCGGCCCCCACCCCTCCCTCCCGCATTCGTAATCGTACCTCTGTGGAGGGGGCATCCGCGGAGCCTGGGGTAGAGGGGGTAATTTTGTTAAATTAAGTCTGGTACCCAAACGTTTTGATTAGGCCACGGCAAGGCTGAAGTTTTAAAAAAATGAGCTCCGCCAGGAGCTGCGCGTAATTGCCGAGCTACAGGTGTTGTGCTCCTGGCCCCCACCGAGCAGCCTGGCTCCAGACAACTCACCCAGTGTAGCGGCAGCTTGCGGGGACCCGGGCTTGATCATCTGTGCCTTCGGTCCCTCACCAGCCAGCCATGGTGGTGCGGAGGACAGGTCACCAGCGGAGCAGAGGCGGCCGAGCTCGGGCAGCACACAGGCAGGCACGCGGTGGGCCAAACAACACCATGGCAGTCGGCAGCCCCTTTCTTTAAGCGCACCCCCGCCCGCCCACCGCTCCTGCAGCTGCACATATAACATGAGTTTCGGAATGAAGATTACGAACAATAAAATACGAGGTATCCCGATTAAATGATCTAAACGAAAATGTGTGTCTTTGAATGTAAAATTAATCATTCCCATTCCAAAATGGCCACCGGACGGCGAGTTTAGTTCACTTTTCTACTTTACTTTATCTGGGTGTATTACTAGTGCTTCTTACAGACAGCTCCGCCCACGTAAATACAACCTATCAAAGAATGACCGGTGACGTCCTGAGCTTCCTTCCTATTTGACAGTACGCTCACCACAGTCACTGGCGCTTTAAGGCAGATGACTGAAGACGAGAATCACGAAATGTAAAGACTGGTTAATAAGAATCTTTAGGTGCTAAAGCTTCAAAACCGATTGACGCAACTGGACATAATTATTAACAGCAAAGGTCAAAATGACTTTCAGTGACGTTTATCCATTCGCACACGCCTCAGTAGTAGGATAACTGCACTTCCGATATGGCGCTTGTTAGGAGTCTCCTGATTGGCCTCTTTTTCTGAAAGTCGCCATGAAGTGTAAAGAGGCGACTGGCAGCCGAGAGATGGGTGTGGGCATTGTTTGGGCGCGTGGTCCTAGAGTTGAGGTAATATCAGAATCTACGGTGGTACTATTGACATTGAGCTTCAGATCTGTAAAGAGCGTGTCAATTTACTCTGTAATTCTAGGTGTTTGCTCTAGAAGAGGTTGTTGTATACTGTTGGTAGTTCTGTTGGGTTTGGGGAGGTTTCCCAGTTCCTGTCAGGCATTGGCTGGAGTTAGTGTTCATTATTACTGAGGCAAGCACACAGAACCCATCGCACAATTGTAACCCGTGAGATGCATGTTTTATGGCTTCAGCTTCCCTTCCGATTACCCATTAAACCCTGTGTTTGTTGAATCAGTAAACCTCGGCTGACACATGTTTTCTTGTAGGGAGTTGGCTGATGTCTTATTGGACTGCTCATATCTTTTCCTCTATAACTTCCCTGTACAACCAGAGCCCTTATAGCTCCTTTTTCCCCATATCCTTCTTGTACTTACCATGGGACTCTGCCAAACTATACACCTGCCAGCATCCTCTCCTCTGACACCTTGTTAATAAGTCTTTGTTCGCTCTCCCAACTGCACAATATAAAAATCATTAGTCTGACTTATGTTTTTTACACATTTCCTAAACTTTTGTGGATTCGGGAGTGTTGCCACGCTTTTAAACGAGGGTCTGATTCTCTCAGATGGGTCACGAGTGACAAGTACTGTGCTACGTTTTCTGACACCTCTGAGATATCCCTGTGCAGTCTGCAAATCTTGTGTTCATTTTGAAGCTGTAGGAAATCTGTGATCAGCAGGTGAATTCCTCATAACAGCAGGTCTGTTTTTCCTCTAATATCATATATGTTGGGGTAGCCCACTTTCCACAAGGTTCAGGTATCAGTTGACACATCTGGTCTGCTTCTTCTTTCCAAATATGTGTGAGCCATCTCCTTCCTATCTCTAGTCTTTGATTGTTAGCATGTACTTAGTAATCAGTCACCAGTTTGAGGTTCTGCTTTGTGGTAAACTGTTTTGCTATACTGTTATCATTTGTGTTGAACATTTTACCAATAGTGTGGTCTCTGACTGCTCTTTAACGCTGCAAGGCTCCTCCTGGCATCTTCTTCACGATCGCGGCCACAGGTACAACTTCTCATAGCGGGGGGGAGGAGTTATGTGATCATTCAGAGCCTTGAGTTGTGTGTTTGTGCAATGGGGGAGGGGGGTTACTAGTGACCTGGCTGTGTGTGTGGCTCTGTGGCTGTGTGTGTGGCTCTGTGTGTGTGTGTGGCTGTGTGTGTGGCTGTGGGTGTGTGGCTCTGTGTGTGGCTCTGTGTGTGTGTCTGTGTGTGTGTGTGTGTCTCTCTCTGTGTGTGTTTGTGTGTGGCTCTGTGTCCGCTAATACTCTCTAATTCTCACCTATTGTCATTGTAAATGACAATAACATTTATTTATGTTTTAAAAAAAAATGAAAAAAATTCCATTTGCAATGCCAATAGCTCTAACTTTAACAAAGCCGAGACCATTGCATTGTAAATGCTTGTTTCTTGTTTGCTCCCGCTGCACCTTTTGAAAGGCGTGCCAAGGAGCAAAAAGGGGTAGTGCACCGTATATATAAAGCAGCCAAAGGTCTGTAAAAAAATTGGGAATCTTTATTAGAAGCAGGCACCTGCCATCCCGATCTCCGAAAGGGAAGGGGTCTAAAGGAAATCAGTTCCCAACCCAACCTATTAGTCAGCAACTGATCAATGGTTTACAAATGAAATTACAAGTCACAAACCTTTGATACATAGATTAAGAATTGCAATGTGGGAGGGACTCCCCTAACACATCCCTTCCCAATTGCTACTTTGTAAAGACATTGTAATGACAAGCACCAGCCGCCCTCCCCGTTTTATACCAGATTTTATCATCAAATACTCCTACACAAGAGGAGGCTTGTTCTCCCCCAGACCAGTAAGTAAGTCACGATACTGCTGTATTCTGCAGCTTGGGGACAGTTCTAATAACAAGGCATGTACAACCTGCAAACTCACCATAGGAAATGGAAAAAAAGGAGAAAGCTCCACTCAATAAAGAGTTGGTCAATAAACAACCAGCTAAACCCATAAAATGCTCACTTATTAACACTAGATCGCTAGTTAAAAACACCTAGGGGCATATTACCAACGTTTAGCGATATTTACCGCTAACGATGCTTAGCAACGAATTTTTTAACGCTAAGCATCACCGGAAATTATCGCAGAGATAACTTGCTATTAGCAAGGTTTATCTCAGTAGTGATAAAAATCCTCGCGCTAACTGCCAATTGAGAGATTATCGCTGGAAAACCAACGATAATCTCTCAAATTTTTCTCTGGAACGCCCCCTTTGCATCTCATTAGAGATGCAAGGGGAAGCGTAGAGAAAAAGGGTGCTAACATGCAAATTTGCGTGTTAGCACCCTGTTGCTGATAGGGAGATAATTTTATCCCCGCTTTCTTGGCTTTTAAAGCCAAAAAAGCGGAGATAAATCCCTTGATAATATGCCCCCTAGAGTTTAATATTTTTATCAAAAATACCATATTGATGCAGCTTTTTAAACGGAAACTTGGCTAAACTCAACTGCAGTTCCTGACATTAACCAGGCCCTGCCTTCTGAATACTCCATTCTCAGGCTAGATAGACCTGTTTTGCAGATGAGGTGGTATCACGATTATCTTTAAAATAATCTATTCCATTAACTGCACACCTTTCCCCCTTAAAGAGGATTACGGAGCATTTACGTTTGAATTAAACCTAAATGCAAATAATTATTTTAATGGCATACTCGTTTCTCGACCTCCAACAAGCAAAACGCAATTAATGAAAGTGTATCAGTTCATGTCTTGAATCTAGATTTTGAATTGGAAATTTTTAACTTTCTGGTTGATTTTAATTATTATCTGGAAGACACTTCGGACAAAGAGGCCAGTTATCTCATAGTCAGTCAGTCAGTCATAATAGCTTTATTTCGATAAAAACACATCTTAAAAGCTGTAGAACAAGAATAAAAAGCTATATTATTGAAAACACAATACATTTTGACAAATAGTAAATGTACCCTAATCGACTGAATAGCAAACTTCATCAGAAACCTTATAATAAATAGTTCAAAATAACATTTACAGCATAAAAATGGGAGAAAGTGCAATTCAGAAAGTGCGGAGAACACATAGCAGCGAGAATACTTAGGGATTGACATTCAAGGTTCTGGATCTAATATTCCAAGCCCATCTCAGGAACTTGGCCAAACCACACGCATAGAGGGCTCGTGCATCAGATCTGGAAATGCGCAGCGCCACAAGGTGGCTACGAGTACCCAACTCCCTGCAGAGTGGTTTAAGCCAACATTCCCTTGGCGCTGTGTATGCTGGACAAACGAACATGACATGCGCTATTGACTCAAGATTAGCCCCACAGGTCGGACAGGAGGCTGGTGTCTGGTAGGGAGTGAGGAGTGAACCAACCCTGAACTCAAAAAACAGAGCTCTGTCGTAAGGTTTTTGTATGACATCTAGGTATGGTTCATAGCGAGTACAAAGCTTGTGTTGCTTGAACTCCTCTGACAGCCTGCCTAATTTGGGATCAAGGAAACCCTTATTACTAACCCAGGACCAGTAAGCCTTCTTGAGTTCTGCCTTTGGTGGAGCGGGTCTATTTGCCCATGCCTCTTTAAGGTCACGGTCATGCAGTAATGTTTTTAGGTCCTTTAGCCATTTGATTTTATGCCACCCATCCATGTTCATTTTTTCACTTAACCCCACTGCATACTTTGTCAGTTCTGGCGTCCGCCACAAGTGGGCCCACAACAGAAGGGGGCGAAGTCTTGCTAGATCTCTAAATGAGTGGCACCCTAGATCTTTTAGCAAAGGCCTGGTGGGGGTCCTCTGGGGAAGCATCATGAGCTGTTTTAAAAATTAATTTTCTGATCTCACAATTTGCTCTGAATTAGAAAAGCCCCAGAGTTCGGCACCATAAAGGGCCGAGCTCACTCCCCTGGCCTTATAGATGTCGATAGCGGGAGCGATAGGCCTACTTGTTGAAGTGCGGTGCTCTTTAAGTATTGACCCCGCTACCCTTTTATGATTCAGGAGCATTTTTTTGGATGTGAGAACTCCAGAGTATGGAGTCAGAGATGGGAATACCCAGATAATCAAACCTGGTGACCCTCCCTAATGGGACAGAATTTAGTGCTGGTGGGGGTCCTAAGATTTTTGGGGGGATTCAGCACCAGATACTTTGTTTTCTCAGAATTAATGACCAGTCCTCTGTTGGTGCAAAATGACTGGAAGCTGTCCAACAGACTCTGCGGGCCGCTTGGGGTCTTTGAAATGAGGATGGTGTCAACGGCGAACAGGAGGGTGGGAATTTTTTCGGCCGCCAGGGCTGGAGCGTCAGATGGTATTTGCTGTAGATGTTCAACCACCCCATTCACAAACAAAGAAAATAGGGTGGGAGCTAAAACACAGCCCTGGCGGACGCCCCCTGTTCACCAATATTCTGGCGGTCTTCTGTCCTTGAGAGCCCCATCTCACTTGGGCATAATTGCCTTCATGGAGGCGCACCAACATGTTTAAGATGTTCTTAGGGACCCCTGCTCAGCTAACACCTGCCACTGGTGCCCTCGGGGGACCAGGTCAAAGGCAGTCTTTAGGTCAATAAATGCGAGATAAAGACTGCCCTTGCCTTTCTGGACCACCTTTCAATAGAGGAGGAGTAACCTAAACACCTGCTCGATTGTCCCGGTGCCAGCCCTAAAACCTGCTTGGTAGTCGGAGAGGATCCTATTTTCATCTGCCCATTCCAAGATCCTCTCCAACACCACCCTCCCAACAACCTTTTGTACTGAATCAATCAGGCTTTTTGGGCGATAATTAACAGGTTCGTCCCTGGCACCCTTTTTGTAAATAGGGACAACCTCTGCTCCTTTCCAGGAATCTGGAATCGTAGAGCCGTTATCGATGGCATTAATTAAGATGGTGATGAATTTCGCCCATTTTACGGGGTCTGCCCGAAGGAGATCCCCAGGGATGCCATCCGGGCCTGCTGCCTTTGCTGGGACTATACCCCGAATGGTGGTTTCCACTTCCAATTCAGAGAAAGGATAGCTGTTTGGTTCCCCCAGGCCTATTCTAGAATAAATAAGTAGGCCTTCCCATGGGACATCCTCAGAGTTAGAGTAAAGTTTCAGGAAGTGGTCGTACCAGGTGTGGCTCGGGATGTTAAAGGTAATTGATTCACAGTCAGGTCGTGTCTTCGTTCTGATCAGATTCCAGAATCGGCTAGCGTCCTTCTCCAGACTGGCTGTTTTCAGGGCTTGCCAGCGCTGCTCTTCCCACTCTTTTTTAGCATTGGACACTGCCTTCTTATAGTCCCTTCTTGCTAGCTGAATCATAGGGAGAGACTTGCTTTTGACTGCCGCAACCAGGGCGTTTTTTTTTCGTCTACAAATTTGCGTGTACCACATATCATTACCGTTTGGCTTCTCGCGCATTGGGCGGAGCGTGTCTCCAGCGGTTGTACGAAAAAAAATTCCCAGATTACTGATAGTTTTTCCATAAATTTTGGGAATTTTTTCAGTGGCATCTAAGTCAACAGAGGCCTCTCTCATTTCACCTAAAGCCTCTGCCAGAGTCTCTCTAATGCTGTATAATTTCTTGCCATACAGGGCAACTCTATGCCATTTCAGGTATCTACTACAATTTGAGGGAATTACTTCCCTTGTTGACATTGAGTTTCCTGTATCTCTACATCCAGAATTGGGCAACCGTGAGGATTTTAAAGTTAAGTATAATGGGTTATGGTCACTGTCAACTGTCGGTGTTATCACCATATCTATTAAATGCCACCACAATTTGTAATTTAAAAGGATATAGTCAATTCGCGAGGAGCAACCTACTCTATTATAGGTATGTGCCCCAGTTGAATCAGACGGTGACCTGCCATTGGTTGCCCTTAGCCCATATTCTGTGGCTAGAGAGTTCAACTGAACAGCCAATTTGGTCCATCTTTTTATCGGCGGAATACTCAGCAAGGGGATTCCCCGCTTCGCATCGTCCTCTTCAATGTCTAGCACATCTACGGCAGCGAGAGGCTCAAAAGTACAATTGAAGTCTCCCGCTACCAAGATGTGCGAGTCGTGGGTGCAATTGGAAAGTTCAGCTTCCAAGGATGTGACTATAGGAGATTCTGCTCCTCCCTTTGTTCCTCGGACATACATGTTAAAAATTTCCAGAATTCTGCCTCCTTAGTTCTCCCTAATAGTTCATCTTAAAAGGTCAAGAGAAATACATTGGATCTGTTTCATTGTACAATCTAAGGAAATACTGATCCATACTAATAAGCCACCGGAGGGGCGCCCCTTCCCTGTTAATGGTGGTACTGCTGGAACGCAGTAGGACCTCAAAGCCTTCTTTATGATGAGGGACCAGACTCCATATCTCTTGGAAGATACAAATGGTGTAGCCTTCAATAAAGCTGTTCCAGTCTGGGAGGGGTACTTTCTTAGAGAGGCCAGCTATGTTCCAGCAAAGGATCTTTAGGCTTGGGCTGTCCGCTTTTGAGTGCCCCAACTCATTAGATAATTTAGTCTGGGCGCAATTAAGTTCCAAAGAGGAGTGTGTAAAACGGGGCTTACAGCTATATGCCTGGAATCAGGGGCCATTCGAAGAGAATAGGAAGATTCAGGTTGGGATGGCCCAACCTGATTATGTGCACTCTGTAGGACAGTAGTGGCAATGGAGGCACTACCTATAAGAGCTGGTGCAGGGTCATGTATGTGGACAGTTGGTGTTTGGGACATTACTGGCAGTCAATCATTGTCGCTTACTTGCGACCCTCTGGATAGCTCAGTAACTTCATCCCTCATGATTGTACTAGAGGCCAATGGAGAACATCTAAATTGAATACCCGAAGTGCCAGGAGGGCAAGTCCTGTACTCCAAAGCCAATAGGCCCTCGGCCAAGTGGGGGGATATCAATGTAAGCTCGATAGTATCTAATTGTTGAGCTAAATGAGAGTGCCTTGTTGCCTTGACTATCCTCTCTTATCAACGAACGGCACTCCCTAAAATGTCAGATTGAATGTATGACCTTATTACTTAATGAATCCCCATATTCATGACCCACCTCCTTAGGGACATTAACCATGAATACTGTCTGCTTTGAGTACATAGAACGGGGAGGGCATCCAGCGAAAGGTAAACTTGGCACTACTGTATTATGTGAAGGTACCTGGGGTATAGAGGGAGCTACTGCGATGTGGATAGGCCCAGGTAAAACGCTTGTTTGCTTCCTGCACTGCACCATTGCCACAGCCTCACTGAGTGACACTGGCTTATGAGTTGGAATAATGCATGATGATTGATTTAGTGCAGAACATGCCCTGCCAACTTGTTTGGGACTTCTTGGCCATGAAATTGAGGACTGTGAGGAGGTTAAGTGGTTTTGTGAAATATGGTGCGACGCTAGTACTTCCACAGTGGCTCTTAAGTCTGTTACTAAAGCTTTTAGGTCCCTCACCTCTGTTGTTAGCAAATTTATAATTGATATCAGAGTCGGGGTCCTATTGCTTAAATCTGATTCACCCTTCATTTGTGCATCAGTTAAAGCTTCCGCTAAACCATGAATTGATGAATCGTCTTGAGGAGCCGATTCGTCAGCCAAAGCTGAAAACCGATTGGAGCAGACTATAACAGTAGGCTCCAAGTGGCTCGGCCTATGCTGTACCAAGGGATGAGGTGGTATCTGAGAGGGCAAAGGAATATCAGGAGCAAGGCTGGACTGTTTATTACTAGTAGAGATGTTCGGACCAGACAATTTACGAAACATCTGGGGTATATGTATGTGGGCTAACTGGGAGCTTTTACCGGATTCATCTGTCTGTGTTGTATTAGTATCTAAATTTACAACTAGGTCTCCTAGCAATATACTTTCACAATCGTCAACAAGCGTTTCTATACTGTCCATAACATCAATTTTGGACATCTTCTTATTATTTTTCTTTACTTTCTTTGCTTTCCTAGGGCCCTGCTTTATGTCCGTTCCTGAGCCCCCTGCCATCTCCATAGCTTTCCTCTTACCCATAGAAATAGACGCAGAAGGACAATATATCAGTTCCAAGGTTCTTTTGGGTTTGTATAACTGTTAGGATGTAAAAAGTACCTTTGGAAACAGTCACAGGTTGATGCAGTTCTCAATTCACTCCACCCGATGGCTGATGACAAAGGAAAGGGGGGTGGCCCTGCCCTTTTGTGCTGGTGGCGGTGAAGGAGGGGCAGGGGCCTTCACTTCCTGGTTCCTGCCCCGCTCGTCCCGCTGCTTCCTGGGGCTTGTTGTCTGTCCCCGCTGATAATGTTGGTGATTTGCACTGCGTCTCCTGCGAAGCGGGAGGCGCAAGGTCTTTTGAGCTGGTGGCGGTGAAGGAGGCGCTGGGGCCTTCACTTCGTGCTTCCTGCCCCTTTGCTCCCTGGGGCTTGTTGTCCACCCTCGCTGCTAATGCCGGTGATTTGTGCTGCGTCTCCCGTGAATCGGGAGGCGCGAGGTCTTTTGTACTTGCGGCGGAGACGGAGGGGCTGGGGCCTTCACTTCCTGCTTCCTGCCCTGCTGGTCCCGCTGCTCCCTGGGGCTTGTTGTCTGCCCCCGTTGCTAATGCCGGTGATTTGTGCTGTGTCTCCCGCGAAGCGGGAGGCGCAAGGTCTTTCGTGCTGGTAGCGGTGAAGGAGGGGCTGGGGCCTTCACTTCCTGCTTCCTGCCCCGCTGATTCCGCTGCTCCCTGGGGCTTGTTGTCCGCCCCCGCTGCTAATGCCGGTGATTTGCACTGCGTCTCCCGCAAAGTGGGAGGCGCGAGGTCTTTTGTGCTGGCGGCGGTGAAGGAGGAGCTGGGGCCTTCACTTCCCGCTTCCTGCCCCGCTGGTCCCGCTGCTCCCTGGGGCTTGTTGTCTGCCCCCGCTGCTAATGCCGGTGATTTGCGCTGCGTCTCTGCCAGTTATTAAAGAAAGAGGGCTGTGTGTATAACATATACCGCTCCAACAAGCGAGGAAAAATTTCACATGTACCACTTAGTCACATACCTGTTGTTAAAATGCGGACAAAAAAGGTTTTTTTCTAAAAAACATAGCAGCTTCCGACACGGAAGGATAGGGCTTCAAAGCAAGACTATATGGTAAATAAATAAATAAACAAGTATATACACTGTAGCTCTATCCTTCTGTGTCGGAAGCTGGTCAGTTTTTTTAGAAAAATCTGCCTTTTTTGTCCACATTTTATCAACAGGTATGCGACTAAGGGCCATATGTATGTAGGACAAGATTTGCGAATCGGAATTAGCAATTTTTACCGAATCGCTGATTCTGAATCGCAAATTGCTATGTATGAAAAAACTCGCAAATAAATAGCGATTCGGTAAAAATCGCTATTTAACTGCGAGAACGTGAAAAGCGATTCCTTCAACCGGAAGAAATCGCAAATTTGCGATACCTTAACGGGAAAAATCGCAAATTTGCACTTTTCGCTAAACAGCCAATCGGAATACTGGTGCAGTCTGATGACATCACCACCAGGAAGTAACAGACTACCCATGCTGCAACAGTGTTTGTTGAGGGAGATTCACAGAGAGGGAGAGAGGGAGACTCAAGACTGCTCCAGGCACACCATGGCTGAAAGTGGCAATAAGGAAATGGCTGGGACACAGCAACAGGAAGGAGAAAATGCCAGGAAGAGGAAAATGAAGTTTTCTGAGGCTGAAATAGAGACCCTCATACAGGAGATGGTGCCTAACCACGACTTGCTATTTGGTAAAAGTTCCATGAAGGTGCCAGAGACCAGGAAAAGGAGGATTTGGGCTGACATACAGGCAAAAGTAAATGCCCTGGGATCACACACAGGAGTGTTGAGGTACTACGCAAGCGCTGATATGACCTGCACCAGCGCTCCAAGGAAAAGCTAGCTGCCAGGATGGAGCAGCCACAGCTCACCGGTGGGGGAACATCAACTGTGCCAGAATCAACACCACTGGAGGAACTTATGGAGGGTACTCTGGAACCGGAGAGTGTGACGGGCATGGCTGACCTAGACAGCTCGGACCAACAAGCATCCACAGCAGGTAAGAATCATGCCATCACAACCCCAACCCCACCCACCAGACCCCCTGCAGCAACCTAGAGGGTAGGGGAAGCACATTGAAAGCCAACGCAGTTCCAAAGGCAGTTACAGCAATGCATTATGGGAGATGTAGTCAAATGTCAATCTAAGTTGTGTTATGCAGCCATGCTAGGCCAAATTGGACTGTGCAGGTCAGGAAAGAGAAAATAATCAGTAATGTATACCCAAACATTTTGAAAATTTATTTTCAAATAGTAAATGAAACAAAAATTAATGTGTGCTGTTCTGTCCACAGCACCAGCAATTACCCAGCCCACAGGCAGTGGAACAGTGAGGGACCATCCAGACTCCGGAGATGCAGGGCAGGAGCCAGATACAGATGGGGAGGACAGCCCTGTAAATACTCCCAAGAGACAGAGGCGGCACATAGTGAGGCCACTGCCACCAATGGAGGATGAGGCAGAGGACAATAATGCCAATTTGCAGTCCCAAGAGGCACAGCCACAGCAGGAGTCCAGGCCTCAGGACAGGCAACGTCTACAGGGCACAGGCAGGCGCAGACAACACAGAGCCAGCAGCATTGCTGATCAGGAAGATGATTCTGTCTTTGCAAGCTTGGAATTAAATATGCTCCAGGTGCAGCGCCTGCAAGCTAAAAACATCAAGTCCTTACATCGTGAGATGAGGGCAGGGCTCAGGGGCATACAAGGAGAGGTGAGGGGCGCCATGCACGAGCTATGTGGGGAGCTGCATGCAGAACGTGCAGGGAGCAGGACCGCATGGACCGTTGTATATGTGCCATAAATAGATTGGCCTCTGCCATCGACGTTTCGTCCAGGCGCAGCATTCTCAAGCAGCGTGAGTTTTCACATGGCATGCAAGACATCGCCACTGCAGTCGTGCAGGCAACATCCGCTGTGGATGAGCTGCGGGCACTCCGTACAGCTAGCCCAGGAGTACTGACTCCCAGTGAGAAGGACGCCCAGTCTGTGCGGAGCAACAATACCCCACCACCCATCTAGGAGATGCGCCGTAGTGGCAGGAGCAATAGGCCTACTACGCACAATTAAGATGACTCTGACCTAACACAAATTTAATTATTGCACTGTGACTGGAACATGTGCATTACATTTTGAGTGTGAGTAGTTGCCACAGAGGATATGTGGCATTGTTTATCATGCTAATTAAACACAGTTGCACCAATTGAAGTTGGCGTTGTGTCATTATTTCTTACCTAGAAGTAGTTGTGCATGATCTCATCACACCTCTGTCAGCCTACTGCAGCACCAGCTGCCATGCATCCAGGTCCAGGCCCCTCCACGTCAGAGGAATCTGATTCGCTCAACACCACTGCCGTGTCTTTCCTTGTGGCGATGTTGTGCAGCATGGCACATGCTACAACAATTTTGCAGCAAGTTACTGGGCTGTATTGTAGCGCTCCTCCGCTTTTATGGATGCAGCAAAATCTGCTCTTCAGTATGCCGAATGTTCTTTCAATGGTGCCTCTTGTGCTAATGTGTGCCCGATTGAATCTCTGCTCACCAGCAGTTGTAGGATTCAGGTAGGGTGTCAAGATGAAGTCCCGGACTGCATAGGCACTGTCACCTGTGGTTGGAAAGGTAAATGGTTAGTGGCTGACATGCACATGTTAGTCAGCGGTAATGTGCCCTATGTCTACAAGCATTTACCTAGTAAGTATCCCTCGCCAAATTCACCTCTGGAGAGTCTACGGTATAGCTCACTGTGTCTGAACATAAATGCGTCATGTGTGCTGCCGGGATACTTCGCTACTATGTCAGTTATGATGTTTTTCGCATCACACACCACCTGTATGTTTAGTGAATGGTAGCATTTCCTGTTCCTGTATATGTACTCATTGTGAGAGGGGGTGAAATGGCGATATGTGTTCCATCAATACATCCTATGACGTGGGGGAAATGGGCAATGTTGTAGAAGTCCAGCTTGGTCTGGGCTAGTTCCTGTGGGGTGCTGGGGAAGTGTATGTGGTGTTGCATTCTCTGTACCATGGCATCGAGGAATGCATGGAAAAAGTGCGACAGAGCACTTTGTGACACCCCTCCTACTGAGGCTATCACCCCCTGAAAACTACCTGAGGCCAGTAGGTGTAGTGAACACAGGACCTGGATGTGAGTGGGGATGGCTTGTGTCCTGCGTGTGTGGTGTGCTAGATAGGGTCTGAACTCTTCAATTAAATCCAGTATACTGTCATCCTCCAGTCTGTAATGGGTGTAGATGTCCTCCTCTGTGCACTGGTAGATGGTGATGCGGTCATGGAATATCCTCTCCTGGCGCCTCCTCCTCTGCGCAGCAGCTCTCAGTCTCAGCCTCCTCGCAATGACGTACAGCCCAGCCATTGTGGAAAAGAGTCTGTTGCATTGTGGGATTCATTTTATAATTTGCATTTGGTTACCACCTGCTTCCACTTGGTGGTAATTGCGATTTCCTAATTTGTGATTTTGATGATTTCGCAAATTGCGATTTTTTGATACATTCCATTGCGATTCCTTCTTTGCGTTTTCACTATTTGCGAATTTCGCTAACTGCATGGTGGCAGAATAAGGAATCGCAATGAAAATCGCAGAATTGTGGATCACGCAATTTAAGGAATCGCTATTATTGCGATTCCTTAAATTGCGATGCATTTTTGATTCATACATTGGAAAATGCTAGTTTTTGGTCGCAAACACTATTTTTTAGCGATTCGCAGCGTTTACGACCAAAAATTAGCTTCATACATATGGCCCTTAGTGATACATGTGAATTTTTTCCTTGCATGTTGGAGCGGAATATGTTATACACACAGCCCTCTTTCTTTTATACCTGGCACCGGTTTCTTTTGTAGCACACAGCTTGCTATGCTTCTTTTCTTACTAAAACAATTTTGTGGTTCTCCTTTATATGTTGGTATGGGACTTTGAAATGAGCCCTGCCCGTGGCCTTGAACATGAGTCCTTTGGGTATTGTTTATTCTCACCCATTTTCTTCTCATTCTTTTTTGGTAATGATGCACCGTATTCCAGTTCATTGATTTTGTCTTATCTTTGTTATGTAAATAAACTATTTTTTTCCCCAGAGCTGATCATGTAGCTATATGATCCTATTTAAAGAAGAAGCTTGAGGCTGAAAGCACCTGTAATTACCTTGAATGTATGTGTCTTCTCTCATGTTTATTGGTGTATTGTCCCACCCCACTCGGCCATCTCCGCCCTGATGATGGTGTAGCCCTGGCGGGGGCTAGACACCGAAATGCGCGTTGGCGTTGTTCTTGTGGGGGCAGCTGGATTATATCCACCCCTTTGATGATTATTCTCAACAGTCATCCAATCATTTTGTGGCCGTTGTTTCTACCATGATACACTTGTCGATGTGATGTGTATGTGTGATGTTGGATATCTGATGATGAGTTTTGGAATGGATGATAGTATGACTGTGATGTGTGAATATGGTGTGTGGGACACGATCATTGTATTTATGTTTTACTAAATTTTGGCTTTGAACTGATATATAGATATATATAGCCTGTATGCTGTGTTAAGTTAGCATGAGCTTTTTAGGAGTTTAAATGCCATTTTACCTTTCTGCTGCTTTTGCACACGACACATAGTTATTGCTTTAGCTTTGAGCCTAGTAGAATGTTTTTGATTCATATGAGAATAATTTGTTGTTACACTGATATCAGCTGAAACCTTCAAGGATATCTCGGCACAGTGGTTGTTGTGAGCACTGAACACCCACTACGCCGGCCACACGCTTGACCCCGTCTTCTCCTCCAGCAAGGACATCACCTTCAGCCACGCCACCGGACTCCACTGGACAGACCACAGCTGCATCCACTTCAGCTTCAGAAGGACCACGCTCCACCACCACCCCCAACAGGTTCCCAGCAGAAGCTGGAACAAGATCACCACCGACCAGCTCGCCACAGCCCTGAGCCAGAACCCTCCCGCCAGCTCAACGAACCCCAACCAAGCCGCCAACAACCTCTTCGTCAGACACGGTCGCTCACCTCTACCTCTGCTCACTGTACCTGATCTACCTTGGGTATCGTTAGCGCTCACCCGTGCCTGCATTAAGTGTTTTGATTTGTGTACTCTTACAGTGCCTATATTGTTTGCCTGCAGTGTTTGTTAGACTGTAACTTCCTTTGCTCGCACGCTTTGCCGATCGCTTTATCCTGTTTTATACCTGCTGCTGTGACCCTCGCATAGTGTGCTCCGCTCCCCAGGTGCCTCGCTGACCAACTCATTACTTGGAAGCATTTCCCCATCCCAGTCGGCGTTTCAGTCCCAGCCGCCATTATTGTTGTTGTTGTGCCCGGAGCCCGCCCCCTCCACCACGCACCCGCCTCCCAGCTGCTCCTTCCCCCCACTAAGAAGCTAGTCTTCCCCCCTGCCCTCCGAAGCTCTGTGACCGCCCTGACTTCGTCAGACACGGTCGCTCACCTCTACCTCTGCTCACTGTACCTGCTCTACATTGGGTATCGTTAGCGCTCACCCGTGCCTGCATTAAGTGTTTTGATTTGTGTACTCTTACAGCGCCTATATTGTTTGCCTGCAGTGTTTGTTAGACTGTAACTTCCTGTGCTCGCATGCTTTGCCGATCGCTTTATCCTGTTTTATACCTGCTGCTGTGACCCTCGCATAGTGTGCTCCGCTCCCCAGGCGCCTCGCTGACCAACTCATTACTTGGAAGCATTTCCCCATCCCGGTCGGCGTTTCAGTCCCAGCCGCCATTATTGTTGTTGTTGTGCCCGGAGCCCGCCCCCTCCACCATGCACCCGCCTCCCAGCTGCTCCTCCCCCGCCCCTCCCCCCCACCTACCTATGACCGATGCTTGTGCACGCAGCGTTCACGCGCAGCGGATGCGCCCCAGTTGCGCCGAAGGTGCGCCAAAGGTAAGCCCGTCTACGCCCGTCCGCGCCTGGACCGCGCCCAGTGCCACACCCCCTGGCCCCCGCCCCAGCCACCCCACCCGCATTACTTTCGACGCCTCCACCCTCTTAGCCCTTAACCCCGGCCGACTCCCCAACTGCGCCCAAGCCGCCCCTGAACACACCCATGGACCCTTCGCATGCAACTCCTTCAAGTATGACGGCACCAAGACCAACTCCTCATCCACGAACACCATACAGACACCTGATACCAACCACCTCAAATGCATCCTGCTCAACACCCGCTCGGTCCACAGACACGCCATCGACCTATGGAATCTACTAGACACCATCTCCCCGGACGTCGCCTTCCTAACAGAAACATGGATGAACGCCTCCTCAGCCCCAGACATCACCATTGCCATCCCGGAAGGCTACAAGATCATCCGAAAAGACCGCTACAAGCAAACAGGAGGAGGCATCGCTATCGTCCATAAGAATTCCATTCGCATCTCAACCAGCTCAGACGCCGACTTCGCTAGCGCCGAACACCTTCACTTCCAGATCCACACCGACCCCAAGACTACACTCAGAGGAACACTCCTCTACAGGCCACCAGGACCCCGGGCACAATTCAGTGAAGACATCACTGACTTCATCACCCCACACGCACTCCCCTCCGAGGAATACATTCTTTTGGGAGACTTCAACTTTCACCTTGAAAAGAGCAACGACGGCAACACCAACACCCTTTTAGACAATCTCGCCAACCTCGGACTCAAACAACTTGTCAACACCCCCACTCACAACGCAGGTCACACACTCGACCCTATCTTCACCTCCAGCAAACACATCTCCTTCAGGCACACCACAGCTCTCCATTGGACGGACCACAGCTGCGTTCACTTTGTCTACAAAAAGACCACAGCCCACAACAATCCTCAACCTACTCTGCGAAGAAACTGGAACAAAATCACCATCGACCAGATCTCCTCATCGCTGCTCCAAAACGCCCCTGCCTACTCCTCGAACCCCAACCAAGCAGCCATTAACCTCACTCAATGGCTAACCAACAGCGCCGACATCCTAGCACCTTTGAAAAAACGTCAATTCAAACTAGGCAGCAAAAACGCCCCGTGGTTCAACGATGATCTTAAGAACTCCAAGAAACTCTGTCGCTCCTTTGAGAAGGCCTGGAAAAAAGACCCAAACACCAACACAAGGGACGCCTTCAAAAACGCCACCCGCATACACCACCAACTGATCCGGACTGCCAAGAAAGCATCATTCAAGGACCGACTAGACAACAACGCCCACAACAGCAAGGAATTATTCAACATCGTCAAAGAGTTTACCAACCCCACCGCCAACTCCAATGACATCACCCCATCTCAAACCCTCTGTGACTCCCTAGCTTCGTTCTTCCACAACAAAATCGCAGACATCCACAACAGTTTCGACAACCAACCCGGAGCCCAACCCACACAAACTTCGGCTGCACCTCCACCCCCCTTGAACACCCTTAATGACTGGAACCCAATCTCCACTGAGGACACCATCCGCCTGATGAACTCTATCCACTCAGGATCACCCACAGACCCATGCCCTCACCACATCTTCAACAAAGCAGACTCCATCATAGCACCACACCTCCGAGACGTCATCAACTGCTCCTTCAACTCCGCCACCTTCCCGGAAAGCTGGAAACACGCCAAACTCAGCGCCCTTCTGAAAAAACCCACAGCGGACCCCACCAAACTCAAAAACTACCGCCCCATCTCGCTCCTTCCATTCCCGGCCAAAGTCATCGAGAAAGCTGTCAACAACCAGCTCGCCGCCTTCCTCGAAACCAACAAATCCCTTGAATCCTCACAGTCCGGCTTCCGAGCCAAACACAGCACTGAGACCGCACTCATCGCAGCAACAGACGACATTCGAACTCTACTGGACAATGGAGACACAGTTGCCCTCATCCTACTCGACCTCTCCGCAGCCTTCGACACAGTCTGCCATAGCACCCTCCTACAACGCCTCAGAAACATCGGAATCCAAGGAAAAGCACTGGAATGGATCACCTCGTTCCTTGCCGGTAGAACCCAGAGAGTCCGCCTCCCTCCATTCAAGTCGGAGGCCACTGAAGTCATTTGTGGCGTACCACAAGGATCTTCACTCAGTCCCACCCTCTTCAACGTATACATGAGCCCCCTCGCGGACATCGTACGCCAACACAACCTCAACATCATATCCTACGCTGATGACACTCAACTAATCCTCTCGCTCACCAAAGACCCCAACATCGCCAAAACTAACCTACATGAAGGAATGAAAGAAGTAGCTGAGTGGATGAAGCACAGCAGTCTGAAACTGAACTCAGACAAAACGGAAGTCCTTATCTTAGGTACCTCCCCCTCCGCCTGGGACGACTCTTGGTGGCCAGAGGCCCTTGGAAAAGCACCCATTCCAACGGACTACGCACGGAACCTGGGCGTCATCCTGGACTCCTCACTCTCTATGAACAGACAGGTCAACGCCGTTTCATCCTCCTGCTTCAACATTCTTCGAATGCTCAAAAAAACATTTCGCTGGATCCCCACCGAAACCAGAAACACGGTCACCCACGCATTGGTTACTAGCCGCCTGGACTACGGTAACACCCTATACGCCGGAACCACCGCAAAACTCCAGAGAAAACTCCAACGCATCCAGAATGCATCAGCCAGAATCATACTAGACATCCCACGTAAAGACCACATCTCTGGTCACCTGAAAAACCTTCACTGGCTTCCCGTCAATAAGAGGATAACATTCCGCCTCCTAACCCACGCACACAAAGCACTTTACGAACTTGGACCAGATTGCCTCAACACACGACTTTCATTCTACACCCCCTCCCGCCAGCTACGCTCCTCCAACCAAGCCCTTGCCGCTGTCCCTCGCATTAACAAATCCTCCATGGGAGGAAGATCCTTCTCATACCTGGCAGCTAAAACCTGGAACTCACTTCCCATTCACCTTCGCCTCACTCAGAACCATCTAGCATTTCAGAAAGCTACTTAAAACCTGGATATTCGACAAGTAATTCCCCACCCTTCCTCAAGCGCCTTGAGACCCTCTGGGTATGTAGCGCGCTATATAAATTACCGACTTGACTTGACTTGACAAGATGGTTCACCAACTGCGCAGACGACCTCGCTCCACTGAAGACCCCCCGTCAGGCCCAGCAACAAGAAAGCATCCTGGTTCACTGACGAACTCAAGAGCTCCAAGAAAAACTGCTGTACCTTCGAGAAAGCCTTGCGCAGAGACCCGACAACAGACAACATGACGGCCCTCAAACACGCCACCCAAAAACACCACCAGCTAATCCACACCACCAAGAAAACCGCATTTAAGGAACGACTAGACAACAACGCCAAGGAACTTTTCAACATCGTCATAGAGCTCTCGAACCCTAGCGCTGGAAACAACGACATCACCCCATCACAAGACCTCTGGAACTCGCTCGCCTCGTTCTTCCACAACAAGATCGCAGATATACACAACAGTTTCAGCACACAGCCGACGCACCCCATGACCGCACCAACGCCCCCCACCACCACCCTCCGCGCCTGGAGCCCGATTAACACCGAAGACTCCATCCGCATGACGAACTCCATCCACTCCGGATCACCAACCGACTCCTGCCCGCACCACGTCTTCAACAAGGCCGACTCCATCATTCTACCCCATCTCCGGGACATCATCAACGCCTCCTTCGACACCGCCACCTTCCCAGAGAGCTGGAAGCACGCCAAACTCAGCGCCCTACTGAAGAAACCTTCAGCGGATCCCACCGAACTCAAAAACTACCGCCCCATCTCGCTTCTTCCTTTTCCTGCCAAAGTCATCGAGAAGACCGTCAACAGACAGCAGGCCGCTTTCCTCGAAACAAACGGATCCCACCACCACTCGCAGTCCAGTTTCAGAGCCAACCACAGCACCGAGACCGCCCTCATCGCAGCCACCGGCGACATCCGAGCCCTGCTCGACAACGGGGAAACAGCGGCCCTCATCCTCCTGGACCTCTCCGCAGCGTTCGACACGGTCTGCCACCGCACCCTAGTGCAGCGCCTCAGCAACGTCGGAATCCAAGAGAAGGCTCTGGAGTGGACCATCTCCTTCCTCGCCGGAAGAACACAGAGAGTCCGCCTCCCCCCGTTCAGAGGCCACCGAAGTCATCTGCGGCGTACCACAAGGATCATCGCTCAGCCCCACGCTGTTCAACATCTACATGAGCCCCCTCGCAGCCATCGCACGCCAACACAACCTTAACATCATCTCCTACGCTGTCGACACCCAGATGATCCTCTCCCTCACCAACGACCCCGCCACCGCCAGAACTTACCTACACGAAGGGATGAAAGACGTAGCCGAGTGGATGAAGAACAGCCGCCTGAAACTGAACTCAGATAAGACGGAAGTCCTCATCCTGGGATCATCACCCTCCGCCTGGGATGACTCCTGGTGGCCACCTGCCCTGGGCAGCGCACCCAAACTGACGGACCACGCACGCGACCTGGGCTTCCTCCTGGACTCCTCCCTCTCGATGACCAGACAAGTCAACGCCGTCTCCTCGTCATGCTTCAACATCCTACGCATGCTACGGAAGATCTTCCGGTGGATCCCCACCGAAACCAGGAAGACGGTCACCCAGGCACTCGTCACCAGCCGACTGGACTACGGTAACGCCCTCTATGCCGGAACCACAGCCAAACTTCAGAAAAGGCTCCAGCGCATTCAGAACACTTCAGCATGACTCATCCTGGACATCCCCCAAAACAGCCACATCTCCGGACACCTGAGAGACCTGCACTGGCTCCCCGTCAGCAAGAGAATCACGTTCCGACTCCTCACCCATGCACACAAAGCTCTCCACAAACAAGGCCCCAGTACCTTAACGACCGACTTACCTTCTACATTCCCGCTCGCCAGCTGCGATCGACCAGCCACGCCCTCGCCGCCGCCCCACTCATCCGAAGAGCCACCGCGGGAGGAAGATCCTTCTCCTACCTGGCTGCCAAAACGTGGAACTCCCTCCCCATCCACCTCTGCCTGACCCAAGACCACCTCTCCTTCAGGAAGCAACTCAAGACCTGGCTGTTCGAGCAGTAGCGAACCCCCCCCCCCAAGCGCCTTGAGACCCTCCGGGTGAGTAGCGCGCTATACAAATGCTTGATTGATTGATTGATTGATCTTCGCACGTTCCTAGACATAACATACATGCAGCTGCAGCCAAGTTCTGGCTTTAGGCGCGTTTTATATTGCTTTGCACGATAGCATACAAACACACTTGATGGTGCTTCGCATGCAGAAGAGCTGGTTGCTGATGAAGTGATCCCTTACCACTAGGATCTTGAGGTATGGGGCCGCTCTGCTAAAACCCAAAAGAGACCTCCTTAGATATATTATAATATACTAGCTAGGGAGGGTGAGAATTAGGTTTTGTTAAACCCTATTCATTTTAGCATAATACTATGCTTTCACCCTTTGTGTTCTATGGACTAGTGACTATGCTGATTACTTTTTTCTTATAATATGTTTGCTTGTATTAGCTAAGATACTGCGTTTGAGAACACTGCATTAGTGAATAAACATTTCAAATATGTACGTGTCCTCTTTTACTCCTTGTTCTGGATTGAAATGATAGTATAACGAAAGAGTGTTCACGTGTTCCACGTTACCTGAGGTATACTAAGTCCATGTTCTGGTTTGTCTAAGCATTGGGAGTTTATGAAGACCAATGTGAGACTGATTGCTAGTCTGGTAGGGGATTTTTGGGTACTAAGGTGAGTTTTGGCACACCCTAATTCACTGAGGTTCAAAGCCTCTTTGTACAGTTCTGTCTGCGCACGGAATTCCTGCGACATGGTGCCCAATCGTTGGTGGTCTTATTACGTGATACTTGAGTAATACATCATTCGATCCTTAACACCTTCACTATTGTTTCCAGTTAACAGTGGTGTCGGACAAACCTACCTGTATGCGTATAGGTCCTTTTAAGCTTGAATCTTTCTAAAACGGTTTCATTGAGTTACTACCCAGTTGTGCTACAAAGTTTCCTTTGTGTCTTTTTTCTTTCTGTGTCACTATGGCTGCAGTGGACATTGCGCAAAATAGCCGCATTGCGGTGCGCAATCATTTTCAGAATTATAATGTCCCTGAAGATGGCTTGGGCGTGATAATGGTGGTGAGTGCAGAGGTGGCTTACCCGTATGAGATTTTTTACTCATGGGTGACCTTCTGAGGTTCCGTGACAATTGTGAGTGGTGTTTTTCGACTCGCACGAATATGGTCGAGTCTGGTATCTATGAACCGCAAATGACGAGTTTAGTAAGTGTGCGTAGTTTCGCTGTGCTAACTTAAACCGTTCGTTTGTTATGCGGGTTTTTCATCTGTACCCACGGGTTCCATCTTAGATACGGCATCCATTTTGTCTCTTGCCCTCAAGTAGCCAGCGAACGGACGCTGTCCGCTTCGCGACCCTGGGACTCCCAAGATATTTGCGGAAAACACATGTTCTTTGTAAGTGTCTTTATGACAAGAGGGGTGCTACTGTAAAGCAGATGGCGCTGCCCGAGGCTCATCTTGCCGCACGGACTTATTGTCTCAGCCGTGCATCTCATTAGGCACGTCTCTTTGATGCCTGTATCTCGTGTTTCCCGATACCTCCACTTTTACACCCTTTCCGATCTCCCCACTGTCTCCGTCTTCCTCTGCACCTGTCCTTGTTCCTATTTCGATCTGTTTTACTGTCGATTGGAATGCACTAATGTTGGGAAGATGGGTTTTTACAGTTGGGAACCACCAAATGTTTCCGCACTTGTATTCCGGACCTTATGTGTATCAAAGTGACCAAAACGACCCCTCTGGGGGATAATGGTGGGAACCGGGTTGTAAACTTTTGTGTGTCATGTTGTCCTATGGGTAAAAACTGTATAAAAGGAGCGATCCACAGAACCAATTTGAAGCAGTCTCCCCGAACTACACTTGATGTACTTCCTGTGATTTCTGTGTTCCCTGCAGCAAATAAACCTTGAATCTTTGACGCCGAAGGAAGTGTCCCGTGTCTCTGTCATTCGTACGCCGGAGCAGGTTACCCACGAAGGTTTCAGGTGTTGTGCCCTGGCACCGCTGGGTCTTAAAGAACCCAGTCCTTCAGTTGGCGCCCAACGTGGGGCTGCATCAGTGGTACCGGTCCAAGCCCGACGATCGTGAGGAACTTCGTGTGAAATCTCCGAGGGAAGGTGCACTCCGCTTCATCGATCCTGTTGTCGAAATAAGTGGCCCGAAGACTTTTCCCGCGAAGATTCCCGCCTCCTGACGGCTGCGACGGACTGCTGCCCTGACTGTAGACCTGTTTTGGCGCCTGGCGTAGACCTTGGTATAGCGAGACGATTGACGGGCCTTCCTGGTGACGCCATCGATCTTTGAGTTAAGTATTTGTGGGTCGCTCCCAGAGTTCTTGGTTGTTGACACTTTAGCGAGTGTTTTTGTTGTTAACGCTGTGTGAGTGTTTTTGTCGGTGACACTTTGCCAGCGTACTTTGTTGTGTTATTTGACGACTGCAGCCGCCAAAAACCGAGGGTTTTGTTCTTTGCTGGGACTTGGTAAATCCCGTAACCCTTGAAGTTTGTGAAACTCGGCTAGTGTGCAAGATGCCTGGTCGCAGTACTTTGTTTAGTTGTTTCAGGCCTTGTGGTATGGATTCCCGACTGGAGGACTCGTGTCCGATACCTCCGGTTGGAACTCCCACGTATGAACTGTATAGCAAACATGGGCTAGGCCCGATTGCTTTTAATGAATACTGGATCAAATATACAAAGAAAGATGGTGACCTTCGCTGGCCACCACATGGTAGCTTCGAGGCCCCGATCTTAGATAATCTAGAGGTTAAATTGTTCGCGAAAAAGTCAAGGCCGGCCATGTTTGATGCCTTTCGGTTGTGGCGTAAAGAAGCCCGACAGAAAGAAATCAGACAGACTAAGCGAAATCAGCGAGATACTGCTGGTACCATTGTAAAGAAAGCAGAGCAGTTCCAGCATGATAAGGAGGTTAGGGAAAAGGAAGTGTTTGACAGATTACAGCGTATGACTATAGATAAATGCTATCCTACTTTGCCTACGGAGCCGGAAAAGAGGGATGAGTCAGTTGAGGATCCTTTAATGTCCTATCTTATGAAATCGCCACCTCCATACGTACAGGGTACCACAGCCCCTGTGACTCCCCCTGTACCTGTTCCTGCACCTATTCTTCCTTTGCCTGTTCCTCAACCTGCACCCGTCCTTCCGACTGTTCCTGCTCCTACATCTGTTTCTATTCCTACTGCTCCTCCGCTTCCACATACTCCTGCTCACGCTACTGCTCCTGCTCTATTAACCCCTGCTGTTGTTTCTGTTTCTACTCCTTCACTTGTTAGTCCTGTGTCCTATACTTCTCCCTCTACTTGTAGTCGTAATTCTCCTCTTGCGGCTAGTTTCTTTCATTCACTCGGACCTGTTCTTGGGTCCGCTGGTTCAGATGGTCCTCAGAGACGTAGTCAGCTTCCTGGTGGAAGGGAACGTGCTTTGTTATACAATATGGCGATGGGTTGGATGACGCACCCTCTTAGAAATCCACCTCGTATCGTACTCGACACGTTTTGTCAATTCAATATACCAACCCAAAGATTTGTGTTCGAGGAAATGTGTAAGGTTCTTCGTGATCAGTTATCGGCCGACGCACCTGACGAGGTGCTGACCGCGTTGTCTGATCTACAGCTTCAGTTTTCGGCTGGACTGATAGTGGATACCAATGTTCGACGTGCTGTTGAACGGTTGTTATCTTTTCGTCCCACTCCTATACCTCAAGCCTTGTTTGTCGAGGATGTCGAAAGACAGACAGATGGGTCTGGTCAATTTCCTATGCGTGAGGTTCCACCAGTGTGGATGCCAGGCGATCCTACTGCTAACCCCATTATTCCTCCATACTTCCAGAGAGTGTGATTCATCTCCCATGGAAACGCTCGGAAGTGTTACAGGTGAAGCAATCTTTGCCTGACCCTCGCAAAAATCCTGCAGGGTATTATAAGGAATTATCGCAGCTTGTAGATGCCACGATAATGAATCTTGCCGATATTGACATGCTGTTTGGTAATGTTGTACCGCAACCTGTATGGGCTAAGATTCGTCAGGAAAATCATCCGAATGAACTAGGTGGTGATTGGGCTGCCATTGTAGCGTCTGATGCTTTACAAACTGGTGGAGCTAAACCCGAGCAGATGATTACTGCTCTTCCCCAAAGAATTATAACGCTAATGAAAACTCTTATGCCAGCTATGAAGGTGAACTGGGATAAATTGTCGGCTTGTAAGCAAAAGAAGGACGAGAGTGTTTCCGACTTCTTCACGAGGTTTGAGGAGGCATTCATTGATCATAGTGGACAGGATATGGGCACCGAGGGTGGTCAAAGGATGTTCGTGGATAAATTTGTTTCGAACTTACTGCCCGATTTGAGTAATAAATTGAGGAATTCGGAAAGTGCATGGGCCGTTTCTACTTCAGCTCAGATATTGGCTACGGCACAATATTATGAGAATAGGGAGAAAGAAGAGAGTGACCGTGCTGAGAAAAAGACGAAAGAGCTTAAAACTAAAGTGTTGCTTCAGCAAGCGTATCCCCCACGCTCAAATCAGAATAATTCGCAACAGAATAGATCGCAGCCGCAATCGAACCGATCTCAAACTCGTAATGACTCCTCCTCCCAAAGATCCTCGTTAGGGTACAATCAATGCGCTTATTGTAGACAAGAGGGTCACATTAAATTCCATTGTCCTGTTTTAAATGAACGTAATAGTGGTAACTCGTCTAGAGGAGGTCGTGGTGGTTCGCAGCAGGCACCACGTGGTAGAGGTCGTGGTGCTCAGAACGATCGCTCAGATAACTCATCAAATTTCGATAATTGTTTTGATCAACATGGATCGTCGCAAGGACGATCTGCGCAGTACAATGTAGATGATTATTACGTCGATCAGGGAACTGACGACAGTAATTACTAGGGCAGCCAAAGACAAGGAGAGGGAGTGGTATCAGTTCCGGTTGATCAGAGAGGGCCTTACATCGCAGTTGCTACATCGGGCGTCGTTGAGCCTTTTCTGTTGGACACTGGTGCAGCGAAAAGTTCCATTAAGCATTCGAAACTCCCTGGCGCACCTTTGTCTGGCTTAACAAATGTTTCCGTTGGATTCTCTGGCGCCCCTGTTAGCAATCCAGTTTCGCGCCCTTTGCCCCTTAAAATTGGGCCACGTGAGCTAGAAGCTCCGTTGATTTTGACTACGGGTTGTGGTGAAAATCTTTTGGGCCTGGATTTGCTTAAACGTTTGTACGCGACTTTGTATTGTTCTCCTGCAGGTGTGAAGCTTACGTTAGGAGAGAGGGTTGTCTCTCCCATGTACTTGTCCCTCGATAAGCTCCCACCGGAATTGAGTTCTCTTCCTGCGTTTTTGTGGGCAACGGGTCCAAATGATGTGGGCCTACTTGATATCTCCCCTCATGTTGTTCAGTTGAAATCTAATGTGCGATTGCCGCGTATTCCCCAATATCGTATCTCCCTTGATGGTGAACGAGCACTGTTAGCGATCATTTATGATCTGATCGAGAAGGGTGTCATTGAAGAGACTAGGGGAAACGTGTGCAACAGTCCTGTATTACCCATTCTTAAACGGACTGATCCTTCAAAACCGCCTGTTTATCGTTTTGTTATCGATTTACGGGAGGTGAATAAAATTGTGGTTCCTCAATTCCCCGTTGTGCCTGACATCACGGCGCTACTGACTCTGATTCCAGCTTCTGCATCGTGGTTTTCGGTGATTGACTTGAAAAATGCGTTTTTCAGCATCCCGATTGCCGAAGAGAGCAGAGACCTTTTCGGTTTCTCTCTTGGTGGACGCAGCTTCCGGTTCAAACGCGCTCCTCAGGGCTACTGTGAAAGTCCATCGATTTACAGTCAAGCCTTGAAGGGTCAACTGGATGCGTTTAGGTTGCCGGCCGGTGCGGCCTTGATCCAATATGTCGATGACCTATTGGTGGCTGCAGATACTCAGGACATTTGCAAAATTGCTACGGTATCGTTGCTGCAACATCTCTGCGAGTTAAATCACAAGGTGTCACCTACTAAACTCCAATATTGTTGTCAAGAAGTAACCTATCTAGGTCACTTATTGTCAAAGGAGGGAAGGAGGTTGACCCCAGAGAGAATTGCAGCAATTGCACGCATGGCTGTGCCAACAACCCAAAGAGATGTGCGTGCCTTTCTAGGTATCACGTCGTACTGCAGGCAATGGATTCCAAATTTTTCATTGCTAGCGAAACCATTAGTGGCTCTTACGTGCAAGGATGTTACGACTCCTTTACCATGGACGGAAGAATGTCAGAAAAGTTTTTCTGAATTACGTGATTCATTGTGTTCGGCTCCTGTGTTGGGTACTCCTGACTATAGCAAGCCGTTTACATTATATGTTCACGAGAGAGAAGGTTGTGCGTTGAGTGTCCTAACGCAACCTTTTGGTGGTAAGCAACGTCCATGTGCATATTTTTCCTCGACCTTGGACCCGGTAGCTAGAGCATTGCCGAGTTGTTTACGAGCAACAGCGGCAGCCGCGGTCTCCATCCGACAATCAGCAGGGCTGGTCATGGATAATATGCTTACGGTGATGGTTCCGCATGCAGTCGATACCCTTTTGAATCGGACGAAAACTCAGCACTTGACGAGTGCGAGGTTGTCTGGTTACGAGTTGACGCTGTTGGCAAGTCACATTCAAATAAAACGTTGTAATGTCCTGAACCCGGCAACTTTGTTACCAATTAGTACAGAGTCAAATGAAGTAGCAGAACATGATTGCTACTTGAGGACAGAGGAAGAAACAAAAGGTCGAGTAGACCTTAAAAACACCCCATTGGAAGATCCGGATGGTACACTGTATGTGGATGGGTCATGCTTTAAGCTGCCGAATGGCGATGTGACTACTGCTTATGCTGTTGTAACGTTGAATACTGTCGTTGAGACTGCAAGATTAAATCAGAATTCTGCCCAAGCTGCAGAGCTGATTGCTCTTACTAGAGCGTGTGTGTTAGCAAAAGGGAAACGTGTGAATGTGTTTACCGACAGCCAATACGCGTTTGGCGTCGCACATAGTTTTGGACGATTGCGGAGAGAGAGAGGTTTCTTGACGTCGCATGGTACGAAGATTCAGCATGGCCAGCTTGTGAATGATCTTTTGGATGCACTGACGTTGCCTAAGCAAGTTGCGATTGTTAAATGTAGTGCGCATCGTAAGGTGACGGATGATGTTGGTCGTGGTAATGCGTTTGCGGACGAGATTGCTAAGGAGACTGCCCGGAACCTTAGCACTCGGATGTATGTGACGAGTTCGGTTAGGTGGCCTACAGAATCGAGCATGTGGGAAGACACTATCGAAAGTGTGAAAGAAATTCAGAATGAGGCCACCGAGACTGAAAGGGCGAAGTGGAAGGAAAGTACGGGAAAGTTGGATGCGAATGGTTGTTGGATTGATTTGTCTGATCAGAAAAGATGGATGTTACCGGATGCGTATGTGCTGGCCGTTGTGACTATGGCGCATGGGTTAGCACATATTAGCGCGAAAGGTATTTGTAAATTATTGTCTCCTGTGTGGAAGAATGATGGTATCACGAAATGTGCTGAACGTCTGGTGAAGAATTGTATGGTGTGCATGATGTACAATCCTGGCAAAGGAACCCCAACTCCTCCTGGCAGTTTTGCTCCCCCTTCATGCCCCTTTGAGGTGATTCAATTGGACTTCATCCATATGGAGCGATGCAATAACCTGAAATACGTTTTAGTTGTGGTTTGCGAATTCTCCCGATGGATTGAGGCCTATCCTCTCAAAGACAACACTGCTTTGTCTACTGCGAAAATCCTGCTGAAGGAATATTTTCCTCGGTATGGAATGCCTAGAGTCGTGTGGTCAGATAACGGAAGTGAGTTCGTGGGTAGTGTGATGAAGAGTGTGTGTAAGGGCCTTGGAATTAATCAGAAATTCCACAGTGCCAATCATCCCCACTCAGCTGGTTTGGTTGAAGGGTATAACGGCACCCTTAAACTAAAGCTAGCGAAGATTCAGGCTACGACTGGTCTTTCGTGGCCTGACGCTTTACCTTTAGCATTACTGTCAACTAGGGCGACTGCACACTCCCGAGTAGGGCTTAGTCCCTATGAAATAGTGTTCGGTCGTCCTGCGAATGTTTGGGGGGTTCCTAGGCCAGGAATGTTCTGTGATCTTGAGCACCCAATGTTGATCGATTATCTTCATGACTTGACTGCTAAACTGAGGTTAATTCACCAACAGGTTTACGACGCGTTGCCGACGCAGACGGAGGGTCCAGGCCACCAGCTCCAGCCCGGAGATTGGGTGGTGACGAGAAATTTTTCACGCAAGAATAACCTGGACCCGAGGTTTACTGGACCCTATCAGGTCCTCCTTGCCACGAGGACTGCTGTTCGTCTCGAGGGACGCAAGAATTGGGTGCATGCCACCCATACCAAAAAGGTCCCTATCCCTTTGCCGACAGACCCGTGGGTAAGGAGAGGCATTGCATCAACTGAAACCGAAGGATTGCCGGTGTTTGTACCTTTTAGCGACGCGCAGCCAGTTGGAGAATCCTCAGCGCAGCAGAAAGACACTGTTGAACAATTATCATCAAAAGACTCAAGACCAAACCACTCAACTGATCATCGGGACGCTGTCTCTTCGACGGATCCTTTGTTCGACGAACAGACACGTCCTGGGAAAACTCGATACTTTTTACGATCTAGCACTAAAGACTAATAAAAGATCCTGCTTTGCTGTATTGACAACTGCATTATCCCGTTTTCCATGATCAGTTTGAACATTCGTACCACTGTAATTATTTTGTACATATATATTGAGTTTCATTCCTTATACTTTTTGCTTTCACAGCTGAGAGACTTTGTTTTTGCATATATACATATTGTGCATTGAAGGCCGTAGGGCCGCGCGCGTACTTCCTTCTGGATAGTAGGTCTTGACGCTAGGTTAAAGGCCGTCGGTTCCTGGGAACTCCTAGGGATTGACTATTGCTACACAGAACGAAGTGCGTCAAGAAACGTTGCGGACGGTCGTAGGGAATGGCATTCTCGAAGCTGAATGATTTGGAAGGAGCTCAGGCTCATAGATTCAGGTTGCACCAACTCAGTCGTACCAAATGTTTTATATTCCAACTGTTTGTATTGTTTTTGACTGCTTCTGCATTATTGGCGGGTGGGGTGTATTACACGATGTCTTACTTCTTACCTTCTGCTACACCTACTCCTACTCCTGACCCTAAACTTACCTCCACTGCTTCTCCTCATTCCTTTCATATGTTACCCGAACACGAACAGGCTAGACGTGTAGAATTCCGCAATAATTCCTTTATTCAGCTCCTTCATCAGCATCAGTTGGTGGTTAACACTACTAATTGTTGGGTGTGTGGGTTGATGCCACATACTACGGATAAGGGAATTCCATATCTGGTGTTACCGTATAGTTCCCAAGGGTCAGCTCGAGCATTTCAAACAATGTTTCGAAGCGCACTGGGTTTCCACCCCATTCGAGAACCACGTTCCCCTTACTCTGGTCCTACCTCGTATCAAAAACCTTTGTCGATAGCAATAGAGGATTTAGATAGTGATATCTATTATCCCTCGCTTATTCCCGAAGAAGAGGTACAGGCCTATAGGGTCCTAAGTAGAGGTGAATATAGTGCGTTCACTAGCGAAAAGCAGCTTAAAAGCTCGCCTCCGATATGGGTCGTACCCCACACTGGTAATTTTTGTCTCATGGGTCGTGGCCGAAGATCGCAAGCCCGACTTGGAGCAAGTGCTTGCATTGAAAATTACATTCTGCCGATGGCCTCGTCCCCTGTGTTTCTGGCCGCCAAGGGTACATACTTTATCTGTTATGATCGTGCATACGCATGGTTGCCCGCTGACTTCATGGGCTCATGTTTCATTGCCAATTTGTTGCCTCCGACGTTCACTGTAGATGCCGATTATCATAAGACTAGAGTTGTGCGAGGTGTAATTAGCAAAGAGGATACTGCCGGTCAAGAGGCAGGAGACTTTTTCAAGGGTTTCCTCCCGTTTTGGGGACCTATGGTCAATAGTAGGAACCTGAGACAGTTGACTCGAGTAGTAGAATCGACAGCTAATATTACTGCCAGTGCCCTTGGTAATATCACCACAGAACTTCAGGCGGAGAGACTTATGACGTTACAAAACCGTATGGTTTTAGATGTTATCTTAGCAGATCGAGGTGGGGTATGTAAGGTGATCCATTCGAGCTGCTGCATTTTCATTCCAGATAACGCTCCAACTGTCTATCAAGCCATCTCGAGGTTGCATAAGATCTCCGAATCCATACACGTGGATGTAGGGGATTGGACGCTACTTGGGTGGTTTTGGGGCTTGATGTCGACTTGGGGTTGGAAGATTCTGATGATCATCGGAGTTGTTGTAGTGTTCCTGTTTACGTGTTGCCTTTGTGTGCAGTGTGGTCCTGCCTTATGTGGCCTCTGTGCTACAACGTGTATGAGACAACCACCTGTTACCAAGGGGACTCGGTTGGACAGAGCTATGCTACAGCAACATCTCGATGGTCTGATGAATATCGAATATGATTCCGACTAGTGCTTGCCTACATGAGGGCAAAAGGAGCGTCTGAGGTTCCGTGACAATTGTGAGTGGTGTTTTTCGACTCGCACGAATATGGTCGAGTCTGGTATCTATGAACTGCAAATGACGAGTTTAGTAAGTGTGCGTAGTTTCGCTGTGCTAACTTAAACCGTTCGTTTGTTATGCGGGTTTTTCATCTGTACCCACGGGTTCCATCTTAGATACGGCATCCATTTTGTCTCTTGCCCTCAAGTAGCCAGCGAACGGACGCTGTCCGCTTCGCGACCCTGGGACTCCCAAGATATTTGCGGAAAACACATGTTCTTTGTAAGTGTCTTTATGACAAGAGGGGTGCTACTGTAAAGCAGATGGCGCTGCCCGAGGCTCATCTTGCCGCACGGACTTATTGTCTCAGCCGTGCATCTCATTAGGCACGTCTCTTTGATGCCTGTATCTCGTGTTTCCCGATACCTCCCCTTTTACACCCTTTCCGATCTCCCCACTGTCTCCGTCTTCCTCTGCACCTGTCCTTGTTCCTATTTCGATCTGTTTTACTGTCGATTGGAATGCACTAATGTTGGGAAGATGGGTTTTTACAGTTGGGAACCACCAAATGTTTCCGCACTTGTATTCCGGACCTTATGTGTATCAAAGTGACCAAAACGACCCCTCTGGGGGATAATGGTGGGAACCGGGTTGTAAACTTTTGTGTGTCATGTTGTCCTATGGGTAAAAACTGTATAAAAGGAGCGATCCACAGAACCAATTTGAAGCAGTCTCCCCGAACTACACTCGATGTACTTCCTGTGATTTCTGTGTTCCCTGCAGCAAATAAACCTTGAATCTTTGACGCCGAAGGAAGTGTCCCGTGTCTCTGTCATTCGTACGCCGGAGCAGGTTACCCACGAAGGTTTCAGGTGTTGTGCCCTGGCACCGCTGGGTCTTAAAGAACCCAGTCCTTCACTTCCCAGCTATAAACACAGATACGCATGTGTTCGACACGTACACTCCCACGGCTGTGCCACAGGAATATGCTCCGTATAGGGCACAGGAGATTCCTATAGATACTTGGCAGCATCGAGTTTGGTTTAATGGCGTCCTACCCCATACTTTAGCAGCTCCGAGGTTAGGTCCTTCGTCCATTCCAGGCGCAACTTGGCGTGTTTTGGCTGGATTTACGCCTCATCCTCTGCATGGAGCATGTAAAATAGCTGAATTAAGAAGACTACATGTAGTCGCAATTAGCGTAATTAGGTTGTTAGTGCAATACATTACCCGCAATCTCCCGGGCGGGGCCCCCGGTGGTGTGGCGCTTCCTGCCGGGCAGGCCGGAATGAAGCTCAGTCCCGTTATGGTCAATGCTGTGATGGGCAAGCGTCCCCAGGAACAGGATGAATTTCCTTTCTGGCTTGCTGAAAAGTTTGACCAATTGGAAGCGGTATTTCCTAACACGTCTCCTGGTGAAAAACACAGGATTCTGACAATTAGCTTACCGAAGGACTTGACCCCCGAAATCGGTGACTGTGAGACCTGGGGAAAAACGTTTGCGGCGGTCTACGCGAGATGTTACGGCACTCCGTCTATGACTGTCCTGCCGACGGTCCTTAAACGTGTTCAGGATGAACACGGACCGGAAGCTGCAGTTGAATTGGGTATGCGTCTCTGTGGCACCTTTGATGTGGTTTCCGATCTCATACTTGCGAATGTCAAGGGGGATGTGGTGAACTTTCAGGTTGCCTATGCTTTGCAGGCGATTCCCGATGCCGAAAAACCCTGGCAGTTGGCGAGGATTATTGTCGCGGCTTATAAAACCATGGGCCGCAATAGTAGGGGTCTCAAGCCTTTTTCTACTAAAGAGAAAAAACAACCCCAAGGGCAGAAGTCAGAAACCGACGACCAGCCCAAGTCCAAAAAACAAAATTGGCCTAAGAAACATAAACAGGGAAAACAACAACAACAATAACAGAAACAGGAGTCTCGTCCTGCGTCTCGATCGCGCAATGATAAAATCACCTGATCGTTTTCAGGTTTCTGATCAATGCTCTCCTCGTTCTTTTCAGGAGTCATCTGCCTTTTTGTCCGGTGGTGGAGGAGGCGGCAGGGGTCGGGGTGGCCAGCAAGGACGCAACCAGCCCCGCCCGAAAGACGGCAAAGGCAAGCAGGATGATTCTACACCGAAGAGATCCCAGTTTCAGAAAAAGAAAGTTGCGGCTTTAACAGCACACAGATATGCCACAGATAGTTAGAACCCAGCTTCGGAATCAGACATGGGCTCTGACCTTGCTGGACAGCGCAGTGGAGATTACCATAGTGCGGGAGGCCCTGCGTCCACTAATGAAGGTGACAGCGACTGACCGTTATGTTGTTGTGGAGACAGCTGACACTAGAGTCGCTCCCCCTGACAGGATCTATGAAATAGTCTTATTCATTGAGGGTGACATTCAATGTACCATAGAAGGGGTATTTTGGGAGAATCTTACGACTACCTATGATATTTTGTTGGCGGAGGCTGATTGGCCCCCACCTTTTGTGCTCGCAGCTCCGAGAGGGGAGAAGGTAATCCTCCCTAGTTACGCGCACACAGTCTCGAAGGAGCATGTGCTGAATTTTTCAGAAGAGTGGGCTAAGGCCCTTGAGCCGGCTCTGTACCGTACTCACTGTGGATGGGATACATTTTCACCTCACCACGAGATTCCTTTGCGGTCTACGCCTCAGCCTCAACCTCAACCTCAATATCCCTTGAAGCGTGAAGCGAAGGCTTCCGTTGCGGAAATCCTTTAACAATTGCAATATCAGGGTGTTATTGAAACTTGTGTGTCACCAATGAATAACCCTCTTTTTGCTGTGACCATGCCTGGCGGTTCATATCGTTTGGTATTGGATTACCTGCATTTAAACTCGCATTGCCGTACCTGTGCAGTACAGAATACTCACGGCTCTGCTTTAGTGGATAGTCTCGTGCGTAAGCGGTTTAAAACCACGCTTGACATTTCCTACGGTTTTTATGCCCACCATTTGGATGGTCTTAGTTCCCAATGGACCTTCTTTACTTCCGGCGGTGTCAAAAAACATTTCAAACGTTTACCGATGGGCTACAAGAATAGTCCTGGAGTGTTTGCTGCCCGCATAGTCTCTCTCTTAGAGAGGATTGACCCGGATGCTTGTTCATATATGGATGATGAACTGTGGGAGCATCTGTGTCGAGTTGACCGCTTAATTTGTAGCTTTGCGGATTTCGCTTACAAATTCAAATTTGCAAAATCGCACATTGCAGAGTACACAGTGTTGTTCCTGGGCTATGAGCTCAACAATGAAGGTTGAGGATTGGCTCCTCACTTCTTGGAGAAATGCGCACAATTGCGCGCTCCGACTACTCTGAAAAAATTACAGTCTTTGCTGGGATTTTTAAACTTCAGGAGGACATATATTCCTAATCATGCCCAGCGTATCAAGCCTTTGTATGCTTTGATACAACCAAATTTTACAAAAGCAAACTGGCTGCCTGAGCACTCGGCTATACTGCAATCTTTGCAGGCTGATCTGCTCGCTTCTAAATACTTATTGACTTGTGATAATCACACCAACCTGGTGATAAGAATCATCCCTGGGACGGTGGGTTTCTCATACCTTACTTTTAATGAAGGAGATACAGTACCTATTGCTTACAAGTCACACTTGTACATTTCGGCTGAAATGTGATTTTCCACTGTGGAGAAAGTTTTGACGGCTGTGCAGATGGCGATTCTAAAGGAACGCACTCTGTCACAGGAAAAACGCATGTTGGTTGTTACCCCGTGTTCTGCTTTGGAGGCAGTTATGCAAGCCAGTGTACTGAATTCTAAAGCTTTGCACCCTCGGTGGATACAATGGGCTGCATCATCTCCGGATGTCACATTTATTTTTGATGCCTCCTTACGGTCGCAGGCATTTTTGCAATATGAGTTTGTTCATCCTGCACCCTTGGCTATGCGGTCTTTGGAGGATTTCCATTGCATCATATACACTGATGGTTCGGCGCAGGTTGCGCATGGTTCTAAACACGCCTACGTTTCCGCTTGCGCAATTGTGGTAGTTGCCATGGTGAACGATGAGTTCAAGTCCAGAGTCGTGCACACGCAGACTCTAGGGGACTGCACCTCACAATTGGCAGAGCTTCGTGCTCTGATGCTGGCATTGGAGTACGCTGATCCTAGTGTGGCAACACTTATCGAAAGTGATTCTTACTACTGTGTCCAGTCTTACAATGAGAACTTGTTCTTTTGGATTCAGAATGATTTTCATGATTCCAAGGGTAGCACAATAAAACATAAAATGATCTGGGTCCGAGTGGCTGAGCTTAAAGAGCAGTTGCCACTCGTGTTTGTAATTCATACTCTCGGTCACCAGCACGTTGGAGTCCACGCTGTTAAAAAGGGTTCCAAAGACAACCGGTAACCAAAGACCCTTTTATGTTGCCCGGCGGTATCGCCTCTATGACCCACCAATATTAATCAATGAAGAAGCAGGCGCTGGAGACTGGAAGGCGGGAAACGAGGATTTTATTCTCTCCGGAGGAGAACACATCAATTCAGACAGCAAGTATCGTCACGAGGTGCTCTAACCACATCTCTGAGGCCTGGCCTCTTATACTAGGGTTTACAACCTTTATTGCACATAACACATTCTCGCAATACTTTAGTACTTGAAAGAACATCCTTGGAATCTCCCCTTCAGACCCGTTCCCACATACATTTACAGTTGGATTCCCCACCCCGGTTACAACAGGTGATGGTTGTCGCACAGCAGGGCATTCCGCCGATTCACGGAATGCATGGGGTTTGATCGGATCTCATGGGGTGGGGGCTTTGATCGGTTTGGGGATCTTTTGATGGGGAGGGGAAGTTTCCTACTGTACGGGGTAATAAACAGTATCCGCAGGGCCAGGTGGCGGCCTGGGAACAGGGAAGACAAACGGGGACACAGGAAAAGGGGTTTGCATCAGAAGGGTTTGAGGCCATGAAAGGAATGAGGGGAGGTGTCGTGCTGGGAACAGGATGGGATTCCGTGGTGAAGCTGCACCGAGAAGGGGTTTATGACCCAAGGCATGAGAGAGCGGGGGTTGTCAGCGTGCGGGGGAATGCTTGCGAGGTTAAGAGAGAGAGAGAGACGCGCTGGCTATCAGCGAGGGGCAGGGAGGCCATGGTGTTCAAAATGGCTGCCGCTTACGCGCACGAATGGGCTTGGAAAGGGGCAAGATGGCGCCGATAATGTTCACCAAATTTGTACCTATTTTCCACAGTCCTCCCTTTAACATTTCCAAGACATCTTGCTGGCCTATTTCCTATCTACACCTATATGCAGCGGTCATAAGTAAGGGAGAGGGGACTTAGGTGAAAGAGCTGTACATAAACATCACATTATAAACATCATATTGAAAAATCTCATCATTTAGTAGGCGGGTTCATCGTTAAGTTGGTTGCAAAAAAGTCATCGTAATGCAATATCAGACTAGAATTATGTAGCGAGGGCGTTGGGTACAGATCATAGAATAAGAACTGGTATAAGTAAGTCCTTTTTGTATACGGCGGGTGCATAGTCAGTCCAATGGTGGTTGGGAGAGAAATGAGATACAGTAAAAAAGATATATATATATCAGAGTTCTCGTTGTCCTTTGTTGTCTTCTGTCGGCACTGTGGAGCACCTGGATTACCTATCAACAGAAATGTTCATGTGGATTGAGTCGTTGGGGGTCTGCGGGCAGGGGTGCATTCTGTTTGGTTTTCGTCAGACCTCGTAGGAGAAATGCGTTACGGTTTTGGAGCAGGTGCATCTCCTTCCGTAATGCAGAGCATAGATTTTGCAATGGAAAGTGCAATTGTTCCAGGATTGTGAGATTTGTTCGTTTCTTGAGTCTCTGTGGTGGGCATTTCCTGTTGCTTCCATCATCTTCAGGGTGCTTGGTAGCGGGCAGAACCACAGACTTTGTTTATCTGTTCTTCGGGGGCGACCCTTGGTGGAGTTCTAGGTCACCGTTCTGGGATTTAACATAGTTCGTGGTCTATTTAGTCGGAGCTCCCTCCCTTCTGACGCAGGGAGTACTCTTCTCTGGGTAGCTCAGTAGGATTTGGAGGAACTTGGGAGTTCGGGTGGAAAGGTGCGGGTGTGAACAGTCCTTATGGTAGGTCGGAGGAGGAGGGGATGGAGCAAGGCCAAGTCGGGAACAGATCGGGGGGACGGAGGGTTTTCGACAGGAGGGTCCGTAACCATGTTCAGAGAGCGGGGACTTTTTGGCACACGTTGATCATAGAGCAGGGGCTTCAGGTCAGCCCTTTCCTTAGCTTTGTTTGAAACAGTGCCCCGTCCGGCGTCTCCTTACTGCTGTGGTCTCGCCTCGGCCTCCGTCGCTGATGTTCCACAATCCGCAGTCAGGCCGCGTGCTCCCACATCCGGTCTCTTTCTCCTCCGACAGTGATACCCTTAAATGAGTGTTGAAAAGACAGTCTTTAGAGATTTTGCAGAAAAAGGTAATTACATAAGTCTATTTTCTCTCCCAACACCAAGCAACTGGGGTAAGCACTCGCTACATTTGAGATTTTTTTGTGGCTTACGTATAAACAATTGATGATGGATTTTGCTGGCTTCCTTACAACTTCCTATTGTTGGTTAATTCTTTGACGCTTTGATGATTATTACGTTCATTTGTCATATGTCTATTATAGTAGATGTCAGTTCTTCTGGCAGAGACCCATTTCCCTAGTACGAGTCTTGCAGGGCTAGGCTGGTCTTCAGGGCCTTGTATTTTACAAAAAAAGTGCAACGTGCTATTCACCATAGTCTGATAGGCATCCTTCTGAGGGAAGAACATAGGCTAAACAAGTCCTCATTACATCAAAACATCTTATTTTCAGCAAGGCTTACAGCAACAAGGTCTTTCGATTTTCGATCTAATTTTTAACTTTGCATACATCTTTCTAACTTTCTATATAAATCCTCGCAACCTGGTTACTACAAAAACTCGGGGGGGGGGGGGGTGGTTTGCGATAATTATTAAACTTATCCTCGGGGAAGGTGGGATCTTATGAAAAGCGATTAGGAGAGCAAGGGGCGTTTTTCAAGTTCTCGTTCAGGGCAGCTGATACCAAACTGGGGGCATTTTGGGTAGATGGGGGTGTCCCGATCATTTCTTACAGCTTGGGGTACGGAGACAATTTTCAATGGGGATGGTCGCATTACCACAGACACATTTTATCACAGAAGCCACTGACAAATAGTTCCCTGAGAGTGGGTCAAATTTAGGGAACCTTAGTCGTCTTACCTGTCCCTTTCTTATCGGTCAATTTAAATTTCATCCATATTTTAGTAGAAAAGGAGAGGCAGTAACGTGGTACCGATACAATTTTATTTAGGACAAATTTTTGCAAATACTTGTGGTATTTGAGGCCAATCAGGAGGTGCACCAGGTTCGTCAATTAGGTGCCAGTCGCTAGGAAGAGGGAAAGTGTGGAGGGGTGAAAGAGTGAGAGAGAGAGAGAGAGAGAGAGAGAGAGAGAGAGAGAGAGAGAGAGAGAGAGAGAGAGAGAGAGAGAGAGAGAGAGAATAGGCAAAACAGTACACATGGGGCATAGAGAATGACCGTGTATTGTTTGGGCTATTCAGTGCGTTACCCAACGTTAGACGTTTCGGGTCTGTGTTAGGATGTAAAAAGCATGCAGTTTTGGGACAGAAAAGCATTAGATCTAGTACAAAAAGGTCGTGCATCGGGCAGGGCGTCCTTTTTGTGTCGTCTTGCAGCGGTAGTCCGTTTTCATGCATCGGGCGTGACGTGGTTCCAGATCCCTTATGATACTCTAATCGGGATTCTAATGTAACCTGCAGAGGGAAAAAGGGGGGGAAAAAAGGGGGGGGGGCAGGGGGACAACATTCGAACACATCAAATGTATAGGCACGAAAGTCCTTTACTTACCACATACTCGTACTTATCTCTTCGGGATATAATCCCTTAGGGTTCTGGTTTCCTAAAGTCATGGGGGCAGGCAATGTGACAGGTGGTTCATGGGGAGGTTCGAGGATGGCATTAAGGATCGTGTGTAGTGAGATGTATCCGGCCATCGGGATCCCTAAATCATTCCCAAAGCTGTGATGTTCTAAGGCATATCAGTTCTTCGTTCAACCCTGTACCTTAGTACCTTCGACCACCATATCTTTATAACTTTTCATCGATCACACCGTTTTACTTTACCCATTCTCAGAAGTCGAGGTCCTTCTTCATACGTCAGTTCCTGAGCTTAGTCGCATATCTTGGAGGCAGCGTATCATACCTTTGATTCGACCATCAACCCAGGGCCGAACAACCATTTCTCGGATAACCTTAAAAAAAGAGCAGAACAGTTGCGCACAGAAAAACCCTCCCACCGATACCCGCATTTACAAAAGTATGCGATGCCTATCCATAGCTTTTTTAAGACCTTTATTTGTAGAATTATTCAGTACGTAAAATGTGAGAGCGCAATTCATATTTCGGTCTGACATGTCGTCGATGGAAGCACATACAGTAGGGGGTTATTTTGTAGCACAAGAACATGTAAAAAGGTCTAATTAATTATTTGCAAGTAACCAAAAACATTTCATTGCGTGACGAAGGAATCAGGGGCATTTCAGTTCATAAATGGAAACACAGTCAAGCTCATCGTAATCATATTTCCTAAATGTAAACTGCGGGTGTGCATCATGAGCGACGTTATGTATCAGTTACAACAAATATAAAAAATAAATTGTTCATTGAAATCAACATTTTACGGAACCCTTCTTAAATGTTCGCCAAGTGAACCCTCCTCCCTTTAACATCGAGTGCGCAATGGTTCGTATATATATATATCTTAGTACATCAAGTTTCATTAGCTAAGGAACACCACGAGGCATCCGTTAGTTTTCATTGATACCAGCGCCATTTTGGGCGAGGCCGGTTTTAGTCCGGAAGTAGCATCAGGGGCAAAATATCCCCGACAATTGGCGGTTGGACCAGAGTCCCTTTCGGCAGTCCAAAAGAAAACTGTGCTAACAAAGGGGCTGGTGGTGTGGACCGTCAATCAAGAGAGGGAGGGGGTAAAGTCTCTCTTACCGGGTCATGTTGATGTTCAGCCGGAACTTGCTCGAGTTCGTTAGCCCATAATGTTCCTGGGTGGTTCAGACGGAAGCTGATGCAGACACGGGAGCACCGCCATCTTGTTGCTGTGCCGTGGTTATTTCATTTGAGATCAATGCAACTGTTCCTCACCGGAAGCCTGAAGGGGCCGAGGGCTCTTGGGACTTTGGTAGAATCTTCAAAGTCGAGGGGATGTTTGTCGATGGTGGGGGCTTGCGCCCAGGTGGGCAAGTGCCCGAGTTGCAATTTCGGACAAAGTTACTCCGGCGGCCTAGACCCACCTTTCGATGGCCCAGACGCCATTTTGAGACCCTGTGGCAGCCACCTTTTCCGTATCCATCAGGAGTGGGAGAAACTTCTTGTGATGGCAAAAGACAGAGCATCATGCTGCTGGAGCAGGACATTTTGGTTCGGGGCGCCAGGGTGCAGCAGTGGAGCCTTCGTCTGGGGAGGTAAGGGAGGCTCGTCCGTGCCGTCTCCCTCTTCTGGCGCATCCTACACCGTCCCTTGGAATCAGGGGCGCACATGATGACCACCCTACACCCCTGATTCCGACTCTTGGGGGACCACTGTACATCCGGTGCTCCGTAAATATGCCCATCGGACATTGTGTGTCCTGTACCACGCAAGTATACCAGCCGGGTCTTGTATATCCTGTACTGAGAAAATATACGAGTCGGGCATTGTGTGTCCTGTGTTGCGGAAATATGGCCGTCGCCCGGCTGGAGGACATCGGTGTCGGGCCAGGGCAGGGAAGCCTCCTACCTGTGGAGGTGGAAGAGGCTCGTCCGCGTCGCCTCTTCCTCCCTGCCCACCCTGCATCCGTTCGATGGAGGAATTCGTGATGGCCGGACCAGGAGATACAAGGGAGGGGGTCATTTTCATCCGCCCCCTCCCTACTCGCGGTCCGGGGGACGCCATCCCTGGAAGGGCAGTATGGGAAGACCATTTCATTGCCCGCTGTGTGGGGTCTCCAGTACCTTCTCGCCAGCAATCTCTTTTTGGCTCATGGTTGCTGGCAGGCCCCGCCCCACACGTGCTATGTGTTTCGGATGGGCGGGACCATCAAACTGTTACATTGGGAGACTTCCAGAGTGAGCATAATATGTTTTGTATTTTTCCTATTAGTAAAGTTTGTTTTTTAAAGAGTTCTACTAGTTATTCTATTTACTGTTGGTTGTGTGTTTTACCGTAATTAAATCCTAAGTTATATAATAGACGCTTGGCTTCCTTGAGTCTTTTCTCTAACGGGGGGGGTTGTTTACACTGACCTGCAGTTGTGTTTGTTTTTCAGAGTGGGGGAGCAACAGAGAGCAATCAGTCCCAGAATTCTAACATGTCGTTAAAATTGGTCTGACGAAATCTGTGCCATCGAGCATAATCAAACGGGGTGGTCCTGTCTGTACTAGTCTGATTGGTTTTTATCTCACGCCTTTTTCCTTTCTGCCGGTCCGTCCTTTCTGTCAACCTTCCATTCTTACCTATGCTTTGCAGAATCGGACATTGGGCTTTCCAGTGTCCAAGACATTTACAAAAAGCACATTGGTTTTGTTTTACATCTGTTCGTCCTGTGCGTAATGTCGGGGGATTACCTTCGGGTCGTTGTGTTCCGGGGTTGGCTTGTCGGCACATCCCTCTACACCGTTCTCTTTCCATGTCTACTCCTCGGGACTGTGCCATCGCTGGCCCTTCCCTTTGCCTACTAGACGTTTGGAGGGTTATCCGTCGTGTCCCCTCATCTTTTCTAGATTCGTCGCCTTCCCTTCGTCGTGTGGCTTCTTTGCGCCACATGCCGAGACTATCGAGCATAATAGGTGTTGTTTCATTCCTACGAAGGGCTATTTCTACCGTTTCTATTTTGTCTAGATCAAAGGATCCTCTCAGTGGCCACTGTCTTTCTCGATCCTTTTTCGTATATTTATGCCACAGCTCACTATAGGCTATAGCAATTAATCCATGCTTCATGAACATGTCCTTATTAGGGGTGCCTTCCAGCGGAGCCGGATGGTTCATCTCTAATAAGCGGTCCGGGCTAAACAGGCTACTGACTAGTGGGGAGAAGACAGGCATGACGGATCACAATGGGATAATAGTCAGCACTACCTATCTTATCACTGCGCGCAAAGACTAGACAGAATATTTCTATTCTACGTTGTTTGCACGTAGTGAATACCTCATGAACCAATTCTGAGCAATCAACGTTTAGGTCAAAAAATAAAAAATCAATATGGTCAATGGGGAGAATAAGTTGGCTCGCAAAAGTTCGCGTCACCTACCCTTTCACTATCTGTAAAGAGGGGACCTATTTTTCCCTGTTTGCAGACAGAGAATCTCCAGAAAACAATCTATAACAGTTAATCAATGTTTAGGTCGAAAATAAAAAATCAATATGGTCAATGGGGAGAATAAGTAGGCTCGCAAAAGTTCGCGTCACCTACCCTTTCACTATCTGTAAAGAGGGGACCTATTTTTCCCTGTTTGCAGACAGAGAATCTCCAGAAAACAATCTATAACAGTTAATCAATGGGGGAGAAAGATGGGTCCGATGGGTGCGTACCTATCCTTCGCTGTTTATAAAGGGAGAGCCTGTTGTTTCTCCGTTTGTAGACAGTGAATCTCTAATAAATTAACAAAAAGTAATACTAGTATTTTCCCAACAATTATCAACCACTTCCAATTATCTATTACTTTCGCAATTCGTCGTGTTTACACGACCTTACCCGGACCGCATGGACAGTTTCTCGTCTTCCGAATCCAGCGCCCGATCGTCCTCTTCTCTTCGTACTTCTCGTGGCACTTCCTGATGGTTCCCAGTCAGGACCGCAGATCACTCGAGAGAGGTCTGTTCGGAACCAGTGAAGTTCGGATGATCGGCTGTCAGACAAGGGTCTATCGGACAGGGTACCTTCCGATCGTTGCAGTCGTTCACTCTGTCGTCGGGACCTCTCCCACTGGATCCACGAGTCGCTGATGGGCCCCACGTTTGGGCCGCCAATTGTTAAAAAGGGTTCCAAAGACAACCGGTAACCAAAGACCCTTTTATGTTGCCCGGCGGTATCGCCTCTATGACCCACCAATATTAATCAATGAAGAGGCAGGCGCTGGAGACTGGAAGGCGGGAAACGAGGATTTTATTCTCTCTGGAGGAGAACACATCAATTCAGACAGCAAGTATCGTCACGAGGTGCTCTAACCACATCTCTGAGGCCTGGCCTCTTATACTAGGGTTTACGACCTTTATTGCACATAACACATTCTCGCAATACTTTAGTACTTGAAAGAACATCCTTGGAATCTCCCCTTCAGACCCGTTCCCACATACATTTACAGTTGGATTCCCCACCCCGGTTACAACAGGTGATGGTTGTCGCACAGCAGGGCATTCCGCCGATTCACGGAATGCATGGGGTTTGATCGGATCTCATGGGGTGGGGGCTTTGATCGGTTCGGGGATCTTTTGATGGGGAGGGGAAGTTTCCTACTGTACGGGGTAATAAACAGTATCCGCAGGGCCAGGTGGCGGCCTGGGAACAGGGAAGACAAACGGGGACACAGGAAAAGGGGTTTGCATCAGAAGGGTTTGAGGCCATGAAAGGAATGAGGGGAGGTGTCGTGCTGGGAACAGGATGGGATTCCGTGGTGAAGCTGCACCGAGAAGGGGTTTATGACCCAAGGCATGAGAGAGCGGGGGTTGTCAGCGTGCGGGGGAATGCTTGCGAGGTTAAGAGAGAGAGAGAGACGCGCTGGCTATCAGCGAGGGGCAGGGAGGCCATGGTGTTCAAAATGGCTGCCGCTTACGCGCACGAATGGGCTTGGAAAGGGGCAAGATGGCGCCGATAATGTTCACCAAATTTGTACCTATTTTCCACAACGCTGTCAGCAACTCGCTTGCTGATGAAGCAGCGAAATCAGCGGTATTGACATATTTAGTTGCAGCAGTCACACGGTCCAAAAGTAAGATTGATGATGATATCTTGGCGGCTGTTGCTGCCACTGAGAAGGGAGATAAATATCCTACGGGGTTCCCTTCGAAGTACACATACCACTTAAGTCCCGATAAGGTTCCTTATGTGACAATACCTGAAGTTGGGGAGAGGTTGATTCCCAACTCAGATCGCAGACATTCACTGATCACAGTGGCGCATGATGGGGTTGCGTCTGCGCATGCGGGCGTTTCAGCTACTGTGTCTCAGTTGCAACAAAGTTTTTGGTGGCAGAGAGTGTATAAACAGACGCGTGACTATGTCCTTCAATGTGACATTTGCCAGCAGATTAAGCCTTCAACTGCTACGCGTCCACCCCAAACACAGTTGTTCATTTCTAATAAACCATTTGGTTGTGTTTATTTAGATCGCTGCGGTCCTTTTTCTTCTGATACTGCGTATAAGTACATCTTAGTAGCAGTTGATTCATGCACACGCTTTGCTTGGGTCTGGCCTCATCGCAGCGCTGATTCACGACTGGCTTTAGGCTCGTTTTATATTGCTTTGCACAATAGCATACAAACACACTTGATGGTGCTTCGCATGCAGAAGAGCTGATTGCTGATGATGTGATCCCTTACCACTAGGATCTTAAGGTATGGGGCCGCTCTGCTAAAACCCAAAGAGACCTTCTTAGATATAATATAATATACTAGCTAGGGAGGGTGAGAATTAGGTTTTGTTAAACCCTATTCATTTTAGCATAATACTATGCTTTCACCGTTTGTGTTCTATGGACTAGTGACTATGCTGATTACTTTGTTTCTTATAATATGTTTGCTTGTATTAGCTAAGATACTGCGTTTGAGAACACTGCATTAGTGAATAAACATTTCAAATATGCACGTGTCATCTTTTACTCCTTGTTCTGGATTGAAATGATAGTATAACGAAAGAGTGTTCAAGTGTTCCACGTTACCTGAGGTGTACTAAGTCCATGTTCTGGTTTGTTTAAGCATTGGGAGTTTATGATGACCAATGAGACACTGATTGCTAGTCTGGTAGGGGATTTTTGGGTACTAAGGTGAGTTTTGGCACACCCTAATTCACTGAGGTTCAAAGCCTCTATGCACAGTTCTGTCTGAGCACGGAATCCCTGCGACAGAACTGTTATCTAATTCTTGTTGAAAAATTGATGCCATTTTTCTTGTGAATTTGAAAGAAGAAAAAAGAAAAGGACTATATATTTTGATAAACTCAAGTTGGTTGTTGATTATAGCCCTGGTCTGCTCCGGTGTATGCTTACTAGTATCATGACCCTCTTCTAGGGCCTTATTGAAATTGCTGGGCAGGTATTTTCATGTTGTTGGTTGCCTTCATTTTCCCCTGCTTACCTCCCTTTATCTTCCATGGGGTCCCCCTTCTTAGTAGTTGCCTCCCACACAGCCGGACCCACATTGGATGGAATCTTTACACATCATCCATCTCTTTCCTTCTGCAAAGCTCTGCGTCTTACATGGTCTGACTATTTAACTATAATTTTTGATATTATGATTGGAAGCCCAAGCCCCATTGTTTCTCTCCATTCACAGAAAACAATCAGACCCTAGCACAAAATAATCCCTGAAAAACTCAACAGTATCTCATGATCTTTCCATCCAGCAGCAGGGACTGATCCAGACAACGTGGCTGTAAACTATCATTCATGGCTTCTAAATACCACCGACCTTATAGCTCCACCTGCCAAACACTTAAATAATAGAAGAGGACCCTCAGAAACCTGGCACCGAGGGAATCCCAAAACTTAAAAAAGAATGTGTTGGAATTTGGAACACAAATGGCAGAGGCACTACTCAGCTTTTGACATATTGGAATACTGCAAGGCCCTTTCTAAATATAAGGCAATGATTATAGAAGAAAAATCAACCTATATTACATAGATAATAGAACAGGCAAATAATTATATTAAAGTATTATTTAACACAGTTAAATTCCTATCAAATCAGCCTGCTCCTGATAATCTTAAAATTAATCCATTATTTTGCGATATGCGTGCGTAAACCTTTCAATTTAAAGTGTTAAATGTTTTTTCTGCATTTACCTCTGGGATGCCATGCACAACTGAGGTCATAAGTCAATATCATGCAGTAGAAAACCTGAACAAATGTTCTCTTCTTACCACTGAACAAGTACTCCCTCCAATTCTTGGACCCCAATCTGTATCACTGGACAACCCCTGTCCTCCAAAAACTCTTCATAAAGTCGCAGGGGAAGTTACTGCTCAGCTGATTCCCATATACAATGAAATAATCTATACAGGAATATTTCCCATAATTTGGAAAAAAAGCCTCAATCCTGCCTCTGGTAAAAAAAAAGTACATTCTCCTCTTAAGATTCCAAGACATCTCGCACTTGCCCCTTCCAGCAAAAATCTTGGATAAAGCATTAAACCTTCAGTTATTGGACTTCAATAATACAAATAATCTACTATATGCAGACCAATTTGGTTTTTGCAAAGAGAACAGTGCCCAAACAGCCCTTATAATGGCTGCAGAGAACATAAGACCTATCATTGATCTAGGTGATAACGCGTCTCTGATTTTACTGGATCTGTCTGCTGCTTTGGACACTGTCAGCCATAAGATCATTATAACATCCCTGCTCGATCTGGATATCAGAGACACAGCCACAGCTTTATCTCCACAAGCCTCACTCTAATCAGAGAGAGAACAAAAATTTTCCATAAATGGCTTTTTATCACAATCCTTCACCCTTCAATGTGGCGTCCCCCAGGGTGCATCTCTTTGCCCCACTCTTTGTATCATCTCCATTATCCCATTAATCAAACGTATTAGGAATTCTGGTTTCACAGTGGTGTGACATGCCGACGATACCTAAATCATTGTATCAGTGTCAGGCAATCATGCCCTGACAGTGGAAAATTTGACAACTGTACTGAAAACATCAGCTCGTGAAGAGCGAAAACTGCCTAAGTCTTAATTTAGGCAAAACTGAAGTTCTGTTGTTTGGAAAAAAACAGCACTTTCTGGCCCGCGGACTGGTGGCCAATAAACTTAGGCCCTCTTCCAACACCAGTAGAAAAAGTTAGGAACCTTGGAGTAATCTTTGATAAAAGGCTTTGGTTCGAAAACCAAGTAAATCAAATTGCATCTGCAGTGTTTTGCCTATTAAAGATCAGTAGGAAACTCATGCCATTTATTATAATTCACTTTCAAAAACTTGTGGTTACAGCACTTATTTATTCTAAAGTAGACTATTGTAATGGCTGCACATAAACTTACAACAGAAACTGTTGACGAAACTTTAACCTCAGTCAGCTTCTGGGGTCTTACAGGAACTTCATTGGCTACCGATACAAAAAAGAATTACATTTAAGGCACTATGCATCACCCATAGGGCCCTGCACAATATTGGACAAAAATGTTTTGTTCAAATGTTCAACTGGTAAAACTATCTAGAACACTTTGGTCCTCTAATGCAAAACTTTTGAGAGTACCTACCTCCAAGAAAGTACTGTGGGGGAGGCGTTTCGTGATTAGTAATGTAAAGATCTGGAATTCCCTTCCTTTTAATCTTAAAGCTGCTCTAAATCTTCTTCAATTGAGAAAATCCCTGAAAACCTGGATTTTCAATCATTAGTCTCAGGATCTCCGCCCGTTTATCGGATCTCGATCTTTTCTCCTAGGCAGTGCCAAGACACCTTCATGTATTCAAGCCCTATCTAAACATTTTAGCATCGCATAACATAACTTCTAAACCCATTTTGCATATCTGAAATAAAATTATGAAATGGAAAATTGGATTAGCACAGAGGATCATTGCAGCCACAAACGCAGTATTTTACTGAATCAGGTGGTTTGTGACTGCAAAAAACCCTTTGCACATCTGGCCCAATATTTCTCCAGGCTCTAAAATGATTGTGAAGGGCGTAGATCTTGAAAGTCTTCTATGATGAGCTTCAAATTCATGATGCTGTACGCAGGTGTAGAGTGATTAGGGAGTATCTGTTGAATATTCTGACAGCATAACGTTCTTTAAAGAACACTACGTCACGACACAGTAACAATCCACTTCTGCTCTCAAAACCCAGCCACTTTCAATCTCTTGCTGACTGTAGCTTTGCCTTTGGGCTTTTGCTGCCTTTCAGCTATGTTTGCGCTGCACAAATAGCACATTCATACAACAAAAGATTCCCTACCTACCTAAGTCCACTTTAAAATTATACACACTCGCCCTATGAGGATCCTTTAAAAGAGGCACTGATTTTTCTGCAACATGGTCTATGACAGTAGAAACCACACTTTAACATTTCATTTAAAGTGATGAAGTAAATAAAGCATAAAATGTTAGAGGTGGTACACATAACTCACATTCATTGATTTCATGCATTTCTAAATCACCATTTTCAGCTTACATTTTGCAAAATTAACATTTTACTTTGTAACTCATGTTTATGTGTTAGCCTACAATTCTTTTCTCCAAAATAAGCTTGTAGGTCATATAGAAGTAATTGGGATTAAAGTCATTTAGCATTTCATCAAAATGTATATGTCAGCTCTAATTATATATTGTTTGCTCAAATAAAGCACCATTGAGAATCTTGGCCCCAAAGAACTAAAAGGAATGGGGCTAGGTTGTTAGTTTCTAATTTATGTGTGCAATTAGAATGGCATTTTTTATAATTGAGTTTGTGTATATTTCCGACTGACCAGTTTTTAATTAGATGTTTTAAATGTGCACATTTATTTGATGGCTGTCATTTTCATCCTTGGAAACATAATTTTATTTAATGGATTGAAATGAATGGCAACTAGCTGGTCATGAATGTCTGACAGGGTGAGAGGGGGGACAGAGTCTGCGTTGGAAGCTGGCTACCAGAGCAGAGAAAGTGGTCAAATGGAAAAGGACATAGCCGTTTCACTGCATTTGCATTGCTTTGAGGCATTGTTTTGCACAGCAGCGTCCGTAAAGATAATAGTGGTGGGGTAGGGCGGGACGGGACGAGACAGGGGGATGACGACAGTCGAAAGAATAGGAATTGTTTATTTATTTCATTTTCCCTATTCCGTCATCTGTCTACTTCCCCGCCCCCGCCCGCCCTACCACACTTACCTGCACAGCCCGCCACTGGTTTTGCAGGTCTGGGTTTGAGGGTCATCCTTTACCTTATTGACCCGGAGAGCAAGGTCAGGAAAAGTCTGGTGAATTACATTTTGCTCCCAATTCACAGATAGTTCATGTGTTAATGTCTTCTCCCTAATGAAGCTGGCAGGAGGTGAGCCTAATGCGGACTGTATATTTGATGTTGCCAATACACTGAATTCTCATACTTTAGAGAGATATTCAGCGGTGAGAAGCTTCGCTTCAGTGTTGGTGGGTGGAGCAAGCATACACTGCAAAGCATGCAGGATGTGCCAATTGCCTCCACTGGGGCAGAAGGTACAGACTGCTGAATGAGCTGAGCTTGATGGACAGGATGGCACAATGACTCTTCATTACAGTACTGCAGAATATTTGATGGAATGTCAAAATTGGCAAAGCAGTGCAAAAATAAACACAGACTAGTGTAGGTTATTTAAAATATGCAATAGATTATTTGGTAATGTGCAAAATTGGTAAGCTTCATGGGAAATCCGAGCACCTCACAGTAAACTAGGCAACCAGGACCAGAAGACCAACTGGAAGGTCATGTTATCTTCTCTTATCTTTTTGTGATTAAGTACATGAGTCTACACTGCAGAGAAGCTGTAGTATTTACCAACAGGACTAAAAGGGATAATGTTTTCTTAGGTGCCAAGATGGCTCCCAACATGGAGTTTCTGTGATGAGCCTCCGAACCAAGGATGCCGTACTTTTGTACCTGTTATCTGCCAGTAGAAAATGTGGTTGGTTACTAACAGAGGGAGGTGAAACCCTACTCAAGAAGGAACCACAATTCCTGTCAGGGTGAATTCAAGCCAACCCCAAATTAACCTGTGCTTAACCCTCTTGCAGCCTGGCACAAAAGCAGTCAGGCCTAACTTAGAGGCAATGTGTAGAGTATGTATACAGCACTTCAAACAATAATTAAGTGCAAACACAACACAAGAAAAATCCCAGACCAAATTAAAAAAAACAGAGTAAAATCCAATAAATTATTTGAGACCAAAATGACAAAAATCAAATCAGTAGGAGATATGCAATTTCAAGGTTTTAACTAAAAAAAAGTGCCTAGAGGCACAAAGCGCCAACTGTGGTTATCTGCTAATGCTAAATCGGGGCAAAGTAAAAAGTTTAGGCCGACCTCGATAAAGAGCAGGCTAAATACAGGGACCAGGCTAGACCTGCAGAACAAAGTACCTTAAATCCTGGTTGTACATCATTGCAAGACCCCGTTGTGCAGAGGTGGTTCTGAGGAGCTGCAAGACTGTGGTGCAGAGACCTGCCTCGTCGTCGAGGATGCTGTCAACAAGGGGCTAGAGATGCGAAGACCTACATCAAAAATGCCTTGCGCAGCACTAGTTCTGAGGAGGCTGATGGCTGCAATGTGAAGTGTGCACCATCGTCGAAGATGACGTGTGATGTAATACTTGCATTGGGGATGCATCATACCGCTGCGATGCAGGGCTCTGTATCTGGCATGTGTCAACTTGTGACAATTCTGAAGCAGAGCTGCAAAAACTTGTGCTACTTCGCATCGATTCACAGGACCACATCTGGGCTGGACTAGCAAAATCAAGGGTCCAGGACTGGGGTGGCACCACTTGAGGAGTAGGACTCACAGCAGACAGACTCCCGGTGACGGGTTCAAGATAGTCTGAGCCTTTTATGTCCTTGAGGCTCTGATCAGGAGGCCAGACAACTAGCCGTTGGAGTCACTCTGGTGGTCCTGGGTTCAAGATGCGGGGTCAGTACTTTCACTCAGGCAGAAGGACAGCCAAGCAGAAGGCCAGGTGGGCAGTAGGGCAACAGAGTAGCAGTCCTTCTTGCAAACATGGACTTTGGATAACCTCCCCCTAGAAGGCTACATGCATCATTTCATAGAAGCAAAAAAATCTGAGTATGATGGCCCCCCAAACGGAGGATTGGCAGTTTATACATCTACATCACTCCACATTAAATCCAAACAATTATTATCTCCAGATCCCGGTCTGTAACTAACCAAACTTTCGCATGGAGGGAACCCGGGATTTAGAACAGTTCTATTGATTAACATATACAGACACCCAGTGACCCCCCCAAAAAAAGAAGCATTAAACTCGTTACTCATATCAACAGTCACAGAGGTAAAAAACATGCAACCTCTCTGGGACATAATTGTAAAAGGAGACTTCAACTCCAATCTGATCCACCCACCGGATGAAAATCAACAAACTAATATCAAACAACACATTTTGGGAAGTCCCATCACAATTCCAGCTACCAGCATACCACCCAGATCACACAGATCGGGAACTTGTGACAAAGTTAGAGTACTTAAGAATGAGGTTTCTTAACGGGAGAACGACAGAGGATTCCCCACCGAAAAACACATTCCACAGTACAAAAGTACAATCAATATTGGATTTTACAATCATCTTCCTACCGTTGATACCGCACTTTGCCCAGTTCCCCATCAATTTTTCGATGCAGAACAACCCTAGTCAACAGCACATTTCCTTTGCTGTACATCCTGGAAGGCTCCCAAATAACTCAGCACTGGTTGGCACTATAAACACAACAAATTTAAAATGGTCGAGGTGGACTAATGCATTACTACAAGATTTGAATCTTGAAGTAATGGATCATTTACTGACCAGCCGCAAATAAAAACAACATCGATCTCATAAGCGCCTGGACAGACTTTACATCCACCTTGACATCAATAATGACAAACTGCCACAACAGGAAAACAGGGAATGAAAACAAAGTCCCTTCACACAAACTGCTAGCAATCAATGAGAACTAGCTCTGGTTTAAATTGTTTGTATGTCTGCGGGTGGAGAAAAACCATTAGGTTTTATGAAGGCCCTCACCCACCAACCTAGTTGGTGGCATGATTCATCATCGGGCCCCACCCGAGGTACCGAGTGTACCTCAGGTGTGCTTCGACGCCAGATTACTGTGGAGCAGGTTTTTTTGGTTCGTGAGGGTGCTGTGAGTGTGCTCTAAGTGAGGTTTAAAATACTGTCCTGGGTGTCCCAAAGACTCTTTTAATGGTGGGCCCCAGGCCGTCAATAAAAACAAAGGCTATTGGACGTGCACGGTAGGCTTATGGCCTCCAAAGTCCTGTGCGGTCAACTAGTTTCAGCCAGGCCTTTTCTTCTAACGGCTTCCGTCAGGACATTATATGTGTAGGGTGTTACAGGGGTTAGTATGGGTTTGTCAGTGCCCTGTGTGTGAAGCACACGCTATGGCGCTTATATGTGCAAGAGGTGTTTCCTCTCGAATTGTACACCTGATTTTAGCGAACAACTCAGCATGGAGCTCAGCCGGGGGCTAGGACCATGTGCACTTGCGCGATGTCGTTGGGCCCTCAATGAACCTGTTGTTAGCTCACAGAGCCTCTGCCCGGACAACATGTTCATTGAGGGCCCAGCGGAATCGCACTCGGGTATGCAGGCACCGGTCCTGTATAGTGCCCCCACTGTACGTGGGTTCCAATGGGGGGCACCGTTTTCCTCAAATGCCCCAACATTGCATCTTAACTCATCGTGAGGATGCTACTCGAATCCTGCTTGTGTGCCAGCTCTCTCACAGCGCCCACTCACCGGCTGTTCACCTGCTCCCGACCGCTCACCTGGGGGGGTGCCTTCCTCATAGCTGGGACACGGCTCCCTTTCCTGCTCACTCGCAGGGGGAGCAGGAGTCTCCTTCCTGCGCCCGGTCTCTCCAGGTGGCGCTGCGGCTCCTTCTCCGGCTGCAGTCTCCGCACTGCGGTTGTAGGCACCCGCCTGTGCCGGTCTCTCCTCTCGGTGCGCAGGGCTCTCCTCTAGCATGGGAGCCCCTGTGGTCCACACGCGCACTCCCAGCTGGTCTCTAGGCAACACGCAGGGCTTCCCTTTCCTCCCAGAAACCCCGCACCCTAGACAGGCACCACCTGGCTGGACTTCCTGTTTTAGAATGCAAAGACCTAATGCACACAACCAAAGAGTATCACAATTGAGTAGTAGTCTCTTGCACTACTCTGTGTCGAGTGGACACGATTTATATGCTATGCTATGCTATGCTATGGGCACTTATAATGCGCACAGATGCTCCAGCAAAGGAGCGTCCCGGCGCACGACAAGGTAGAACACAGCACCGCTAAATGCAGAGAGTTGAAAAAGGGGCACAGCTAAGGACAACATTAAAATAAGAGAGTTTTAATGGCCTTACGGAACAGCAAGAGATCCTCCAACAGACGGATCTCTACGGGGAGAGAGTTCCAAATCGCCGCCGCTCTCACTCGAAAAGATCGGCCCCCAGCACGACTAAGCTTAAACCGGGGGACCACAGCGAGAGCTTGGCCAAAGGATCTAAGAGAGCGGGTCGGAGTATAGAGAGACAAGAGGTTAGTAAGGATCTGGGGAGCAGAACCTTTCAAGAATTTAAAGGCCAGACATAAGACCTTAAAATGAATTCTCATCTTGACCGGCAGCCAGTGCAAGGAGCGTATAGTGTTAGAGATGGAGCAAAACCTGGGCAGGCCAACTACCGCTCTGGCTGCAGCGTTTTAAACAGAAGGGAGCTGGCGTAATCAAGCCGGGAGATCACCGTCGCCTGAATCACCAACTGCCTGGTCGAGGCATCAAAAAATTTGAGGACCGGTCTTAAGCCCCGAAGAACACCAAAACAGCAGGCCGCAGTTCTCTTTGTATGGCCAGCAAAGCTGAGGGTGGGGTCCAGCCAAACTCCCAGGTTTCTTAATTCCGTGACCGGAGTCGGGGACGGCTCAAGTTCCGGAGGCCACCAGCTGTCCCCCCAGAGTTCCGCTTTCTTACCGACGATCAAGATTTCAGTCTTTTTTGCATTAAGTTGGAGACAGTTGGCATTCATCCAACCAGCCACCGCCCTCAGTCCACTCTGAAACCTAGGGGCATCCTGCTCCGCATCCCCGCTGATAGTAACCGCTAGCTGAGTGTCGTCAGCATATGGGACCATAGTCATGCCCCACTGCTTAACGACATCAGCCAGCGGTCTCACGTATAGGTTGAATAACGTGGGACTCAGCGAGGATCCCTGCGGAACCCCCATGGCCAGAGGATGGAATTTGGACTGGTGAGGCGGGATGGCCACGCAAAAAGAACGTTTATCGAGAAAGGAGCGGAACCACTGCAGAGCGAGCCCACCAATGCCAATCTCCTCCAGGCGATGCAGAAGAATACGGTGAGAGACGGTGTCAAAGGCGGCGCTAAGATCTAATAATACAAGCGCCGCCGTCTGACCTGCACCCAACACCGCACGCAAATGCTCCACCATGGCGAGGAGGGCTGTCTCCGTGCAGTGGCCAGCACGGAAACCGTTGTGCGTGGGGTCCAGGACGTTGGCCCGAGTAAGATGGTCAGAAAGGGCCAGATTGACGTGTGCCTCCGCAACTTTCGCCGGCCAGGGGAGCAATGAAATAGGACGGTAGTTCTCCGGTTTTAAAGGGTCCAGCGAAGGCTTCTTCAGGATTGGAGAAACCACCGCCTGCTTCCATTTGGCTGGAGCCGTGCCCGAGGCCAGTGAGAGATTGATCAGGGGCACATCGTGGAGCGTCCCTTAAAAGACTGGTCTCTGAAAAGGGCAGGTCTTAACGGATCCGAAGGAGAGCCGGACTTGATTTGCTGGGCTAGTTTGTTAAACCCCTCAGGAAGTAACGGGGGAAGAGAATGCAGAATGATATGGCCTTGAGTGCAATCTGGGGCTCCTGGAGATGGTCCAATACTAGGGAAAGCCTGATAGATAGTCTGGACTTTCTCTAGAAAAAAAAAAAATATATATATATATATATATATATATATATATATATATATATATATACATAGTAATACATGTGTTGCCAACAGAGAAACCACAGTGTCTTTAGAAACAAGTCGCATTCGAGGGGTTAGAGGGCTTATCCCCCCACCTGTGAGCACCAACACTTACTACCGATATCCTTTTAACAACTTTTGCGTCCACTTCAGCAGAGCGCCCATTCCTTTCACTAAAAACCCTTTCCTACAAATAGCTTTTGGACTTCCTAATTTGCCCAGGTCGCGGCTGTGATTTCCGTTACTTGATCGGGGCAATGCGGGGTAGGCTCCCGCTTTAAATACACCTAAAGCCCCTGGTGGGGTGGGCACCCACTAGGGCTATTTAAAAGGCAGATATGCGGGGTAGGCTCCCGCTTCTTGGCACACAAAGTCTCTGGCGGGGTGGGCACCCGCTAGGGATATAAAAAAATTGGCAAATAAGGGGGGTGGGCACCCGCGCCAAAAATAAGCAGAGCTGCTTGGGAATCTCCACGCCGTGGATTCCCCTCTCAAGGAGGCTCGCAGCCTCGTGCTGCAGGGGAATGCGCCTCTTTAAAAAAGGAAAACCCAGCGCTCCTCAGGAAAATAAAGCGCTTTTCAAGCAATAGCGCAAAGTCCAAGTAAGTCCTTCAGAAGACAGGGGGGCAAGGGCTGGGCCTAGGGGCCAGCTCACAGGGCCCTCCAGCATGGAGGCAGTCCCCAGTGGCAGTTCCTCCTGGCACCCAGCAGCAGCAGCAGGCCACCATCAAGTCAGAAATCAGAGAGACCACTTTCATGGGGGTCACAGCCCCTTTTTATACACATGTGCCTTTGTCTAAGGCTGTAGGACAGGGGGCGAACCAGTTACAACTGGTTCTTGAGCACTTTGTTTTGCTCAGCCCCTCTCCCTATTCACAGGACAGGCTAGGGACATCAGACGCACCACATAGGGCTGAGCCAGCATTGTGGAGGGAAGGCACAGCCCTATTCAGGTCCCAGGTGCAACTCCTCCCTGCCATCAACATGCAGATCTCCCCATTCACCACCGGGCAGACCCATCCTGACTCCTGGAGCCAGGCACACCAGCCATCTCCAGCCAATCACAAGCCAGACAGTCAATTCACATTCCCTGCACAGACATGCCAACTTCTAAAAGTGGTGCTTCTACACTTGACACATTAAATCTGAGCACACCGTCGCGCAGCATTTAATCTCACGAGTTTGCACATACCAAACTCACCCCTGCCCACTCCACACATCAGGAACTACCATGGACGAGAGCTGGTTCCAGGCTGTCTTTGGTTTTTTTTGGCCAGTGGTTTCTTGAGGGTGAGATTGATGACCAGGGTAAATTCAAGTAGCTTGGTGTTCGATGAAAGCTGGAGTTTGAACCCATCAAGGTTCATGTCATAGAGTCAGGTTTTTTTTGTTTGTTGGTTTCTATTCTTGACAAATAACAGTATTCCATCTTGGATGTCTGAAACTGATTAAACTTTCTAGTGAGTTGTGCATCATCAGCATATTGGTGGATCTGATGCTTTTATCCCATAATAAAATCCTCAGCTTTAACATGAATTTCGCCATATTTCTGAGTCCTCAGGTAGCATTAGTTATTCAGACTTGCCTCTTCTTCCAGTAGAAGCGGCATTGATCTGTGCCCTCTCACACTTTATCTGGTGTTATTGCCTTCACAGCACTCATCAACTCAATGCTGTATCCACTCTGGGTCCAAATCCATGAGCAAACCACTCCACTGCAATGCCTGAAGGCAACACTGAGATTGACACAAGCATCTTCATGTGAGTCCAAACCAGCAGCTTGAATATTAGTAGGAAGGGGGAATACATATTTCAGAAGAGGAGCTGAGGGAGAATGCTCCCAACTCTTGGAATATGATGATAAAGCGGAGCAGCAGAGGTTTGGTTTCACTCAGAAAGGGAGTCACACATGGGGATCCAGATCTGGTGCACTCCTTTAAAAAGGTCAAGAGAGTCAACAGGAAGTTGCAGTAAGTTGCCGGATGGAGCTAAGCCCCGATGAGCGAGTTGACCATAATGTCTTCCACTCCCCGTAAGAGAATGATGGATCCTGTATGTGTTCTTCCACCCATCATGCAATTGGAAAGGCCAACTGCTTGTTCACATTAGATTTCACAACAGTGGTATTGATGGTATCAAACAGTACCCTGCTGACAAGTCTGAAGGGATGCAATTGAGAGGCCACTGCATTGCCACTAACTTCCTCCAATCAGGCAGATGCAACTCCTCTAAAAGGAGCACCACCTGTCATGAGTAGCATCCCAGCCCTGCTTGCTCTCATCCATATATATCTATAATAACAAGGACAGTCCCTTCTATGCCCGCGTGGACCAGGGTCAATAATATTTACATACGAACAACGTCCACCGTGGGACTCTTTTCAGGAAAATAGGCAACGCTATATAAAAAAAGAAACTCCAACACTCTACAAACCATTTGGGGAAGACCACATTGAATGTATTTACTCCTAAACACCAGAGGGTCCCTACCCTCTTTGGTAATCTTACATACAAAAACAAGTCCAATAGATTAATCAGAACATAATGTTTTGCTGACGATGATTTGCGTAGCATTTCTTTATATTGTTCATCAAACAAACAACTTCCATATGCAGATAATATTGTGGTTAATAATAAAAGTGCAGGTGATGCAGTGATCAAGTGTGAGAAACAAATACAAACTATACACAATTAACACACAAAAAAGCAAAATAGTTCGCTGGTTCTACGTGTTACAGAAAAAAAACTTAGAAAACACATGTGAATTTCATGTCACAGCATGTGAATTAATTCTTAGGCGAAACAAATATCTACGTTTCGACCCCTGCTGAATCTTGAGGTCTCCTCAGGACAAAAATCCCCTGATTTCTTACCATAGTTCAATGGACACTGTCCCCTGTCCAGTGTGTAAACCAGAATAAGTAAATCTGGCAACAAACATCCAGAGTTAATGTCAATTGGTCTTTATAAATTCAACATGTCCAACATTTTCCAATGGGTCCAAAGGCAGCCAATGCATAAGTCTGCATTGCCACATTCTGCTGTCTTGAATTTTGTCCCGGACATCTTAGATTAGATGTAAAATGTAGACCGGGCGTGGAAGATTAGATTAGTTAGTGCATAACTTGATGTATAACCTTCGATCTGCATCACTCAGTTTGGAACGGCAGGTGCAAGAGTGCCTGCGTTGGAATCAGGTTGTTTTTGTGGGGGAAGGGACAACTTTCTTCACAAAAACAACCCTTAACACCACCTCTGGGGAGGTGTAGGCTTTTGATGCAAAACCAGGGGGCATATTACCAACAACTAGCGATAATTATCGCTATGTTGGCTTAGCGGCAATATTTTTATCGCCGAGCTGCGGCGATTTTTATCGCTTAGGAACCTTGCTATTATCAAGGTTTAACTCCTAAGCGATAAAAATCGGCCGAAATGCATGAATATCGCTGAAAAGTCAGCGATATTCATGCATTACCGAGCTAATGCTCTTAGCCATGTTATCCACCTACCATTGGATAACATGACTAAGAACTGCTCAGGGGCAGGTGTTAGCTTTTGGAGATAATCGCGCTTGGTAATAGGAGATAGCGATGTTAGCGAATGTTTCCAGTCGCTAACATCTTGGCACGCCCACTTTGCATGTCATTAGTGATAAATTTCACTGACATGCAAAGCGGGGCCCAAGATGGTCGCTATCTCCTACTAGCTGTCGCTAACTTGTGTTAGTGACAGCTAGGTAATAGGGAGATAATTTTATCTCCGCTTTCTTGGCTTTTAAAGCCAAAAAAGCAGAGATAAACCCCCTTGATAATATGCCCCCAGGTTGACAGCATGCTGCAATTCTCCTAGTGTGTCAAATGCCATGGGTGTTACATGAGACCACCCACTGTAACACGCAAGGCACGCCTCCCTTTCGCAGTGTGAGGCTACACAACAACTTCTGCTGCATTGCCTCACACCATATCTATTAGGCTATGAAAAGCCACACAGGGTGGCTTTACATGGCCTCGAAGATATGGGTAAGCCCTGTGCGCTGCTGGAACGTCAGAAAAATTAACGTTCCGGAGGTGCACTGGATTTGTAAATAAGCCCCCAATCAGTGAATACTGGGTTAAGAAATTGTAACTGCAGTAATGGCGCTGGTCCGTGGTAAGTAGGGTGCATATTTATAACGTTCTTCACCAATACGGGGATTCATGCTTATTTCACATTGGACCCGATTTATGTAATCTGGGCAGAAACTCAGAAAGTACTCACATTTGCTTGCCCTGCCCATCTGATTTTATTTAAATATTCTTGAAATTCATCTTCTGGTGGGTTAACAATCTGCACATTTGTGAATTTCGTACAAACCGACCGTACAGATTTGCTTTCATCAGAAACCTCCCAGCATGAGGCTGAGCAAATCCTACTAAACCAACTTTAATACCACCATTCCAGATTCTGGAAATAAATATTACGATTTGTCTTTTTAAATGGCGTTATTTACACATATTACTTCCAGCTTGATGCGTAAAAACGTTTGTAAGTCAGCCCCATCGTTGTTAAATGCAAATTCCTGGGGCCTCATTTATGAAAAATTACGCATCGCTGCGTGAAAACAGTGATGCGTCACTTTTCACTGCGCTCTCCCTGCGACACTAACGATGCGTCATATTTATAGTATGACGCATCATGTCGCAAGGAGTTACAGATACGTAGTGCGCAGCGAACAGGAGCGTCTCGCGCTCGCTGTAAAGCTTTGGATTTTAAATACCATTTTCTTCCTTTTAGGTTGTTTTAGACCCTCGTTTTCATCTCCCCTTACTTGCACATAAATTGTGTCCTCACCGCCGCTTGGCGGGTTTGGTGCCTGGGGTGGGTCGGCCATCTTGGAGTGGGTTGAGGTGAGGGTGTAGATCGAACTGCGCTTCATTGCGCATGCGCCAGCGGGGGAACGCCTATTTAAGGCGAGTCCCCGGTCTCCCTCCCCCCTGACAAGGAGTGCGCAGCGAACAGGAGCGTCTCGCGCTCACTGTAAAGCTTTGGATTTTAAATACCTTTTTCTTCCTTTTAGGTTGTTTTAGACCCTCGTTTTCATCTCCCCTTACTTGCACATAAATTGTGTCCTCACCGCCGCTTGGCGGGTTTGGTGCCTGGGGCGGGTCGGCCATCTTGGAGTGGGTTGAGGTGAGGGTGTAGATCGAACTGCGCTTCATTGCGCATGCGCCAGCGGGGGAACGCCTATTTAATGCTCCTCCCCTATCGTAGTGGGATCGCGTAGCGGGCGTGCCTTCGCGTGGCCGGAGTCGTGCCAGAGTCCTGCCCGTCTGCGCCCGTCCGCGCTAAGGCCGTGCGGGACGCTGCGGGAGGCTGGTTAGTGGCTAGTATTCCATCTTTGTGTCGCTATGCTGACATACTCCAGGGAGAGTCTATACTCCATCGGCCAGGTGAGTCACAGTTGCACTCTGCCGCCTGTACATCCGCTTTGTGGCCCGTTTTACTGCCCCTGTAATGGTTGGGCTCTTGGCCCCCCAAGGCCCCTCCCCCGGAAAAACTCTGCAGATGTTCGCCGCAGTAGAGATTCTTTTTCCTCTCCGTGGATTCTAAACCTGAATGTCAGGTCGGCTCTGAGGCACCATCAGAACATCTACGACCTCATTGAGGAGGAAGCCCCGGATATATTTGCCATTACTGAAACTTGGCTCCAGGAAGCGGATGCTGCTATTCTTAATCTAGCTTGCCCCCCTGGCTATTCTATGTACACCTTGAATAGATCTTCCAGAGGTGGGGGTATAGCTCTTATAGTTAGGTCCTGCTTCTCCTGTGTGTGGAGTGGCCTTAATATCTCCGGGTGTGAAAGTGCCTCTTTTAAGGTCTCTGTCAGCCCTGAGTTCACACTTTCCGGAATGGTCGTTTATCGTCCGCCCGGTAGTGATGTGGGGTTTAGAAATGTTTTCCCCGAAATCGTTGGCCCTTTGGTCGCAGACTGCGCCAACTTTTCCATCATGGGTGATTTGAACCTGCATTTCGACACCCCCTCAAGTCTGACAGTACGCTCTATTTCTTGTAATGTAATGTAATGTATAGGCATTTATACAGCGCACTACTTACCCGGAGGGTCCCAAGGCGCTTCGACCGCTGCAAAACCCTTCCTGGCTTCCCTGAGAGATGGTCCCTTAATGGGTATCTTCAGGGTGAGACCAGGCATCCCCGGCGGTCTGGTGGGGCCGTTAGTGAAGATGAGGCAAGCTAATGCCCAGAGTTGCCGAGTGTGATCGCTGATCAGAGTGGGCACCGAGGCGAGAGAATTATCGAGTCCGCTGACCCTGGTCCAGAAACCTGCCGCGCCGGGAATCGAACCCTGGTCCCGGGCCGTCCTCTGCTCTCGGGTCTGCCGCCTCTAACCAGTGAGCCACACTACTTCACGACCTAGAGGCCTTTCAACTTTCCCAGCTGGTCTCCCAGCCTACCCATACGGGGGGGCATATTTTAGATCCCTTCTTCACCAATCTGCCGGACATTAACATTACCTCTATCTTGCCGGTAGAATGGACAGACCACTTTTTGGTGTCCACTCTTTGTCCTATCTCAGCCACTTCTTTCATCTCTTCGGCTAGACGGGTACCCAGGAGGGCCTGGAAGAAACTTAGGTTAGAAGACTTCCATCGTCTTCTATTAGAGGAGCCGTTGGGTCCTTTGACGGACGTAGAAGAGGGGTATGACCTCTTTTGTTCTTGGATCACTAGGGCTCTGGACTCTCTGATACCTATTGTATCGACCAAAATCAACTCTAGAGAGTCGAGTCCCTGGTATTATGGCGCCCTACGTGCCCTGAAGGGAGCATGTAGACGGGCGGAGAGGGCATGGCGGAAGACGTATGGGGCTGATTTAAAAGCTGAATACGCCAGGTCCGTCAAGCTCTACCATCGGGCTATCTGCCGAGCTCGGGCGGCTTTTTATGCCGCAGAATTCCGTAACAGTACCAATCCGTCGAAGGCCATTTTCAAGGCCGTAAAAGACCTTATGGCGAAGCGGACTACCTCTACGACCGTAAGCTCCATTTCCCACTGTGAATCCCTTGCCTCTTATTTCTTGGGAAAAGTCCAAGCAATTTATCGGACATTCCCTAGCATAGGGTTCGGTCGGGAAAGTTCTAGCGGGACACCTCATCAGACTACCCTGCTCTCCTTCCCCCCTCTTACCTCGGATGGGTTTGACAAACTTGCGTTGCAAGTTAAATCTGGATCTCCATCTGACCCAGTAAGACCTGCTCTCTTTCGAGATCAGACCTTTATGGGACGCTCTGCTGTGCGTTCCCTTGTCAACCTTTCCTTGGAATCGGGAGTAGTTCCAGCTAAGTGGAAGCAGGCTGTGGTGTCCCCAATTATCAAAAAGCCCTCCCTGGACCCGTCTAAGCCTGAAAGTTACCGTCCCACCTCGTTGCTACCCTGGCCGGCAAAGATCACAGAGGCCCATGTCAATCTGGCCCCGTCAGAACATCTAGTCCGGACCAATGCCCTCGACCCCACACAAAATGGCTTCCGTGCTGGACACAGCACGGAGACCGCTCTACTTGTGATGGTGGAACATCTCCGTGCGAGGGTGGATGCTGGTCAAACGGCGGCGCTGATATTGTTAGACCTTAGCGCCGCCTTTGACACGGTATCTCACAGCATCCTCCTGCATCGGCTTGAGGAGAACGGCATTGGTGGCCAGGCGTTGCAATGGTTCCGCTCCTTCCTCGACGACCGTTCCTTCTGTGTCGCCATTCCTCCCTTCAAGTCCAATTTCCAACCTCTGGCCATGGGGGTTCCGCAGGGGTCCTCTCTGAGTTCCACGTTGTTCAATCTTTACGTGAGACCGCTGGCTGATGTCGCTAGGCAGTGGGGCCTAACTTTGGTCTCATATGCCGACGACACACAGCTGGCGGTTACTCTCAGCGGGGACGCGGAGCAAGAGGCCCCCAGGTTTCAGTCTGGACTGAAGGCAGTGGCTAGCTGGTTGACAGGAAACTGTCTCCAGCTCAACGCCACTAAAACCGAGGTGATGGTTGTCGGCAGGGGAGTGGAGCTGTGGGGTGACCAATGGTGGCCTCCAGAGTTGGGACCCACTCCGACCCCGGTGTCGTAGGTGAAAAATCTGGGAGTCTAGCTGGACGCGGGCCTCACCTTTGTAGGGCACACCAAAAAAACAGCTGCCTGTTGCTTCGGTTTGCTGAGAGGTTTAAGACCTGTACTTAAATTCTTTGATGCCCCGACCAGGCAGTTGGTGATCCAGGCAACTATCATCTCTCGCCTGGACTACGCTAGCTCTCTCCTGGCCGGGGCCAACCAGGCTGAGTTAACTCGCCTGCAGCGGGTCCAGAATGCTGCGGCTAGAGCCATTGTTGGCTTGCCCAGATTCTGTTCGGTGGCAAATGTCCTTCGCTCCCTACACTGGCTTCCAGTAAGGAAGCGTATTCTCTTTAAGGTCCTTTGTCTCACCTTCAAGATCTTGAGAGGTATAGGCCCTGAAATCTTGTCTAGCTGTCTCTCGTTCTATGTTCCAACCCGTACCCTCCGCTCCCAGGGCCAAGCCCTTGCTGTAGTCCCCAGATTCAGACTCAGCCGCATGGGAGGTCGTTCTTTCAGCGTGAAAGCTGCATTAGCTTGGAATTCCCTTCCTGTTGAAACTCCGCTGTTAGAGGATCTCCTGACCTTCCGGAGGGCAATAAAAACATTCCTGTTCTAGCTGCCTCTTTTACATCTTCTTTTCCTGTTGTGTTATGTTTCTCCTTGTCTCTGCGCCGGGACGCTCCTTGGCTGGAGTATCTGTGCGCATAATAAATTAATATAACATAACATTTCTGACGTATCTGTAGGCGCAAAAGTGACGCATTGGTGGAGTGTGTCACAAAAGTGACGCAACTCCAGCAATGTGTACTTTCACATGGGCAAGTCCCATGTTGTTAGTGCCTGCATCAGTCCTACGCCTGCCATGAGGCAAGCGTAAGAATTTGACGCATTAGCGTCCAAGAAATGGCGCAGTGACATCTTATAGATTTCACTGCCCCACTTCTATGACTTGTATTTGCATCAAAACGCCCCCCTTGCATACATTATACCTGGGGCAGGTATAATGTGGCGCAGGGGTTTACAAAGTGACGTATCTACCTAGATGCGTCACTTTGTAAATATGGTACAACAAGGCACATTTTTTACTCCGCTGGTGCGTCACAAAAAAGTGACGCACCAACGGCGTAAAAGTGACGCAAAGGCTCATAAATGAGCCCCCGCATTGTACAGTGTGCTGCAAGGGGTGCTTTCAAAGAGCCTGTCTTTGTTAACCTATCAGCCCTTCTAATGCTGGCTTCTTTGCTTGTATTGCTGGTGTACTTTGTATATGAAGTCAAGGGTATTTGCATGAGTGATGTGAAAGAAATGTGATTGGTTGTGTGCTCACAGTCAATAAACTCTGAACCTGCCCTTCATGGTGTGTTTTCCTTTCAAGTAAAGATGTTAAAAACTTCGAGCAGGGCATATTAATGGGTAAGGGTAAGGTAAGGCTGTGGAAAATGAAGTCGTGCTTGAGTGCTTCAAATAATAATGCCATCATTTTGAAAATTTGAAATAGAGAATGAAACAAAAAAAAAAACTGAAAAGTCAGCCATCTTTAGCCAATGGTTAATGTAAAATGTCATTCACATATGCATCAGCTCACATTCATCAGCCATTGGTTGATTATAGCTGTCATTCATGATGTATGGAATTTCACCATTGTGCTGGCACACACTCACTACTTCAAATCTACAGACATTTAGCAATTATATATTTAGCTATTCTTTAAAACTCTCAGAACAAGTCAAAATGAACATGATAACCTTTCTCTTTTATCTTCATGGTAAAGGTTTGTTAAGGTTAGAGCTGCCGACTGTGGAGCTGGGGACCCAGGTTCGAGTCTGATGTTGGCTCAACATCCTGTGATTCGGGGCAAATCTCTTAGGCCCTGATTACAACTTAGGCAGTGCTGCACCGGGTCTGCCCCGCCGCAGCACAGCTAAAGCTGTGGTCGGGCCACCCTCCAGATTAGGAGTTTTCTCCTGTCCGGTGTTTTTTTGTTGTTGTTGGTGTTCCCACAGTGGTGCCACGAAGAACGTGCACCGCAATGGGAACCCCAAAAACAGTTCATACACGGCATGGACTGGAAAGGTCTTTGCAGGAATTGGTGTGCATGCACAGAGGCCTGTTGTCCCATCCGTGTGTTTTCACAGGGTGCATAGGGCGTCCTTTGTTTCCTCTGCGCCACCATTTTCATGAAGGAGGAACGGACATGAAAACCCTGGTAAAGAGGAGACTCCTAATATGCTTTGCGAGACCGTTGAGGTCCCACCAAAAATAATAATGCCTCTACCCAGCCTGAACACCGCCAGGGAACGGCAGTTCCTTGACAACTATTGTGGCCTGTAGTGGTTTGACCACCCTACTAATAATAGGGGGTTCCGAAGACTGCCACTGCTAACCCCCACAATTCTGCCAGACTCATAATTGGGCCCCTAATCTTCCCCCTGCCTACCAAATAGGAAAGTGTTGTTGTGTAATATAACTGGTGCTGATGTAAAGTGCTCAAATACCTTTGGGCCGCGATCGCGCGAAATAAAAAACTGCACACAAACAAAAATGGGTGTTGCCTGTCCAACTCAACTGCATAAATGGATTTACAATTTCTCATGAGTGGACAATATTATCTTAGAATAAAAGGGACTGAGGGAAAATGTTCTAAATTAGAATACACACAAATTCCTGCATTTTTGTGTGCACCAACTTTCCACTGCTTCCCAAGTGTAGAATGGCCTCTCGCACCCATGGGCTCAGATTCCCTCCGACTTAGTTTGTCTCCAAAGACAAGTGTAAGTGAGTTAACGAGCATTCAAGTATAACTTCTTATTTAAATTCTCTTTTTCATTTTAGAAATATAAATTACATTTGCATGGAATTGGGCCCTCTGTTCAGACACCATTATTTGTCCAAATCATACTGTGACTTTTTCAAAATGTTTTCTTTTTTTCCAGACTTCAGAAAGATTACACAAAGCAACCACTGCACTGTTTTTACAGTCAGTATCCCAGCCTCTCATTATGGTACCTGTTTTGTATTGATGGAACAAGGTTTCGCTCGTAAAGAGACTTGCTCGGATTCAACCCTCTCGAAATAAAACATAATGCATTAATAAACATGTTTTGTATTACTAATAATGCACCACATGACATTTCTAGCATCTAGGGGAAGCTTGTCAATGTGCTTTTAACTAACAGTAACTCGAGTGTCCTAAAATGGCCGCCGCAATGTGGGAACCTTTTTGGGCAAGCGTCTGTCACACTCATGTGACATGATGTACTCTGTGCTTTGGTGGGAAAACTTTGCTTCTGCACACCAGAACTAAAGATGGCTGCTCTATGTTTTCACATGCTAACGCTTGCATTGCTGTTTTTACTAAATTGTTCATTCTGCTTAATTCCTAATGCTGTAGTTAAAATAGAGTATTGGGAATAGAGTAGAGATAAGTGGTATACAGTGCATTCATTTATTCTTTGTTCTAAAACTGTTCTTCTTTGACTTTGTTATTAGCTTGTGTTTGGACCAATCAAGTACAATGTTGTTCCATCTTGGTTCGCGCGACTGTGCATGTGCTGAAATCTCCCGAGTCCACAAGCAATGGCATTGAACGTGTGCCAGTGACAACCTTGACTGCGATGCGCCTGGGAACCCAACCTTATGAACCTCCAAGAGGATTGTAATTTGATAAATTGTTTAACATTGAATTTACTATTAGAACATTCATTGTTGGGTGGAATAAAAATGCATGGGAAAATAAAGTTATGGGCGGGAAAGATAATTGCATCATTGAATCGAGTGACTTCATAACTGGCATGGTGTGATGACCTCTCCTCGCTTTTGACCAATCAAATTAAGGGAATACACGAAGATGCAAAATTGGGGGGTGGTACACTACCCTGGAAAATGGTATATCTAAGGTAGGCTTAGCTAGTTAGATTGTCCGACTTGTCCAAATACATGACCTGTCACTGACCCAATGCACTCGGGGTCTGACTGTTAGCTGCAGAGAGGGTTGCGATGCTGGCGTTGCACTTTAGCTGTGGGTGCCGGTCCTGACCTGCAGTGGTCCTGTCCTGATCCAGTTTGGTCTGTACTTGTCCTGATTCTGGTTTGCACCTGTCCTGTCCTGTTGTCACCTGAACTATTGTGGGTTCCTGTCCTTTATCCTAGCCCGTGGCCAGGGTTGGTCTTAACACCATTCTAGGTAATTATAAATCAATGTGGGTATGTCATTGTACTGTTTCCCTTTTCTTACCCTTCCTATGTTTTAATGCTTAAAGAAAGTCTCATAATATTTTCACATCATCTTGCTTTAATCATATTCTTTCTAATTGAACGCGCTTTAATTGAACTGGTATGGATTCTGACATTTAAGAATTTACTTAGATAAAGTGTTTAAACCTTTCCAGAGTCTGTGGTTATTTTATGAATGAAATGTTTATTACTGCCTATTATTCTAACACCAATGATCCCTTAGGACTCTAGGTACCGGTGACAAGGATTAGTAAGTCAAATGGTATAGGTCCTAAAGTTAATTAAATTCTGATTAGCGTAGGTTTACCTGTTCAAAGTGTGTATGTTTATATAGGCCCAGGTGAGTATGGTAAAACGAGCAGGTGAGCCCGCGCTCTATCAGTATTCTTTTGACAGGAGAGTAATGGTTAGGGTTTAGTTAAGATAGGTAGTTAGTCGCGTATTGATTATTTGATTTTACTGATTTTATGTATTAACCAAAACCCGTATTGTTCTATGTCTGTTTTGGAATCCCCGGGGGCAGAATAAGCGGGTGGTAAATGGAAGCCACACTGCACGTGAGGTCACTTGCCTAAGGAAGTAAGTGCATGGTTAGGTAAAACTGAAAGCACTGATTAGGGATTTTCTATATAAATGTGTGAATAAATGATAGCAAAGGAGTTCGCTGGTGAAACTTTGGCCTTATATCACCTAGAAAGGGTAAGCCAGAGGGAGTAACAGGTTCTCTAATGCTTGTATGAAGAGTAGATGGATGGGATCTACTCGCAGTGTATGAAGAGTAAGCAGAAAGGATTTACTCGCAGTAGGTGCAAATCATCTATCCTTTGAATTAGACACTTAGGCACAGTGGCAAATGTTTTTATGTTGTTAATTAATGAATATTGCATTTAAAAGTGAAAAGAAATAGGTTCTCGTATTACCGTGCAAAGGAGGGAGTCAGTTGCGGTGCTGAGCTGACGTCACCAAGAGCCGAGCTGGTATTGGTTGAGACAGAGGGTATGTAGCTGAGGTAATAATTGTAAAAGAGGGGTGAGTGCAGGAGCGTGAGAACTTGTCTCACGAGAAAAGCTGCGCAATTATTAGTCGAAATTTATTTGAATTTGATTCACTGATTGGTTCTTGAAAATAAGAAACGGGCTGGTATTGGTGAAGCATTTAGTAAACAATAGAGTGTAGCTGCATATTAAATTTATCGGTGCAAATCATATGTGGCATTTAGATCCAACAGTTATAGGAAATAGACCAGATAAGTGGTACTTAGGGTTTGCACAAGAGCAATACATAAGAGGAAGACCTCATATCATGTACGGAGGAGAGAGAAAATGACGCTTTTTAAGAAAATTAAGAATTTCTTTAAGAAAGATAAAGGGCTCGATTCACAGAACTAACTTAAGACAAAATCCTAAACTTACTACCATTTTGGTATTCACAGAAGTAAGGAGTCCTAACTTTAGGACTCCTGAATGCCTTCTGTGAATACCGAAAGTCTTAAAATTAGGATTTTTCTCAATTTAGTAGTAGTAAAGTTAGGACTCCTAACTTTAGGACTCCTAAATGCCCTCTGTGAATACCAAAAGTCTTAAAATTAGGATTTTTCTCAGTGTAGGAGTAGTAAAGTTAGGACTCCTAACTTTAGTACTCCTAACTGCCTTCTGTGAATACCGAAAGTTTTAAAATTAGGATTTTTCTCAGTTTTAGAGTAGTAAAGTTAGGACTCCTAACTTTAGGACTCCTAAATGCCTTTTGTGAATACCGAAAGTCATAAAATTAGGATTTTTCTCAGTTTAGGAGTCCTAAAGTTAGTTTACTACTACTAAATTGAGAAAAATCCTAATTTTATGACTTTCGGTATTCACAGAAGGCATTTAGGAGTCCTAAAGTGAGGAGTCCTAACTTTACCACTACTAAATTGAGAAAATCCTAATTTTAAGACTTTCGGTATTCACAGAAGGCATTTAGGAGTACTAAAGTTAGGAGTCCTAACTTTATTACTACTAAATTAAGAAACATCCTAATTTTAAGATTTTTGGTATTCACAGAAGGCATTTAGCAGTCCTAAAGTTAGGAGTCCTAACTTCTGTGAATACCAAAATGAGTAAGTGCCTTCTGTGAATACGAAAATGGTAGTAAGTTTAGGATTTTGTCTTAAGTTTGTTCTGTGAATCGGGCCCAAATGATTAAAACAAGAGAAGGGATTATTATTCCACCACCAAATACGCCCGCATCATACATGATGGTAGAAAGGGAGTTTCACACTTGTGTGTAGTTAGAGAACTAGATGGAGTATACAAAAGATGATGGTGTTTTGGCATTTCCAGAGCATGGTACTTTTAATGGTAGAATTTTGTACAATTTGAGAACACGCATGAATGAATAAGATCCCAGACCTAGATTAACCCAATACACACCCTTAGAAGAATTGGAAACTGAGGCTTTTGAGCGAGATAGACCCAGAAGTGAAAGAAAGTGGAGTGAATGTTATCCCAGATTTCCTAAAGAGGCAAGAGATAAGCAAATGAAGACATGGAGACAGTCTATGTTAGTAAAAGGATTATATCCTGTACTGACTTTAGAGGAAACGTCAGGAAGCAAGTGCACAGAGAAAAGGACAAATGTAATGATTAGTGGTGATTCAGATGATGACTATTTGGAGGATTTAATAATGAAAAATCTGCCACCTTGCCATGAGGAAGCATGTAGAATTAACTCTAGTTCTCTGTTCTTAACGCCACCTTTGGTTCCACAAGTTGTAGATGAACCCTCTCGCTAGATAAAGTCCTACAGGAATGGGAAGGAGAGGCAATAAATGAACAGAGAAATAAATTAATTCAAAACATTTTCCAGTTAAATACAAGTCCTGAAGCTTTGATTATACTGGTAACTATAGGTCCTGTTGTTCACTTGTACGGAGATAAACAAATATGTCCTAAAACTCCTGTTTTGACCACACCTGTAGTACAGCCTAGAAAAGAAACTTTGATTATTGATGACCAAGCAAGTGAGTGCGTGTCAACAGTGTCTCTAATGGATTTACCTATAAGAGAACCCGGAAGTAGTTCAAACAGTAAAAACTGACGCGTTCTAATCTAGGACCCCGATCAATACTGTGACCTTATGCCCCTATACGGCTATAATCCATTTATTCCCCTATAATGGCATAAACGATCAAGAGTGATGTTTCAGAAACTCGTCTCTGGCCTAACACAATCAGAGCCACATTTCAGAATCTCTTCCTCTGCAGCTTCCTCTGCAGCTCATTAGAGCAAATGACACAGCAGAAGCCACTATCTAAGATTCCTAGATTACACTCCGAGTTCTTCAACAAGATAAAACTCAGCAACCTGGGAAAGCCCCGCTTTCTATGTTTTGATTAGTAATAGAACTCTAATGAGCACTGAGAGACGATCACTTCCTAGTGACATCTCTATTGACGTCTTATGTCCAAAAACTTACGTCAAACCAGGCACCTTTCAGGTATAAGAAGTGGAGAAGTGTGGCTCACTGGTTAGGGCAGGCAGACCCTGAAGCAGAGGTCAGACCCGGGACCAGGGTTCAATTCCCGACGCGGCAGGGTCTTGAGCTCAAATGTCCATGGACTCGATAATTCTCGCTTCGGTGCCTGACCTAATCATGGGTTCACACTCTGCAACTCTGGGCATTAAGCTTGCTTAATCTCCACAACGGCCCCCGCGGCGGGATGCCTGGCTTTCACCTTGGGGATGCCCTGTAGGGGCTATCTCACAGGGAAAAGCCAGGACGGGTTCCCAAGGCAAGCGCGGAGACACCCCTTCGGGGGTCGATTCAGGCGCTATATAAGAAACATAATAATAATAATAAATATTACCAACGTTGCCTTAAGCAAACGCTGATGTTACTACTGCCGCTACTGCTGTCTCAACGACATCAGTGATAGCGATGGTGTGGTGAACCTAGGAGCAGAACAGCTGTCCCCTGCAGAGCCGCGCAGATTCAAGCAGCCCACGGACGCTGCCCCTCCTCCTCCTCGACGCGCTGAGAAAGACGCTGTCTTTTCTCCTGCCGAGAAAATCCAGCTCCGGCGTTTCCAGCCTACTCTTGCGAGTGACTGGGATATCGAGTCCTGGAAGGAGATACAAGACCTCCAACATTCTATTCCAGAGGTATGGTGTTGACTAAACCCTTAGAGAGAATTCTTGAAGCAAACCTTGGCAAAACCAACTTAACTAAAATTGCTACTTACTTACTCCCTCCCAAGTATTAGGCTTAGGTCAAGTACACTGGGGTAGGCGTAGTTAGAAGCACCAGTTGAGTACGTTAGCCTAATGCATATATGAATGTATATATGTTTTATTCATTTTAAACCATTGTATGGCTAAGAAACCATATCAATGCTTTTACAGTATTATTTCGCAATCCTCCTTTTACTGTACGCACTTTTTATAATAACTAGTCTTGCAAATTGTGGCAATTCATTTTTCTTGCACGAGAAGAAAGACTGTTCAATAAATAATACCTTTTTATTGAAAACGCCCGTCTCTCTATTCTCTGCACTTTGGTGAAAGTAATCTGCACAAAACTGACTGAGTAAAATAACTGTCTATTGTTTCACACAACTCTAGAGATTGACTCTTATTCTAAGGAGCAAAGTTGTCATGTTTATGCGGTTGTTGGAAAACTGAATCCCTTCTTGTCTGTACCAGGGAAGCTGATCACTTCCTATTCAGTCAAGAAAGTTTCCAGTGACCTCTGAGCTAGTTGGTAACAAACCCAATTAAGTTTAGCATAGTCAGTGGAGACCTGGAAGATCCGCACTTCTACGTCCATACTACTGTTTATGTTATTCCAATGCGCAGGGCCTATTGGGAAAATAGGAACTACACTACAAAACATTCCCGGAAGCAATAGAGAAGTAAGAATGGAAACATCCTCAAGTACGAGAAGTGCTACTGTAGTAACCCCAGAAGAAATAGAAAGGTGGTCTTGAGAAATAGAAAATCCAAAATCACAGCTGAAAGCATTAGATATTTTCATATTAAGAGTAGAATTGGAAGAATTACTTTCTGGAAATATGGGGTTAGATAGGTTAAATACATTCATTGAAGACGAATCGTTGTTTAGATGTCGAAGTGTTACACGAAATACAAAAAAATTCCATGAAGAGTTAATGAATTTGGCTTTGGAAATGGGAATTGATATTGTAAAATCTAAAGTGTTACAGAAACCTTACCGAGCTGAATTTTCTGATAAATATTTAGAAAACATGAATGTGTCAGCACGAAAAGTGCAGATAAGGGAACTGTTGTCATTATTGCAAAAATGGGGTGACTTGGAAAAGTGGAATGCTAGATGGAAAAAGAAAAAAGAGGAAGCCCAAGCGAGAAGCACTACATCTGAAAATTTGCTGAAGGAATCAGAGAAGGTAGAAAGGTTGTGTCCAATGAGAGAATTGCCAGGAGGAGGTTATGTGCATGTCCCATGGTCCCGATATTTGATCATTTACAAATGATTTCCCAAAACTCAGAGTGAAACCTGTAGAGTGTTACAGGCAAGTCAAAAGATTTGTAAAAGTCTCAAGGGTATTGTTGAAAGATTTAGATGGGTTGTTTGATATTGTAGTCCCCCAGATTTTTGGACAGAATGTAAAATTACTATTGATTGGCCCAGTGATGAATACCCCAGATATCCAAAAACAGGAGCACCATCAGATGATGTAATGAAGAAGTACAATCAAGTCATAACATTTCTGAAAGGGAACGTACCCCCAAAAGAAACAGATTGGACAAGAATAGACAGAACTACCTAAAATAAAGATGAATCAGTACATGCATCTATGAGCACCTTTTACAGGTATTCAAACAGTACAGTGACACATTTTATTTATCGGTTTGTGTCAGGGTTAAAACCAGATATTTTGCAAATGATTAAAGATCATAAAATCTGCTTAACCTGTCATACTCAAGTATGCAAGATATTGTGGGGATGAAATTGACAATAAATGAAAGAATAGAAGAAAAGGTAATGTGGGCACAGGTAAAATAGCAGAGCAACAGGAATTCCAGTTAAATCAATTGAAAAATAATCAGAATCAAGTAGATGGAAATGGGGGTAAACCAAGAGGGAGAATAATCAAAGAGGAGGCACAGAAAAAGGCATTTAGGAACGAGTGTAAGGCTATGCTGAGTAACAATGTGCAAACTGACAATTTGAATCCACAGACGCAGAATGAGGTGTCAAGGAAGCAACAGCAACAAGTAATACAGAACCAGAAACCACCTGCACCTATGCCAGATTCTGGGAGCCAAGCTAAGTACAGTGTGGATACCACAAATTGGGAGGGAAGTGGAAGGAGAGACATAGTGATATCACAATTTCTTTTGAGTGAAGGATTTTTTGAGGAAGATAGTTACTGACGGTGCCTGAGAGGGGTTGACGAGGAGTGCGTACTTCGCGCATCCTTGCCGGTAGATCAGTCAGGTCCATACATTGAAGGAAAGGTTGAGGGAAATTATGTTACCTTTTTGTTGGATACTGGTGCTACCCGTTCTACTGTGTGAACAGTAAGGGTGGGCGTAAAATCCGTTTCGCGGGCAAATTTGCGGATTTTCCGCGATTTTGCGATCCGCGAATCTCGCGAAATCGCGGTAAAATCCGCGAATCAGCGGGGACGAATTTTCAGCCAAGCAAGGGTTACAGCAGCAGGTGCAAAAGTTGAACCTAATTTCTTTGTAACCTTTTACAAAAGGGTTACAAACAAATTAACTTCAACTTGGACACCTGCTGCTAATTGCTTCCTGGCGCCTCGTTGCCTACTTGCAACTATTTTCTGACCCTGCTCTGACCCTTAAAGCAGGGTCAGAGAATAGTTTCAAGTAGGCAACGAGGCACCTGTCCAAGGAATTAAACCTCATCAGGAAGCACTTACAGATATAAAAAACAGGAAGAAGGGAGAGGATGGCAAATACACCCTTTTTGAGTTGTCAGGACGGGTTAAACTAAAAGAGACCTTTACAGCACAATTTTCATATGCATTTTGCTAAAAATAAAAAGCTGTATGTTCTGTAGGGGCAACTCAGGAATCTGGCCCTTCAGAGATCTGGCCTCTCTTTCTTTCTCTCGCTCTCTCTCTCCCTCTCTCTTTCCCTCTCTTTCTCTATCTATCTATCTATCTATCTATCTATCTATCTATCTATCTATCTATCTATCTATCTATCTATCTATCTATCTATCTATCTATCTATCTATCTATCTATCTATCTATCTATCTATCTATCTATCTATCTATCTATCTCTCTCTCCCTCTCCCATAAACGACTGCATGGGTAACTTTGCTATGCAAGCGCAAAAAGCCCAGCGAACACGCAAAAAATCCTGCGAACACGCAAAAAACCCAGCGAACACACAAAAAAACAAAAATCCGCAAATTCGCGAATTTTGCGGATCGCGAATTCGCAAAATTCGCCCATGCTTAGTGAACAGCAGACATTCCAAACCTACCCCTCGCGGGAGAAGCGATTCAAGTAGTGGGCATTTCTAATAAACAAATTAGTACGCCTGTTATAGAACCGATGGAAATCAGAATAGGTAATTTTAAAGACATGCACAAATTTGTAGTGTGCGACTTCAGTCCAGTGAACCTATTAGGTAGAGAGTTGCTGAGTAAAATGAATTGCACAATCTTTTGTACCCCAAGTGGTGTTGAAATTCAAACCCCAGATGAAGATGGAGTTTATAAATTAATGTTAGCCAAACAAGAAACTGAAAATAAAAAGATGATAGCAGAAGATCTCCCAAAAGAATTACAGCATATGGTGAATCCTGAAGTGTGGGATTTCACTGGGAAAGATGTAGGATTAATGGCAAATGTTGACCCGGTAAAGGTGATAGTTAAAGAAGGTGCAGTTTATCCAAATTTTCGACAATACAAGATGAGCCCAGAAATAAAAGCAGGTGTTTCAGCAGAAATAAAGCGTTTGGTTGAGCAAGGCACTTTATAAGAAATTATGAGCAGTCCATGTAATTCACCTATAATTGGCATAAAGAAACCAAGAGGAAAATATAGGGTCGCACAAGACCTCCGCAAGGTTAATAAAATTGTCGTCCCATGTTGTCCAGTTGTGCAAAATCCTGCAGTGATTCTGTATCACATACCGAGGGGAGCCGGATGGTTCACGGTAATTGATTTGTGCCATGCATTTTTCTCCATACCATTACATCCAGATAGCAAATTTCTTTTCTCGTTCAAATTCGACGAACATGTTTACGTTTGCAAAGGGGTACACAGAGAGCCCATCGTTTTTTAATCAGATATTGAAAAAATTTCTTGAATCTCTGGTCCTGCCTGGACAATCTGTCCTGGTGCAGTATATAGACGACCTTTTGGTGGCGTCTAGGACTCGAACTGACTGTGTTGTTGATACCATTGCATTGCTAAATCATTTGGCTGAAGCAGGGCATAAAGTGTCACCTGAATAATTACAATTCTGTAACACATCAGTGAAATATCTGGGGCATCAGATAGAGATGGGTGTCAGAAGGGTTACCTCTGAAAATATCAAAATAATCAGAAACATGAATCTACCTCAAACACAGAAAGAAATCAGGATGTTTCTCGGAGTTGTAGGTTACTGTAGGCAATGGATTGTGGGATTTGCACTCCTAGCTAAACCTCTGATACAAATGACAATGAAGAGAGCAAAAGACCCAGTAAAGTGGGATGAGGAAAGCATAACTGCCTTCTTGAAGCTACAAGACTGTCTCTGCTCATCTACAGCCTTAGGGATGCCTGATTATTCAAGGGAATTTGCATTGTTCTGTGATGCACGCGACAATTGTGCATTGTCTGTTCTGACCCAAACTCATGGTTTAATGAGACGTCCTGTGCCATATTTTTCATCCACATTAGATCCAGTGGCATATGCATTGCCGGGATGTCTGAAAGCAGTAGCTGCAAACTGCATGAGTCTTGAGCAAAGTGAATCCATCCTTATGGGACACCCTGTAACTGTGTAAGTCCCACACTCAGTGGTGATTCTGTTAACCAGAACACATACTCAGTATTTGACTCCTAGTTGGATGACTAAGTATGAACAAATCATTCTGGGTGCAGGGAATATGACCATTGCCAGATGCAGTGTCTTAAATCCAGCCACACTGTTCCTTGATTCACACTTTGAAGAGGTAAAAGGGGAAGTCGAGCATGATTGCATCGATCTCACAGAATACGGTACTAAGCCCCGTCCAGACATAAAAGAAAAGCCATTGTTAAATTCAGAATATTAATTATTTGTGGATGACTCATGCATGAGACATGAGGAAGGAGGATTAAGTGCTGCATATGCTATGTGTACTTTGTGGGGTCCAATTGAAGCATCCTATTTACCTGGATGAAGTCTGCACAAGTAGCTGAATTAGTTGCAATGACAAGATTGTTAGTTTTCCAGATACTGAATTTTTTTTACAGTCATTTTTTAATTTGTCTCTAGAATTGTCTGCAAAACTATAGATTTTAGTTTATGTAGTTGGAAATTTGCGATGTAAAAATAAATCAGTTTGGTCCCAATTAAAAATGTATAGATGTATTCAGAAAGGTATTTGGAGTACATAGAGTAATAATTGTTAGTACTCTTAAACATACTCTTACTGCCTTTGTAAATTGGTCCCAAATACATCTAAAATGAGAACAATTTATGAATGTTCATGTGATATTTTTCTGTAACTAGTACAGATAGAAAGTTCTGTATACTGTTTGCACTTTTACTAATAGAGAACTGGCCAGTTTTGGACCGATTCAGAAAAGCACATGAGAATACATAACTGAGTACTCGTGTGGTACTTTACCCATACTCATAAATGCTCTTGTGAACTGACCCCATGAACCTTTGGGGGATGAACCATTGTCCTCGTAACTTGCCCTTGTACTGATCTGGCTTTCTCAGTGCAGTATTAAACAACTGGCCAACACTGTAGGCAATCTCTGCCATAAGGTGTGTTTAGATAAGGTACCAGTGACCTGCGACCTGAAAACTGGTGGCTTTAGCATCTTCTGCCATAATCCTTAAAGTCAGAGAAGCCAAAATCACCTCTCAGAAGGGTTTGCAGGATAGGCTTGATTCTTTGTTCCACATGTTGTCTTCTTTAAGGTGCACCTTCTATTAAACACTCAGCCTGTTCATAATCACCAAAACACACAATTTAGTAAAAACCTATGCATGACATATTCGAATATGTAACATCACCTCACTTTATATAGTTATCTTCGCAAACGGGATTCCACAAGCTAAAATAAGGTGATGAATGTATGAACTTGTTTTTTCTGCAAAGTTATGCAAAAAAGTTTCTATTATTTTTTTTTTAAGTTTCAAAAACCTTTATTGAAGTTGAGACACAACAAAATTACAGAGTTGAACCAAAACAAAATACTACGCACTGCAATACAACAGAAAAGATCCAAAGATAGCACGTACATCTACCATAAACTGTCAATATAATAGGTCGGGGCTACATCAATACCAATGAGGGGAAATTGACATGCACTGCACCGTGTGTGACAGAGAGGGGGGGGGGCACTGAGAATCGGGGAAGGAAAGGGAGCAGAGAGGATGGGACTCATTGACCATCACCGGTGGTAGCCGCGGGCGGGGAGCAGGCGTGGAGCGCGGGAGAAGTCTCCAGTGCTGGGAAGTGTGATTTAGGAGGTAGGAGATGAGCGGACCCCAAATATCCAATAGGCGGGATCTACCAGGCATAAGGTCCCAGAATGCAGACAGGAGGGTCTGGCAACGAGAGGCGTCATCAAGCCAAAGGGCCACGATCGGCGCGGGCTGGCGACCCCAGCACATGGAAATCCTGCGCCGCGCAAGAACCAAGAGCATAGCAACAAGTTTACGGGAGGTAATTGGGCAAAATTTGATGAACCCTAAAAGGCAAAGCAGAGGGTCAGGTTGTAACCGGAAGAAGATGAGCTCAGAGATGATGTATTTTGCACCATACATTGTTGATACTTATAGGTTTCGGTAAATACCTCGCTTCTACCTTGCCTACGCTGATTCAGGACCTAATTTGTATCTCTCAAGAATAGCGCAAGAAGAGCCATCTCACTGGTGTTAAATAAGGATATTTATGGCATATATCTTTGCTAAAATCCGGTGAAGAAGACCCACAAGCTACCGCTTGTTCCTTAAAGGATGCACCAGGACAGGTAAGCCATGCCCCTGCTGATATAGAATCATCTGTCATCCTTCATTTTCATTCCATTTCCAAATTGTCTCCATACTGTTTTCCTACCATTCTCTTTCTTTTTGCCCCTCTGAATCCTTCTTCGGTCCCCCCTCTGGGCCCTTAGGAGCCCCCATCCCTTTCATGTCCCTTATTTGCACTTCTCTTCCCCTGAAGTGTTGTTTTGAAGCAGAAACAGGCATGAAATAGGAACTAAACGAGCAAGTAACAGATAACACTAGAACAGGGACTGTGTGACACAGAGAAAGGGACGTGGGCTCTGACACTAATACAATGACACTGAGATGGGGCACTGACACAGTGGCCCCCACACTGTACACAGATGCTGGGTCTAAGCACTGACAGTGAGGGATTGACATTATCAGGGAGCACTGACTGTGACAGTGAAACGAAGGGGCATATTTATATGCCCCTATACCCACCACAGCACCCCTTTTTCAGACGTTGTGGCGATAGGGACTTGCCCTTATTTACAAGGCTGCGTTAAGCCACTTAATGTGGCTTAGCACCGCCTTGTGACTAAGGCCCCTTTTCACTCTACACTTAGCGCGAAAGGCGGAGAGCAATGGATGTTGCGGTGGGTGTTCCATCGCAAAACCAGTTGATTTTGACGTTGCCCCCTATGTACAAGGGTGGCGTAAGTAGGAGGCAGCATCAAAATTAGGACGAGGAAAAACCTGGATAAATGAGGAGAAACGCTTTATTTCTCCTTGTGTTTGCTGTTTCCATTTGTGCTGTGTTGTGAAGCACAAATGGAAACAGCAAAACACTATTGATTGTTTATGTGCAGAAAGGTGTCCCTTCACATAAACAATCATTGGAAAAAAATGACGTATTATACCTTCTGTGTGGGCTGCATTAAGCAGCACACACAGAAGTTACAAAGCGCCATTACTGATTGTTTATGTGCAGGAAGGGACAGCATCATTCCACCTGCAATGCAGACACCCTTGCACTATAGTGCAAGGGTTCCTGCATTGGTGCTAGGCAGCTAAATTAGTGCCAGTGCAGGGGCAAACACATGGCTGCACCGTTTTCTTGTAAATACATTGCAAACCTGAATTTAAGAAGTGGTGGAATGTGGCCTTAAGCCAAAGAGGCTAACTTCTCTCGTAAACATATGCCCCAAAATATCTTTAAGGGAGTCATAAACTAGCACTTTGTCTAATATTATCGATCTCATTTTTCAAGCTTCAATGATGACATGATATGCATTTTATTCTTCACTCTTAGAGGTTTTATAGCTCATCCTGAGACAAGCTGCCACATGTTTCGTTATACCCTTCTTTTCAAGGAGGCCGAGTGCAAGGCCCTGGGCAAAGACCTAGGGGCAGATTTATCATACGCAATGCAGTGCAGCAAGTCCTATCTGCACTTCGCCACACTGTGTGAAAGGGCAGGAATCAACCATTTTTTTACCTAAATGAGGCACATTCCTGATGTCTGTCTGCGCTGGTGCACAATGTGCTGCTCTGCGCCACCGCAGGCGCCCTTGCACTCTCATGCCGGCGTTGTAGGCAGGATTGTCTCCTGTACAAAAACAATCTTGAGAGGCATTTTCCTCTTTTTAAGTGTGCTTCAAAATGCAGCCCAATTAAAAAGAGGAAACAACAAGGAGAAATAAAGATCTTACTCCTCGTTACGTTTCTGGTGGAAAGGCATGCAATTTTTTTTTTTTTTTGTTTGAAGTTTATTAAAGTATAAAGGAGCAAAGACAGAAAATGAAGAAACAGTCATAAGTTATAAAAAACAAGAAATCTCTCTTACAAAATGGTGAAACTGAATAAAATAAAATCTTATACCAAAAATAAGATATACAATAAAATGCTCCGGAAATAGGGGAATGAGGAAACATTCTGAATAATAAAACGTACAATTGATGTAAAAGAAACAGAAGATGCAATTAATAAACATTACATACAATTAAGAAAAATGCAATTATGGTGGTTTTTGAACTTCAGCATTACGTACTGGAAGAGTGGGAGGAAGTCTGACAATTCTAGATAGATATTCGGTAAGGGGGAGCCCTAGAGGATCACGTTTGATTGCTAAAGAGATAGGGGAAACAAAATTGGTGTCTAGACGATGATTAAAACAAACCGCGTTCCACCAAGCAGTGAAGGAAACATCTTTAGCCTGTTTCCAATGTGACGTAATATGGTGAAAGGCAATGGCTATCAAGAGGTCAAGTAATTTGTGTTTGTGTTGTGACCCGGTAAAGACAGGAGATAGAGAACCTAGGAAAATATGGACATTGGAAAAGGAGAAACTAAAATTAAAAATCTTTTGAAATTGGGACCAAACTAAGTGCCAGAAATGCAAAATGGGAGGACATTCAAAAAGCATATGTTTCAAATCAGCCAAAGGGCAGGGGCAGGACCAGCAAGTGGAGGGAGTGTCTGAGGAGAAAGATGACAGAATTAAAGGAGTGAATAGTGTACGGTTATAAACAAAGAATAAAGTTTGGGTAGTGTTGGCGGCTCTGGATGTACTGTGAATCTTAGACCAAATTTTATTCCATAAAGTAAAAGACCAAATTTGAGACAAGTCTTTTTCCCAAGCCAACTCAACTTTAGATTTAGTACGCTCCGTAGAAGACTGCATAGATTTATAGAGAAATGAAGCAGAAGGGGATTGGTCAAGGGCATTAGAAATAGGAAGATGCGATATAGGAATAGAGTTGGTGGCAGGGAGAGAAGAAATATATTGAGTAAGGGAGGGAATCAGTGATAAGTATTGTTTACGAGAAGAGGAGGGCAACGAAAATTGAGTGTGGAGGAGTTGAAAAGGAAGAGGCTGAGTACCGGAAAGAAGTTGAGATACCCATTTTAAACCAAGAGAGTGCCAGGATTTCCAATATAATGAGCGATTACGAATCTTAAGATGTTTATTATGCCAAATAGGTTGTGTATGGGTAGAGGATGTAGAAGGGTAGGAGGACAATAAGTAAGGTTGAAGAAGAGAGCGTGAGTAAGAAATAATGGGGGAACGAAGAGACATTACATTAGAGGAAAAGGAAAGACCCTCACTAAATTCATAAGGATGAAGGAAAGAAGATTCTAACGTCAACCATAGGGGAGGATAATGAGGAAGATCTGTAGAGAGCCAACGTAAGGCTTGCTTTAAAGAAAAAGCATTGTGATATGATTTGAAATTAGGAAATTTGACTCCACCTAGGGATTTATCCTTTTTCAAAGCAGAGAGAGCTAGTCGAGATTTCTTACCCTTCCACAGAAATTTTAACAGAATAGAATCTATCGACTTGAAATAATGGTCTGGGATACGAATGGGAATCATGGAAATAGAGTAAAGGACTAACGGTGCTAGCATCATTTTGATGGAGTCAAGACGACCCCACCAAGAAAGAAAGAGAGGATTCCAACGATTGATGGAAACAGTAAGTTTACTGGAAAGAGATTCAAAATTGAACTTAAGAGTGTCGGAGAGACGAGGGGCGAACCAAACACCAAGATATTTAATCTTGGAGGGCTGCCAGGAAAAGCCAGAGGCATCAAAGAGATGTTTTTGACAGAGGGGGTTTAAGGGTAGAATTTTGCATTTGTCAGTATTAAGACGATAACCAGAAACATTAGAGAAAGAGGAAACTTGAGTTAAAAAGGAAGGTAAAGTTGTTTGAGGGTTTGAACAATAAAATAAAATATCATCTGCATATACCGATAACTTAACTTGCTGTTGAGAGCCATAATGAAAACCAGAAATATTATCATCGAGTCTAATCTTAGTTAAAAAGGGTTCTAAAGCTAAAATAAACAAAAGAGGAGACAGAGGACATCCTGGACGGACACCCCGTTGAAGGGGAAAGTAATCGGAAGTGATACCATTTGCAAAAATAGAAGCATGGGGGCTAGAATAAAGTAAAGAAATAAGAGAAATGAATTTAGGTGAGAAACCGAACCAACAAAGAGCCTGAAAGATAAAGTCCCATCCTATTCTATCAAAAGCCTTCTCGGCGTCAAGAGAAATGGCAGCTAGAGGAGTAGAGAGGGAGGTGGCCTTGCTCAAGATGTTAAAGAAGACACGAGAGTTATCTGATGATAATCGGCCTTTAACGAAACCAGATTGTTCAGGGCCGATAAGTTCCGGTAACAGAGGATCTAATCTGAGAGCTATAATTTTGGCGAATATTTTATAATCTGTGTTTACCAGAGAGATGGGGCGGTAATTTTTGCATAAAGTATGATCCTTATCAGGTTTGGGTATTAAACAAATTAATGCTTCTTGGATAGTGCCTCGAGAAGATCCGGAGTCCACAAAGCTTTGAAATAATAGGAGTAGTTTAGGGAGGAGAAGGGAGGAAAAGTGGTTGTAAAACTCAATGGTGAAACCGTCAGGCCCAGGCGCCTTACCGCGTCGGAGGATGGAAACAGCATGGGAAATTTCAGAGAGGGAAATATCCAAATCTAGTGATTGAAAATCAACATGGGAGGAGTGAGGGGAGGGGATATCTTGAAAATAAGCAAGAAGGTCAGTAGAATCAGGACTAGATTCGGGAGTATATAAAGTTTGGTAGAAAGAAACAAATTGAGCTAATATGTCCTTGTCCTTAAACAGAGAAACACCAGCAGGACCTTGTAATGATTCAATTTTAGTTCTATCTCTTCGTATCTTGAGATAGTTGGCTAGGAGTTTGCCCATTTTGTTTTGGCCACCATAATAACGAGAATTGCATTTAAGAAGAGAGTTTGATGCTGCATTTGTGGTAAATTTATTAGAATCAAATTTGGCAGATATAAGTTCGCGAAGAGAAGATTCAGAATTAGAATTATAATAGGCATATTCTAACTTCTTAATTTTATCTAAAAGTTGAGTTGATTTAGAGATTGATTGTTTTTTCTTTTGAGAAACAAAATTAATGATAAAGCCTCTAGCAGCCGCTTTAAAAGAATCCCACACTGTGACAAAGGGAGACTCAGGGAGGTGATTGAGTGTAAAGAATTCAGTGGTAAAAGCCGTAAATTGAGTGCAGAAAATGGAGTCAAGGAGTAAAGAGTTATTAAATCGCCAGCGTCCTGAGTGAGGAGAGAAGGGGATAAGATCAATATCAACAAAAACGGGAGCGTGGTCTGAGATTAAAATGGAACCGATGTCTGAGTGGGTGGCAAGTTGTGCTAGGGGTTTGCTGAGGAAGAGGTAATCAATACGAGATTGGGAATGGTGGGTGGGGGAATAAAATGTGTACTCTCGAAGGTCAGGATTACATAATCTCCAAATGTCTACTAAAGCATTGTTTCGGATAGAAGTAATAAATTGGGAGTGCATTTTGGAGGGAACAAACTTAACTTTGGAATTCCTGTCTATAAAGGGGTCTAGGACTTGATTGCAATCACCACCGAAGATAACATATTGTTCATTAAGTGTAACAAGTTTGTCAGAAATAGCAGGCCAAAACAATTTATCAACACCTGTAGGAGCATAAACATTGAAAATAACTATAGGTATTTTATCAATAAGAAGATTAATAAGAACCCAACGACCATTAACATCGCTTTCTTGAGATAAAACAGAAACAGTTAACTTTTTATGATACAATATAACGGTACCATTTTTCTGACCCAAAGCAGGAGAGTGAAAAACATGTCCCACCCAGCAACGCTTGAGTTTGATAGCCTTCTTGTCTGAAAGGTGGGATTCTTGGAGGAGGGCTACATCAGCTTTAAGCCTTGTCAAGTGCGTTAGTACACGTTGACGTTTAATGGGGTTATTTAACCCCTTAACATTCCAAGTAACTACACGGAATATAAATCATCAATAGAAAGATATAAAAGAAAAGATGAAGTAGAAAGTGAGCCAAGAAGATAAGAGAATAGTAACAAGAAAACAAAAATAGAACATGTAAGAGAAGAAATCAGGAGAAAATATTGAGAATTTAGTAAGAAAAGAGAAGAGAAAGAATGAAGAAAGAAGATAGTAAAAGAGAACAATATAAGAGATAGAAAAATGTGAGAAGAATATAGAAACATACCAACAGATATAGAACGAAGAAGAATGAGGGGTGACGACGCCAGAAGAAGACGACATCGACAACGGAAACTCACACCATCGAACACCTGAGGAACCAGCAGAGGACCGAATTGAAGGGAAGCATAAGTACACCGGGGCGAAGAACATGGGGAGAGGATCTGTAAGAAGACAAAATTAAAAAAGGGGTGTTAGGGAGACATATGGTATACAAGAGAAATAAACTGCACAATACACTGCACAATATTAGGGCTAGATATAATGGGGTAAAATGTATTCAACAAAATAGAGGCAACGAAAACAAGATACGGCAGGGTGACAGAAAGGTAAACATTTAGTCGAACATGGTAAAACAGGGATGGTTAAACAGCTCTTGCAGTGTCCATGCTGTCGGTCTCATGATGACGAAGAAACTCTTCAAGGACTTGTGGATCTTCGAAAGTGGTTGTCTTGTCTTTGTAGGTCACCTTGAAGAGGCATGGGTGGAGCAGTCCAAACCTGGCGCCAAGAGCTCGCAGTCGTGGTCTCAAATCAAGGAACTGTTTCCGACGGTCGGCTGTCACTTTAGCGACATCTTGAGAAAGATATAATCGATGCCCTTCCCACATAACTTGCTTCTTGGCTTTTGCTGCTGAAAGTACTTGAAGGAGGTCAGTGCATTGTAAGAACAACATGATGACTCCGCGGGGTTTGGTGGAAATTTTAGGACCAAGTCTATGTGCACGTTGAATGTTAAGTGAAGAGGAAGGAGGAAGATCCAGAATTTTTGGTAAAAAGGTTTGGAAAAAAGCTGTTGGATTGGACCCTTCTGTAAGTTATGGAAGATTATAAAGGCGTAGGTTGTTTCTACGATTGCGATTTTCCAACTCCTCAGTCTGTCGCCTCAGGAGAGAGACATCCTTTTCCAACATCGAAATTTTAGCACAGGAAGTTTGAAGAGTCTCCGTAGATTGTTCCACCAGAAGAACCCGCGATTCAAGAGTAGACCATTTGTCATGAAGAAATTGCAAAGTTTTAGTAGTTTCAGCCATAAAGGGTTTGAGCGCACGAAGTTCCTCAAGGATAAGATCCATAGATGCTGAGTGCGACGAAGAACCTGGAGATGGGGGATCTTTTTTCAGACGCTTCGTTGAACCAGGTTGCAAAAGCTTGCTTGAAGAAATACCTTCAGGAACTGCCCCAGGGGTGACTTCCGGTTTAGTGGAGACATGGTCATCCATGGTCTGTGCTTTGGAGTCAGAATCTGAGGAAAGAGGTTGTTTGGCTTTAGAAGCAGTAAGCTTGAGGGTACGTAATTTCCCCATAAAAAAGGCAAGGGAGAAAAAATATCAGTACCACCACAGATTCCAGAGGAAAAGAAGTTATGAATAAATTGCAAGGAATACTCTCTGTGATGAGATATTGTAGAAAGCGTAACAGAGATGTGCCGAACACTGATGAGATAAAGCCAAATAATAGTTGCAACACATACAGCTTCTCCACAGAAAATCTCCACAAATATGAAAATAGATACAGATGTTGCGCCAATAAAGTATCACCGCAAGCCAATGAACAGAAAAACGCAAACGCACAAGGTCAGCAGCAAAGAGGATATGCAGTAAGTTCATGAGGTGAATAAGACACCATAGTCATTAGTTGTGAGGAAGATTACTGCAATGACCATGCGTAGTGAGAAACCTTGTGGAAGACATGCAGGTTTGCGTATAGTAAATTGCGATGAGGAGAGGCTCCAGTCAGGAGGACATAACGTGGGTCTCTGAGGCAGTGCGACGGAAAATGGCGCCTGTATGTCAGATAATGAAACAGAAGAGTTGCAGCTGAGGAAGCATCATGCCGGTGTGAATATCAGCGGAGGCAAGAAGCTGACATTGGAATGTTCAGCAAAGGTAACGCTGAAGTAGAAAAGCGGCATTTGCCGGTCGAGATAGTAACGCGGCAAAATGCAAGAAAATGGCGGCCGCCGCAATAGCGAACCGCGTCATCTGTGAAGGAAGCGCATAACGCTGGAGTAGAGGAAAGCAGTGTAGATCGTTCTGCTCACCTCATATCCGACAGCGTAATATGGTTGTAGCGTGCACATACGTCCAGTGTACACGGAGAAATTTGCCGGTGCCGGTGCTCGATTAGCGGAGCTCCGGTATCAAGCCGCCATCTTGTGTGGCGCTCAAGCCACGCCCCAAAGGCATGCAATTCTGATGCATTTCCAGGTCTAACAGTGTTCGTATATTTGGGAATGCAGCAGAATGCATGGGTGGATAAGCTAGAACACCTACTCTCCCCCCACGTAATTCCCCCAACTCACATTGTAACGCAAGACAGCCACTTGCTCCTTGTGTTTCACCGGATTTACCAAGCCACCCAGGGTGGCCACGCATGTCTGGGTAAATGTGAATTTAGGTTTCGCATCGCCCTGCATCACCTTGCATGGCGCAAGGGGCGATGCTAAACTACGACAAATTAGACCTCAAGTTTTGTTTCATAGTCCCACCGGATATAGCCAAAAACCAAAGGCTGTTGCCAAACACCTCTCAGTCATCAGGGGTTCTGTGTGATGATGACCATGAGTAGAGGTATCTCGGGTTCAGGGCCTGGGAACAGGACCAGAAAGGTCATGCAGCCAAATCATGCTGGGCATGGTTAATCATGTGCACACTGCTACTGAACCAGAAGGCTAGATGCAGGACTGAAGGCCAGGCCCCTCTCTTCCCGGGGGATGCATCATCATTCAGATACTTCAGGACTTTTGAAAATACTGCTGTTTGCTGAATTCAAGCGCAGCTTGGTGTGAATGAAGCACAGGGGACGCTTTATTAAAGCTTGACGAATGTTACTGAATTGCAAGTCTTTCAATAGAGCATTCATTGGTGGACAAGTCTTTGGCAACACAAAGAAGTAACATGACATATGAGCCCATATTTAGGAAGGGCTTGCATTGTCATTGTGTCACGCAGGGTGGCGCAACCCCTTAAGTGAGATTTACTATGCCGCGCCAAGCTTTTTGTGTGCCTCAGCGTGGCATTGTAAATCTGAAGTAACGCAAAGCAGTGTAGGTTTCGGCTTTCTGTTAATTGGCTCTAGGAGGGTGTTCCATGGGCGGATCCTAGATGCTTCCACACCTGGCATACACAAGTTAAGCTAAGAATGCGTCAAAATGCTATGTCTTCACAGGTGAGGCGTAACATGGAGAAATAGGTTTCTTTCTCCTCATTTTTTTACCTATTACTGAGTATGCTGCATTCTGCAGCACACATAGAAAGAAGAAAAAGCACCAGAGAATTGGTTTAAAGCAGGAAGGTGTACCTTTCTGCACAAAAATGATACGACCTGTAACTCAGGTATCCTTGTACATGGGAAACATCCTTTACGACGCAACTTTTTCCACGCAGTGCCTTTACAACGCAGGTTTTTCAACGCAAGTCATTACAACAAATTGCGCTGAGGGGCGCTGTAGGATAGGTAATAGTCTAATTTACTATCCAACACCTTCCCTAGTGTCCACGGGGACTGGAGTTGGAATAGTAAATTAAACTATTCACTATCCAGCACCTGCGTTGTAAAGGCATGCGTGGTAAAAGCATGCGTTGTAACAACGTACATCCCTTGTACATTGGTGCAAGGGTGCCTGCATTGGTGCTAGGCTGCACTCTGTGCACCAGCAGAGGGAGAGGGGAGGAATGTGTTATATACCTAGGTAGATATGATGCTTTCCTGCACTCTCTCTGTCTAGCAATGCAGCACAGCATGTTGTCATGCTGCATTGTGTTGTGTGACTTGTTAGCAAATCTGCCCCTTTGATGTGTACAAAACATTGCAGTTCTCTTTGTAAACATATTTGCTATCATGTTACTGTAATCCAACCTAGTCGTTTTGTATTACTCAATTTAATTTGAGAAAAGCATTGCCTTCACTGGCTTCTGGCCTCCTATGGTAACCAAGAGTACACCCTCGCCATATCACATTTTCGGGACCTCAGACATAAGGCATAATAGCGTACACCTCTGCATACACTTTGGATGATGATATGCAGCAGGGGATGGTCAGGTGAGGATTTGGGATGGCCTCCCCTTTAGCTGTCCTTTATTTACATGTTTTGTTAGTTAATAATTGTATAAATCACAACAGTTAACCCAAGGGCGCCCTATCAAATTGGCATACTGGCATACCTGGTGAAAGATTATTTCTTTAGCTCCGGCTAACCTATGAAAGAGACTCAGTAAGCGCCAAAGAAACTTTTGATTGGCTCATGAAGAACAAACTTCCATGTAACCCAGACAAGACAGAGGTCCTGTTGTTTGGACCAAATCCCCTACTGTGCTGGACAGGTGCCTAGCCGAATATTAATCAAAAGGTGGCAATAAACCAGGTCATTCTGTTCGATTCAAATCTGTCCTTTAATACTCAGGTCTCATCAGTTGTAAAATCTTGTCCCTGGTCCCTCGGGAAGCAGAGGTCACAGTGGTTAGGGCTCTGATACTATCACAGCTGGATTATGTCCATGTTCTGTACCTTGGCATCCCAGAATATTTATGACAGCATTTACAGGTAGTGGAAACCATGGCTGTCCACCTATTGTACAAGCTACCTACAGTGGCGTAACGAAACTTGAGGGGGCCCCCCTGGAGAATATATAGAGGGGGCCCCCGACGGTCCAGACCCAGTCAGGAGCTCTCAAGCCAGAGACCTGCTGCCTGTGCACAGAGCCGACTAGAGCTTGGGCCCCCCACATATATATGTTGATAGGTTTCTGCATTGTCTCCAATCAAAAAGGGTAAAAGTAATTTGTCAGGACTTGGAGCACTGGATATTGTTAATCTGACCAGCAATAAGTCATGGTAGTCCTTTACATCTTAGATAGTGTTTCCTTTCTGCCTGGTCAGTCTATTTGTGTCAAGTACGAATGTCTGGAAATTAGTTACTCCATTTATCGGAATCAACAGTTTGCCTAAATGTGTCTGGCTTGACCTTTGTCAGAATAAGAGAAATTTGGTTTGTGCCTGTTGGCAAAATACAAACGTTTTCCTTTAGTTCTCCCCTTCACTGGATGTCTGAAATGAATACATGTTCATGGGTGAGTTCAGCACAACCAAGACAATAACAACCTAAACCACCCAAGGGATCAGCACCCCCAAAAATATAATGTAATATATAACCAGAGCCTCAATAGAATCTATTTTTAAATCACAATATTGGGTTCCACACGTGTACTGACAATGCACAGGTCACTCTCTAAATAGTAAGAGACCCAACAAAAGAATCAGACACTCTTGATGGTGATCTTTTGATCCCCAAACATTTAATGGGTGCCGATTGGTATAGTCTCAGTGGTGACTAACATTGTTACCAGACCACCCTTACAAAACTCACAAAAGTGTAGTCCCACATAACCTTGCCCAGCAGCACCAACTGTGGTCCTGATAACACCATGGGAACTCTCAAAATCCTTACCAAAAAGAAGCCAAACAAGAGGAAGTATAATACAACAGTATACCCAACACAACCACAAACCATCTCCACTGAAAACTGCAAGCTTTAGAATAAAGATAGCGGAAGCCAAACGTCTGTGGGTAATCATTTGGCAAATGATAAATGGTGAAAACATTCTTTACATGGCATGCCAAAAAAAAAATTATCATTCCGAATACCACTAGGAGCTCTAAATTTGCTCATACCACTCCAGTTCTTATGAAGGTCATCTGGCTAAAGATGAATCAAATAAAAAACATGTTGTTATCAAGATTCAGAAGAGCCTATACTTGCATCCCCATTTCAAAAAATGTCCAAAAATGTGAAAATACATTCTACTACAACATATGACAAAAATATCACGTTAGCAGTCCAAAACACAGGGAAGTCTATATAATGTGATTGAGAAGCAATATGTGGAAAAATGCTCTGTACACCAATACAGGGTTTGATTCCCCAACCCTTTTTGCATACATTTAATGTAAATAGCTTTTTTACAAGTGTAAAAATATGTTTCCTATTCAAGTCATTTTTGCACTCATAAAGGGATTCATTCACAGTTTCTTGTGTGTAAGTGCATAGCTGCCAAGGTTTCAGATTGCTTATGTGTGACATTTTCATAATATTAGTGTAATTATGAGTGACATTCAAAGGCTATGAGTGACACTTTCTCGAGAGCAAAATCAAGCAATGAAGACCGTGGGAAACATATAAATATCAGAAATAACATCCTTTTGAGCAACAAGAAACTCTAAGAGGATCTTAAAACTGCTGCAAAGCACCACAAATAGAAGGGCACTGTGGGCCCCAACTGTCCCAAACAGGATGTGAGAGGCCCCAGCACTGATAATCTCAGATGCCTGATAATAAATTACGATAATTACTCAGTCACTACAGTCAGTTGACTTGCGGACTCTGAGCGCTGTCCAGCTCATCGCAGTACCAGACAAGCCTCAGGAAAGTGAGAGGCTGAGGCACATAGGCTGTACTTTTTTCAAAAGACTTTAGCTTACCTGCTAGCTCTCTAAAATGATTCAAATAAGTTTTACTTTAAACAATAGGACTAATCCATTTATTATGAGAAGCTATGAAAAAGTGACTAGGGATATAATCAAGGCCACTGGAATTATGCGTCAGGAGAGGGCCAAATTATGTGGCATAATGTGGCACATTTTGTAATAGTATTACTTAATTATTTCATCATTTTAAACTTGGTAACACTGTATGGTCTTTGATTGCATCTCATTAGTACCATTTTAACACCCAAATATAGCAATATTCAGTTATAATCAGTTTTGCAAAGGGCCTTTCACTGCGCAGCATCGTGTCGTAATTGGCATGGCCGCGTTAGCGATTAGCTGAACCTACACGTTGTCCTCCTTTAACTTGGCTATATATGAAAACGCCATTTTGAATGTTGCGGCGGCCATCTTAGACCATAAGCGTCCTCGTGGCCGGCGTGCCCTTTTGTCCGTTGTCCGTTCCACTGACCACTTCAGTCTGCCCAGCAACAGGCTATTTTTAGTACTGGTCAAGCTGCACATGCACAGTCCCAATGGACCAGTAAGCCTTTAGGAATGTGCGCCAAACTGACCAGCGGAGTTGTGCCCCCTCCAATGAGCTGGCAGTATTCCAAAACATGACCATATATGTCCTTAAAATGTGTTCTAACTTGTGCCGCCTATCTTTTATTGCCCCAAAACTGTATATAAATTGGGGTCACACCGGTGTTCGGTGTGATACCTCTTGCATTACCGAAGGGTGCTGTTTGAGTGTACCACCACCCCATGGGGTCTTAATAAACTTGTTCTTTGCCTTCTACAGTTTCCGTGCCAACAGTTCTTGAGTGTAAGTGGGTTATCTTCGGAGCATGTAGGCCTTGGGAACCCTGATTACTTCAAATTGGCGACCACGAAGGGACTCATCGGCGACTCGGATGCCCGAAGGAGAGGTCGTGACGAAGGCTTGGAAACTCGCCATGGACGCGCGCTGCCACGAGTGACCCGAGTCTTGGCTGCCACGGTGTTTTTTCCTTTCCTTCCGATCTGACCTTCCAGGTGGCGCCGGTCTCCGACTGAGTTTTCGAGTGTCTGCGTTGCTGAGAAAGTGCCGTTTGGCTGATTTGGCTTACCAGACCTTGGCAGTTGGAATCTGGACATTTGAGAATTTGGGTAAGATTTGTGTTCGGTAAGGTAGTCTTCGGACGCTTACTGAAGTTCTATGATTCTGTGATCGGTAAGGTAGTCCTCGGACGCTTGCCGAAGTCCTACGATCTACGTTTTGATTTGAGTTAGCTAACATTGTGACTTTGTGATCTTTGAACTTATATGTGTAGTGCACTTCACATAGGCAGGCATGTAGAGATGTTTCTCTAACTTTGTTTTTTTCCTCTGAGCGTCACAGTTGTGTGAAGTACTGTAAGTGCCATTTTGTACGGTGTCACGCTTTCGTGATACTTTTTGAACATGCCTGTTTTCAGCACACTCCGAGGGATGTGCTGTCTTGGAGAGGGTACCACAATTAGGTTAGCGGAAGCACAGCCGGCTCCCCCAGAGGGAACACCAAATCGCGAGATGTACATCAAACTTGGCCTTCCCCCTATTATGTACAGCAAATTATGGCATAAGTATACAAAGGCCGATCCTGAATTGCAATGGCCTCTACATGGGTCGTTCGATTTACGAAAAGTACAGTTTGTGGAGCAATGTTTGTTTCAACGCAGGTCTAGACAAAACATGTTTGATTGTGTGCGAATGTGGGAGAAAGCGGTGCGTGAGCGTATGAAGCGTGAGGTTGTCTTGGCGGACAAAGAGCAGCGCAAGGCTGCTCGGGATAAGGCTTTACAGCTTGAGGAAAAGGAGGCTCAGGAGAAGAAAGAGAGGGAGGAACGGGAACGTAAATTGCAAACGACTGGTCAATTTCCTATTCGCCGACCGCTTTATCCCGTCCTTAATAATGACATTGATGATTTTTCATTGTTAGATCGGTCACCGCCTCCGTACGTTTCGCCGACGGCACCAGCTGCAGATTCGGAGGATGATGGACAGGATAAGTCGGAACAGAAGGGGGTATCTGCTCTCAGGTTTACTGCAGAGAGGTCCGCACATTTACGCAGTTGGGCTCGTAAAGTGAATAAGAAATGTGTTTCTCAGGATGAGTTGCTTGCGGAGAAGAGGGGGTGGTCGGATCTTGAATTAATGTATTTTCTGTCTAGTTTGGCGGATGAAGTTGTTGCCGCATATCGCGAACTTTCAGACACGTTAGAACCTAAATCGTTGTCAGTGTATCGTGAGAATTTGGTTAAAGGTGTATTTGATCTTGCAGATGTTGACGACCTATTCAAGCAATTGATCCAGCTGCGAGACGAGACAACCAGATTGCGGGAGGAGCAGAAAAGGAGGCAAAAGGAGTCCGAATCGGAGAATAATGGGCAGATTAAGGAGTGTTCTCTCCGGGGTTCAGATAAGAGTTTTGCATCGCATGTTATGCCTATGCGTGAAGCCGCGCCCTTGTATGTTCCACCTAAAGGGGAAGGTACAGATGATGATAAATCGTCAAAGGATGCGAAAGGGTATTTTGTATTTAACTGGGTATACACGCCTTGGAATAGAGCAGATGTTATGGCATTGAAAAATTCTCTACCTGATCTTCGGAAAAATCCGGTGGCATTTTATGAAGGGGTGGAAGGGGCTATTTCGTCTTGTGTGATGACTCTTGTGGATATAGATTTGTTCTTTGGGCTAATTTTACCACCTGATATGTGGAGGCAGATTCGTAAAAATAATGATGAAACAATTTTGGGGGGCACGTGGAAAGAAATAAATGCTGCCGATTTAGATAGGGAACTGGCATGTAAGCCTTGTCAGTTAATTCTAGATCTTCCGGCAGCTATCTTGATTAAATTAAAGACGCTTGTTCCCTCTAAAAAGATCGATTGGACTATGCTAACGTCGTGCAAACAGAAACCCGATGAAACGGTCTCAGATTTCTTTACACGTTTTGAGGAGGCATTCCATGATTACAGTGGTCAATCTTTAACAGACGATACGGGTCGGCATCTGTTTGTAGATAAGTATGTGGCTAATCTCCTACCGGAGAGTGCAAAACAATTGAAGTCGAGTGAAAGTTCCTGGGCCACGGCGACCCCAGCGTCTTTGTTAACTATGGCTCAGTACTATGAGCGGCAGGAATTGGAGGCTAAAGAAAGTGTAGAGAAAAAGGCGAAGGAATTGAAAACGAAGGTGATGTTGGCGCAGGTTCGGGGAACACAGGGTAGAGGGAATGATAGAGGTAGACGAGGTGGAGGAAATACGTCGTATGGTCGTACGGACATAGCGGAGGATCAGTGTGCTTATTGTAAGGAGTTTGGGCATTGGGCCGAAGATTGTCCGGTACTTCGTGAGCAGCGTAGTCAGCGTGGTCGAGGAGGCGGAAGGTCGAGAGGAGGTTATACGGGATCGAGAGGTGGCGGAAGTGATCGTGGAAGGGTTGAGGAGAGGGGCCGTGGCCAGGATGAACGAAACACGTTTGATAGGCGGAATCAATATCAGATTTCGGAGGGAGAGAATGTGGAACACCAGGATTATGTGCATGCATAGGACTGCGTAGGATGGGGTAAGGAATCAGTTGAAGTGCCGGTAGATCAGCAGGGTCCATATGTAACAGCGGGTATTCTGGGTTCTACTGATCAATTTCTAGTTGACACAGGAGCTACACGTAGCGCTTTGTCGAAAAACTTGGTTCCGAGGGCTCCCCTGTCTGGCGAAATGATTACATGTGTAGGGTTTGATGGCACACCCTCCCCCAGCCCATTGTCCAAGCCCCTTGCACTATGTCTTGACAAATACTTTAGTTTTGGTCAATTTTTGTTATCACCCCATACACCAGATAATATCTTGGGTATTGATTTGCTTAAATATTTTCGAGCAACGATACGTTGCGCCCCTGAGGGAGTGCGGGTTATCCTGAATGACAATTATCCTGACCCCGATAGGTTTTACGCCATCTTAGATGTTCCAGCTTTGGCCTCTCTACCGCATACGTTATGGGCGACCTCAGATACGGATGTGGGAGAGATGCGTATTCCACCGATACACATTACTGTTAAGGAGGGGGCCCCCCTACCACGAGTGCCACAGTATAAGATCTCGAGAGAAGGTGAAATTGCGTTGACACATATTGTTCAGGATTTAATTTCTGCAGGGGTTGTGGAGGAGGTCCCTTATAATGTTTGCAACAGTCCTATTCTTCCGATTCTTAAGAGAGATACTGACGACAAAGTCTATCGCTTTATTATTGACTTGCGAGAGATCAACAAAATTGTCATTCCCCAATACCCGGTGGTGTCTGATATTACAACCTTGCTTACATTGGTCCCACCCACGGCCACCACGTTTAGCGTAATTGATTTAAAGAATGCGTTCTTTTCCATCCCTGTTCATCCTGATAGCAGATACCTGTTTGGCTTTACGCTAAATAATAAATCGTATAGATTTTGTCGTGTTCCCCAAGGTTAAAGCCCTAGCATCTACAGCCAGGCTTTGAAAAGGCAGCTAGATTCCTTTCAGTTGCAGTCTGGCGTTGCTCTCATCCAGTACGTGGATGACCTTCTGCTTGCTGCTGACTCTTATGCACAATGTGAACAAAGTACACTTGCGTTGCTTTCCTTTTTGGCACAAAACAATCATACGGTTTCGAAGAAAAAGCTTCAATACTGTAGACCTCAGGTGACCTACCTCGGTCATCTGTTGTCTAAGGAGGGGCGTGCATTAACATCTGATCGAATTCAAGCGATTTTAGACACACCAGTCCCCCGCACGCAGAGAGACGTACGTGCCATCATAGGGTTGACGTCCTTTTGTAGACAGTGGATCATGGGTTTTTCACACATCATAAAACCCTTGCTAGCTTTATTGTCCAAAGCTACACCAATGCCCCTAGAATGGACAGATGAATGTCAGAGGGCTTTTGAACAGTTGAGGCAGGCCCTTTGTTCCGCACCTGTGTTAGGTACACCAGACTACACAAAACTCTTCACATTGTACGTGCACGAGAATGATGGGTGCGCGTTGTCAGTGTTAGTGCAATTACACGGGGATAAGCAGAGACCATGTGCATACTTCTCTGCCATTCTGGATCCTGTAGCACGAGGATTGCCTGGGTGTTTTCGAGCGGTGGCAGCAACAGCAGTTGCCATACGACAGAGTGAGGGAATAGTGTTATCGCACAAACTGCTGGTGTTAGTTCCTGACGCAGTAGATGCTCTGCTAAACCAAACAAAGACCCAATACCTCACGAGTGCACGGCTAACAGGATATGAGCTGACACTTTTGGCGCCACATATTACACTGAAAAGATGCGCTACTTTGAACCCTGCCACTTTATTGCCCTATCCGGCCGAGGAGGCTCAGGAAGAAAAACATCACGATTGTGTTTTCCTGACCGAAGAACAGACAAAGGGTCATGTCGACTTACAGGATGTGCCACTTCCAGATGTGGATGGGGAACTGTGGGTTGATGGATCGTGTGTAAGGCTGCCAGATGGTACGACTTCCGCAGCCTATGCGATCACGACACTTAAGACAGTGGTAGAAACAGCTAGGATACCACAGAAATCGGCTCAGGCAGCAGAGCTGATAGCATTAACAAGAGCCTGCGAATTGAGTGTTGGCCTATGTGTGAACATATATACAGACAGCCGATACGCCTTCCGAGTAGCACATGACTTCGGGCTACTCTGGAGAGAGCGTTGGTTTTTGACATCTCACGGAGAACACATTATGCACGGAGAGCTAGTGCGTGATCTCTTAAATGCGTTGCTTGGCCCAAAGAAAGTAGCGATAGTAAAATGCAGTGCTCACAAAAAGATCACGGATAAAGTGGGCCAAGGGAATGCTTTTGCAGACAGTATAGCAAGACAATCGGCTATGTCCCGAACTAGCTCCCCCATGTATGTGGTACAATCGCAGGCTGAGCGATGGAGTGATGCTAGAGCAGAAATATTGGACATTCAAAAATCAGCTACTGAATCTGAACTTGCGGCATGGGCAGCAGATGGGGTACTAGATGACGAGGGTTGTTGGAGAAGCAAAGACATGGAAAAATGGAAATTGCCTGCGGCTTATTTGCAGACGATGGTCCAGATGACACATGGACTGGCGCATGTCGGAGCTCTTGCAATCACTCGGCTGTTAACACGAGTTTGGGAACATCCTGAGATTGCTAATACTGCGAAGAGAATAGTGCAGACCTGCCTGGTTTGTTTACAACACAATCCTGGAAAGGGGACCCATACTCCCAAAGGAGGGTTCGTTCCACCTTCTGCACCATTTGAGGTACTCCAAATGGATTACATCCAACTCGAGCGCTGCAACAACCTGAAGTATGTCCTAGTGGTGGTATGTGCCTTTAGCAAATGGGTTGAGGCCTTCCCCACGAAAGACAATACGGCTTTGACAACAGCTAAGGTGTTGCTTAAGGAATTCTTTCCTCGCTTTGGAGTTTGCAAATTTCTGTGGAGCGATAATGGGCCTCATTTTGTCGGAAAGATTGTGGAGTATGTACTGAAGGGGTTAGGGATTCAGCAAAAGTTCCACGCTGTATTCCACCCTCAGTCGGCAGGTCTGGTTGAGAGGTACAATGCTACGTTGAAACTTAAGCTGGCCAAAATTGTGGCGTCTACATCGTTGAAGTGGCCAGACGCTTTGCCGCTAGCACTGCTCTCTCTTAGATCAGTACCCCATTCACGAACTGGCCTTACACCCTATGAGGTGGTGTTTGGGCGCCCCATGAACATCTGGGGGGTGCCTAAGCCGCGACTAATACATGATGTGCCTTGTGTTATGATGAACGACTATTTGGCACGATTAACAAATGATTTACTCTCTATTCATCAACAGGTTCGAGAAGCGCTCCCTGACAACTCTACTGGAGAGGGCCATGATCTCCATCCTGGGGACCACGTCATGATTCGGTCGTTTGAGAGAGCAAGCAGTCTGGAGCCCAGGTGGAAGGGCCCCGAACAGGTCCTCCTTGCAACCCGAACCGCTGTACGAGTGACCAACAGGAAGCGGTGGGTGCATTTGACACACTGCCGCCGTGTCTCTCCAGATCTGGTGACTCCTGCTGTGCTGACCGACTACAAGGAAATTTTGGAGAAAGAAAAGAGCCCAGCTGTGACGTCGGCCGAAGTTGAGGGAGCCTTCCCGGACCACGCTGTTGCCGGACGAGAGCGCTACAACCTGCGTCCTCGATAAGAAGATTTTTGTTTGTCTTTTTTTTTAATGACTGGTTGGTTACCGCTCCAGGTTTGTGAAACGGAAACCGGGAATTCCAAGGGGGGGGGGATCAGTTCTGCCAGTGTAGCGACACCCGTCTTGGCCCGGAGAAGAAAACAACGGCTACCTCGGAGTTCAGCACCGCATTTTTCTTTTTTTAGGTATACACGCACGTGTATCTGAGACTCTGTGAACAATTTGTGTTATTTAAGACTTTGCACGAACATTTCTGAACAACGGCATCACGAGACAAAAAAGTATTGGGTGCCTTTCTCTTTGTCCTGACTATTGTGGTAATAGCTGTAATAGCCTGGGTAGTTGAACTTGTGGTGCCTGTACGTGAACATTTGCTGCCGACTACCCCGGCTCCCTCTGAACATTTTCACTTTACTTTACCCTATCACGAAGAACGGCATCGGCAAACTTATCTGAATAACAGTTTTATCCAGATTCTGCATCACACACATAATATGACCAATACCTAAAATTGCTGGGTGTGTGGGATGTTGCCAGGGCACCAGAAAAGAGGGGGCACCCCACTCATTCCACTCCCGTTTTCGCACAATGGATCATGCAACGCCTGGTACACCCTCCTTTTTACTTTGAGATGGCCAACCAAAGGGGGGGTGCTTTTCCGTTTGAACAAAGTATGCACCCATGACAAGGATGGGTTTCCGCGGGCTGAGGGTACTCGATTTGAATGGGAGGAGTATAGGCCTGATAATGTGTCTGCCCCACGTGTGTACAGCAACCAGAGAAATGTTAATGTATCCAGCGCACATGTTATTAATGTTATTGCTACTAAAGCCGATTTGTGCATTAGAAATAAGGGTTCGATTGCAGTAGGGAAAAGCGAATGTAACACTACTCTCACTTTTGACAGCCCGAATGGCATCTCATTTGTAGCATCACAGAATACTTATTTTATTTGTGGCACGAAGGGTTACCATCAGCTTCCATTGGGATGGTTGGGCACGTGCTATGTATCGTTTGTACTACCTCCTGTATTCATTGCCCCACCAATGTATCACAATGATTATACTTTATATCATGATTTCGTCCTGAATAGGGTTAAGCGGACTGTTGTTCTGGATGACATCGACCAGACTGATACTGCCTTGCAACAATATGTGGACTTTAATTTGGGACTATTCTCCTTCGTGGGGGCTGCACTGAACAGCCGGAAAATAAGACGGCTGACACGGGTTGTTGAGGCTGTAGCGAATGACACTGCCATTGCCTTGGGAAACATCACTGAGGAACTACAGATTTCTAGAATTGTTACGCTCCAAAACAGGATGGTGGTGGACGTAGTTTTGGCTGATCGTGGGGGGGCATGTAGAATTATCGGAAGCAGCTGCTGTGTATACATTCCGGACAATTCTCCATCTGTTTATGATGCCATATCCAAGCTGCACAAGATTGCAGCTGAGAAATACACGGACAATGGAACTTGGACACTTTCAGGATGGTTCTGGTCCATGCTTGCTACCTGGGGCTGGAAATTGTTGACGATTCTATGTACAATTGTGGGAGCAATGTTTTTTATATGCCTATGTATTCAATGTAGCCCAGCCTTATGTTCTATGTGCCTATCAGCTTGCATACCATCAAGACGAGCTCTTGCTCATGACAAAATGATGCTTCATAAAGAAGTAACACAAATCATGTTAATAGACATCGAGGACGAGCATCCTGATTATGTTCACTATGAGGTAGATTCAGCTAAACGCTAAAAGGGTCGTCTGTCGTAATTGGCATGGCCGCGTTAGCGATTAGCTGAACCTACATGTTGTCCTCCTTTAACTTGGCTATATATGAAAACGCCATTTTGAATGTTGCGGCGGCCATCTTAGACCATAAGCGGCCTCGTGGCTGGCGTGCCCTTTTGTCCGTTGTCCGTTCCACTGACCACTTCAGTCTGCCCAGCAACAGGCTATTTTTAGTACTGGTCAAGCTGCACATGCGCAGTCCCAACGGACCAGTAAGCCTTTAGGAATGTGCGCCAAACTGACCAGCGGAGTTGTGCCCCCTCCAATGAGCTGGCAGTATTCCAAAACATGACCATATATGTCCTTAAAATGTGTTCTAACTTGTGCCGCCTATCTTTTATTGCCCCAAAACTGTATATAAATTGGGGTCACACCGGTGTTCGGTGTGATACCTCTTGCATTACCGAAGGGTGCTGTTTGAGTGTACCACCACCCCATGGGGTCTTAATAAACTTGTTCTTTGCCTTTTACAGTTTCCGTGCCAAGAGTTCTTGAGTGTAAGTGGGTTATCTTCGAGGCATGTAGGCCTTGGGAACCCTGATTACTTCAATCGCATGATGCTGCATTTTATCACTTTTTTAACCGTTTCAGCTAGAAATGAAAAATGTTTTTGTTAAAATTGCAGATTATGTGGCAAATGCGACAAATCAATAATTATGCTAAAATCGCTGCAGCTGCACAATCGCATAGTTCCAGTGGCCCTGGATATAAAGTAAAATTTCTATTACACTGCAATAAACTCCGCAGAGAGGTATTTTGTTACTCAGAATCTATCATATTACCACAGTACACTCATATTGCCTCTAGTGATCGGCTTTTGCTATAAAGGTGGTCTCAAAGAAATGAAGAATGTAATTGGTGTGGTCTTTTAACTATAGCTTTTATAAAAGGGACCTGCAATTAAAGGTCACGTTTTTCTCCATAACAAAAACATGTCACTTAAAAATCCATACATAGGGTCAGTATTTGTTTGTTTTTATTAGTTAACTCCTGCCACTGTGCTTTAATTGATGTAAAGTTTGCCTGGCAATTTGGCGCGGTGGTAGAGTTAACAAGAGCCGCAGGGGGTGCTTGTGCCGTTCTCCCTTCCTTGGCAGTATCTCCGCCGTGCTGCTGCCCCTGGCCTTCTCCTTTCCCGTGGCGACGCCCTGCTGTTCAGAAATGGAGTCGGCGCTTGAAATGAAAAGTTACCAGTTTCTGAGGAGGACCATTTTTTTTTACTTAGTGGTAGGTGCTGGGTGGGTAGAGGCCCGTCCAACTCGTTAAAAATAGCGCGAGGATGCACACCAGACCCCCGGGCAGTGTGCATCTATTTTTTAAATTACACTGCTTAACTTGCCCTGTTGGAAAAGCGTGACGCTACCACAGGGGTTGGAGTTTAAAGAAATACTTTATTTTAGCAGATGTTTGATATTTTTGTGTAAACCGAGTGTCGCCTTTGAGAGAGTAACGCAAATGTCCCTGGGTTGTCAGTATCTGCGCGCAAAGATCGAGCAGCTGCCTGAAATACGGACTACCGAGATATCTATTGCTATTATGTGTAGGCAGTGATTTTTCAGGTCCGAGCTTTCGTATGTGCTGCGCTACTGGCTCAACTGTAGGAACAGCTTAAATTAGCTTTTGTGTCTGGTGCGCAAATATTTATTGATTTTCCAGTCACACTTGCAACTAAATAATTTGGAGTGTAAATTGGAATTGAAATTTACAGTTCTAATAAAATGTAAAGGCCGTTGCTTATAACGTTGTGTTAGGAAAATTATACCAATACCCTTAAAGTTAAACACAGGCTACATCTGTCTGGCTGGGGGGGGGGGGAGCCACTCGGCATGTCGGTTATTTCTGATATGTGTTTCCCTGGTCTTCATTACTTGATGTCAATCATAGTTGTTGAAATGTCATTCATAACTACACTGAAATTTTGAAAATGTCACACATGACAATCTGAAATCTTGGCAGCAATGGGGGTATTCACAGGGTCCTTCCTGATCCATTCGCACATTAGAAACAGTTGGAGATACGCTCCTTCAGGCTTTCAAGCACACTGGAGGCCCCGCCGATGACAGACTTACTTCGGAGTTCGGACAGTCCTGAGCGTGGGCGGGCGGGCGGGCTTGAATTTGTCTTCGTTCTTCTCTGTCTTCTTGACCATGGCTATGCGCGCCCCTGGTGATACCACACGCCACACCTTACTCAAACGTGTGAGCTCATTGCGCGCAGCGCCGCCGGCGTTTGGTTTGCGCATGTGTTGTACCTCTGGGGCTGCCTGGCATTGGTCACCACTCACCACACTGCCCTGCCCCCGCCCCCACGCGCAAACGCGGCGGCGGAAAGTGAAAGTCAGGACTCTCAGTCTCTCGCGCGCATCCACTCCGTCCACGGCGCCGCCATTTCATAGATTCGAGTGGACTGGTGATAATAATAACTGCTCACACAAAAGTGCCCCACTCAGACACTCACACGGGTGACGGCCCCGGCCGGGGCAGTCACCATTTGGGACTTGATTCTCGGGGCCCTCCGCACCATTTCGAAGGGGCCCGCATCATTTTGAAAACTCCAAGGGGCCCCAGCCGGGGCCCCTGCACCATTTCAAAGACTCCCGCAGGGGCCCCAGCCGGGGCCCGTGCTGCGCACCATTTTAGAGCCTACAGTGCGTCACATGTGTATTTATTACGTGAGGAGGGACCCGGCCGGGGGCCCCCTGGAGCGCGAGGCCCCCCCGCAATGCGGGGGCTGCAGGGGCTTGTGTTACGCCCCTGGCTACCTAATCTCATTTGTTTCGCTTTTCCGCTGCAAGCTTCATTGCCTTTCAGTGCGCAAGTGAGTTATGTTTAAAGCATTAACTTTGACAACATTAAGCCCTCCACGACAGGGGTCCTTCACATCAGAAGGGAAGGATCAAGGCTTTCATACCATAGAGACTGCTGTACTCCAGTCAGGCTGGGCGGTTAGCAGTTTCCCATTTTAAAAAGCAGCAGAGGGTGGGTTTTCCATTATGGTTCAGGCCACGGGCCTGTGGAACTAGCTGCCTAGACATCTGAGATTAATGATAGAGGAAGTTGGGGGCATATTATCAAGAAACGGCTTTAAATTATCACTGCTTTAGTGGCAGGAAACTGGGCTTGATAATATGCCCTTGTGAATTCCCATAGAATCCCATATGTGAACATGGGCTTCTATTGGCTTCTATTGGAATTCTCTACGGCATGTTATCAAGCCCATTATCGCCGCTTTAGCGGCAGTTTCCTGCCGTAAAGCGGCGATCATTTTAAAGCCGTTTCTTGATAATATGCCCCTGAGTTTTAAAGAACCACTAAGAACATACCTTTTTAGTATTTTGGTTATTGGGGCTACCGGAAGGGATCTGTTCCTCTGCATCTACCTCTGATTCTTAGCACTGTGGCCTCTTGGAGTAGCTGCACGCTATATAAATAACCTTCATTCATTCATTCCTGTCCTGGTCCCAGCTATGAGTATGAAAGACCAACTGTAGGCTAAGGCTGGGTTTTTTGCAGAAAAGCCAGGTCTTCAAGACTTTACTAATGGTAAGATTGTCCCAAGGAGGTAGCGACAATAAACTCAGAAGAGTCACTGCTTAGAAGCCAGCACAAAAGAGGATCTACCACTTGTTCTTGATTGTTTATAGCACTGACTGGTAATCATAGCTGCTGTGAAGGAGAACAGAGATATTTTGGCAATCTATTGCTTTACTGGTCCTGTATATTTAGAGGCTCTTGTTTACAGATAACACAGTGAATTGTACACTTGTACTTCAACCAGATATGTTTATTAACTGGAAGCCAAATTGCAGACAATGTGGTCCATATGTGTAGTCCTAACATAGTTTATGCTGCTAAATTTTGAAGATGCTGACATTTGTGTTGTTGACACTTAAAATAATTTAGGTATAGAGAATTGTCGGAGTCCTTATGAGAAAGTACGGTAGGTTGAAGCATGTTTTTCAACAAAGTAATGGAATCAATTGAAAAATGCCAAGAGCTAGAAAATCTAGGGACACATTTACAATTAATTCATGCACCATAACACAGCGAGGGAACTTGCTACACTGTTTTGAGTGCAATGGAGAGAAACAAGAAATGCCCCATAATTACAAATATATGGAGCATTTCTGCTCTCTCTCTCTGTGCTGATGCACTGTGTACTGTCTAGCAGCAATGCAGCCACCCTTGCATCCCTGCACCATGGTGCAATGATACCTGTGTTATGGGAAGCTTGATTTGGTGCAGGAAGGGATACCTTTCTGCACCAAAACAATACTTAGAGGCACGTGCCTCTTTCTGCTTGTGGTGCAAAATGGAAAGAGAAAGTAACAAGACGAAATTAAGATATTTCTACTCGGAACACCTCTGTTGGGTAGGCACATCTTTTAGGCCAAACCCAGGTTTACAAGTGTTTGCCAATTAGGGTTTTTAACAAAATACATGAGTGGATGCATGGTAACACCAATGCTCCACTTATATAATGCCTAGCTGATGCAAAATAACACAAGGCAGCACTGTGACCTACATTTGGTTACTTTGTATTTACTAAACCTCACAAATCCATGCAAATTGTTTTTGTGTAGCTTATTAAATGGCAAAAATTATTTTGCATCGGGACTGTACAACAAAAGTCTCGAAACTTCAAAGCAAAATCATAGTAAATCTGGTCCCTAGTTTATTGCCAGTCCAGGACTGTGCAATATCTGTCAGTTTTCCTAGTTATTTGAAAAGGTGGGCACAAAATGTAGCACACTTTTAGGTTTTCTTCTCTGATATGTTGTAAGGGGATATTCCTATGGAACGATACGAGACAAGCCAATCAAACATTGATGATTTGTCATGTGTAACCAACTCAAGCTCCTAATATTCACCAGAATTTTATTTTTGATTGTGCTCCAAATTGTGAGTCGGGAAATGCATATCCTTCCAAATAGTTTTGCCAAGAGCAATCCACCCAGATGCTGAGATACCCAAGCAGCAAATATGTGCAGCTGAGAGAATGAACCTATTACTTATCAGTAACCTTCATTACTCCGATTAAGTTCCTCTTTGTCGCAGTCATTACATAATGAGAGTGGTACGGTTCCCAGATAGGCCGTCTACACACTAGCCTTTTTACATTTTTGTTTTCTAGCTTAAAGGCTTCTCCCACCCTCTTGTTACTGTAGGTAACAAGACAAGAAAAGAGATGGAAACCCACACGGGAGGGAGGGCACTGATTGTGATGAGGAGGACCTTCAGCAGGTAGAGAGGGTTACTCTTAAGTAATGGGTACATCACCCCATAATAAAACCTCCTTGTCCCAGTCATCACACTATGAGGAATTTACAAGCAACAATATAAAGTTTTACATTTTAGAATTTCTTATTCATTTATTTGTGTACAACAATTATTTCATTGCTGCTTTTATGACTCCAAACACACAATTACAGTTTATGAACTCATGATATCTTGAGGATAATTATTAATAAAAGTGTGATCAGCCTTCCATGTAGCTGCTCTGCATAGCTCCTGGATTGAAACCCCAACAGCCTCTGCTCATGAAGTAGAAAGCGACCTGGCCGATTGACCCTGAATTTGAGAAGGAGGAGCCTCACCCAGGCATTTGTAAGCTTGACAAATAGCTTGACGTCCCTATCTGTGCAAAGCTGAAGTCACAGCCTTATTGACACTGCCAAATGTTACAGGCACTGCCATTTGGCCGGAGGGCAGCCCGAGAACTCATCTCTTCAACATCCCACTCGCCGACCACATGCAAAGCTCCCCAACCCAGCCCTGCACACAACTCCAGTTGAAACCTGCCAAGGTGGGTACAAAATGCCATAACAACAGGGGCCGATGGTGACATTTGAAAGTGGCGAGGCGTAACATTGTCGTACTGCACTGCGTCGAAGGAGCGTAGTGCGACTACTGTCCTCAAAGTGAAAGTAGATGCCCACTGTAAGCAGGTCCGAGGTTCATAGGCAATCCTGGGTCCCGGCATGGTTCACCTGATCCCAGAGAGATTAGGTCATGTCCCTCAGCAAGTTTCCAGATCACATCTGCAAACTCCCATGGCATATTCTCGGGATATTTCCAGCAGTTATTATTTGCTTACAGACCCGGGAGACCCCAACATGTTTTGCAATGCCCTGAATTGAATGAGTGCAGGTCTCTCAGGTGGGTAGAGGTGTGGCTGGGGCGTGGGATGTCCAGGATGAGTCGTGCGGAGGCGTTCTGTATGCGCCGGAGTCTGTTCTGTAGTTTGGCAGAGGTTCCCACGTAGAGGGTGTTCCCGTAGTCCAGTCGGCTGGTGAAGAGTGCCTGTGTGACTGTCTTCCTGGTTTCGGTGGGGATCCATCGGAAGATCTTACGGAGCATGCGCAGGGTGTTGAAGCATGATGACGATACAGCGTTGACTTGTCTGGTCATCGAGAGGGAGGAGTGCAGAATGAAGCACAGGTTTTGTGCGTGGTCCGTTGGCTTGGGGGTGGGGCCCAGGGCAGGGGGCCACCAGGAGTCGTCCCAGGCGGAGGGTGATGATCCCAGGATGAGGACTTCCGTTTTGTCTGAGTTCAGTTTTAGGCGGCTGTTTTTCATCCATTTGGTGACGTCTTTCATCCCTTCGTGTAGGCTGGCTCTGGCGGTGGCGGGATCATTGGTGAGGGAGAGGATCAGCTGGGTGTCGTCGGCGTAGGAGATGATGTTAAGGTGGTGTTGGCGTGCGATGGCTGCGAGGGGGCTCATGTAGATATTGAAGAGGGTGGGGCTGAGTGAGGATCCTTGGGGTATCAATGCAAAGAGGTAACATAGATTCTATAATTACTGTAGTAGTGGTCCAGGTGTACCGCGCCCACACTACCGTGCACTGTGTAAACGGGTATCTGAAGCTAACTGAGGCTGTCCGCCGCGGTTCTCTTTTATCTGTTAATGTGCCTCTCGGTGACGGTGTATTATAACGTAAAAATCCTACGTTTCGAGCTAAGCGCTTGAAATATGATGCCATTTCTTAAAGGGACAATTGAAAACGTGAAATAAACTTTCCACATCCTCACCAAAATGGGTAAGGTCCTCAGAACGGCAACTAAGAAACAGTCAGCTCGAGGTGCGGGGGGATGTCACGTGCGGGGGGGCGGAATTAAATATAAAAAACAATAAACAAAACTTGCCTCAGTCACCGCCGGTCTGGGTCCCCGCCAACCCTGCTCCCCTTGGCGCCTCACATCACAAATACCACTGGTCGTGACTGGCAGCCCCCCTCAGCCAATACTGGGGCTGCTGAAGCTCCAGGATTGGCTTGGGCACAGGTTACTCTTCGCCCGCAGCATGCCCATTAAGAGCCAAAAGGGCTCCTAATGGGCATGGGCAAAAAGTGCAAACACAAGTGCGCATGAGTGGGCACGGGTAAAAAATTCACCCTCTGTCCCCACTCATGCATACTTGTGTTGCTGCCTGTTGCCCTGCTGACAATCATGTCAGTCAACATGACGCCAGACCGCCCACCCCCTTCAGACTCTGAAGGGGGTGTATGGTCTGATGTCATGCTTATTGACATGATTGTCAGTTCTCCCGCCTTGGCTCGTGTCTTTGAACTTAAGTAAACTCAGTTTACTTAAGTTCCGATAAACTCAGAGGGAGCTACGTGCGGTTGCAGGCGGCTGCGGGTGGTGGGGGGCTACGCCCCCACGTCCCAATGGATGCACCGCGCCTGCATAACAAGCAAGCAATAAATAATTTTAAGAAGGAACAGCGCTCCTCTTAGCTGTCTTGGACAGAATACAAACAGGAATGGAGTAGGGACGGATGAGCCTTTAAGCTACAAAAATAAAAAGGACTGTTGTGTAGATGGTCTGTATGGAAGCGGGACCACCCTCAGTATGTAAAGACAGGGATTGTAAGGTCCTATGAATGAGTAACGAGGGAAAAAAGCATTTGTTGGGGCCCTAAGGAGAAAGTATCATCATATCCTTGTGATCTACAAAGAAGAATCCATGTGTAAGAGGCAGATGATCAGCTTAAAGCCAAGAATGTTAGCATATGGGAAGGCATCAACTGAAGAAAAAAATACTACAAGCTTGTAACTAAAAATCATCCAAGAGGATCCCCCTTGCAGTTGTGGGCAAGCCAGCATGCTGGAACAACTAACACTAGATTGGTCTCAGATGTTCATGAAACCAAGCCTTGATCAGAAAAAACATCCATTTCTGATCGAGAATACATTTACATGTTTCTGTCTGGTTTTAGCAACGGAGGTTAGACTAAGTAATGTAAAGTCATGGCACACTAGGACCAGAACCAACTACTCGACGCCTCCCATTCTGCTTCCTCAGCAATCACAGCAACGAGACCGCCCTGGTTGTAGCTAATTATGGCATCCACGGGGACTCATTCAGAAGAATCACCTCCTTCCTCACCAGAAGAACCCAGAGGATTCACTTCCCAACCCATGGATATCACCTGCGGTGTCCAGCCGGGCTCATCCCTCAACTCCATGCTCTTCAAAACAAAAATGACCCCGCTGGCCAACATTGCAAGATCCCTCTGTCTCAACATAATTTCCCATGCAGATGCACCCACCTCATTCTCTCACTCACTGATGTTCCCGTCACCACAGCGACCAACTTCCACAGATGCATGACAAACGTCACCGACTGAATGAAGAACAACTGCCTGCAGCTGAACACGGACAAAATGGAAGTACTTATCTTCAGCAACAACAGCAACACTTGGAACAACTCCTAGTAGCCATCAGACCTAGGGCTCGCACCCACTCCCTCCGATCATACCAGGAACTTCGGAATTATCATTGACAACAAGCTCGCCATAAAATCACCAATTATTACCACCCCCACTGCCTGCTTCCGCACTGCACATGCTACGAAAGATCTTCAAGTGACTACCCCTGCACATTAAACACACTGTGACACAGGCCCTCCTCACCAGCCATCTATGGCTTCGCTCTCTACGTAGGAATCGCCGCACACCTCCTGCAGAGACTTCAAACCATACAGAACGCCGCAACCAGACTCATATAACCCACATAACTCCCCACCTCAAGCAACTGGCTCCCAGTGCAGAAGATATTCCAATTCAAGCTACTGACCCACTCACCCAAGGCTGCACACAACTAAAAACCCACCTACATTAACTGCCACCTGAACTTTCGTCAACCAGCAAGAAAACTTTGCCCGCCTCCATTTCACTTGCCCACTCCCCCGCATCTACTGAAGCAGAAGTGGAGGACACTCCTTGACCCGTAAGACCTTGAACAGCCACCCCACGCAACTCCGGACCATCACCTCACTTCCGGAATTCCGATTGGTCCTCAAGAACTGCTGTTCGAATAAGCCTCTGGGGCATGCAAGAGTCTGGATACCCTGTTGGGTGATTAGCCGCACTTTACAAATCCTGATTGATTGAATGCACAATGCAGATTCTGCTTGGGAATTAAAGAAAGTAAAATCTAACTCCATTAAACACACACATCTGTTTGCAATCGTGCCGCATTATGGAGTTTCCTCCCTTGAATATTAAACCCTTCCTTCTTCCCTTTGTAGATGGGCAGCATGGCAAGCATTGGAAACAGGCCGGGCATGGACAGCAGTGGACGGGAGTGGACCAGCCTTTTCTATGTTGTCTATGTGGGTCACAAAGATCTGCTCTTAATGGTCAGATCTTTACCCACTACACTGATGCAAAGGACAAACAAAGGGGGATTCAAAATGGCAGCAGCAACTATTGAAAATGGAGGCAAACACCAAAAACAATGTAAAAATCAAATACAAACCTTATTCACACTTTCATAAACAAAAACCAGCAATACTGAAAACCCACAAGTGCAGCGAGCCAAGAAATATTTAAATAACCGCCTCCATGCCCAACTACTGACAGCACAAATAACCACAAAATGCTTGAAACATCATATGTAGTGTGGAAAATGTACAGTGTAGGTGAAGTTAAAGTTTGAGAACAATCATTATCATAGTATCTGGTGGGGTTTCACATCTGCCTTGTTCACGTAGGTCAGAAAGCCTCTGCACGTGCTCTGTAAGGTCTCCAACACTGGATCGACGCAAAAAAAAAATGGGAATTCAAAATGGCAAAACCAAACAGAAGGGTCAGAAAATTAAACATCAAAAAGAAACATTGTTCACAACACAACATACTAGAAACCAGCAATACTAAATAGGCTCACATGCATCAAGGCAAGAAATTGTGATAGTAGATATATTTCATAAAATGCCCACATGACACAGAAGACACGAATAAACATAAATAGCTTGAAACATCAAAAGTGATAGTACAACTATGGCATGTGGTCATCCGATCCAGACACTGTCCTGCAGGGTCATAGAGTAACGCAGGCCGCTGTCATAGTCTGTGTATTTATAAAATACAACATCATCCGGGAGGTAGCCGGAGGCTGCAGACCCTGCGGCACAGGAGGGCCCCACCCTTCAAGGGCCCCTTAAACGTTCAGGGGGACCCATTCAGCTCAAGGCCAAATTGAACCTGTGAGAGATGGGAGATTCATGGGGAAAGGGGGTGGGGGAATCATTTTGCATTACAACATTGCTGCCCATCCTACGTGTGGCCTCTGAGGTGGCTGAGCTCTCTCACCTGTCTTGCAATGGGTGCACGAACTCCAGGCCTATCCACTCGTCCATGACAAAGGTGTAATGTGAAAGTATGTCTCTGCGGGGGCAGCAAAGGTCTCTTGCCTTGAGCATTAGAGTGACCACCTTAGGTAATGGTGCAAACATTAAACCCCCCACCCCCTTACTGAGCTCAGCAAAGATCGCCATGAATAAATGTCCTTAAGTGTTTGCATTCGGATGAAGGGTGTAGTTCTGCTTGTCTTGCAGTAGCAGCTGGTCATGCCAGAACAGATGGTCCTCCCAGTTTACTGGTGGAGTTCTGAGAGCCTGCGATGCTCCATTCTTTAAGTAAGGTAGTGGATTTTTGTTTCAAATGAAGAATAGTCCATTCACTTTAGGGTGTGCATTTTTGTTTTACTCTCTTGATGGTTGTAAATGGCGTGTTTGAGTAGTCTGGCCTCTCTTTACAAAGGTAGTCCTCATTTTAAAGGCATCCACTGTTTCTTATATTAGATGCAGAGGGTCTCTCCTTGTAGGTGACGTGGCAAGTAGCACACTTTAATGCATTACTTGCCACATCATGTTAATGCCAAACACAGAACCACATGCTTTACAGACACTAGAAATTAAAAAATTCATAACATACATCATTAATAATGTCAGCAAAGGAGCAAAAAACAACTGCTTTGAGGGATTTATTTCAAGGTGAAAATGTGGACAAAGTAAGGGTTTAATGTAAACAATATGTAGGAATTCGGTGGGGCTATAGCCATAGCTAATTTCCTTTTAGTGCAATCAGTAAGGAGCTATTACAGATTTACAGCCATTTAACCTGAGAGTGAAAATCGCTCCCTAAGTAGAGGAAACCTCCTGAGATGAAAAGTATTGTGATACCATGAAAGGGCAGCACCAGGGGATGAAACATGTGCTACCCATTTTATTTTATAGCCGAGCTAATATTACATTGTAAATTATTCAGTCGTATAATTTAATAAGAATGAGTTCCACCCTTTGAAAGAAAGACGTTTTTGAAGAAGTTTTTGACCATTGATGTTAATTTCAACAAACCTGCTAACCGGCCTTCAATTTGTAAGGTATTATCGGATTTCCAGCTCTGAAGTGGAGTTATTTTCAAAGATGTAAAAAAGACCCTTTGTGGCCTTTCCTCCCACTCTCCATCTAGTGTTTCAACTATTCCCAGCATGATTCGGCAGGGCGACTTCACAAGGGCTTGAAGGCATTGTGTTGAAAAGTCAGGAGCTAACAGAAACCTTGTGTATATCACCTTGCATCATGTTCAGAGATTTTACAAATTCCATATTAAATGAAGGAATAATAAAGACTGAGGTCTTTCGCCTTTGAGACATGTTTACATTGTTTTGAAACGGTATATTATTTGGCACTTTTTAGAAACCTCCCTGTATATCTTGTATCACTTTATATGAATTTTACGCCATCTTTTTCTTGTTGATGTCTTATACTATTTGCCAGTTTTAATACTTCTTACCGTATGTAATTATTTTTGTAATTGGATTGGAAATGATTGCGTCCATGATATCTATGACCCCATAAGACACCCTTAAAATTGAACGGATATTGCAAATGCGCCCCAGGGGTGCCAGGGGTGCTCCTGTTTTTTGGGGCCCGTGGCACGTTGGTATTACAGAAGTGGCCACAGTCGCTTGGACAGCCCCTGATGTAGTATAATTCAATCAATCAATCAGTGACACTTATTAAGCGCGCTACATACCCGTAGGGTCTCAAGGCGCTGGGGGGGGGGGGGGGGGTGCCGCTACTGCTCGAACAGCCAGGTCTTCAGCTTCTTCCTGAAGGAGAGGTGGTCTTGGGTCAGGCGCAGGTCGGACGGGAGGGAGTTCCAGGTCTTGGCGGCCAGGTAGGAGAAGGACCTTCCTCCTGTAGTCGCTCTTCGGATGCGGGGGACGGCGGCGAGGGCGTGGTTGGCTGATCGGAGGTGGCGTTTGGGAGCGTAGAAGTTGACTCGGCTGTTGAGGTAGCTCGGGCCTTGGTCGTGTAGGGCTTTGTGTGCGTGGGTGAGGAGGCGGAAGGTGATTCTCTTGTTGACGGGGAGCCAGTGAAGGTCTCTCAGATGTCCGGAGATGTGGCTGGATCGTGGGATGTCGAGGATTAGTCTGGCTGAGGCGTTTTGGATCCGCTGGAGTCTCTTCTGGAGCTTGACGGTGGTCCCGGCGTAGAGGGCGTTGCCGTAGTCCAGTCGGCTGGTGACGAGGGCCTGGGTGACGGTCTTCCTGGTCTCTGTGGGGATCCACCAGAAGATCTTCCGTAGCATGCGTAGGATGTTGAAGAACGCCGAGGAGACGCTGTTGACTTGCCTGGTCATGGAGAGGGAGGAGTCCAGGATGAAGCCCAGGTTTCGTGCATGGTCTGTCGGTTTGGGTGCGGTGCCCAGGGCGGGAGGCCACCAGGAGTCGTCCCAGGCGGAGGGTGAGGAGCCCAGGATGAGGACCTCCGTCTTGTCCGAGTTCAGTTTCAGGCGGCTGGTCGTCATCCACTCGGCTACCTCTCTCATCCCTTCGTGCAGGTTGGCTCTGGCGGCGGCGGGGTCGTTGGTCAGGGAGAGGATCAGCTGGGTGTCGTCGGCGTAGGAGATTATGCTGAGGTGGTGTTTGCGTACGATGGCCGCGAGGGGGCTCATGTAGACGTTGAAGAGGGTGGGGCTCAGTGATGATCCTTGGGGGACGCCGCAGATGACTTCGGAGGCCTCTGACTTGTACGGTGGTAGGCGGACTCTCTGTGTTCTTCCGTCGAGGAAGGAGATGATCCATTCCAGCGCCTTGTCCTGGATTCCGATGTTGCTGAGGCGCCGTACTAGGGTGCGGTGGCAGACAGTGTCGAATGCCGCGGAGAGGTCTAGGAGGATGAGGGCCGCTGTTTCTCCATTGTCCATCAGGGCTCGGATGTCATCGGTGGCGGCGATGAGGGCGGTCTCGGTGCTGTGTTTGGCTCGGAATCCGGACTGTGAGGGGTCGAGGGATCCGTTCGTCTCGAGGAAGGCGGCCATCTGCTTGTTGACGGTCTTCTCGATGACTTTGGCTGGAAACGGGAGAAGCGAGATGGGGCGGTAGTTCTTGAGGTCGGTGGGGTCCGCTGTTGGTTTCTTGAGGAGAGCGCTGAGCTCGGCGTGTTTCCAGCTTTCCGGGAAGATGGCGGTGTCGAAGGAGGTGTTGATGATGTCTCGCAGGTGGGGTGCGATGACAGCGTCGGCTTTGTTGAAGACGTGGTGAGGGCAGGGGTCGGTCGGTGATCCGGAGTGGATGGAGTTCATCGTGCGGATGGTGTCTTCGGTGCTGATCGGGGTCCAGGCGTGGAGGGTGGTGGTGGGGGGGGGTGGCTGGTCGGTCGTGGTGTGCGTTGGTTGGTTGTTGAAACTGCTGTGTATGTCCGCGATCTTGTTGTGGAAGTATGAGGCGAGGGAGTTGCAGAGGTCTTGCGATGGGGTGATGTCGTTGTTTCCTGCGCTGGGGTTGGAAAGCTCTTTCACGATGTTGAAGAGTTCCTTGCAGTTGTGTGCGTTGTTGTCCAACCGGTCCTTGAATGCTGTTTTCTTGGCGGCGCGGATCAGCTGGTGGTGTTTCCGGGTGGCAAGTTTGTAGGAGGTCCTGTTGTCCGGTGTCGGTTCCCTTTTCCAGACTTTCTCGAGGGCTCGGCAGTTCTTCTTGGAGCTCTTGAGTTCGTCGGTGAACCATGGGGCCTTCTTGCTGCCGGGTCTGCTAGGCGGGGTCCTCAGCGGGGCGAGTTCGTCCGCGCAGTTGCTGATCCACTTCGTGAGGTAGTCGGCGGCCTGGCTGGGGTTCGCTGAGCTGGCAGGAGGGTGTTGGCTCAAGGAGGTGGCGAGCTGGTCTGCTGTGATCTTGTTCCAGCTTCTGCGGGCGGTCTGTTGCTGGTGTTGGTGGGTCGTCGTTCTCTTGAAGGTGAAGTGGACGCAGCTGTGGTCCGTCCATTGAAGCTCTGTGGCGTGGCTGAAGTCGATGTCTGAGCTGGATGAGAAGACGGCGTCGAGTGTGTGTCCGGCGAGGTGGGTGGGGGTGGACACCAGTTGCTTGAGTCCCAGGTTGGGACTGAGGCCCATATTGTACCTGCACAATCTCAAATGGGCCTTCCTCATTTGTAAGGGGTGTGGCTTTATACAAATGAGGAAATACTTTTCCCCTTTCCCCCTTCGTCCTTGCTGCATTACTGTTTCATAAACAAGGGCTGAGTGTTGTTGGGAGGCACAATTACTGTGAGTCACATAGAAAGTGGCGTACAGTAAGTGCAGGCTCACACGTCTCCCGCGTGAGGGCAGATGCACTCTCTCCCTTCAAACTCAAGTCAACCCCCATCATTGAAAGATTCGTGGCTAGTTTGAAGCAGTTGGTTTCTCTTTCACTGCTGAACTGTCCCCAGTGCAGACACCACTTCAAGCCCGCAACTGGGGCAACATATTTTTACATTACCATGCATTGCCCCAGTCTGCGCCAGGAGCAGAACTGGACAGTGGTTCATGTTTTTTTAATATGGCCCCAGTTATTCTTCAGAAAAATATGATTATACATTGTTTTCTTGGATTCTTGGTTCAATATCCCACACATGAATGTATTCGATGCTCTGTACCAGGAAGTCCACTCTGACTGATTACCAAAGGGTTGGGAAAATGGTGGGGGTTGATTGACACTTTGCCTATTGATTTCATAATCCACCTCAATGCACTGTGTGAAGAAGTGGTCCCTGCAGAAGAATAGCAAAAAAACAGATTGTGAGGATCTGAGAATGCTCTCTGTGCTCTCACGCTCTACATCAGCGTTTTCTAGCTAGCGGTGGTGTAATACACAGGTCATTGTCCAGGAGACATAAACAGTCCTAGAAAAAATAAAATTTGAATTGTGCAAATGTTACAGTACCACCAACTCTACCTTTCAGAAGATGGTACAGGTTACATTCACACATCACAAAGCCTATGCATCTTGACTGTCGCCAGCCTCAGAGGTGATGCTATCCCGGGCATGTATATCCTCAAACCAGGTGCAACCAGGTGGCGTCAGATAATGGCATGTTAGTGAGGTACTGTGGGCTCACTTTGCCTTTTTAGAGCATGTGTTCCTCAGAGCTTCACTACGGACAGTGCAGCTGCAGTCCAGCCTTACTGGTATGTTTCAATCATGTAGCATTCCATGGCATGGGATACCAAGCACCTCCGCCAATGATACTAGCTGTAGTTTAGGACAAGGCTTTAGGGCTTCATTGAGCATAAAAATCAGCATATCCGTCAAATTCCCTCCCACTTCCTTAACAGATTAGTGGCAGGTGGTACATAGGTCTGTATAGAATATGTATTCTGGCTGATTGGCCGGAGTGTTAGTAGGTACAACGCTCTAGTGCCTTGTTGTCACTTGAAGAACTGAGACAGGTTGAGGTAGTGTTGAACATAAGCCGACACTAGTAGCACCGCATGCTATATCAACACCCATCAACTTCTGAACCGCATCCATTTCAAGGATCAAATGATGACTGATGCACCACAGCCATATGCTCCATCAATCTACACCACAATACCTTTTCAGAAAGAGCAAAGACAGCCTGAAATGTTGTTGACAGTCCGGCCTTGAGTATTAGGATGCGACCGCCACTGCGGTGGTCGTAATGCCTATATTTCATATTGCAGTGGGTGCTGCTGGCAGCAGCACACGCGGCAGTACAAAAAGGGGACACTACACATATCCCTACACTATGTGGCAGTCCCTTTTTGCCTGCCATTTCATGGCAGATAAACACCATGAAATGGCAGGTAGAAAGGGACATTGTAATCCCTACGTCGGTGCCTGGCGGGCCCTGCCACCATTGTAGGGAATACAACTCCAACAACCGGCAGGTCCAATCATCATTGTGCTCAGGCTCAAAATTCTCTATTCAGATTGCCATGTTGAAAATAGATAATACAGTGAAGGAGCTTCACAAAGTACTAACCCAAGAGCTAGGAACTAAAATAAGGCATATAGTGTCTTTGATAGGCATGCATTTAATGCCTGCGTTGATAGCTGAAAACAAAGTGACCTGAGGTATTGTACCGGGTCCACAGCCCCGTAACCATTTCCAAACTATAAGTCATGCATTCACATAAACTGAAAGTGGATCAAAGCCATTACTAATGAAAAGATTGATGGTCATGGATAGAAAAAAAACACGAGGCAAAGCATAACAAATGAATTGCAGCCTACCTATAGAAAGCTTTAGCAATGTGCCAAAACTCTTGTAAACATCAAAAAAGTATTTTAAACTCTTAAGTACTGAACCTTTCCCCCTGCAACCATACATCCAGTGCTGATCACTTTTTTTGGATATTCGAGGAACTTTGGGGCATATTATCAACAACAAGCGATATTTATCGCTAAATAAGCTTAGCGACATATTTTTTATCGCCACGCATCGCCAGATTTTATTGCAGAGATAATGTGCTATTAGCAACGTTTATCTCTAAAGCAATAACATTTCTGGCGATAGCGGCGAAATGAGTGAATATCGCTGGTAATCCAGCGATAGTCAGTCATTATCGCTAACAGGGTCTTAGCCTAAATATCCACCTTCCATTGGATATACAGGCTAAGAACTGGTCTGAGCAGGCGTTAGGTTTTGGAGAGATTCGCGCTTTGCCCGAATATTTCCATCCTTACGCCTGCGTTGATAATAGGCGATAGCAATGTTAGCGACTGATGTCAGTCGCTAACAGGTTGGGTACGCCCACTTTGCATGTCATTAGCGATAAATATCGCTGACATGCAAAGCGGGCCCCAAAACGCTCGTTATCGCCTACAAGCTGTCGCTAACTGCTGTTAGCGACAGCTTGCTAATAGGGCGATAAAATTATCGCCGCTTAGCGGCCGAAAACGGCCGCTAAACCTGCGATAATGTCCCTTTGTGATTAAAAGTTCACAATTTGTTTTACACAAAATACATGTAGACTACATTTTCCCCCTTTCCCCATATAGGTTGGAGATTCTAAAGCAGGGGTCTCCAAACCGGTCCTGGAGGGCCGGATCCCTCCCAGATTTTTTAAATTACTACATGTATCTCAATAGGGATATCCAAAAAATCTGGCATGGATCCGGCCCTCCAGGACCGGTTTGGAGACCCCTATTCTAAAGGTACTCACAACTTGTGATTTCCACCAATTGAACTGGGAAAATAAGTGGAATTTCCGAAAAATTTGAAAAAGTGCTCTGTCTTAAAGCGTATGGATTTTTTTCCAAAATATGCCATGAACAAGCTTTCAGAAACAGTGTTTGAAAGGAAATCCTTTTTCACCAGTTCTTGCAATTTTTTAAGAGTTGATCAATTTTTATGTTTTGTACCTTCTTGCAGTTTGTTAACTATAGTGTTATTAAATCTATGGGTCAGAACAGAGAAGCAAAGGATTCTAAAATAGTAGACAGTTTTCTGAATCTAGCAAGGGCTCATTTTAGCAGAACGCTCCTGTCTCCAAAATTCCTTGTAATCAAAGCGTGGTGATAGTAAGTAGGAAAAAATGAATAGGTGACAATGTTCAAATCTCAAACTTCTTCACTGAAGGTAAATCATAAAAGTAAATATACTGTTACACCTTACATATTTTACCACTTGCTCAGATGTGTAGCTGCATGATATAATTATTTGTCATTGTGTTTAGATCATTCATCAATTCATGAGGTAAAATCTAATACATAAAAAAGGGTATGAATGAAATATATGTATTTCTCAAAAAGTGGTGATGGAGCCCAAAAACTAAAATTCTTTGTAAATGATGTCACAATCCACTATCACACTTACCAATCAATACCAGGCCCATAAACATAGAGAGTGAGGTGAATGGATACTATATGTTGTATAACTTTTAGCAATCAACTATCTACAATAAACAAGACCAGCTTGTCATTTTAAAAAGTTTATTAAAACATATTTAAGAAAACTTAGGTTTGGAACTTTATTAAGCAAGCATTAGAAAAAGTCATATAAGTTTTATTCAGCATTTAATAAAGAGATAATATTATTCATTAGCAGAAATAAGTGAAAAGGAAGAGCATTTCCAAAACCTAACTATCTCACTGACTCTACCCTCATCGCCTGAAAACAAAGTCTTTAAAAGTTACATTTCTTACGTGTAATCATCGGACAGCAGAACACGTCCTTCTGGAATCAGGAGCGTAAGCCAAAAGTTTGCAGCTAACGCCTATTCTTATACTCTAAAATAAGCTGAGCTAACTATTTTTCACATTCCAACAGCTGAATTCTGGCTCTCCATTGGCTGAATCACCTCACGCCACAGTAAACTGTGACATCTTCCACCACGAGACCAGGCTTTACACAGAGTCATTGTTCGTGCACAGAATCCTGGCAACAGTTCCATAGTCCGCTACATTTTGTAGCAAAAATGTTCAAGCAATACAAAATCTTGTCACGTCTCTTCCTTTCAGCCTTGAGCCAGACCATTCTGAGCTTTCGTGGCACATCCAAACCCACTCCACAGAGTTGACTTTAGCAGTTCATTTTTTGAAGCTTTCAAAATAAAAGTTTGTAGGCTTGTCATCTTTTTTTTTTCAAAATAACTTTCTCCTGTGGCTTAGCATCAGTAGGCCTCTTTTAGAAGGCGTCAATTTTCTGCGCCACTTTTTGCCTGCGACCCTGCGCCACTTTCAGCCTGCGTCACTTTCCAGAAAACTATTATTTAAACAAACACAAAAGAATAATTAATTCAGGTAAAACAAACCCTTCTGTTACCCACCCTTTCCCTGCTAGTAATTAACCCATTAATAAATGACAACTAGCAGAAGCAAACAAATAAAGCAACACATATAATAACTACCATTCTTCATGTAATCCAGCTTTATGTTTCTGAAAGAGTAAAAAGATGATTAAATGATACACAGACAGACAAACACAACATAGGACATACATGTAAGCACATATAAAAGCACATGCCATGAATGATCAGCTGCATATTAATAGTGACAAAGACAATAGGACAGACATAAAAAACAGGACAATATTAATAATGTGTTACAAAAACAGACTTGCAAGTGCAACAAGAGCACATTTAATTAGTTTCCCGCGTGTTCATGTGTGGTGCAAACTTAATCTAGGTTGGATTAATCAAACAAATCATGCAAACACTTAGTAATATATTAATTCAAATTATGAGAGCATGACATCACAAGCTTGAATAAAATATTTTCTAAAGCTCGCTCTATCAACTCCCTCATCTGGTGATTTTAAAATCACCAAACAACACCCAAAAGTTTTAATTAAAAATTTTATCTATTGAACATGTTTCAGACTTACTCTGGATTAGTATTTAAGCTCTAATTTCATCTATCTCATAATTAGTATTGAGACCCCCAATGAATTTATAAAAAAAACTAAGTTTTAAAATTGCATAACTATATTTTGAATTGCACCAACAAAACAAATATCAATCTGAGTTTTTTAAAAAAAAAAAAAAAAAAAACAAAAGTAAATTTTTGAAAATTTTTGAAAAATTAATACATAGTATATACCCCCTCTCTTTTTTTTTTTTTCAAACTAAAACATGTTTTCTTCGACCTAGTGTCTTACATAGAAGTGTTTCCAGCTAACACAATTTCTTCGACCTTGTGTCACCCTAACATAATTTCTTCAGCCTTATGCCAAAAATAAATTTCCACTTAAAGAAAACTAACACAATGTCTTCAGCTTTATGCCAAAAATAAACCTTAAATTAAAGAAAACTAAATTTAGTCATTGTCACCATTTTCTTTCAAGACCACCTGACTGCTACTGCGCTCCTCAACTATTGGAGAGATAGTTATGTAGGCCCATTCTGGAGACTTGTATTTTACATTTGGTCTCAATGGTCTTTTGCTTTTCCTGGCAATCAATTCAATCTTCTCTTCAGCTTGCTCTTTTTTGTCTGAATCACTCTTCTGATTTGACACTTCATATTTGAACTTTAAATCTTTAGGCCAGACATCGCCTTTAAGCCAGACATCACCTTTTCTCAAGAGTTTCTTCTTAGGCTTGCTTTCTTTACATTCAGCTTTCCAAGCCCTTTTTCTGAATTTTCTTATTTCAGACTCTTCATCACTCCCATCTGTATCATTTTCTGAGACTTTAAATCTGTACCTAGGAACTTCTTTACTCGGCAGCTTCACTCCGTTTGAAACATCATCCTTACAGCTGGTACTTGGTAATTCTACCTCTTCTTCAGGGATCACCTTCAGCTTCCCAGTTTCAGGATTCTTGTTCCTCCACACAGAGCTACTTTTCTGCTTTTCAATACTTTCCTGGACTAAATTATCTTCTTGCTCAGAATTTTCTGCTACTGAATCTTCTCTTTCTGCTTGACATTCTTCTAGCAGATTTTCTTCATTTTCTGAATCTAGAATCACAATCTCTAGATCTTCTTCATTCAATGTTTCATTCGCATTGACATCGTCATCCAGATGTCAACCATCTTGTCGATCTTCAAGATCTGGATTTTTGACATCATCATCCAGATGTCGACCACCTTGTCGATCTTCAAGATCTGGATTTTCTTCAGGAATTTCTTTTTCAGAGTCTGTATCAGTTGTAGTGTCTTCACTAACTTCATCAGTGTTATCAAGTGCAGGTACACAAAGGGTATTACTGATATGCGTCCATCCAGTATCTGTTGTCACCTGATTTGCTTTCTGCCACCTGGGTACTAGACAGTTTCTCCTCCGATGAACCTTTGTTCTGACCAAGTCTCTTGGCAATAGATCATGAACTTGCTCCTTTTCCACATCTGTTCCCAACTGATGGAATACAGAAACTGTATCATTCTTTCTTTTTGGAAAAGCTTCCACCCTTTTTGAAAATAAATAAATGATGACTAGGACATATCTCAGTTTGTTTTGTTGGGGCACTTCAAAAAGATCTGTTTGAATTTTTGCAAATGGACCACCCTCCCGGCCTATGGTTCCCAAATTCTCAATTGTATTTTGATCTGGATTGTTTTTCTGGCATGTGTTTTTCTGACATGTTAGACATGTTTCCCTGAACAGTTGAATCATTGTGTCTCTTGCTAAATGACTTGGACCATGGTACATCCGTGCCATGTCAGTAATCATGCAATTGGACATAATAGGTCCGCCATCTTTGTAAGCCCTTTCATCTTCTTCTCGCTGTCTGCAACCTTCTTTGAGCCATGTGTTTTTCTCCTCAACATGTGCCTCATCTTGTAATTGTTTTAACTCTTGCCATGTCTGATTTGCAAATATTAGTATGAGGATGCTTGAAACATGTTCATTGAATGTTTCCCCATTGATTGCAACCCACTCCTGAGCACAAAATTTAACGATGGTACCTGCGTGCTCATTACCTTTTGAGACATGATTATTTTTCTCTCCAGCACATTTTATCTCTGCTATTTGGTCTAGAAGCTCAGATTCTTTGTTGAAGTCTGGCATGCCCTGAACAGGAGCTTCACTCAAACTCTTTTTAAATTGCTCAATGACTTCGAGCTTTATTTTTGTCAGGACAATTGGGTCTTTTATATCTGCTTTTGTCAGTCTCCGCAATTGTTTTGCAAATACTGAGAAAGCACTAATCCATTGGCAACAGTAACCAACCATGCTTAAGAGCATTCTTACCTGTTTTTGCAACTTAGTGCATTCCATTGCCTTAATCATAATAGTTACCTGTTTGGGAATTCTCTCTTGGAACCTGAAAGCAAAAATTATTTGACTCTCTGGGTGTATTGGAACCCAATACCACTCAGTATCATGTGGTATCTGACAAAGGATCTCTGCTGGTTTGCGCACAATAGGACAACAAGGGATAACTATCTTATTAACCTTTCTCAGATCCTGTACTATTTTGTACCTTTCATCTGACTTTCTAATTCCTATATCTGGTGAGTTACAAAGACTGTTCTCAATCTCTTTTAGGACACCCTGCTTAATGAATGTTTCAATAACAGGAATTGTTTCTGGCCTTATCTTGTACTGTGGAACATTAGGAAATGAATTTCCCTGCTTGTTTGCAACTTTAACTGGATCATGTCTTTTTTCCTGGACTCCACTGAATCCTGTATCTGCATTGTATTTCTGCTCATTAACATAATTTGGAAATGGCGGCGAAAGTATCTCATTCTGCATCTGTGAATTTTTACACTCTCCTTCAAAAGCTAAAGTCGCTTTTTCCTTCTCCTTTTTCTTTGTCCATTTTGTTTTCCATTTATTCAGACTACCCCTTTTTCTCAAAGCCCAAATTAAATCTTTTATATGGGCAGAGGCCAACCTACCTGTATTGTTCAAGCCTTCAATGTCCTTATCATCCTGTAATTGTTTTAATCTGTCTGTACTGATTGTATTATCCAGTAATTTGTACTCACCAGGCTGTGTCAGGTCAATCAGGTCAACGTCAGAGTTTTCACTAGGTGAAACTAAAGTCATCACTCTCTCTTGCTGAGTTAGAATCATTACTAACTCATTTTCAGGTACATTAGAATAAAGTTTTTCAGCAAACCTTTGAATTGGGACCGTTAAAGCTGTGGGACTAGTTTCATCTTTTCTAAGCACTGGAGGAACAGGTCCAATTACCACAGGAACTGTCACTGCTTCCATGTCTGACGTTAACTGCTCCTTTAAATCATTTGTAGAACTTACATGATCAGGAATAATAATTCCAGAAGTACTAGGCATCTCATTATACCTACCTGTTGTGACACCTTGAGAAGAGGTATGGACTGGGACTCCATTAATCTGAACTGGGACTCTTGGTTTTACATTAATCTGCTTTCTTGGCGTCACATTAATCTGTTCTGGGGATGTGCTTTTATTTCTGTCCTTATCTGTATTTACAACATAATTTTTATAATGATCAATTAATTCTTCTCTGTCAGGTTTATTATTTACATTCGCTGATTTGGGAATCGAATTTTCATTAAAAATGATTTCTTTTGGGGGAGATGGTATTCTTTCAGAATATGTGTCATTTAAAACTGCATCTTTAGCATCTGTATTTTTATTATGCTTACTAGTTACTTCATTACTCACCTGTTTATTCATTAATTTGCTCTCACATGAAGCAACAACCTTTTTAGCCTTTTTAAATACATTTTTCATTTTCTGATAGCAGAAAAACGTTTTCTTCTTCTTTGAATAATTTTGATCCATGTTGTAATATACTTACCTTTATTAAAATTAATTAAAATAATTACAATAAGTAATTACGTTCACTTAATTGGCCTAATAGCGTTTGCTGATCAATTAATTAATTAATTTATCAAGGACAGGTGAAATAAAACTTTATAACCTTATTAATTTAATATAACTCCTAATTTACCTGCATCGCTAATTTTAATAAACCTGGAAAGGAAAACATAAAATTGCAAAAACAATAACAACGCAAAATATTTATTTATTTACAACAATAAAAACCAACATATAATCACATGTGTTTTAAATGTACTTATTTTTCACTTACACACCCTCTGCAACATATACCTGTAAAAAATAAGCCTAAATGTGCTTGCTTTTAATTTAAATAAAATGTTTAATGTTTAAACGCTTGACAGCCTTTATTTCAATTAATTAATGTAACATAACGCTTGTTCCTTTTCTACACAACCCAATGACATATTTTAGATAAGCTTTGCTTTGTTAAGCACATGAGCTTCACTGACAGGGCATCTGATAACACCTGTCTAATTGAACCAAACACTGCCCTGTTCCCACACTGATGGAAACTATGAAAGGACTGGTCCTTTAGCCCAATCCCCTCCACTTGTGAAAACATCAGCAAATGCAGATACCAGGCATAAACGAGCTGACATAAACAAATGCCTGTAACTCTGCTTCTCAATATGCATCAGCCAATTAGCCCAACAAATGCCTGAACCAATCAGCGCGGCTGCCACAGCGCTACAGCGAATCACAATGCCCCAGAGTCTCAACCAATCCGGTCGCGGCTCTTCTATGACGCTGCGCGTCAACAACCAATCAGTACAAAGCTAGCCTCCAATGACACAACATGTGACTGCATACGTCACTACCAGCTTCTTCCTATCCCTGCACTGCAATGGCTCGCCTCACAGAGCCCCTCAAAGCCTCCTCTCAGCTTCAGCTCCACAAGAAATTGAATAAATGCTAATAAACAAGAGCGTGTTATCACAGCACAGCGCTCGCTCTCTAAAACCCTGCGCACTTCCTAACACGCGCTCGCTCCTCAAACGAGAGCGTGTCACTTCTTAAACACACGCGCTCGCACTTCTAACCAAAGCGTGTCATTTTTTAATCACTCGCGCTTACACAGCGCGATCACAGCAAAAACCTCGCCGGAGATTAGCTTCAATCACGAAGCCTCGCCCAATGGGAGCGCGGCCTTTGCTGTGACGCGTCGCGGCATCCAATGGGAGCACGGCTCTTGCCGTGACACGACGCTCCAGCGTCCAATAGGGGCGCAGCTTTGGCAATGACGCGACGCGTTGGCTTCCAATGGGAGCGCGGCTGGCTAACAACACAAGAGAACCTTTAATTAATACCGGCGCAACAGCTGACACGCTGCCAACTTTATTGAAGGGACAAGGAAATTAACTATTACTAAAGCCTCTCTTAAGAGCGCGGCTCCCCCTAACCTTGCACAACACACGGAGCTTCGCCGGCTCCTCCGTGGGGCTGGTCAGCCTCACCCAATCACAGCGCGAGCTTCGTCGGCTCCTCTGTGGGCTTGCCGGCCTCGCCCAATCAGAGCGCGGCCTTTCTATGACGCGACGGCGCCTCTCCTCCAATCACAGCGCGGCGGCTGACGTAATCAGCCGCTGCAGCTGTCGGCTCTCACCATTCACTCGCAGGCCTCCCCCCGCCTTCACAAAACACCGAGAACGCTCGGTGAAATATAGAAGAAAACGAAGGAAGGAAAACAACTCACAATTTAGAGGGAAACGAGCAAAATATTTAGATAGGCTCGAGGTGAACAACGCATGTAGTTAGGCGGGTTGTAAAAAACTTTAAAAAAAAAAATATATATATATAAAAATGAACAAGCGCATAATCAAAGAATCTGAGGAAATCAAATCCACACAATTAGAATCAATATAAAATACTTATAACAGTATTTAAATAAAGATCGTGTTTTGACCAATGGGAGCGCTTGCTTAGACTTCCAACCAATCAGAGCGCCAGGCTCTGACGTATGCAGCAGGCTGCAGCTGCAAGGTCTCCTCACACGCTTCCACTCCTAAAACAGCCCCTCCCTTACAATTTTCGATCGGGGCAGTTTTCTAAGCATTTAAATAGCGTAAAATGCTTTTAGAATGTTTTAAATAACACACAATGCCTACAATAGCATATTTTTCACCATAAAGGCTTAGAAACACTTTAAATCATTTTTATAAAACGCAATTAATAACAACATAAAAACAAACCATTTGTCTGCTTCTCTAACAAAGAGATAGTTTTTAAACATTCATTCAAGTATCCTTAGTGTGGAATAGACGACGCTATTCTCACAGAATAGTCTCATTCACTAGTAAGGCAATTCTTACCCTACCCTTCTAACAGGTAATAATCAAAAGAGTCTCATTTAAAAGCAGACACCTAGATCCAGCAAGTTCAAACTCAACCTAGTTGACATTACAAATCATACACACACTTTCAAATAAAGAAAACCCTGTTCATACACACACGAATTCTTGGCAGGACTTGAACCAACTACAGAAAACGTCAGGCGTTGATAAGAATAGACGACGCTTATTTCCTTCCTCAGGACTCTAACCTTGGAAGAGAAATCAACGCTTATTTTTCCTCCTAGGACTCTAACCTTGGAAGAGAAAACAACCCTTACCCTTCACACAAGCTTGGATATATCTACTACTCTTTTCACAGAAAGCTTTAAAACAGGCTCACCAGGTCCCTCTGCTTAATGCTACAATTTCATAGGCAATCCTCACTATACATTCAACCATTCAATCTAAGGTCCCTAAACTTGTGTTGTACGCCCACAACACGTGATATATGCTATACCACAATTTTGAAACAGACAAATGCACTGTGTAACTCTTCTAGTCACACTACCTTGCCGGCAATTAACCAGGAATCTTTCACACTACTGGAAAAATTCCTTAAGACTACATATAACAACCTGACAAAATCAAAAACTTAACATTTGTTAAACATCAATCCTATGACTATACCAACATATATGTAACATACATGTAACATGCATGTCAAAAACAACATAAACCGTCTGATGCTACCAAATTGATGGAGCCCAAAAACTAAAATTCTTTGTAAATGATGTCACAATCCACTATCACACTTACCAATCAATACCAGGCCCATAAACATAGAGAGTGAGGTGAATGGATACTATATGTTGTATAACTTTTAGCAATAAACTATCTACAATAAACAAGACCAGCTTGTCATTTTAAAAAGTTTATTAAAACATATTTAAGAAAACTTAGGTTTGGAACTTTATTAAGCAAGCATTAGAAAAAGTCATATAAGTTTTATTCAGCATTTAATAAAGAGATAATATTATTCATTAGCAGAAATAAGTGAAAAGGAAGAGCATTTCCAAAACCTAACTATCTCACTGACTCTACCCTCATCGCCTGAAAACAAAGTCTTTAAAAGTTACATTTCTTACGTGTAATCATCGGACAGCAGAACACGTCCTTCTGGAATCAGGAGCGTAAGCCAAAAGTTTGCAGCTAACGCCTATTCTTATACTCTAAAATAAGCTGAGCTAACTATTTTTCACATTCCAACAGCTGAATTCTGGCTCTCCATTGGCTGAATCACCTCACGCCACAGTAAACTGTGACATCTTCCACCACGAGACCAGGCTTTACACAGAGTCATTGTTCGTGCACAGAATCCTGGCAACAGTTCCATAGTCCGCTACATTTTGTAGCAAAAATGTTCAAGCAATACAAAATCTTGTCACGTCTCTTCCTTTCAGCCTTGAGCCAGACCATTCTGAGCTTTCGTGGCACATCCAAACCCACTCCACAGAGTTGACTTTAGCAGTTCATTTTTTGAAGCTTTCAAAATAAAAGTTTGTAGGCTTGTCATCTTTTTTTTTTCAAAATAACTTTCTCCTGTGGCTTAGCATCAGTAGGCCTCTTTTAGAAGGCGTCAATTTTCTGCGCCACTTTTTGCCTGCGACCCTGCGCCACTTTCAGCCTGCGTCACTTTCCAGAAAACTATTATTTAAACAAACACAAAAGAATAATTAATTCAGGTAAAACAAACCCTTCTGTTACCCACCCTTTCCCTGCTAGTAATTAACCCATTAATAAATGACAACTAGCAGAAGCAAACAAATAAAGCAACACATATAATAACTACCATTCTTCATGTAATCCAGCTTTATGTTTCTGAAAGAGTAAAAAGATGATTAAATGATACACAGACAGACAAACACAACATAGGACATACATGTAAGCACATATAAAAGCACATGCCATGAATGATCAGCTGCATATTAATAGTGACAAAGACAATAGGACAGACATAAAAAACAGGACAATATTAATAATGTGTTACACAAACAGACTTGCAAGTGCAACAAGAGCACATTTAATTAGTTTCCCGCGTGTTCATGTGTGGTGCAAACTTAATCTAGGTTGGATTAATCAAACAAATCATGCAAACACTTATTAATATATTAATTCAAATTATGAGAGCATGACATCACAAGCTTGAATAAAATATTTTCTAAAGCTCGCTCTATCAGTGGCAAAGAATCTATGTCTAGAAATAGAGGGTTTTGATACCATTCTGAATTTGGGACTACCCATATTATGATGGTATTTTCTCAAAATGTGTTCTAAGTGGTCCCTAACTTACATTTTGAGGTCAACATTTTGGGTACAGTTTAAAAAGAAATGTTCTACCAATATCCATTGCTAGACTTCTCCAAATACAGTTCCCACACGAGTGAGTGGCTCAATTGGACATCACTGCTAAAGCACACAATGAAAGTGTCAACATTTTAGAATTAGAAGTACATTTATTTTTGAGAGGGCGGATTTCTATGGTGTTGTGGCCTGTGATTGGCCAGCGCAAAAGGTAACCTGCAAATGTCAGACATTTTTGCAACAGATATGCAGTGGAGTCCAGGGTGCATGAAGCCAACTACTTTTCTGTACTCACAATGCCCTTATAACTTCAAACTTTGTTTAAAATCACAGTTACCGTTTTCCCCCACATGTTGAGAGGGAAGGATTTTAAATCTGTAGGTATTGTCAAAAGGTACTCAGTGTTCCCACAATTTATTGCCACAAAAAGTGGCCAATTATGTGGGGAGGGCTAAAACTCTTTACAGAAAGGCCTTGACATGCATTGGCATATTTTTATCTTTGTGGTATCATCTGTTTCGAATGTGGATAGCTTTGGTAGTTGGGCCATGCAAATATTACACTTTGGCTAAAATTACAAAAATTCCTCAAATTTCTGTGAGAGATTGCACCAGAATCTTGAAGAAACAACACAAATCCTATTCCTCTCAGGATTCGTCCACTTCTACTGATAAAAACGGTATCCCAGTTGTTTGGGTGGGGCACAGCAGAAATATCTCGACCTTTTATTTGAATTCTAATGATTTCTGATGTAGTATTTGGTTGCCTGATCTGCTGGCACACAGGGAAACCTACCAATCCCAGTCATTTCTTGAAACTAGACAGCCAGGGCCGTCGAGGACTGTGTAGTTTACATAGACCCCACACTGCTTTCTTAACCAGAATGCCATGCAGACATTATGACTGTGCCTAAAACACATGAATTCCTCTCACTGTCCAAGGAGTTTTTATGCACAATCTGCCAGCACCCACAGAACCCTACAAACCCTGGCCTTTCCCGAAAATTAGAGACTCAAGGGAAGTGGAACCGAAGGTGGTGTGACCTCCATGAATCCCAATATATTTTCTTTCCCTGAATGACCTGCACATGTCAAAACTATGCCTGAAAGAATCCAATTTCCTCTGATCATGGAGGAAGGATGCAGGATCAGACCCATAGTTGGCCACCACCCAATGAAGACTACCAACTCCAAAGATTAATGAAGACTAGAAACTAGGATGGTGTAGCAAGTGTGGATCTGACCACTTTTTTTACCCACCCTGTAAATATCAAAGCATGACTGAAAACTTCAGCTTCCTCATATTTATGTGATAGAAAATTCTGGGACCAGTTTTGTGTCGGCCTATTGAACCAGGCAAGAACTGGTCAAACTTTGGATGGTATGAATTTAATGTACTGTCAATGTGGTCTTCACATTGTTACAGTTGTGGCCCGTTCTTATATGCGTTAAACCCACCCATGAATGTGATCCTCTAATCTGCGCCCTCGCGGGGATTGAAAGGCTGCTTCGGACAGAGAGGTGTTAGGGTCCGGCACCTAACCCATTTCCATTTTTGTATTTATTCCATCCCTCATATCCAGTGCACTGTCGGTTCAGGGTGAGTTTTTGGCCAAGCTCCTAAATCTGATCCCCAGAGGAGCAGGAAGAGTGACTTGGTCCAAGTATGATGGAATACCAGCCCCTATTCCATTCCTTTTTTAAAGATATTCCATTGCTGGTGTCTAGTGGATATTCTGCCCCCTGCGTGGAGAAAGACTGTATTTGACCCAGGGGTGGTATCAATTCTGGTCTCTCACAAGCCTTTGTCTGGATTCTCTGTGTAGGATTGTTCCAAATCTGAATCCAGCAAATTGATCTTTGTTGTGAGGTCAGCTGTCATGAAGGTCTCCCAGCACCTTCAATAATGTCAAGTACAGTAGACAATGCTCCCCGAATCTTAGAGGACTCTCAGAGGTTCAAAGTATCTAGATCAGGTTTTAATGACAGCATCGCTGCTAAACAACATGTGTTAAAGCTCTAGCCCCCTGTGCACAAACAAAATGTGTATACATGTGAAGAATAATCTCATAACACTCCCCACCCTCTTTATAAGTCTGTCTCTCTTTCTAGGCAAAAAAGCTAAGACACTGTAACCGTATTTAGAAAGACAAGAACGTTTATGTTAGGAGTTTTATCATTCTATTGATGTTTTTTCATGTTCAATAGATGTTGCTGTGCATTCCACAAGGAATTTGTGTTCCTGCCAACTCTGTGTTCTTGTCAAATGTATGGTTTGGGGAGGGTGAGTGTATTGACAAACTGACTGGGTTTGACCAGCCACAGCTGACAATTGGCCTGATAATCTTTGAAGTATCTCTAAAACTGAGAATATGGAAAGGGGCGACCACTCGGTCCCCCCGAATGTATGGTGGAGTACCCCGATCCCCCCGGGAAGCCATTCTGGGCGGGAGGCGAGTCTCGGCTGGTATGCCCGAAGCGGCGTAGCCGGGGCGCGCCTTTTCCCGCCCAAGAGGGGGTTGTCCTAGACACCAACACCGCTAGCCACGCCCTGGAGGCGGATTGGAGGTGGGTTCACGCCCGCCCGAGGAAGGATAAAAGGAGCGACAAGCCAAGGAAGCATCCTCTTGTTCCTGTGCTCTGAAGCTGCACCTCCCTGTTGCACGTGAGCTCGAGACGGAACGAAGAGCCATTTTTGAGAATTAACCGTGTGTTTCTTCTTTCAGTGAGTTCGGAGCTTCCTGCCTAGGATCTTTTGAGGAGTATACGCGGACGATGCCTAGCAAGAAGGTCGGAAAGAGGATCGGGACCGATCAGATGCTTCGTATGCTGATGAAAGACATGGCGGATATGAAAAAGCAGATGGCGGTAATGAATGGTGTGGGGGGGCCTAAGAGAGTCATCGGCCCAGCATTGCCGGGAGTGGTCCCTAGCGGGAGAGGTAGAAGGGCCAAGAAGGGGGCGTCGGGGGGGGGAGGCCCCGGTTCCCGAAGCACCCCCGCGCCCCCGGTCACCCCGATCGAGGCCCCGACTCCGGTCCCAGATGTGGGCCAACCGATCCCTGTGGTAGTCACTCCAGTGAACGGGGAGGATATGCCTCCTGAGCTGGCTGCCCAGTTGGCGGCATGGTTAGGCAAAGAGAACGAGGGGGCCACGGCTGAGGAAGCCAGGGCAATAATGAAGCAGTTGCGGCAGTCGAAAGATGCTGCGAAGGCACCGTCTCCTTTTGTTTCCCCGCAGGCTCCCGTGGAACAACAAGTATCGGGCGTTGGTTCGGCAGGAACTACGGTCACAGTGGCCGGTTCAGGTAAGCAGCCGTTGCCGATTGCGGGGGAGGGATCGGTACCTTCAAGGAGGGAAAAAGTTGTTCAGCATATCCCGATTGAGGTAAAAGAAAGGATATGGGCTGATAAATACGTGAACATGTTTTCCTTGTTGACCGATCACTATGAGATTGAACATGTTAAAAATCAAAAGGAGTTTCTGCACCCTAGTGTATGGCGCGCCAAGATGGCCGCTTTCAGAGTTGAGGAATCGATCGACAATTGGGGCAGAGCGTTTGGAATGTTCATTGCAATTATGGGGGAACGTAGGCCTGATTTGTTGGTGGGATTAGCCGTGTATCAGACAAGTATCATGGAATTTTATGGAACATATGGTGGCAACCAATGGTTTTATTACGATAGCATATTTCGTAAGTCCAAGGAGCACGACTCATCCCTGACGTGGGATTGTTTCGACTCCATTTCCTGGCAGAGAATGGAGAAGTCAGGCACGGCGAAGTCGCCATCTTTAGGGGGGAATATGGTCGAGTCTTCCCGCCATTCCTCTGGGGCGCCCTTTCGGGCAGGATCAAGCAATGATCAGCACACAAGGAATAATGGCAACTCAGGTAAAAAAGGGGTCTGCTGGAGCTTTAACAGAGGCAAATGTACTAGGCCGCAGGGAGCTTGCAGGTTTAGGCATGAATGTGCTGGGTGCGGGCAGTCCTCGCACCCCGAGACCATGTGCAGAGCCAAAAATGGTGATCCGGGAAGTAGGGGGGCACCAAACAGGTCTGAAATAGTCCGAGGGGCGCCTCTCCCTACCCCGATTGATATCATGGCAATGATTCCTTGGCTGAACGAATATCCGGATCATATCTCCGCTGGGGTGTTGCGAGATGGTTTTTCATATGGTTTCCGCATCCCGGCGGGGGATTTTCAGGGTAAAGCGCAATGTAAGAACCAACTGTCGGTTCTGCAGAATACGGCGGTGGTACAAGCAAAGATTGGGAAGGAGATGCCCCGAGGTCGGGTTGCCGGCCCATATGACATGCCGCCTGTTGCTAATTTTTGTTGTTCGCCTCTGGGAGTGGTCCCCAAAAAGGACCCTGGGGAATTCAGGTTGATACATAATTTGTCAGCTCCAAGGGGTCTTTCGGTGAACGATGCGATTGACCCGGGAGTTTGTTCGGTGCGGTACGCATCTTTTGATGAGGCTGTCGCCATGTTGAATCGCCTGGGGCCCGGAGCGCTGATGGCCAAATCGGACATTGAGTCGGCGTTCCGGTTGCTCCCGGTACACCCCGACGATCAGCGTCTCCTTGGTTTCATGTTTCAAGGACGCTACTTCATGGATAAATGTATGCCAATGGGTTGCTCCATCTCTTGTGCGTATTTTGAAAAGTTCAGTAGCTTTTTGCAATGGGCGTTCACAAGAACAACAGGGTTTACACATGTTATGCATTATCTTGATGATTTTCTATTTCTGGGGGCAGCCGGGGACATAGAATGTGCACAGGCTTTGAATGAATTTTGTGATCTCATGGCTCGCTTTGGTGTGCCATTGGCACCAGGTAAGACAGTGGGCCCGGCTACTTCGCTCGAGTTTCTTGTAATAGAGCTCGACTCCGAAGAGGGGTGCTTCCGTTTGCCTAAAGAAAAGGTTACGAAGTTTAAGGCATCGCTTGAAACATGTATTATTGAGACGAAGGTAAATTTGCATCAGTTGCAGCAGGCTGTGGGTCAGCTGAATTTTGCCCTTAGAGTAATACCGATGGCTCGCCCCTTTTCCCGCTCTATTGCTCAAGCCATGGTCGGCCTTAAGGAAGGGCACCACCGCACAAGGCTCTCGGCAGAGGTCCGGCAGGACATGCGGATATGGTTGGCATTCCTGGCGGATTTCAACGGTCGTGTCGTGTGGACCAAACCAGCGGTCTCCTCCGTGGAGCTGAGGTTGTGGACTGACTCGGCAGGGAGTGTGGGTTTTGGCGCCATCTTGGGTAATCATTGGTCAGCACGAACCTGGCCGACATGGTGGCACGAGAGTGGGCTGACAGGTAACATTGGGTTTCTCGAACTGTTCCCTATTCTGGTGGCCTTGAAAACATGGCCTGAGGAGTTTCGTGATCGCTCTGTGGTGTTCTGGTCTGACAATATGACCGTGGTTGAGTGTATCAATAGTCAGGCAGCACGCTGCAAATGGATCTTGAGACTGTTGAAGGAAATTGTCCTGCTGTGTATGAGACTAAACGTCCACTTTAGGGCAAGACATGTGCCAGGGGTGTTAAATCAGGCAGCTGATGCGCTTTCTCGTTCCCGTATGCAGGCCTTCTTGGGTTTTCTGCCCTCAGCGGACCCGGTGGCGGCACCATTTCCCGAAGCTCTCTGGTCTCTCGGTGCCCCGGACTACAAGACCTCGTGGGAGAGAGTCTAGCACCCAGGACAAGGAAGGCTTATGAAGGGGCGTTCCGTTCTTATTTGTCCTTTTTGGGTTCAGCTAGGGGGGAGCTTTGGGGCCAAGAAGAGTATGTCCTGAACTTCTTGTTATCATTACATCAGGCAGGCAAGTCAGTGGCTACGGCCAATAGGCACCGGGCCGCCATTTCTTTCATGGCACGGGCCCATGGCATACAGGATCCCACGGCGTCTTTCTTGGTGCAGAAGGCGCTGCGTGGGTGGCAACGCCGTGAGGGTTGCAGAGTGGATGAAAGACACCCGATAGGTCTTGAAAGGTTGGCCCTGTTACTGTCCGTACTCCCTGCGACATGTTCATCTCAATCAGAGACAGTGCTATTCCGGGCCGCTTTTGCATTAGCATTCCATGGGGCTATGCGGGTAAGCGAGCTGGTAGCGAGGAACAAGCAGGATACGGGGGGAGGTCTGTGCCGTGAGCACATTCAAATTAAGGGGGAGACAATGGTAGTCTCATTTGCCAGGTCCAAGACCGATCAGAAAGCGATCGGGGACAGTGTAGTGGTTCAGCGGATTCCAGGTTCTCCCATGTGCCCGGTAGCATGCGTTGAGGAGTATTTGGCGCAGAGGGCGGCATCATGGGGGGGAAGCTTGCTGAGGCACGCCGACGCCACCCCACTGACTAGGTTTCAGTTCCAGCGGGTGCTAACGATGGCAATCGCAGCGGCGGGCTTGAACCCGTGCGAGTTTGGGACCCATTCCTTCCGGATAGGGGCTGCTACAGAGGCTACAGCCAGGGGTCTGAGTTTCGAAAAAGTGAAGCAGTTGGGGCGTTGGTCCTCGAATTGTTATAAAAGGTATGTGCGGTTGCACATGTTGTGAAGCCTATGTCTTGCACTCACGCTTCTTGTTTTTGTTTGGTTTACAGTGTCGCGAGCTTACGAGGCGGGGCGGACTGTGCAGTCGACCCGACACCTAGGAACCAGCGGTCAAAGATCACCGGCTGAGGAAAGAGTGGTGTGGGTCGTGGGTCACTCATACGTGAGGCGTGCCGCAGACGTATTCAAAGCAGGTGACATGATTCACATGGCTGGGGAATACGGGTACAGGGTGACCTTCTACGGAAGGGGCGGGCTCTGTATTGACCAGTTTCAAAGTTTTATGGAGGGTTTGTTAGGGCGGACAAGGTCACCACCAGCTGTAATCATAGTGCATCTTGGGGGCAATGATTTGGTGACCACTGGTAGACGAGTACTTCTCGAGTTGATACTATCCACAGTGAGTTGGTTGGCGAGAAGGGTTCCAGGGTGCACGATTGCATGGTCCCATATGATTCCACGAAAGGTGTGGCGGGGGGCTATTTCTGTGGCTGCTGTAAATCATTCAGTGAAGAAGGTGAATAACAAACTTGGTAGATTGTTCCGTACAAGTACATTGCATTCTATTCCGCATGGGTGTATCAGGGGGGACCATATGTATCTAGAGGATGGAGTTCATTTGTCCCGGGTGGGGAATTCTTTACTCATAGGAGACTTCGTAGCTTGGTTAAAGAGTTTGCAGCCATGACCTTTAAGTAGGAGTTTTGTGGGGGGTCCGGATAGCCGGTCAAGTATCCGGCCTGTGGCGGTAAGGTCATGATCGGTGAGCAGGAATTAGAAGATCCCTAGAGGTAGGGCGTCACCCATTATGGATGGGAGCACCCGGGGGGAGGCGGCCATTGGCCCCTCAAACGGGGAGGCGGTCCCCTCTAAGGATGGGGACGCCGAAAGGGAAGGCGGCCATAGGCCCCTCCCTGGGGAGGAGGGGCTAGGGCCCCTCCTGGGAATTTCCCGGGGCCAGGACATCTGCGACGGCAGATGTGGTAAGTTGTGTGGGGTGGGAGGGGGGTCTACGCTACCTTCTAGACACCTCACACGAGTCCTCGGACGACCACTAAAGATGGTGTCGAGCTAACAGGGGGCCCCCGCTAAGACAAGGGGAATTGGAAGTTGGCACAGAGGTACAGTCCACTGTGCGACCGCCCCTCACAAGTGAGGGGGGAGTTCTGGTATTGGGGATCTGACACCGGTTACGACCTTGCCGTTGGCCCGTAATGTTAGGATGTACAATTTCAAAGTTTGAGTAATGCATTTGCAGGATGTTTAGTATCGGCTAGGAGAACCTTTGTATTAGAGATGTGTTAAGGTCAGCCAAGAACATCGTAATGTGTAAATGAAATTGTACATGATATGAAACTGTTATTTTAACGTTTTAATTTTGTTTCATATTTTTAATAAATACGGCCGGGAGGGTAACTCCCTCCCGCCTTCCACAAGTTCAGAACCGTTTCCGTCTTCCCATCCTTGGGGGATTGTGTTGAGAGGGGGTGGCGGGTATCTCAGCCATATGGAAAGGGGCGACCACTCGGTCCCCCCGAACGTATGGTGGAGTACCCCGATCCCCCCGGGAAGCCATTTTGGGCGGGAGGCGAGTCTCGGCTGGTATGCCCGAAGCGGCGTAGCCGGGGCGCGCCTTTTCCCGCCCAAGAGGGGGTTGTCCTAGACACCAACACCGCTAGCCACGCCCTGGAGGCGGATTGGAGGTGGGTTCACGCCCGCCCGAAGAAGGATAAAAGGAGCGACAAGCCAAGGAAGCATCCTCTTGTTCCTGTGCTCTGAAGCTGCACCTCCCCGTTGCACGTGAGCTCGAGACGGAACGAAGAGCCATTTTTGACCCACCCACCAGCCCCTGATGACAGCGATTTGTTGGAATAAAGTCGAGTGTCGTGATATTGTTTTCTTACAGGTTGTTTTGAATAAAGTTGGTAATTTGGTGTGTAATAAAGTTGATAATTTTTCATTTTCAGCATGTTCTATTCAGCAGAGTAGTTGCACTGGATACCTGGTAGAGATTATACTTTGATTTGCTTAAGTATATATTGTTTTTCTCCACTTTAGTCTTAGATTGTCGTATTTATTTTGGTCGGGCGGTAAGGTCATGATCGGTGAGCAGGAATTAGAAGATCCCTAGAGGTAGGGCGTCACCCATTATGGATGGGAGCGCCTGGGGGGAGGCGGCCATTGGCCCCTCAAACGGGGAGGCGGTCCCCTCTAAGGATGGGGACGCCGAAAGGGAAGGCGGCCATAGGCCCCTCCCTGGGGAGGAGGGGCTAGGGCCCCTCCTGGGAATTTCCCGGGGCCAGGACATCTGCGACGGCAGATGTGGTAAGTTGTGTGGGGTGGGAGGGGGGTCTACGCTACCTTCTAGACACCTCACACGAGTCCTCGGACAACCACTAAAGATGGCGTCGAGCTAACAGGGGGCCCCCGCTAAGACAAGGGAAATTGGAAGTTGGCACAGAGGTACAGTCCACTGTGCGACCACCCCTCACAAGTGAGGGGGGAGTTCTGGTATTGGGGATCTGACACCGGTTACGACCTTGCCGTTGGCCCGTAATGTTAGGATGTACAATTTCAAAGTTTGAGTAATGCATTTGCAGGATGTTTAGTATCGGCTAGGAGAACCTTTGTATTAGAGATGTGTTAAGGTCAGCCAAGAACATCGTAATGTGTAAATGAAATTGTACATGATATGAAACTGTTATTTTAACGTTTTAATTTTGTTTCATATTTTTAATAAATACGGCCGGGAGGGTAACTCCCTCCCGCCTTCCACAAGTTCAGAACCGTTTCCGTCTTCCCATCCTTGGGGGATTGTGTTGAGAGGGGGTGGCGGGTATCTCAGCCATATGATGCTAGGCAGAGATACTTTCTGTGAGTTTGCGGTTGATACTCAAAATAGACATTGAAAATGAAGTCAAAACAGAAAATAGTGTATAATTATGTCTAATAAGGTAAAAAGACAAAGTGCTACAGTATTGATTTGTACTACAAATAAACATAGATGGGCAATTTTGAATGTACTCATGAGATATGGGAAGTGACGTTTTGTGGACATGTAGTCCTGACCCAAAAGGTGCCGCGTTTGGTTGTTATTGGTTACTAGCCTTTTGAAGATACATGTAAGACCATCTTTTGGATTGGGTGAAACAAATTCTCTGTAAATTCCTTTATTAATGGTCATTGGTTTCCTTGCTCAGTGTAGAGTTCCTGGATGTCTGTAGCTCTCTGACAACACAAGGCACTTATCTGTATTAAACTTTCTTCTCCAATCACTGTCACTGTCCCCTCTGGGCGGAAAGTGATGTTCTCTTGCCCTTCCTTTGTCTTAGAGCCAGCCTTGACTGATATATGTCCTTCTATATACAATAGGTTGTTCACCCTGACCATGCTCTTAGGGATTTTGGGTGCTAGGAGGATGTGTTCATCCATCCTGCCCAATCCTCCTATACTACATGAAGAGTGCCATGTGCCCTCTTTCCTTTTGCAACATTCCCACGAGGTTCTCCTTTCAGGGCCTGTCCGAATTGTTTCACTGCGGGAACATGCCTCCAGAACATTGAGTGGTTGGGCATCTGTGTGCCGAGATGTCTGACCACCATGGCTAGTGCTGCTTCTATTAAAGTGGGTACATTCGGTAGGCCACCTGAAGCATACATAGGTAAATTAGTAGCAGCTAGTTGTAATTGGCTGGCATTTATCTGGATGCCCAGGTGATGCATCCGTTGCTGAAGTGGGCTGGGGGGGGGCATTGGCAATGACTTCACTCCTGCTCAAAGCAATCCTCTTCACCTTTGCATTTTGCCATATTGCCATAGGATGAAGGTTCAAGAAGCAGTTCACATCTCTGTGCATTTTGCTACTCTCCTCCCTGGGAGTAGTATCTATGCAGGCTCTGCTCTGTTGTATTTGTGTTGTATAAGGTTTCTTGAAAAGCATTCTGTTAATTGTTGTTGGTCATTGTTAGTAGCTTGCAGACAGCTGATGGTCTGCTGTTTTCCTCCTACTTGTGCCAAATCGTTTATTCTTTCACGTCCACTTATGAGACCTATAGAGTATACAATTATCTCTCCTGTATGTAGTACATTCCATAACTCTCTATACCTCCAGATTTCAGTTTGCAATTCAGGTATTGAATGTAACAATTAGTTCTGTATTCCTTGCAAATATTTTATTATTTGTAAAAGGCATATTATACATAGGAAAATTGAATGCAACAGATGTGCCAGGGTTACTATATACAAGTGCATGCTCACTGATTGGTTCAAATACTTGTACCTCTAGTTCCCTGTCTGTCTGTTGTGTGACGTTTACTAGTTATCTACATATTTGTTGTAAAATGAGTGATATAAATGGGTACTAACAGCCACATGCATCAAAGGAAATTGCATTCGCAAATGGTGCGAATCGCAAAATTCGGACGTTTGCGAATGCAATTCCCATTTTGGGATGCATTAACATTTTTGTTATTTTCGTGTGTTGCACAAAAGAAGCAATTAATCGTTTTCGGAGATGTGGCGAGGATGCAGTGTGAGGTCTTGCTGCAATGTCGTTGAAGATTCCTTCGATGAGTGTTTGCGATGCAAAATACGGAGTCAAGGATGCATCGCGCAGTCAGGGCAATGTGTTGGTTCTGTGGAATTGCGAGGCGGTGATGCGGAGTCCATCGTTATCATCAAGGCTGCTGTTGCTGTTGCAATGGCCTGCACTGGGGATGCATTGTGCAGCCGCAGTTCTGATGCAGCGATAGGCTGCAATGCAATGCAGGTTTTTGCGGAACTTCTGATACATGCATCAGTTCTACCTGAGGTTGTGCAGCACGCAGGGCAGATGCGTCAGGTCTGCTGGATCAACAGAGGCTGGCAGAGCACCTGAGGCCCACTTCCAAGGGCCAAGGACTGGGGAGGCACCACTTGGCAGGGTAGACTCACAGATGACAGAGTCAAGGTGCAGGAGCAAGGTTGGTGGAGCCTTCTGTCCCTGAGGCTCATTTCAGGAGGCCAGCCAACTAGCTCTGTCACTCTGGGGTTCTAGGTTCAAGAGATACAGGTCCAGTCCTCCTCTCCCAGGCAAGAGGGTGGTAGGTCAGCTCAACAAGGCAGCTGTCAAGCAAGGCAGTAGTCCAGCACAGCAGCAGTACAGCAGCACAGTAGTCCTTCTTGCTGGCAGAGTCTCCACACGTCCAAAAGTGTAACGAAGTGTTGGTTTTATGAGGTCCAGTATTTATACCCAGTTGTGCCTCTGAAGTGTGGAGAAGCTTCCAGAGGTTTCCCTTTGAAGACCCCAGACATCTTGCCTTCCCTGTCCTGGCTCCAGACTAACTACAGGAGTTATGCAGCCCTTTATTTGTAGGCAGGACACAGCCTATTCAAGTGTAAGTAGGGTGGTGCTCAGCTCGGCCTTCCATGCTGCCAGTGAAGGCCCATCTAGGCACAACCAAGCTCTCTATTGTCTGTGGGTGTCTAGGCAAGCAAGTCATGTGTCCCAGTGCCGAAATAGCTAAGGCAAGAAAATGCCAACAGTGGCATTTTCAAAATTGTATTTTAAAATCTGACTTCACCATAAGTTAGGATTTTTCATTAAAATTCCTAAGACACCAAACATGAACTGGGTACCTGTTCCTATTTGGAAATATGGCTTATTCAATGTAATAAGGTAACTCCAATGTTATCCTGTGGTAGAGGTAGGCCTTGCAGTAGTGAAAAACAAATGTAAGAGTTTCTCTCTACCAGGTCATGTAAACCTTAAAGGTTTATATCCAACTGTTTAAATACACTGCACCCTGCCCTGTAAGCTATTTAGGGGCTACCATAAGGTTGACTCATACTTATTAAAGAGGAAGGTTTGGGCCTGGGAACAGGTCCAGAGCACAATTAGTGCCACTTTACTATGGACTTACCGGAATATTTAATATGTCAAATGGGTATATGCCAAATTCTACATTGTCTTAAGGAGAGAGTACATGCACAGCATCCTAACATCAACAAAAACAAATTCAGCAAAAAATAGGAGAAGAAGGGCAAAAGGTCTGGAAAGCACTCTACAGAACGATCCAAGTCCAAGACTGATCTGCACAATATATCCTTTACCAGTACTTTGCATGTTGTGAGAGCTGAGCAGTAGATAGTAGGTAAAGTCTAATGCTTCTTTTTTGCATGTTCACCCCCATTTCTCAGAACACATGCTGCTTTTTTTGACACTGTGCACTGGGACCCCGCTTACCAGTGCCCAATCCAAGTGTTATAATCCTTAATCTTGTAAAAATTATCGATACTCCTAATCAGCAACCTTTATTTACCAATGAGTCCCTAGTAAATGCAACACAAGGTATCCAGGGTCTGTAATTAATGTCACTAGATTGTTACTTATTGTGCTACCCACTAATATGACAGTGCAAACATGGCTGCAGACCTATCATTGTAGCCTGGCTGTGCAGTATTCACAGTGCTAATTTAATCTATCAAAATAACCTCTTTGGGTGGGCCTAAACCTTTTTTTATTATTTAATAATAATATGTCGCCATTAAGTAGTCCTTACTGTCAATAAGGCAGGGTGCATGGTACCTTAAAAGTAGGACATGCAACATTTTAATGTTAAACATATCCTTACTATGAAAAGGCCCAAAGCTATTTTCACTCTAGCAGGGTTGACTGTTCCCTAGTAATGCAGTGTGGTACAATATTAAACTTCATAATGTTATCTAAGGCTAGGAATCACCTAATAATTCAATTCTTGTACTTCACTGGTGAAGTCGGATTTGTAATAACTGTTTGGAAATGGTACCTGTAGAAAGTTCCCTTTTCCATGCCTAAAGCCTTTAGAGGCCCATTTGCATGAGCTCCAGTTGTCACCCAGCAGCTGAATAGCTCCCTTGATGAGCTGTGATCTTGCTTCTAGAAAGACTCTTGGGTTGTTTTCTCTTGACAATAAGCTACAAAGCAAATCATCTCACTCTAATGTCTGCCTTAAATAAATCCCATACTGCACTTCTGGCTGTGCTATACCTATCGATTTCCATAAACTCTATCATCCATTTTTTCATATGATCTACATATTTCAAATTCAAATTTAAAAGCAATTTTCTGTCAAATCTCTATTTGTCAGGAGGTTTACCTCTGCCCAGTCCCATAAGTTTCAGAACTAAAGAGCTATGATCAGAGAAAATCTTTGGTAATCTTTGGACAGCTGATTTCCCCAACAGCCCTAGGGAAACCAAAAAGTAGTCCAAGTGGGCATACTTTCGATTTGGATGCAAGAAGTAAGTATAGCCGAGGTCTGGGCATTCTTTCCTTGCCAAATGTCTACTTACCCATGCATTTGGCGATACAGTGCGCACAACAAAATTTGTTTTATTTATTTATATGTTTATTTACCTGTATTTGACCGTATTCCTTAGTTTACTACCCCCACCTAGCCCCTCTCCCGCCCCGCGTCACCTCCCGGCAGCAATCCCACCACCGACCGCTAGTGCTGCTGTTTGCGGAGAAAGCCTTTTATAGGGTCTCCTGGTACTATCTGTCGGGTGAGATGAACAGGGAAAGCATTGGGCGGGTATATGTCAAAGCCATCAAGGCACTATACCATTATCCAGAAGCTAGGGTGTTTGTGCAAGGGGAGCTCTCTGAGTCTTTTGAGATCTCTCAGGGCCAGGCAGGGGTGTCCTTGCTCACCGCTCCTGTTTGCTCTATACATATATCCATTTATCTGGAGGCTTGAGCATAATATCTGTATTCCTCCTATATCCCTCAGAGGTTGGGATACTAAAACTCTAGCCTATGCAGATGACAGAGAGTTAGGAACACCGGAACCGGCTACAGCCCTGATTGAGATAGAGAAAGAAGCAATAGGTTTTGGGCGAATCTCTGGTTATATGTTAAACAAGGAAAAACAGTAGTTGTGGTCAATGAAGGAATTATTTTCAAGGTTGTGCGTTTAGTTACAAAGGCAGGATACCTAGGAATTACTATTGTCTCTGATTTAGATACCATTGTCAAAGAAAATCTTGAGCCCTTCATCGAGAACGTGAAAATTGACCTGTATAGGCTGAACATACAACTATCCTTGGCAGGGAGGTGTAATATAATTAAAATGATATTTTCCCCCAAATTTCTTTAATTTTCCATGCTATCCCTTTAGAGTTTTGAAATATGTGGCTTAAGAAGTTGGAAGAACTGATGTCTCGATTTGTTTGGGCATATTCTAAACCTAGAAGGGCCCTAAAATATTTGACACTCCCTAGAGAAAGAGAGGGGAGGTTACCAAATCTAAAATTATACTATTGAGTCACCATGTTTCAAAACCCCGCTCCAATCTGGATTTGTATATCTCCCCTCCCCCTTCGAGTTATTGGTAGGTGAGATGACATGGGGAGGCCATTGGAGACAAGTTGAATTTAATTATTTTAAGAAAGTTTGTTTTAAGACCTTATTGAAGGCTTTTAAAATCTGGTCAACCTCACACAAATTATTGGGATTAGGTAGGCCAAACTTTTATAATCCCTTAGGTGATAATGGGAATCTTCCAGGGATTTTTGCTGAAAAGTATATATCCTATGTTGGGTTAAACCTGGCCTGAACAGGGTTAGCCTTTTGTTTTCTCCTAAGGGGGTAATGACTTTTTAAGAAATCAAGAATGATTTCGATATTAGCCATAAATATTTCTTTAAGTACCTTCAGGTGAGGGATTTCTTAACCCGTAAGGAAGGTGGGCCGGTGGCGTTACAAACGTGTGACCTGGTGGACCTATTGGTAGATAGATGTAATCCCTCCATTGGAGTTATTTATATCCTCCTCAATACATGGATGAAAGATGTTTTAGGCAGACACTCTCAGGAATGATAGGAGAAACTGGCTATTTCTGAAACAATCATCCGGGAATCCTTTTCTTTGGCTCAAACTGCTCTATTATCTTGAAAGCTGCAAGTACAGTATTACAGAATGTGCTTTTATCTCTATTACACTCCCAGTAGAATTATTAAATTGGGGATGGTAAGGGATCACAGTGTCCTGGATGTCAAGTTATGGGGGCAGATAGTGTGCATATCTTCACCACTCGTCATGCATTAACAACTATTAGGGTAGAAATTACTGTTTTTTTTTAATGAAAAATGAAATCTGAGAGTTTCCTTGATATCTGCTGCGATACTACTGGGGGAACCAGAGTGGGAGAGGTATGATGACAGTAGAGTACTCTTATTTATGTCCATGACTATTTTTTTGATTACGTATTGCATCGGCATGGTTGGACAGCAACCCACCTGTTTTCCAGCAATGGTAATCCCGGGTTCTCCTATCTAATCAGGAAAAAGCAATCTATTTGAGGAAAGGGAACCAGGCTAAAAAAAAGGGCCTGAGGAGGTGGGCGCCACTTTTTGATTGGATCGAATCCAGGCGATGAGATTGCTTACGTGAGGTAGATAGATCCTAGTATGAGGGGTATAGGATTTGCACAGTGCACTTTTGTAATGTGATTGGATTTTACTTATGGACTCTGGGCTTGTTTTTATCCCCTTTGTTTGTAGCCACGTATTAATTGACAACTTGTAGTGTGGTTATTTAATGTGACATTGATTAATGGTGTAGGTGGGGTGGGTTGTGGGTTGTGGGTGTAAAATTATGTTTTCTCTTTATGGATAATTGCAATTAAATTGATAATAAATGTAATAAAAAACTCGAAAACAAAATACATTCTACAGACACAATATCAAAAACACTTATAAATACATTGATTAATTCAAATAAATAACAACAGGTACAACAGTAAAATTATAAAAAATTAACTATTGATAGAGCGCTATGTTATTCTGAAATTTGAAGGGGCGCATCATAATCACTGATAGGGGGACGTTACCTGTGCAGACTACGCAGCGCTGGGGGCATCGGCTCTTGCGCTGCACCAAACGCCGTGAGGGGAACGGCTAAAGACTTTTGGCTCACTGGGAGCGCCGGGAGACTCCCAACACCACACTCCCCAGCAGCCCCGGGGGCGGCGCCCTGCTCACGCATCACCAGCGCGACCGGAGGCGGAATAAAGGGGGAAGCGACCGGGAGCCCCCTGGGGGACCTTACCTGTGCAGACTACGCAGCGCTGGGGGCATCGGCTCCTGCGCTGCACCAAACGCTGTGAGGGGAACGGCTAAAGACTTTTGGCTCACTGGGAGCGCCGGGAGACTCCCAACACCACACTCCCCAGCAGCCCCGGGGGCGGCGCCCTGATCACACGTCACCAGCGCGACGGGAGGCGGAAAAAAGGGGGAAGCGACCACTCGCCCCGCGAGTCGCACGCGGGAGAAGCCCGGGATAAGGGCGGGGCCATCTGCGGCCATCAAAGGCCAGAGGAGGTCGGGTCGGGGCACCCTCCTTAGCACTTGCGCAAATATTCAAGGAACAATGACTAAAAGTACTGTTACTCACTGACTACTTCCGGTCCATGTAACAGGCCCCTTCTAAGGTAGTCGATATTGACTTAGTACAATTTATTCTTACCGGTTACAGCTGTCACGCTATGTCTTGCAAAGGGGGCCTTAGAAAACTTTCCTCTCAGGGTGACCTGCATAGGGGAACAATGAATTTGTATATTAAGAGTGTTATACTGCCCATTGCTAGTGAATTAGACAGAATAGAACAATCCTCAGTCCTGGGCAGTTCTTTCACTTTGGGTTCTCCGCCACAGATTGCTGATATAGCCCCGGCTATATCATTATTGGATGAACTTAATCAAATGTGCAAATACTCTAATGCCCCTCTGGATTCAGAACAAGTGCAAGCTATGGCTCCTATTTCCCCAATAGCTACGCCTTATCCTGGGTCTAGCTGTTCTTCCCAACTAACTCACACTCCACAGGTAACACCCCACATAATACGACCAACAGCAAACTCTCTACCGGCAGCCTCCAACCAGGCGCTCTCTGCCAAAAGGAAGAGAGATGAGGTTAAACAAACGGGCAGTCAGGCCAAACTACAAAAATCAAATCGTAATCCATCTTTACCCAACACTCCTAGTACTGCTATATTGAAAGCATCTACACAGACCTCCCTACTGTCTGCGCTCGAAACCATGATGAAGTCAATCATATCCCCATTGATCGATAAAATGACTAGCTTAGGGGACAGGCTCAGGGGTGTTGAGGAAGCTATAAAAGATAAGGCGATAGCTACTAAAACCATGGGAGGACCCGCACAATCACAGTATCCAGCCCCTATAGAAACGCCTAACTCTATCACACAAAGTAAGTTCTCCTGTAACCAATCAGTTGCTCCACACATGAAAATCGTAAATATCCCAAAAGCTGCCACGACATCACAGAGTTCCTACCCTAGGGCTGGCCAGAATAAAGAGAAGTCATCTCATAAAAGAATAGCGCCTAATCATGACACTTTACCACACAAAACTAACCACCTGCATTTGCCACCAGAGGCAGCTCCTATTGTGTGTGTCCTCTCAGGAATACCTGAACTCCCAAAGGGAAAACTTGAAAGACAGCAGGACCTAAGGAATAAGGTAGTGTACTGGCTCACCAAAAATAGACCTCTGCCCCCCAATATAGATGGGTCTATATTAAGCGTTAGAAGGGTGGGCTGGTTAGGACCTCTCGCAAAAAACACTGTGGGCGACTTGGTACTTGTAAGGTTTAGAAATAAATATGTCGTCCCATACCTCCAATCTTGCAGCCACAAATAGGAGATGGACCTATATCCGTTTGGAGTTTAAGTGAATTCTACCCCAGAACATTATATGCCCCGTCGTAATGTCAGACAACATAGAGTAATTTCCGGACGGCGAGAAGTGGTCTTGTATTGAGTGGCCACCTCTCCCCTGCTTTTTATCAATTTGTTTTCTTCCTGTTGTTCATTGATTAGCCGATTTATTCTATTGATTTAACTTACCTTTAAACAGGTCTAATTTTTGTTTAAATGAAATGTATTAATGTATTGGTGTATATTTATGTACTGCTGCTGCTTTTATGATTTTTTTTATACTGAAATCGAATAAAGCTAATCAATCAATCAATCAATTACTGATAGTCAGCACCCGCAATTTTAGAGGAATGTATTAATGTGTGATCATTAAGCATGAGCGAATTTTGCGGATCTCGCGTTCGCGAATTTTGCGGATTTGCGGATTCGCAATCCGCAAAATCCGCGAATTCCCGCGAATTTGCGGATTTTTTTTTTTTTGTGTTCGCCCGTGTTTCTGCCAGTTCGCGAGGGTTTTGTACACTTTCGCAAATTGCGAACTTACCTGTCGGGTCGCAAGTTTCGCGAACTTGTTGTTTCTACGTGTCCAGCCTGTTTGGGACACTCTTCTTCATCACTGCCACTCTCTGTCACCACTGCCACTCTCTGACTACTCATGCCACCCTCTGGCCCACCCATGCCACCCTCTGTTTCATCACCACACCCTCTGGTTGTCCAGTGTACATTATTTTCGGCAAAGCAAAGCACACCTTCCCTGCCTCAAGTGACCTGAATTAATTTGGGGCTGATTAATGTGTCACAGAATATTTTTTTAGCTGGCACCTGCTTCCTTAGTGCGCCCTGATTAGTGATCTTTTGCACTTGCTAAGTGCTTTCATTGTTGCAAAATTAGTTACAACACCTGCCCTGCCCCAACTGACAATAATGAATTAGGGGCTGATTAATGGATTTTAACTTCCAGCCTGGCTCCTGCTTGTCTCCCTTAGCTGTAATTCAGGACCTTTGTGGCATATGTGTAACTATTCTGAGGTTCAGAGCAGGGTCACATAATAGTTTCAACTGGCAACTGAACTCTGGAGGGGCCCCTCAGGAAGCACTACAGGAAATGGCTACTAATGATGAGCCTGAACTTTTGAACCTGGTAAGTAGTTACTTTCAGTTTTGCTAAGATCGTATTTCTGCAATTTTGCACTTATTCGCGGGGCGCGAACTCACGCGAACTCACGCAAACAGTGCGAGCAGTGCGAGCAAAATCCGCTGCTCGCGGATTTGCGGATTTTGCGGGAGATTCGCAAATCTCGCGGATTGCGGATTTCCCGAAAATCCGCAAAATCCGCGAGCGGAACGGATTTTCCGCCCATGCCTAGTGATCATTAGCATTGCAGTATTAAAGCAGCCTATATTAGTGTGAATAGAAATGTACACACATCATTTATGAAGAGCAGTGTAGTGTTTAGTTGAAAGAGCATTTTAAATGAATGCCTAGTAAATTAATACACATATAAAGTGATGCATTAGAAGTAAATCTGCTACATATTAAAGTTGAACATGTAGTTGTTTATTCATGTAACAAAATTAATGCTTATAATGTGCCTTAGGAAATGTAAGCTTAAACGTGTAAAAGCCTAAATGATTTTCTATGCTTGTTATGAAAGGCCTTTTCGTGATTCCTGTTAGCTGAGTCTTGCAGGCCTGAAATGTATTTTTCCTTGGGAAGGCTCTTAGTGGAATGTATTTGATAGATTTGTGTGCGTGCAAGGTTGTCTCGCTCACATGCTTTCTGTTGCAGGTGCAAGGACACACGTCTCGTTAGGCAGAATAAACCTTTGTTTAGGAGTTAGGATGGTAGGAGAAGCTGCCATGGGAGTGTAAAGGAATGCAGATATGATACTTTCAGCAGAGAAGGTGCCTGGGACCCAAGGACACTTCAACTGTTTTCGGATGGAGTCACAGTTTCAATGGAAAAGTACATGGAAGAAAACCTGTCTGACGGGCATGAGAAGGGCGTGTTCTAGTGTTTTGGGATTTTGTATTAGTAATAGTGCCCCGAGGGAGGAGAGTCACAGGGGCGCAGAGAAGGATTGAGAGAGGAGAGAAGGACAAGAGGGGAAGGTAGAAGGAGCATCTTATAATGAGCTCTGTAACTTTGGCTACTTACCTATGCAAAGTGAGTGTACTTCTGAGGAAGTCTTCTCTACTGACACCTTTTCTCTCTTGCCTGGGGACAATGCAAAGTAGGGATGTCACTTTCGCGACAGTGTAGGGACTGATTAATTGCTTTTCTTTCCTAGGTTAATGAATACTGAGATAGAAGTTGTAGTGATTATCGCATGCCTAATGCTTCTGGAACTCACAATTCTCCTCATTCTGAGTCGGATAAGACTCTTGCGTAGGATTATGTTTGTATTAGTGCCCATTTATTTTCTTAACCTCGTGTTGAGGTGCTTGTATGTTCAGTTATTTTTTGCTTTACAATAAATCCTCAAAAACCTTATTTGTAGTCAGTGATCCTTTGAATTTGAATTTGTTGGTCAGTTTAAAATTACAATTGGAAATTATTTCTCCCCTTTACACGTCTTAGCAGATAAAAAGGTCCAGAAAAGAATGGATTCTTAGGACTGGTAAAGTGAGATAAAAGTTAAGATAAGAATCAGGCGTTGTCAGATGGTAGCAGAGGATGGTTATCCCTAGAGTAAGGGGAGATCTAGATTAGGATAAGAGATCTCTGAGCCCCATAGAATTCAAGGAATGGTTGTCTGGGGAATTGTCAGCCGAGGACAACAGCAGTTGATGGAAAGTGACGGAGAGTAACGGTACGGCAAAAGCAGCAGTTTGTGGGAGAGTGAGTATGAACAGGGTCATGTGTTGTTAGATTGCAGTGTTGTTTTGATGGTGTGATGTCTTGCGGAGATGGAGTGAGTGTTAAGTGATTGTGAGATCAGGCTGTGAGCGCTCGCAGTCTGGGATTCTTGGCTCGACAAGTAGCCTAAGAGATTGTGGTATAGAAAACAGCCAGAGAGTAATTGTCAATCATTGAGAGGGAGTCGTGAGACGTCATTGATTACCCAGACGGAGATAGGGGGAGCAAATGTGTGAGTGCTTGAGTAAACCAACGCTGGTCGTGGGTTGCTGTAAGTGGAACATCGAGCGTTTGAAACCTATCAGCTTAGGCGATTGTCCGCTCATTTTGCGGACAGACAGTTGCAAGATTGAGTTAGACAATTACACGAGACTGTGGACGGACAGTCAGAGAAGTGATTTTTTGGTCGTTTTGCAGACAGTTATTTCAGAGTATGAGTGGGACACGTGAGTGAGTACGAGAAAATTATAAAGGAGGGGAACTGCTGCGAGCGGGGGAAAGTGACATCAGAGGGTGCCGCTCTGCAATAGGTCCGTTAGTGTGAAGCCGCGCTGGTATCGGTGGATAGTCATTAGGAAGTAAAAGTACACTGTGAAAGGAGGAAAGTCATTTCAACATGAAGTGTTTTAGAGTTTTATGAGATATGTACAGAGGAGATAAACAAGTGGTTACTCGAGGGGGGGAAGAGGCTTCGCCCGAGGACACCCAAGCTCCTTACATGGCTACGAATGTGGGGTTGCTCCGTATACTTTGGCTTGAGAATTGGTGCAAGATGACAGAAGGAAATGAAGAATTGGCCTTTCCCCGTTACGGGACATTTAGATTGGAAGTGTTGTATCGGTTGGAGGCAATCATGGGTTCTTTGCAACCTTTACCTAGACCAACATAGTATGAAGCGTTGCATGCATGGATTAGGGCAGCTCATGAAAGAAAGAAAGAGCGAAGTCAGGAAAGAGTGAGAATGTCAGTCAGGGCTTTTCAAGATGGGATGCATTGACGAAAAGATGGAGGCTGCAAGCGATTGAGGGGGATAAGCTGTTCCCATTGTTGGTAAAGGTAGGAGTCACCCAAAAGAAGTGTGCGGAGGAATGTGATAGAGACACCGATTACAGCTTGATAGAGAGGTTGCTATCAGTGAGATCGCCTCCATATAACCCAGACTCAGCAGAGGGAAATTCAGCACTGGCAGAGGGAATGGGCGAAACACAGGTTCCAGCTAGTACAGGAATATTTGGGGAACTCTCAACTGGAGGGATGGGAACAAAGACCCCAATGAGCACAGAAGTTAAGGTAGTCACCGAAGTTAGGAGGTTGCCAAGCGCTCTTACGGTGCTGGTTACCATTGGTGTCATAGTGTCAGTGTGCGATGCAGACAAAGTGAGGAATGGGAGTTCACCACAGTCAAGAGTAGAAGAGAGAATCGTTGGCCCTGCAGGGAATGGCACAGTGAACAGAATAGCTAATTTACCGAGGCCCATAGAATCGAGTACGTCATTGCCAGTCACTGAAGTCGCGTCAAGGAAACAGATGGAGATAAGGGGCGGCGAGGCCGAGATCCATTGCTGACTCGAGGTCAGACCTAAGAACGTGGGCGCCAGCTGTGAAGAATAGGAATGACAGAATTACAGGGAGTTGGGAACACGGGAGTGAAGAGAATAGGCCAGCCCTAAGAGACATAGTTGAAGGGAATAGATGCAGGGAACAGAGCAGTGGAAGCGAACGAGTGAGTGGCACATCCATTTGAGGGACTCTGAAAGCAGCCATAAGGGCAAACATGTTGAATGTGGTGAGACAAAAAGCAGAGGTAGATGAGATAATCGAAGGAAACTTGCCCTTGGAGAGAGTGGAGCATTATGAACCAGTTACTGTTTGTAGCAAAGGATGTGACTAGTAAGGCAAGGTTGGCACATGAGAAACTGTCTGACTTAGCGAAGAGGTACGAGGTGGGTTTGTCAAAAACAAAGATGTTACAAGGGGTTCACATGTGATCAGGAACTGGAAGAGAAGAGGGTCATCCGGCTGAGGATTCACATTCGGGAACCGATCATAGGGAATCGTGCATGGAATATGCTCGATAAATGGGAAGAAAGGTGGTCTAAATAGAAGAGTGCCAAAAAGAGCATAGGAGAGACACCCGCTCAAGGAGGGGGAATGCTGGAAGTACAGAATTACCCTTTGAGAGAAGTAGCTAGTGGAGGGTGTGTGCATGTGCCTTGTAGTAGAGGTGATTTGGCAGCGTTCACAAATGGCACAAACAGGTTGATCATTTTGTTAAGATTTCAAAAGTGTTGTGGATTGATTTGAATACACTGTTAGACATCGTATTCCCGAGCGATTTGTGGGCAGCTTGTAAAGTCGCCAGTGATTGGCCTACTTCTGAACCAGATAGAGACCCTGCTACGAATGGCCCTTCACCTATTGTCATGAAAAAGTTTGAACTGGTATTTACATGGCTGAAGTCTAAGGTAGTGCCACAGGATATTGATTGGGTCAAGATAGATCGAACAGTTCAGGAACCTAAAGAGACAGTACACAAATATTATGAGAGACTCTTTCAACAGTACAGTGGGCTAGATACTTTAGACTCAAAGGACCTGGGACAGTTAGTTTTGAAGTTTGTCTTGGGTCTGAGACCAGAGATTAGCCTCACGATTCAACAGCATTTGATCTGCTGGCAGAACAAACTAGTGGATGAAAATACTGCGATATGTAAGGTATTCATCATCATCATATAATCTTTATCGCAATCACTTAAGATCATAAAAGACATTGACAAATAAAAACACTCAACCCAACCGTTTGGGGATCATCATTATAGATAATGGGGTAACCCAACAAGTCAAGCCGGACCTGAGAATACAAAGATAGTCTGTGACTAATTTGCCATGAGATAAATTCAATTATAAACAGTCTGTGTTGTGTTAAATACTACAACACTGGTAATTAATACCTTCAGGACCCTTCTCATGTATGCAATCAATATCCTATTTATGAATACATGCACTGAGAAACCACACAGAAAAGAGCGCCACAGAAACCAATATTATTTGCAAAACATTTATTAGTTGACTGAACTAAAAACACAGTAATTATACTGGCAATAGGTTGCGCGCAGGAAAAGAGGGGAACTTTAAAGGAAGTGGTAGTGGTGGGCAGTGAGAGTGAAAATCATAGAAGTACAGATAAACATAATTTGATTCTTTCAAAAGTTACTGGTAATCAAAACCAATATCAGAAGACCTGTCTGATGTAGAACACTTATTTACATGTAATCAGTAAATTTTAATCATGCACAAATGCACTTTCAAGGGTATATCAGGTGGGAAGCAGGTATAGGTCTTGTAAAGTGGAGGGCGTCGACCAGCCACGGCCCGTGGGGGGAGTTTCGGTGGGGCGGAGAGGCGGTGCCGGGGAGGGGCAGGGTGGGGGGTGCTAAACACCGGAGTATGGATAATTGAAGGTAAGTAAACAATTTAATTAATAAAACGAATTTCATAGCGCGCCCTGCATCGCAAAATGTGTTGCAGGGCGCGCAACGAAATTTGTTTTATTTAATTAATTGTTTACTTACCTTCAATTATCCATACTCCGGTTTTTAGCATCCCCCACCCTGCCCCTCCCCCACCCCACCTCTCCGCCCCACCAAAACTCCCTCCACGGGCCGTGGCTGGCGTCGACGTTTCGACTCAGCTGATGCATGGAGGGAAGTTTGGGCCTCAGCTGCGAGTCTTCATCAGGACGGGTTATGGCAACCTAGGGGTGAGAATGCTAATTAGAAGAGGCGCTATGTGTGGGGTCATGATGAATGGTCAAGCTACAAGACACTGACCTAATCCTGGTGCCAAGCCTGGCTACTCAGGTGTGTTGTCGAATTTCATAAACCCATGGCCCACGTTGGGCAAAAACACAGGAAACAAAGGTGTGCAGTTATTTCAACACCATTCAGAACGCATCTTCGTTAGGGATGTGTGTGAGATTAATCACTCTCCTGTGAAACAAATTAAAATATGTTAGCTAAGTGGCTGGCAAGACATGCAATTATACAACTACAGTGGGGGTAGAATATAGCCAGATTCTGAGCGGATCTGCAGAGACTATTCCACTGTTATCTTAACCTCTGGTTCTCTGCAGAGGCTCTGTAGTGAGGGATTAATGTACAACCTCAGCGTAAAACGCAGTATCCACAGTGAGGAATAAAATCATAATTTGCCGCTAACCAGTTAAACCTAGAGAGGAGTAAGGCGTATATAAACTATCCCCCCGGGTGTCAAGTCAGTGATATACCTTAATCAGGAAGAATGTGGCTCAATCCATGATGCTCGTCTGAAATCCGGGCAGAGAATGGAGATCATGCCGCGCCGGTTGATAAACCCGGCGATAGGCCGTGCGTTACGTGCAGGCTGGGGGAGCGCCGTGCGGTGTGCGTTAAATCAACCCCAGAGGCCCAGAGCGGCGTCTAGGTCCCTGCGTGCTGCGTGCAGACGACCTTGGTATGAGGGACATCGATCCCAGGGTCTGGGTACCCATCCCCAATAAATAAACAACCGGGATATGATGGAGATTAATTCCAAAGGTCTGTGTCTTTGAAAGGAGGCCCGTATACTTTCAAATATAAGGAAATCTAAATAGCAAGTGATACATACACAATTATGTACAAGTGTATGGCACACATTCTGCTTATATACAATCTTAGGTGCACAGACAAAATATAAAATATTCACAGAAGAGTTTAAGGCGTAAAATGCAATTGCGTGCGCAATGCAATATGTATTCTATTTGACAATATGTACAACAGACAAATAATAAAATATTCACAGAAAAAGAAAGTTTAAGGCATAAAATGCAATTGTGTGTGCAATGCCTGACAGTTATATGTGCAGTTGAAAAGACATTAAGCCAATGTGTATTCTATTTGACAATATGTACAACATAAACATGAAGTGATACACATATATACATGCTAATCGATAGGTATGCTGTAGTGTAAGAGGGCAACGAGCAATATGTGTCTAGCTAGTGTGCTGTATTGCTGCCTGATGGGCTATCTCTTCATACTCATTTAATCACTTGTGTATCGTGTCAAAAGTGTGAATCCATTTGCACTCATGGTAATTGAGATTGTGTGAGAGACAACCTCCTCCGGGACTAATGTGTACCTTCTCGATCACCCATCGGTAACTACACAAAATATCGAATTCAAAATATCGAATGGACAAAATATCAAAGTAAAAATATAGAATGGACAAAATATCGAATGGACAGAATATAGTGGTGAAAAATATCGAATTGAGGGTAAGTAATTTAATATCGATTTTTAAAATATAGAAAGTCAAAATATCGAATTTTTTATTATATCGAATTTTTTAAAGTGTTTTGTATGTTAGTACATGTGTGAAAAGTGTATATTATTTTTGTAATTTATTTTAAGTAATGAATTTTATGTTATTTGATTTTTGCATGATTTAATTCTGTAGCGGGTTTTGGGTTTATAGGAAAATAGGGTGGGAAGTAATTTAATTATATTAATGTTAATGTTAATGTTATATGATATTTGTTGAGCGCTCGTACGCCCGGAGGCTTCATGGCGCTGTAGGAAGGAACAGGCGTAGCCGTCGGTTGATGGAGAAAAGGCAGCTTAGTGATGTGCCTGGGAAAAGAGCCAGGTCTTTAGAGAGTGTCTGAAGCTGAGGATGTTGTCACTAAGTTTCAGATGAAGAGGGAGAGAGTTCCAGAAGGCAGCTGCAAGATGGTCAAAGCAGCTGCCTCCGAGACGCTTCTTCTTGTATGAGGGAATAGTCAGAAGGGCTTTATGAGCAGACCGGAGGTTGCGGGAAGGGGTGTATTTTTTAAATAGGTCTCTGATGAAAATAGGGCCAATGTCGTGTAAAGACTTGAAGAGGATACACCCAGCTTTAAAGGCCACGCGTTGCTCAACCGGGAGCCAATGCAGCTGTTTCAAGCCAGATCTGACTGATTGCCTTCTGGGGATGTTCAAGAGAAGTCTGGCTGCCTGGTTTTGGACCAGCTGGAGGCGTTTTAGCTCTCCAGTTTGGAGCCCGAGGTAAAGACTGTTGGAAAAGTCCAATCTGGACAAAACCAGGGAGATGACGATCTGAGTGAGGGCAGCTTGGGAGAAGAAGCGGGCGATTTTTTTTATTTTCTTCAGCTGAAAGAAACTGGAGGAGACAACAGCTCAGACTTGTTTTTTCAGGGAGAAATCCTCACTGATAAAAATGCCAAGGCTCTTTACCGAGGATGATTTAGATGGGGGGGGCACCCATACAGGAGGGCCAGAAGCTGGGGTTCCAGCTGAGGGTGCTCTGTCCAGGCAAGACCAGTTCGGTCTTGCCTGGGTTAAGTTTCAGGTGATTGCAGCTCATCCAACTCAAAATGTGGGACATGGTGTTTTGGAATTCTACCACAGAGTCCTTGGTGTTCAGAGGGAAGATGAGCTGCAAATCATCGGCGTAGTTGAAAATGGTGACCTTAGCGTGCCTGAGGGAGTACAAAAGAGGGCGTAGATATAAATTAAAAAGCAGGGGAGACAACGAGGAGCCTTGGGGTACTCCACAGATGGTGGGTATGGTGGGGGCTGTGAAGGAGCCCAATCTGACCGATTGAGTTCGGTCAGTGATAAATGAGCGAATCCAGCTAAGCGCAGGGCCCCTGAGGCCTGCCTGTTCGACACGGTCGACCAAGATGGTATAGTCGACCGTGTCGAAGGCGGCCGAAAGATCTAAAAGTACCAGAGCTTGATGGATCCCTTCATCCGCATTCCGCCTCAGGGTATTCTGCACCGAGAGGATGACCGCCTCAGTAGAATGGCAAGGGCGGAAACCGGCCTGATTAGGTGCTAGATATTCCGAATTTTCGAGGAATGTGGAGATGCTGTCGCATACATGAGATTCCAAAAGTTTAGCGCAGTATGGCAGCAAAGATATAGGCCTGTAATTGAGTGGGTCTAATGGATTGGCTCCTGCCTTTTTTATGAGGGGAATAAGGAGGGCTTTCTTAAAGTTGTTGGGAACTTTACCCTGAGCAAGTGAGCCATTCAGCATGGGAAGTAGGCCCCCAGGGATGCTGGTACCCACTTCTTTCAGGATGTAAGGGGGGCAGATGTCATCAGGGGAGCCGGATTTGATTTTAGAAAGAAGTTTAGATAGGTTAACGCTTTCAATGGGGGGGTAGGAGTCCAGAGTATCAGGGTTGTAAAAGGTGTCTGCAAATAAAAGGGGAGACTGAGTGGTAGGAATGTTTTGTTTAATAGTGCAGATTTTGTCAAAGAAAAAGGAGTTTAATGAGTTGCAAAGTTCCTGAGTGGGGACTGTCGGGAGGGAGGTTCTGTCACTGGTGCTAAGATCTTCCACAATGTTAAACAGTTCCTTGGATTGATTATGAGCCTTAAGAATTTTTTCCGAGAAATAATCGGTTTTGTGTTTTAGGATGAGCTTTTGATAATTTTTGCGAGCCTTGCAATAGTTAGCCCTGTCTTGTTCTAAATAGGCTGTACGCCACTTGCGTTCCAATTGACGGACTTCAAGTTTGAGGGTTTTCAGAAGAGGTGTAAACCACCTGTGGGCGTCATTGGGGCGAGAGCGAGGAAAGTAGGTGCAGGGGGCGTGAGTGTCCGCTGCCTGAAGTAGCCACCCTGAGAAAGCTTCTTCCATCTTTTCAATGTCCCGGTCAAACGGGGGAAGGGAAGAAGTTAATGAACCAATAAAAGCAGGGACATCGACATTCTTCCACCTTCTAGTTTTTCCTCCTGGCTTGGGCAGGGGGTTACTACTTCTCCCGGTAGTCATTAATAATTAATTAATTAATATTAAAATAAATATAAATTTTTAGAAATTACTAATTATTTTTAATTTGATTTTGTGTTTTAGTTCTGCAGCGGGTTGTGGGTTTATAGGGGAATAGGGTGGGAAGTAATTTAATTGTAATTAATTAAATATTTGTATTTATTTATTGGTATTCATTTCGAATTAATTGGCAATCGATTTTTATTAATTGATGAATTGATAATTATGTTCATTTTATTAATTTATTTTCTGTAGCCAGTTGTGGGTTTATAGGGGAATAGGGTGGGATGTAGTTTAAGTTTAACGCTTTCCCTACTGTTGCACTTTCTGGAGTGGGAATAGTAATTTTTACCCTTACCCTATCCAATGCTTTCTCTACTGTTGCACTCTCTAGAGTGGGAATAGTAATTTTTACACCTACGCTAGCCAACGCTTTCCCTACTGTTGCACTCTCTGGAGTGGGAATAGTAATTTTTACCCCTCTGCTATCCAACGCTCTCCCTACTGTTGCACTCTCTGGAGTGGGAATAGTAATTGTTACCCCTACGCTATCCAACGCTATCCCTACTGTTGCACTTTCTGGAGTGGGAATAGTAATTTTTACCCCTACGCTATCCAATGCTTTCCCTACTGTTGCACTCTCTGGAGTGGGAATAGAAATTTTTACCTCTACGCTATCCAACGCTTTCCCTAATTTTGCACTCCCTGGAGTGGGAATAGTCATTTCTACCCCTACGCTATCCAACGTTTTCCCTACTGTTGCACTCTCCGAAGTGGGAATAGTAATTTTTACCCCTACGCTATCCAACGCTTTCACTACTGTTGCACTCACTGGAGTGGGAATAGTAATTTTTACCCCTACGTTATCCAACATTTTCCCTACTGTTGCACTCACTGGAGTGGTAATAGTAAATGTTACCCTCCCACTATCCTACGATAAAAATATTGTATATTTTTTATTACTATTAGATTAATATATATATATGTATTAAAAAATAAAATTGTATCTTTTTTATAACTTAAATTCATTTTTTAAATAATTTAAGGTTATTTAAGTATTTTTAAGTATGTTTTAGTTAATTATATTTATTATTTCATTAATTTTAAATTGCTTTTAAGACATTTAAAAAAAATCGATATTTTCACTAGCTATATTTTTTACAAGAATATTTTTGATTCAATATTCTTGTACTTACCTGTTTGTAGATTGGAATTCAATATTTTTGCATTCTATAATTTGGCATCGATATTTTGGTAAGTCTATATTTTTGTATTCAATATTTTGTCAGTTATCCCACTCACCATCTTAGGCTTTTTGCAGTATGTCCAAAATTTGTCAAATGTTCCACTAGTAGGGCTCCCTGTGTGACACATCCTATCTTGCTGCAATGTTGCAAAATGTGGCATTTTATTTTCTGTGTCGTCTGCCCTATATATAGGAAATTACAAGGACACTGGATAGCATTTATAACTCCCGAAGAGTTACAGTTAGTGTGTTCTTTTATGACGTATGTGTAATCGTTATGTTCAAAAAAAGTAATTTCTTTATTGAAAGGACAAGCCTTGCAATTCCCACATCTAAAATGGCCCTTGATGGAAGGAATGAGGCTGGACATTAGATTCTTTGGATGGGAGTAAGGATTTGACCAGTACGTTTCTGGGACTTTTGCCTTTGCGGAAAGCATGTAATGGAGGTTCATGCATGTTAAGATCTTCTGCAACCAAGTGCCAGTGTTTGTTGATCATTTTTTTGATTTGGTTACTCTTGGTGCAAAATGTGGTGACACACGTAAGCCTGTCTTGAGTGGTGTCTGCCTTTTCCTTCAGTTTCAATAGGATCTCCCTATGATTGTACCATGCTCCTTTGCGAGCTTTCTTAAGGAGCCTGATGGGATAGCCCCTGTCTCTGAGCTGATTCAAAAAAGAACTCCTCCCTTTTGGTGCAGTTGCCCCTAACCCTCAAAAATTGGCCATAGGGCAGGTTGTCTTTGAGGCTACAAGAAGGAAAGTAACAACTGTTACCCCAGTGGCAGGAAATTCTACTGGATTTTCACCAGAAGATCTAGAAGAATTGGCAAAAGGATTACAAAATAAGAGTGGATTTGGAGGAAATGATTATTGGTACGATAAGTCCAGACAGATTAGGTTCATATGGAGATGAAGAAATGCTGTTTTTGTGTAAAAGTATAACTTGGAGAACAAAGAATCTTCATGAGAAGATAGTGGATGCAGCTTTAGAATTTGTAATAGATGTGGAAAAATCTGAAATATTACAAAAACCTTATAGATCGAATTTAGTGAGAACGATTTAGAAAGTTTGTATGCGTCAGGAAGGAGATTGTAAATAAAGGAACTGATGCACATTTTAAAGAAATGGGGAGATGTAGATCGATTGAGAAGTAGATGGACAAAAAAAAGAGAGATGAAACAGCTACCAAGAAAGCATCCACATTCCAGATGAGAGAAGTCAAAAAGGTCAAAAAGATGTGTTCGATTAGAGAAGTACCTGGTGGTGGATATGTTCATGTTCCATCGAGTAGACAGGATATTTTGTCTTTTATTAATTACTTTCCTAGATTGGGAGGAAAACAATTGAATGGTACAAGCAGGTAAAAAGATTTAGATGGCCTGTTTGACATAGTGGTACTAACAGATTTGTGGACAGAATGTAAAATTATAGTTCACTGGCCAACCGATGAGTATCCTAGGGACACAAAGACAGGTGCGCCTTCAGAGGATGTGATGAAAAAATACAATCAAGTGATTACCTTTCTAAAAGGTAAAATTCCCCCTCAGGAAACAGATTGGATTAAAATAGATCGAACAACTCAAGAACTAAAAGAGTCAGTGCATGCATACTACAAACGGTTGCTAGAGGTGTTTAAGCAGTATATCGGATTTGAGAACATTGGTGATAAAGATATGGGACATTTTGTCCATAGGTTTTGTGTGTGGATTAAGGTCAGAAATTAGTCAGATGATTCAGCAGCATATGCTTTGCTGGCCAAGTAAGCCGATTGACGACATTTTGAAGTATGCAAAGTACTGTGGTGATGATTTTGATGTGAAGCACAAAAGGTTAAAAGAGAAAATAATGTGCGCACAAGTGAAGTTAGCAGAAAACCAAGAGGCATCTTCTGGTTCTCAAAATAATAACCAGATGAATGGGAAATATCAGAATAGACAGGTATCAAATGTAAATAAAGGAAAATTACAAATGAGTAGAGATGAAGCGAAAAAGAAATATCCTTGTCATGGATGCGGAAAGCTTGGACATTTAGAGAATGAGTGTAGATATATTCAACAGAATAATGGGGTAAATCAAATTTTAAGTCTTCAGATGCAGAGTGAGGTGGATGCAAACCAACAACAGCAGCAACAGGTAGTTACTCCTCAGTTGCAGGTGCCACAAGGCCCTTTGCCCAACAATGTGAGCGCTCAGGTGCAGAGATAAAGTGTGAACAGCGGATTTCATGGAGAAAGTGGTAAGAATACACAGACGGTTCAACAATATTGGATGCAAAGTAATGAGAGTGATGCAGAAATGTACCAATGATGGTGCCTGAGGGGGAGGAAGAGTGCGTGCTTGACACATCCTTGGAGGTAGACCAGTCAGGTCCATTTATTGATGGAAAGGTCGAAGGAAATGACATCACTTTTCTAGTGGATACTGGCGCTACCGGTTCAACTGTGAGAGCACCAGAAATTCCAAACCTACCCCTCTCGGGAGAAACCATCCAAGTTGTAGGAGTCTCAAATAGGCAGATAAGGACCCCAGTCACTAAACGAACAGAAGTGAATATTGGGAATTTCAGAGATATGCATCGGTTTCTAGTATGCAAATCAAGTCCAGTGAACCTGTTAGGAAGGGGCTTGTTGTGCGAAATGAACTGTACCATCCTCTGTACGCCTGATGGTGTTGCTTTCCAAACACCGGATGAAGATGTCACTTTCAAAATGATGTTAGAGAAACAAGGAACAGAAGTGGATGAGATGTTTTCACTTCTTACTGAGAGCGATTTGCCTGATGAATTGAGAACCACTGTAAGGTCAGATGTGTGGGATTTTACAGGAAAAGAAATTGATCTTATGGCAAAGGTAGATCCAACTAAAATTGTGGTAAAAGAAGGTGCACCATTTCCAAACACACCACAATACAGAATGAGTCCTGAAGTAAAGGCAGGAGTTGCCCCAGTAATTGATCAAATGATTGAACAGGGTATTCTAAAAGAAATATTGAGCAGTCCTTGTAATTCACCAAACATGGGACTTAAAAAGCCTGGTGGAAAATATAGAATAGTGCAAGATTTGAGGAAAATTAATAAAATAATATAGTATTATCTTGTTGTCCAGTAGTACCAAACCCAGCAGTGATTCTTTATCAGATACTGTGGGATGCCTATTGGTACACTGTGATTGATTTGAGCAAAGCATTCTTTTTGATTCCATTGCATTCGTATAGCCAATATTTATTTGCATTCCGGTTTGGAGACCGTGTTTTGGCATGGTGCCTAGTTCCTCAAGGGTATACAGAGAATCCATCAATATTCAATCAGATTCTGAAAAAATGTTTGGAGACTTTGGTTATGCGAGGAAATTCGGTCTTGATGCAGTACAGTTTTTAAATTTTTTTTATTGAAGTGCTTTGAGTCATAATATCAAATGAATACAACACAATTTGGTAATCATAAAGTGCATAAAAACACAAAATATCTTTTAAAAAGACGGAGGGCACCATTTACATTAATACAATAGTCCATAATTACTCAAAATATTACTCAAAATGAGATCTCCAAACTTTATCGAATTTCCTCGTTCTTCCAATTCGATATGCATATACTAATTCGCTCTTTCTTACATTCTTCATTTTTTGAAGCCAGGAATAGAACAAAGGAACCTGTTTTGATTTCCAATTCTGTAAAATCAAGGACCTAGCCACTGACATTGCAATAAACAACAATTTAACCGTCTGATCTGCCAACTCAAGATCGAGATCGTAGCCGTACAACATTAATTTAACATTATGAGTGACCTGGATCTCACACTAGGTTTGCAAAAATAAAAAAAATTCATTCCAAAAAGGCAAAATTTTAGGACAGTGAACAATAATGTGAGACCAGTTAGCTAAAGGGAATTGCTGGCATCTGAAACAATTGGCAGAAGCATTAACGAACATTTTTGCAATGACAACCGGGGTATAATATAGAAGCCATTTACTGAAGAATATCATTCTTCTCCAGTTTGAGCCACGCAATACCTCAAAATTAGGTCTATTTATTTTCTTCCAAGTGGGAACCAAAAGGATATGGTTCTCTTGTTCCTGCCATTTTTTAATGGCTTTCGAGCTCAAGTCCCGCTGAATTTGAAGAGCTAAGTATCGTTTCCATTCCCCTAGCTTCCTGGTACGTACTGACAGAAACAAATCGTCCCATAATAGGATGGAAGAACAGGTAAGTCTGGGGTCCAATTGTCTCAGCAGCTTATAAATCAAGATATAGGAGCCCATTAACAAAAAGTTTCCCTGAATTAAATATTGCATCTCCTCAGGAAATAGCCAACTTCCCTCCCTTAAGCAGTCTGATAAGGTATTAAACCCAGCACGGTTCCAGTGCATTACATGTCTAGTCCGATTTTAATAACCGTAAACATAAAGACATTCATTAATGGAGGTCTAGAATTATACCTCAGAAGAGAGTATCTTTTAAGAATGGTATTACGGCGTTTAAAGAACCAGTTCATGACCTTATATCGGACAAGTTAAGGGGATTTAGGAATTTGTAAAGGAGAAGGAATTTGGGCCTCACAACAAATTAGGTCGACAAAGAAGTTAATAAATAAATTTGGACTATGTATTCGAGTTTTGAATCGATCTAAATATTGAGCAAAATATGCGCTATAGTAATCTTTGATATTGGGTAATGAAAGACCTCCCAGTTCGGTATCTGCGTATAGTGTCTCTATTGCAAGCCGAGGAGTTTTTTTAGCCCATATAAATCCAGAAAACAAAGATTCAACTTTTGAAAAAAAAGTACCAGGTAAAAAACATGGGACAGTTGAGCAAAGAAAATTAAAGAGCGGGAGTACGGACATTTTGATCAGGGCCACACGGCCCAAAATAGAGAGTGGCAACGGATTCCATTTGGCAAACATTGAATGTACCTTCCGAAGAAGAGGTTCAAAATTAAGTTTATATAAATCCGCGGCTAAAACAAAGAAAAAAAAAACAAAATATTTCTTAGGTCTCGAATTAATACAATCAGCCAAATCTGAGTGTAGCTCTAAGTCCATTCCTCCGCATACTAAAATTTTGGTCTTTTTTTTATTGATCCGATAGCCTCCTAAGGCTTCGAATTCTTCAAAAAGTTTTAAAACAAAGGTCTGAGCATGAATATCTGGTTTAATTAATAACATAATATCATCGGCGTAAAGTTTAATTTTGTCCATAGAAGTAATCGGGGGAGCAATATTCTCAGAGTTTCGAATTGCTGCGGCTAGCGGCTCAATAAAAAAAGCAAAAAGAATAGGGGACAAGGGACAACCCTGCCTAGTGCCGCGCTGGACCATCACTGTACCGACCATTACTGAATTAATAATTATATTGGCTTTAGCGCCAGTGTATACATTTTGAATTAAACTAATAATTTGTGGGGGGATTCCAAAGTGGGCTAAAATAACAAATAATGGAGACCAAACTACCAAATCAAAAGCTTTTTCTGCGTCCAAAAATAAAATTAGAGCAGGAATTTTTTTAATCTGAAAATAATCTAAAGCTTCATTCAAAAAGTGAGTGTTGGTGGGTAATTGACGACCCGCAATAAAGCCATTTTGATCGGAGTGAATGAGACCCGCTGCAATAGTGTTAAAACGTAATGATAGTAATTTAGTAGTGATCTTATAGTCGGTGTTGAGTATTGTAATAGGCCTATAAGAATTAGGATTTTTTGGGTCTTTCCCCTTCTGCAAAAAACTAACCACCGTGCCTACACCAAAAGAATCTGGAACTTGCCCACCACCCAACATAGAATTTAATAATGAAAGTAATAAATCCAAAAAAGAGGTAAAAAAAACTTTAAAGAATTCAGCGGGAAGGCCGTCAGGGCCACAGGCCTTACCACTTGGTAAGTCCCTCACCACCAGTTCTAGTTCAGCCATAGAAAATGGATTAATCATAACATCCTGTTCCATTTGGGAAAGAAAAGGCAATTCATGTCTACCTAAAAAATTAGTTAGTTTTGAGTGCTCTATATTTTGATGTTTACTGTATATCTGTTGGTAATGGGAGAGCATTATAGTACCAATTGTAGTAGATTCTGATGTTTCTATGTGTGTAATTGGGCAGATTACCGAGCGGATCTGGTTAGCGGCGGCTTGTTCTTTCGCCTGCCAGGCTAAAAATTTACCGGTGAAATTGCTCTCCTTATAAATTTTCTGAGCTTGTCTTCGGAACTGTTCTTCACTTTGTGTGTAAAAGTTTGCGCTAAGTTCAAGTTTTAATTTGTTCAATTTACCTTGGACGGAGAGTGTCGTAAAGTTGTTAAGTTATTTATTTTTTGATATAATACATTTCTAGCTTGTTTAATAGCAAGCCACTCTGCTGCGTCCTTGCTTATTATAATGCCACGAATAAAAGCTTTCATTGCGTCCCAAATAATGTGAAGAGGGGCAGTATCAGAATTGTGTATTATAAACTCTGACATCTCCAGTTTTAAAAAGAAGATCCATTTCTCATCCTGTAAGTATAATTTATTAAATGACCATCTTTTCGGAGTTCTAATTTCTTCGCCAGCTGCAAATTCAATCGCTAACATCGCATGGTCTGAAAACCCGTTATAAAAAAAGATTTTTTCCCCCTTTTTACCCCCAGCAACCCCGGTAACCCCCACCCCAACATCTTGTACCCAGCCCTGTGGCCCTGATCTACCCTACCTCCTCCCCACCACGCTAGCCACCAGGTGCTAACCCCTTACATGGAGGTGCCTTGTTGTTGCACCCCTTAACCCCATAGCTTCCTTATTCCTGTCCTGGCCCCCCTCCATTCAGCAAGAACATTTAAATAGAGACAGAAAGAAAAAAGAATTATACAGGCGGCCCGCCCCAGATAATGAAAAGAGGAACAAAAAAATCAAGTCAAAAAGGTATATTTAGCCCTGTTGAATCTGACAGAGCAGATCCCGCGCTTCATCCACGTCCGTGAACATATAAAATTTACCCTTCACCAAAACTTTTAACTTGTGCGCCCTTATCTTTAAATAACTGAAGAATCTTAACAAATCTTAACAAATTCCTTTCTCCGCTTAGCGGCTGCAGCGGACATATCCGAAAAAATCCGACATTTAGTAGTGGGATTGGCAGCAAATTGACTTTGTTTAAAAGCTACTGAAAGGATTGTTTCTTTAACACGCACATCTGAAAAGTTCACCAAGATGGTCCGGGGGAATGTGGAATTGGAAAATTGATGCGCAGGGACTCCATGAGCACGGGTGATTGTCAAGTCTCCTTTGAACTCAGGGATAACCTTGTGGAGAAAAAAAGAGGTAATCCATTGCCTCATATCGGATCTTTCGATATTTTCTGGTACGCCAACTATTCTAAGGTTTGCCCTCCTATTATAGTTTTCCAATTCATCAAGCTTACATTCGAAATCTTGTGACAATTTTGACATATTTGAAACATCCTTGTTCATTTCCGACATGTTATCTTCCAAGCTCGAGATCCTGGTCTCAGCCTCTTGAAGTCGAGTAAGAAGAGAGGCCATAGAATCTTCGATTTTATCGAGGCGCTGGCTGATTACGGCCAATTCCTCTTTTTGATATTGCTTTAACTCTCTCACCTCGCCCAGGATCAAATTTAACATGTTTTTATTGAAAATCGCAGTTGTATCAGTATCTCTCCCCATAGTCAAGCTCTGGACATTGGTGGCATCAACAGAAATTAAATTGGTTTGTAACGCTACTGGGGAGGCTGAGACAGAAATTGCTTTACCAGCAGCCAAAGACATTTTTGCATTGGAAGATAAAGGATTAGATGCTGTTCTATCGGCTATTTCAATAGGGCTTAACAGTGAATCCAGGATCTCCTGGTTTTTCGATGGAGCTATAGTGATTGAAGCGGCTGGTACTTGTGCACAAGGATGCGCAGTCAGTCCAGTCTCAGAGCAAACAAAATTATTAGATACAGCGATTGTTGATCTTCTCTCAAATAATGGGAATTGCTTGGAGATTTGATAGCTCCAGATGACTTTACTTCTTGAGGCGCCTGCGAGCCGTTTTGAATAGAACAGTCCGCTACTCTCCCACCAGTAGCGACTAACTTATCCACTCCCATCAAAGACGCTTCAAAACTTTCCTGCGCAGCGTCGTTGCCCGGCTTACCATGTTTCAGCTGGAAGACTGGGGTAGAGGCGACATCAGGAGGCTCATCTTCTCCCTCGACAGAGCTCTCGGAACGTTCAGCGGAAGAGCATTCCTTATCCGCGGTCATGTCTGCCCTTTTGGCCGCTTCTGCCCCATCTTTCAGTTGCTGACAAAGTATTCTCGCCTTTGCCCGGGCTGTAATTGCTTCCCCATCGCGCAAGCTGACCACAGGCACTCACCCGTTAGACACGCTGTATGCCCAGCCAGAATCACAAGGAATGCTGGGACTTGGAGTTCCAACCCAACTGCGGTCGCTGCCAGATGTCCAGAGGCTGCGACGGCAGGGTGGACAACTGAGTCAGCAGGGTTTAGGGTGATTTAAAGATTGAAAGAGTGACACTCGATAGTCCGAAAACTGTCCGACCAAAATCACCACTGGTCCCTTCCACACTCGATGGTGAATATACTTTGCACCGAAAAGCCACAAGACTGAAGACTGAAGTTCAAATCCAAGTCCCAACCAGTAATCAGCACACCGCGCTGCAACGCTGCAGTCGGGTCTTTAAACCCCGCTCTCAGAATGGTCCGGTCCGGGAGAGTTCATTAGACGCTGCCCAAACGCCAAAACAGAGCAGTTGCCATCAACCAGCAGCCTCGTAGAGAAGAGGGAGGAGCAAGGAACAGGAAGCCCGGGAACTACAGGGAGGCGTGGTACTCCTCCGCAGTCATTCCCCCAGCCTTGATGCAGTACATTGATGACTTATTGGGGCATCAAAGACACAAAAAGATTGTGTCATGGACACAATAGCTTTACTGAAGCACTTTGCAGAAGGAGGACATAAGTGTTGCCAGAAAAATTACAGTTTTGTCAACAGGAAGTTCACTATTTAGGGCACAAGATAGGAAGAGGAGTCAGACAAGTGACGCCAGAAAGTGTAAAAGTGATTCGACAAATGAGTCTGCCCATAACCCTCGCATGTGCCTATTCTGCGGAGACCCCTAGTCTCCATACTTACCGGCCCCCGCATCCTGCTGCTGCCAAAGGTGGGAAATAATGTCAGCCAACAAAGCCTGGTATCAGTAGTGGTCGTTGTTGGCCGCAGTTTATTAATAACCAAAGACATATTAATAACACAAACTGGTATCAAGCAATCTTCCATTTTTCGAACATTACTCATCAATCATAATTGGCATATTACACATTATGACACCCTTTTCTAGTAGCAGGTGTCAGTCTCTTTGTGCCCTCTTTAGTTCGAAAATGGGGCTTGCACACAACCAGTTTGTTGCCAGTCTATTGGTGCTCCAGTGGTTGGTTGCCCACGCCTTCTGCGTGTTGTGGAGGGGAGCTTTCCAGTCGGGAGTTAGGTCCCCAGCTCGCTACCAAATTGCGCCCTGCCGTCCGGCCGGGTCTGGGCCGCGAGTGCCGTCTCCTCCTGTTACTCCCCTCCTTTATGCCGCCACGTCACCCTGCCGTGCGGCATTCAAAAGTGAGTGGCCATCCTCTTACACACCGCCCGCCGGTGTGTTTTCTTAGCCAACCAGTGTAGGATTTCCGCCACGCCGCAGGGAGGCCCACGTCTCACTGCGGCTCCCCCCCTGCACCTGGTTCGTGGCTCCAACCTTTCTCCATCTTTCCTCTTATTTTATATATATTTTTTTTTTTTTAGTTGCAACCTGCGAGTGACATTGCACCCCACAAGTTATCCCAAAACACCTTCATCCCCTTTTCGGATAGGTGTACCCCGTCTTGCCCATAGAGCTCTGGGCGACCCGGGTGGATGAGGCCGTGCCGAACTGATTCCAGGCCATTGGCGAGGCAGAACTTGTGCATTGCCACGTTTAGCTTCCTTCTTGCGTTGTCGACGGCCTTGTTGGAATCGGCACCTCTCCAATGTTTCCTGCTGATCATTTCGGACCAGACCACCGTCGTGGGTCCCAGCCACGCAGCTGTCTTGGTGAGGTCCCTTTGGATGGCTTGCCCGACTGCTTTTCGCCCTAGCCAGGTCAGGTCATTGCCCCCGAGGTGGATGATCAGGACGTCGGGCAACCAGGCCGAATCTGCCATGAGGCCGTCCAGCGTCGGCAGTAGCTGCTCCCATCTCATACCTGGCTGCCCTATCCACCGGATGTACATCGCCTTGGGCCTGTTTATGCTGCGGCCCTCCTGCCGCCACCAAGACTCCATCCGGGACACGAATGAGTGCCCCACCACCCAGACCAGCTGCGGGCGACCCCCTGTCGAGAGAAAGTATTCTGTTAGGTGGCTTTTACTGCGCACCGTGTGCATTTAAGGGGGTGTGTTGTCACCCTGCCGTGCGGCATCCCAAGGCAACTCCCTCTCTTTCCTCCCCCCCCTCTTCGGGGCTTTCTCTCATTTGTCTTCTTCTTTTTCTTTTTTTTTGTCTTTTTCCTTCGCCCTTGTTTTCCTTTTTTTTTTTTTTTTTATACGAGGTGAGGGCGTATGTACGACTTGTACGCCCTGGAGCGCCATCTGCCCACTGCCTGGATCCTGTCCTCTGGCATGCCATGCTGCGATGCCGAGGTCGCAGCGCCGATCCTGAAAGAGTGAGAGGCAAACGAAGCCGCGCAATACCCGGCTTTACCAAGGCCTTGGCGCATTATGGCTGTAAACTGGAACTTACTCAGGTTCCTCCCGTCCTTATGTATGAAGAGAGGGCCCTCCCCAGCTGGTCGAGCCCCCATGTACCTGAACAACCAGCATACCGCGCAGAGCCCCGACCCTGGGATGCAATGGAGACGTATCGTCGTCCCCCTCCTTGCCCTGTCCGTTTTGGACTGCCTCAGTGTTAACTCCACTGCCCTCTCCATTGGCTTAATGTCTCTTGCCTGCAGGCATTGCTGCGCTGGGCCCGACTTGCTGGGGGCTACCAATTCGCTGACACGGAATGCTCCGAAGAACGCCGTCGTGAAAACCGCCCTAAATAGCAGCAGCTCGTATTTATCCGATATTAAGCCTGTGAGGGCTCCAAGGAGCTGCCCCAGTTTGGCAAAATCGATGGGACGCCTGTTGTCCTTCTTTTTTCCTTCAACCCTCCTCCAGCCTTTCAATGCCGTCTTTAGATAGACCGAGGTAGTGGGATCCTCGCCTGTGTAAAGCCTCGAAAAATGGGCAATGGCGGACAAATGCGCCTGGGCCCATGATCTCGTTTTTCTCGACTCGAATGCCCATTGCACAAATTTCTCGACTGCTGTGCGAGTCTTTGCCCTGTCTTCCAGCGATTTTAGGCCCCCAACTCTCATTACTGTGCCCGTGTATGTCCTGTATCTTTTGTTAGCTTCTGCGGTAAGGGACTGCCCTACTAGCCATGATAAGTCTACTCCCCCAGGTCCCAAAGGGACGATGGAAAGGGGGTCATCTCCTTGTCCGCCCCGGGCACCAGTTCTCTGAAACGCTTCATCTGGGACCGTGAGAGTGCGTCTGCTGCTGCGTTCTCTGCCCCTGGCACGTGGCGTGCTTTCAGCTCCAGGTTCCCTTCCAGCTGTAATTTAATTAACCGTCGCATTAGCCTCAGCATGTCCGGGCATCTCGCTGCGCCTCTGTTAATGGCCTGCACCACTCCCATGTTATCTGACCAAAGGGTGAGTTTCAGGTTTTTTATTTTCTCGCTCCAACTGGTCAGTGCCACAATGATCGGAAACAGCTCGAGAAACGTGATGTTCCTGGTGAGCCCCTGCGCATGCCACTCGTCTGGCCACTGGCTGGCGCACCAGCTGTTCCTAGGACCGCACCGAAGCCCAGGCTTCCGGCCACGTCCGTGTAAAGGGCTATCTGTTCGGCCGTTACCCAACCTGCTCTCCAAATCAGCACCCCGTTGAAATCTTGTAGGAACTCGTCCCACACCCGCAGGTCCTGTTTCACGCCTGCGCTCAGCCTGATGTGGTGGTGCTTGTGGGTGACGCCGGCCATTAGCCCTGTTAGGCGCCTAGAAAATACCCTGGCGGGCGGGATTACCCGAGCCGCGAAGTTGAGCCTACCTATCATTCCTTGGATCTCCCTCAGGGTGGCCTTGTTCCGACCCCGTAGCTTCGATACTTCCTCACGGAATTCCTTTACTTTGCCTGGGGGCAGCCTGGCCGTTCCCGCTATAGAGTCCAACTCTATGCCCAGGAACGTGAGACTTGTGGTCGGGGTTGTAGTTTTTTCTTTTGCGAGGGGGACCCCTAGGGACCTGGCTAGCTCCTCGAAGGCTGCCAATGTGTTTGCGCATACTGCGGAACCTGCCGGGCCCGTGAACAGAAAATCGTCTAAGTAGTGCAGTTTTCCACCTTCCTGGTGCCGGACATGCAGCGCCCATTCTAAGAAAGTGGCGAACTGCTCGAAATATGCGCATGATATGGCGCATCCCATGAGCATGGCTTTGTCTATAAACACGTCCTCACCCCATTGGAAACCCAGTAAGTGGAAACTGGAAGGGTAGACCGGCAATAGTCGGAGCGCGGATTCAATATCAGCTTTCGCCATGAGGGCCCCTCTGCCTGTCGCCTTCACCAGCTCGATTGCGTCGTCGACTGACGCATAGCCCACTGAGCAAGCTTCGGGGTCGATACCGTCGTTTTCAGAGGAACCTTCCGGAAACGACAGGTGGTGTCTCAGCCTGAATTGACCTTGTTCTTTCTTGGGGACCACGCCTAGCGGGGAGATGACTATGCCTCCTTGCACTTCCTTTGGGAGAGGGCCCTCAACTCTACCCAGTTTCACCTCCTTCTCTATCTTGGCGCTAACCACTTCGGGGTGTTGGCTTGCCGACTTCAGGTTGCTCGCCCCCGCCGAGGGGAGCGGGCCATGAAATGGAATAACAAATCCTTGCTCGAAGCCCTCTACCAGTGACCTGGCCTCTGCTTTGTTCGGGTATTTGTTTGTTAATCTGCACAGCTGTTGAGTAATAATGGGGGATCTGGCCAGCTGGCGCCTACAAATGTCCACCAGTCCCCTCTTTTCCCCTGCGTTGGGGCTAACGCTTCTTGCTCTTTTCTCTCTTCTCCCTTTTTGCTTCGTGTTTGGAACCTTTGCATGCGGCGGTGGTATGCTTGCCCCCGCAGCTAGCGCATGCATGTTGAAACTTACAAGGCAAGCCCCATGAGCAGTCCCCCGCCTCGTATCTCCAACAGATCGCCTTAGTTGCGGTTGGGGAGTATGATCTCCCGTTCGACCGACTTTGATAAGAACCACTCTTCCCTTTTTGGTATGAGCTCCGAAAGGGCTGGTCGCCTTTTCCGGCCCAGGCCCTAACGTCTTTGGCTGTGAGCATCTTGTGGATGAAGCCGGAGACATCCTCCTCATTCCACTCCATTTCGGGGTGCCTCTGCATTTTTAATCTAAACCCTTTATCGTACTCTAGCCAGGCATCGCCCGGGAACTGCCTCTGTGCTAGGTGGATATTGGCCTCGTACAGCCACAGATCCGCTGCGCAATGGGGGAACCTCTCCACTATACTGCACGCCATTATTCTGAAAGCGTCTAACCAATTGTCGAAAGTGCGCTCTTTCCTGGCCCCACGCCTTTCTCTCCTGTCCTCCTCTTTCCTGTCGCACGTGGTTAGATCGAGTCCCTCTAGCTGTATTTCAAGCAGCGAAAATATGTCTATGAATTATTTGCGCCATATCCTCTCTTTTACCGCTAGGGGGATGAGACATGCCAAGCCGGTGGCTTTCGTAGTCAGGGACGCCGGGCCGGGGGATGGCCTGATGTAATGATCGTTGACTACCCCACTCGGAGGTGGGCTCCCTGCAACGGGGCCGTAACCCCAACCGGGTAGCGGGGAAATCTGTTCCCCCTGGGCGGACAAGCTTACCTGCTCCTGCACTCTTGTCTGACGGGCCCACCCCGGGTCGACCATATGCCACGTGAGACCTGCCGCTTCCTCCGCACGCTGCTCCCTAGGCCCCGGTACCCCTTGCCCTGTGCCATTAAGTAGCCCCGGCGCCAGCGATTTTAGACATTCTTTTACGATGTTGCTAATATGCTCACCCTTTTTCTTTTTGCCGGTCGTCTCGCCCTGTTCGCTGCCCTCTTGCCTCGGCGGAAGAGGTTTCTGCCGCACTTTCCTCGGAGGGTTCCTCTTCGACGTTCTCTTCATCGGCGTGTTTTTCAGTTTCTTGGGTGCGGAAGGCCCTGGTTCCTCGTCCGCCTGTTCCACCGGTCTGTTCTCTTTCCCTTTGCCCAGGTGAGGGTGAAGCCAATCGTCGCCGTGGATGGCCGATAACTCGTGGATCTTCATCAGTACCTCCGCCATCTCGTCCGGCTGGCCTTCCGACATGTCGTGATTCTCTGCGCACTTGTGTGTGGCTTCTTAGTTTCTCGCGTCTGCGTCAGGCCGTCTGCTGGGGGCACAGCTGACTGCGTGTGCTTATCCCGTGACCTGAGCTTGTCGCGGTTTTTACCTGTTGTTGCTTCGGGGGAGCTGGCACGGCGCGCCGCGCTCCGTAAGGCGTCCTCGGTGGTGATGACCTGGATCTTCTACCGGAGCCTTCCTGCTTCGTCCTTCGCCGAGTCGCCTCTTCTTCCTTCAGTCGTTGTTGCTGTCGCGCCGTTCTCCCAGCTCCTCGAATGCGATGTGCTTCTGCTGGGAGGGCGGCGTCGCTTAAATCCTCCTGAGCCCTCCATGCAGGCCTCAGGTGAGTCCCCCTGATTGGGGGGTTCAAACAAAGCCAGGTTGACCATTGGACGCCCTTTGGGGCGCCAGGTCAACAGGTCACTTCCGGTCGGGTGGCTGGTGCGCACCCCTCTTCCGCTGGTTCCTGTGCGCATCAAAGCGCCCAGAACCAGTTCTTCCCCGCTGGTGGCCCCACGAGGGTTATGGCGCCGGCCTTCGAGCCTCCCCCACCCTTCGGGCGGGTGCGGCGGCCTCTGCAAAAACCAAGAAAGAAGTGTGAATAATTTTAGGAGTGGTTGGATACTGTTGCTAAAGGATCAGTGGATTCTCACTGTTTGCAAAACCTTTAATAAGGTTGACACGAAAGGGTGTAAAGGATCTGATTGAGTTGGATGATGAAAGTGAAGAAGCATTCATAAAATTGAGAAGTTGCTAGCATCAACACCAGCATTGGGAATGACAAATTATACGAAGGAGTTTGCTTTGTTCTGTTGTGAAAGGGAAGGTTGTGCACTTTCAGTGTTAACACAGAGACACAGATTGTCCTGATGTCCAGTAGCATACTTTTCTACTACTCTGGATCCAGTGGCTGCAGCATTACCTGGCTGTTTAAAAGCAGCAGCTGATACTTGTGTGAGTCTGGAACAAAGTGAATCAATTGTGAAGGCACATCCTATAAAGGTGTATAAGCCTCATTCTGACAAGATCCATCTAACAAGGACTCATACTTAACATTTGGCTCCTAGTTGGCTGACTAAGTATGAAAGAGTAATATTGGGTGCTGAGTATGTAAGTGTGACAAGATGCACCATGATGAATCCAGCAACCTTTTGCCGGATTCCTATTGTGAATAAGTGAAAGAGGAAGTTGATCATGATTGTTTGTATGTGAAAGAAATGTGTACAAAGCCCAGGCCTGACCTCATTGACGTTCCTTTGAAAGAGTCAGACTTTGTACTATTTTTGATGGGTCATGCTTGAGAAGGGAGAATGGAGAATTGATGTCTGGTTATGCTGTATGTACTGTGTCAGGTATCATAGAAGCTTCCTGTCTAGGAGGAGTCAAGTCTGCACAAATAGCCAAATTGTCTGCTGTAACTAAAGCATGTAAAATTGGGAGGAAATTGAGAGTAACCATATTTACGGATAGTCAATATGGTTTTGGGGTTGTGCATGATTTCGGCCAATTGTGGCTACAGAGGGGATTTCTGACTTCTTCACGATCTCCCATCAGAAATAGCAAAGATGTTAATGAACTGTGGAAGCATTGCAATTGCCAAAGGAGATTGCAGTGGTCAAATGTGCCGCACATAAGTCAGGAATTGACTATGTGACACTGGGTAATTGGTACTCTGACCAAGTTACAGAATTTTGTGCTCAAAATACAATGTCTTTTAACAGGTTGATGGAAAGAGAAGTTACCAATTGCCAACTAATGTTTTTCTCTGCTTTTGAAACATGGGAAGAAGTTAGGCAATTACAGGATGAGGCAGACGCAAAAGAAAAGGAACACTGGATAAAATCGGGTTGCCCAAGATGGGTGGATAATGAAATGTGGGTGTGTCCAGATGGTAGACCAATAATGCCAGATCGTCTTTTGTTATAAATGGCTAGGATGTATCACGGATCTAAAAACATTGAATAGACATTTCAGGCAAACATGGTATAATCCAAAGATTATAGTAATTACAGATAGTCTCTGCCAAAGATGTTTGACCTGCTAACAGCAAAACCCAGGTGGAAAGACAGTAGTCAGTTGGGAAAAAATTGGAAAAGCAGAAGGACCATTCACGAGATTGAATTTGGACTTCATTGAGTTGCCACAGTGCAACGGTTTGAAGTATGTTCTTGTCATTGTATATCTGTTTTCTCGATGGGTAGAAGCCTACCCCATGTGGAGGAATGACAGTCTCACAGTTGCTAAATTGCTGTTGAGAGAGCTCTTTCCAAGATACGGATTTCCAGTCACTTTGGAATCAGATAGAGGACGTCCTTTTAATAATGAAGTAATTAAATTGATTTGAACCGCTTTCAAAATTGAGCAGAAATGATATTGGGCCTGATTCACAGAATTAGGACTCAATCCTAAACTTACTACTATTTGGTATTCAAAGAATGCACTTACTAATTTCGGGATTCACAGAGTGAACTTATTACTTTCGGGATTCATAGAATTAACTTCCTACTTTCGGTATTCACAAAATAGACTTAAGACTACTAACTTTACGTCCGCACTCGCACTAAATACCCACCTCCGAGCCGGAAGCTCCGCCTCCAAGCAGCAAGCTCTGCCTCCCGCCCAAAAGCTCCGCCTCCGGGCTGTGAGCTCCGCCCCCAAGCCAGAAACTCCGCCTCCGGGCTGGAATTTCCGGCCCGAGTGAGGACGTAAAGTTAGTAGTCTTAAATCTATTCTGTGAATACCGAAAGTAGTAAGTTCATTCTGTGAATCCCGAAAGTAGTAAGTTCACTTTGTGAATCCCAAAAGTAGTAAGTGCATTCTGTGAATACCAAATAGTAGGAAGTTTAGGATTTAGTCTTAAGTTCATTCTGTGAATCGGGCCCAATGTGCCTATCGACCAGAAACATTTGAATTGGTTCATCAGCAATGGCACAATCAAATCCAGGTTAGGATGACCATCCACTTCACTCAAATGGCCCAATGCTTTGCCCCTTGTATTGATGAGCCTTAGAAGCATTCCTGACTGAAGAACAGGATTAAGTCCATATGCGCTCATCATGGGAAAAGCAATGAGACAAGCATTTGTACCTTGAAAGGAATTGATTAATATAATTGATGATCTAGTGTTGGACTATTGTAAAGGTCTAGCTAATCTGGTATGTTCTGTGTCCCACCAGGTTGGAGAAGATGCAACCACAGCACAGCCGAACCAAGTTCATGATTTGTGTCCTGGAGACAGGGTCGTGGTGAAGAAGCACATGAGGAAATTGTGTTTGGAACCCAGGTGGAAAGGACCACATCAAATCATATTGGTCACGAAAACAGCAGTGAAGTGGGCTGGATTGCCAAATTGGATCCATGCCAGTCATACCCAGAAAGTCCCAAGTCCACCTGAAGGACAAGAGCAGCAACTGGTAGAACAAAGAAAGGAACCAGAAGCTGAAAGTTGTGAAGTCAAAGAAATCAGAGAAACAGGCTCTGGAGAACGCATTGACGATGAACAACCAAGTGCATGTCAACAAGAGTGGGCACCAGTTACTGGGACTGAAGAAATGAAATGAAATGAAAAGGGTTCTTATAAAGAAATACCCGGAGGCATCCCTGTGCTCTGGCAGTGACCAGAGAGGGAGCCCGCCTCTACGGGAAAAGCCAGGTCTTTAGATGTTTTCGGAACGTGAGGTAGTTGGGTTCTTTACGGAGGCCCAGAGGGAGGGCATTCCAGAGTTTAGCATCATTGTAGGAAAAGAGCCGACCCCCGCTTCTAGCTTTCTTGATTGTGGGTGTTACCGCTAGGTGGAGCTCATCTGAGCGTATTCTTCTGTTGGCTCTGTAGGGGCGGATGAGATTTTTAATGATAGGTGATCCAGTTCCTTCCAGAGACTTGTGGGCTACACACAAGGCCTTAAAATGTATTCTTTCCTGTACCAGGAGCCAATGGACGGCACGCAAGGAAGGTCTTGCTGAGCAGTGATTGGAGGTCCCCGTAAGCAGCCTTGCGGCCAAGTTCTGCACAATCAGTAGCTTCAAGACTGCTGAGCTGGGAGCACCTAAGTAGAGGGCATTACCATAGTCTATTCAGGACAGAATCAGGGCTTGGACAAGCAGTTTTTTTGAGCTTGCATAGCATTTTTAACAACCAATACCATGATTCTGAGGTCTTACTGGCTTGGGTTTTAAATGAAAGTTCTTGATCGAACCAGATGCCAAGACTTGTCTTTTAGATGATGGTGCGGGGCACATACATGATGGCCACATGCTGATTGATTTAAAATGTAAGAAGTTGCCTAGCAGCAGCAATTCAGTTTTTCAGCCGTTGAGCTTTAGATGAGATAGGCTCATCCATTTAGAGACTTCTTCGTGGCAGGAACAGAGGTCGTTGTTCTGGTTGAATGCGACGACAAGCTGAGTGTCGTCGGCATATGTCACTGGTTGGATCCCGAAGGAGGAAATGATATCTGCCAGTGGGGACACACAAACATTAAAGAGAGTTGGGCTCAGGAAGGAGCCCTGTGGGAATCCGCACTGGTGGGGGACAGGTTTGGAGTGTGTGTCGCCTTCAAAGACCTGGAAATCTCTGCCTTCTAAAAAAGATTGAAGCAAAAAATCAGGTAATCCCGGACACACCAATATTCCTGAGACGGTGCATCAAAACATGATGGTTCACCATGTCAAAGGCTGCGCTAAAGTTGAGAAGGATTATGGCAAATCCAGGTGCTATTTCTTTTAGCAGAGCTTTTATCATTGCCTTTTTTCACTCCGGAGGGACTATTCCTGATGCGAGGGAGGCATTGATCAGACTCATGAAAACAGGGGAGATTGTGGGTAACGCCAGATTTAATATATTCGTTGGTGAAGGGTTAAGTGGTCATCCTAATTTGACTGAGGAGAAAATGGATGAAAAGGTCTCATTGGTCGGCGGGAATGTCTGACATAATATCGACAGACAGAATATCGAAATGCAAAAATATCGGAGCAAAAATATCGACATCAAAAATATCGGAATCCTATCTTCATAAAGGTAAGTACAAAAATATCAAAAAAATTATATCGTAGTACAAAAATATCAGAATCAAAAATATCGTTTTTTTAAATGTATTAATAATAATGTAAAAATAATTTTAAATTACATATAATTTTACAAATATTAAATAAAAATATTAAAACAAAATTAAAACTAATACATATACATTTAAAATAAATAAAACACTTAATAATTTAATGTAATTTTTTTTTAATGTTATTTATTTGATTTAATGTAATATTTTTTTGTTTTTACCCTGTACGCCTGTACCCCAAAAACCCAAAACTGACCCTGAACCCTAAAAATATCCCTGTACCCCAAAAACCCAAAACTGACCCTGAACCCTAAAAATACCCCTTTACCCGAAAACTGACCCTTATCCCTAAAAATACCCCTTTACCCAAAAACTGAAAACTGACCCTGAACCCTAAAAATACCCCTTTACCCAAAAACTGAAAACTGACCCTGAACCCTAAAAATACCCCTTTACTCAAAAACTGAAAACTGACCCTGAACCCTAAAAATACCCCTTTACCCATGAACTGAAAACTGACCCTGAACCCTAAAAATACCCCTTTACCCAAAAACTGAAAACTGACCCAGAACCCTAAAAATACTCCTTTACCCAAAATTAATTAATATTATTTAATTACCAATTAATTATTAATTAACAATAACAATAAAGTAAATATATTAGCACATTAGCTGTAATTAATTTATTGTAATAATTCATATTATTTTTCCAAATTTATTAATTAAGAATAACAAAAAATTATATATAAAAAATTACTATAATTAATGTAATTAAATAATTAATATTAATTATTTACCAACTAATTAATAATTATAAATATGTACAAAATTATATTAGTTAATTAACTAATTAATATAAATTAATTACCAATTAATTATGAATTAAAATATGTACAAACATATATCAATTAATTAATTATTATTAAATTACTTCCCACCCTATTCCCCTATAAACCCATAACCCGCTACAGAACATATTTATCAATTAATCAATTAATTAAAATTAATTAAAAATTATTTCTCAATTAATTAATTAATAATTCCTACTAATTAATAATTAATTTAACATAATTAAATTACTTCCCACCCTATTCCCCTATAAACCCACAACCCGCTACAGTAGTAAAAGACAATATTTAATTAAATTACATTAAAAATAAATAATAGAACATAATAAATACAATATAATATACACTAAATTTATTTAAAAATTGATATTAGTAACATCGAAGTTATTTATTTCGATATTATTGACATCGATATTTAAAACTTCGATATTACTGATATCATACTAATATCAATATTAAGACTGTCGATATTACTTACCTTCGATATTTTGTCCCATCGATATTTAAACTTCGATATTTTTGTATATCGATATTTAAAAATCGATATTTTGTCTGTGTACCGGTCGGCGGAGCATAGGATTCCAGGAGGTGTTCATTTTGGCCCTGGCTAGGGTCTGCGTGGGTGTTGTAGTATCACTATTGATTTGTGGGAGTTGCTTGAGGATATTCTTTACTTTAGAGGAAAAATATTCCACTAGCTCGTGGCATCGGTTTCCCGAAGGATCGGGTGCTGTGGGGGGATTGGGAACTTTAAGTAACTTTTTGGCTGTGACGAAGGTTTCTCGCATGGAGTTCCCCGTGGAGGTAATCTTTTCCCGCAATGGGCAGCCTGGGCTTTCTTTATTTCTGACTTGTACAACCAGATGTCTGTCGTATATTCCTGTCTTTTGCTGAGTGAGAAGTCTTTTCTCCAGATCCTTTCAAGCTTTTTGCATTGCTGTTTTTGGATACGTAATGAGGGGGAGCACCAAGCATCCTTATTAGGTCCCAATTACTTATGGATAGTTTTCTTAGGGAGTACGGTGTTCAGGGTCTCTCGATCCAGTCAACAACACTTTTGTTAGCAGTCACAGTATTGGGATCAATGAGTGGTTTCGTCTTTTCAAGCTCCTTAGTCCACCGCTCCAAGGGGAGTTGGGGCCAAGGATAAATGAGCCTGCATGTCGAGTGGGTAGGTAATACAGTAGGAGGGGGCCATATAAAAGGAATAAGGAAGTGATCTGATCAAGGAATAGGGAGGGGGCTGTACCTTTGAGTGTGTCCAGTTTCGAGAAGATAGGGTCCAAGAGGTGCCCTTTGATATGGGTGGGTTCCAACACTTTCTGAAACAGTTGGCAGACCCTGAGATTGAGAGCTAGCTCATTCACCGTCACTGCTAAGGGGTCCTCAAAGTGCATGTTGAGGTCTCCGAGAAGAATAACGTTAGCCAAAGTGTCCCATCGTCCCTGGAGGAGGGTAGATCAGAATGCCAGAAAGTGACAAAGAGGGAGTCAGTTCAATTGAGAAATTATTGTTCTCACAGTCTGATACGGGGCTTCCTAGTACGCGGCACGTCATGTAGTCTTTATATATAATGGCAATTCCATTCCCAAGTACAGTTGTTCTGAATTTCCTTGGACGATATCTGGCTCAGAGTTAATCATGAACCTGGTTTCAGTCAGGAACCTGTGTCTTCTAGCAGCATTAGGATCTCGGTCTCATTTTTAGGTAGGGACCGACAGTTTAATAGTAGACATTTATGGAATTTCCCATCGGGGCCAACGGTGGGAGGGTAGGATGAGGGCGAAGGTTAAAGGGACAGTGAAGGCAGCTCCCCTAGTCCTGCTCAGGGTGAACATTTTGACCCTACCAGTCTATTTTGTTGTTTAAACTGCAGACTGGAGTAATGATAGCCATTGAGGGGAGAAAGGGCAGGGTTCCTGGTCCCTGGGGCCGGTGTGGCGCAGACGGGCTGTTGAAGTTGAGAAAAAGGCAGAGCTTGAAAGACCAGAACAAAGTGAGCAAAGATTAGAAGAATCAACTACCGAAATTTATCAAACAAAGATAAGAGAGGATCCAAAGAAAAGGGCTATCTAAAGCTGAAAGTTTTTGAAGTGTGGGATCACAAAACAATTTTAATTTTTTTGTGAAAGAAAATACATTTTAGAAATAATTTTAGATTCTAAAAATGGCAGAAGTGAAAGTGACTGAGCATCCGAAATCAGGTTTAAAACATAGAGATGTTAAGTGTTGTTTAGGTAGTATTACAACACTAATGTCGATGTGGTTATTGTTAACTGTTGTGATACCTGTTCTAATGGTGACATATTCAAAATAACACAATTACTAGTGAAATAATTAATACAGTCACTAAGAAAACTACTGCTACAGATTTAGAACAAATAGATAAGAGCATGTATTATCAGGACAAATCGAATAGTGATTTGTCATTAAATGTATTTACTAAACTCCTTTAACATTATTTCGATATGATGGATTTGTGTGACTGTTATGTCTGCATGAAACTCCCTAGTTCTGTCTCAGAAGATGTAACATATCACCATCTTTCATTAACATATGGTGTGTCTTGTAGTGTTGTGTATAGTTTGTTCTATGTTACCGGCAAGTTGCAATACTACTACTCTAATATGGATTTAGTCCTTTCAGAAATCCCTATTCATAGCAACTTAAATCCTGTGCTTAATAGTAAAAATGCAGAATGTATGGGGGAATTTTTCCTAACAACGAATTCCATAGATATAACCCATGCTCAAAGAAATAACTTAACATGTCTTTTGCGTGAAGAAGAAAAATATTTTCTATACTTAGTAGAAGGAAGAAGGCAGGGTTTCTAAAAGAAGGCTGTTGAGCAGAAGTCACATGTACCACCGTGGGCTACTTCAGAGGGGGACTCATGCCGCAATGTCCCTGGACTTGTCAACATTGGGGAAATTCTGTTTACATAGACTAAAAACAGAGTGTAACAGTATTTTCGTTGGTACTAGTGAATGTGAACATACCTTTCTAATAATGGGGGGATGAGGACTGAAAGGGGGAACTGATCCTGTTTTCCCAGGTATTTATTACGTGTCCGGTAGAAATGCCTATTATAGGTTGCCTGCACTATGGTATGGTAGTTTTTATTTTAGCATTGCATTCCTGAAGGTATACCACATAACTAAGAACAATGAAATGGATGTAATAAGTAAAGGACTAACCAGAATTAAATGAGTAAGTTTTTCAGAAATAGTAGATTACATATTTGGTGCACTGATACCGTCAGTTGAAGTCATATTGAACTCACATAACATACGTCAATTATCAACAGTAGTTGACAGTTTATCAACAGATACTGCTGGAAGGTTCTTAATGAATAATACCGAAATGGTTACAATCAGATCTATGGTTTTACAAAACAGACTTGCCCTTGATATTTTATTGGCAAAAGTGGATGGAGTTTGTGGCATGTTGAAAGTTCAACACTGCTGTACATATATCCCAGACAAAAGTAAATGTATTGAGGGATATATCAAGAATATTACAAATATTCATAAAGACTTGACCCAACTGGAGGTTGGCGGTGTTTGGGAAAGATATTTCCACTATAGGTAGCTGGTTTTCCACTTTTGGGAATAGCTTATTAGGTAAGATATTAATTCCTGTAATATCAATATCATTAGTAATTCTGATGATAATAATCACCTATGAGTGTTGCAAGGGGAAAAAGAGTACTAGATCGATGATTGAAACAAAGAATAAAAGGATGGGAAGAAAGAGAAAAGGGGAAAAAATTGAATTAGAGGAAATTAAAGATAATCTATATGAAAGATGAAAGAGATGAACATGAAACAGAAAAATAAAGAATGTGTAGAGAACAACGTAGATACCAAGATTAAATAATAAATTTGGCACTTGGAAATGATGGGTATTTTATGATGGCTCTAAAATGTCATCAGAGGGGGGATTGATGGAGCAAGGATTCAAGAAAAGGAAACTTGCTCGGAGCAATCTCTCATTAACAGTACTAATTGGTAAAAATTGTATAGAAAACAAAATTAACATACGCACAACATTTACATAGGGGAAAAAAGCTTTATGCATGCTTAATTAATGGAGAATAAAATACAACGCAACTAAAATCCGCTTTAAACTGGAAAATGCTTTTGCGCATATGCAAACCAGGATGGCGTAGAACACAATGTGACTAATTAATTTGAAAGGGAAACTCTCACACATGCACAGAATGTATTAACATTAGGTCTTGAGGCACCGCATGCCTGGCATATACTTGCCTGAATTTAAAGAGAGCTGTTGCTGCTAATGCTTTCGCTAAAAGAAAGAAAATAACATGGGATAGAGTAGAAGTGGGTGTTGAACAGTGAAAATCACATAATTGAAAAATGAACATCTGTTTATGATTCCCTTATTAATTGTGTACGTTTGGGCCTAATGTGGCATACAATAGAAAAAGATGGCAACAAAAATGGAGGTAAGCTAAGCCTGGTCAGTGGAATCATCATGTGACCCGCTGACTGTGTCACTGACAGACTGCCAAGAGTCAAGGACGATAGCTGTGTGAAACCTCTTCTCGACTGTGAACAGCATACACAATGTGTCTGATTTGCAACATTAAATATATGAGAAAGGAAATAAGACTGAATAAAGTATGAGCTAAAGGGGAAGGGTTTGTTAGACAACAGAGTTTATTAAGAAATTGAACATGTCAGCATGAGGTGATGACAACTCCCCTGTCCCTGCCCAATCAGAGATCGTACTTCATCAAAATTAGCAACTTTTGAGGGTGGGACATGCAGAAATAAAGACTATAACTAGAGTGACTTAAATTATTAGTGGTCGACATTGCTGAGAGAGAGAGAGAGAGAGAGAGAGAGAGAGAGAGAGAGAGAGAGCAAGGCGAGAGCTGCTGCTGATAAGAAAGAAGAGAATAGACTAGGAAGATTCACCTCTGAAAGAGAACCTGATTAGATTGAAAATTCCTGAAGAATATAGAGGAAGGAGAGAGTGTAAGAGAGGGATGTGCCCTGGTGTGTCGGGTCTGTAGAGAAGTTTAGTAAGTATTGCCCTGTCCTGAACCTGTCCTATAGTCTTTCTCTCCTGATTCTTAAATCAGGAGATCTCCACCAGTCCTTCGGCCAGAGGGCTGGGCTGCCCGCTATCACCTTTGGGTAACTAATATTCTGTTTTAAATTTACATATCTTTTGCAAATGAATGATATATTATGCCTATTGTCTCTTCATTATCCACTCTTAATGCATTGATTTGATGAATGAGGTGCACAGACATAATATCGACTCCAAAATATCGTTTGGACAGAATATCGAGTTTTAAATATCGTTTGGACAAAATATCGACTAGACAGAATATCGACAGCCAAAATATCGTTTTTAAGGTAAGTGAAGTAATATCGACTGTAAATAATATAGACAGTGAAAATATCCAAGTATATAATCTAGATAGTAAAAAATATAGTTTTTAAAATAATATTTAATTATTTATAGTGTTTTTATGTAATAATATGTGTGAAAAGTGTCATTTTATTTTATAATTATTTTTAATTAATGATTTTTTTAATTATTGTGTAATTTTATTATGTAGCGGGTTGTGGGTTTATAGGGGAATAGGGTGGGAAGTAATTTAATTATAATTAAATAAATATGTAAATTCATTAATTGGTAGTAATAATTAATTAATTGGTAATTAAATATTATATGTTAATTATTTAAAATTGAATTGGTAATTAATTTAATTTAATTGATTAATTTCTAATTATGTAAATTAAAATAATGTATTTTCTGTAGCGGGTTGTGGGTTTATAGGGGAATAGGGTGGGAAGTAATTTAATTATAATTAATTAAATATGTAAATTTATTAATTGGTAGTAATAATTAATTAATTGGTAATTAAATAATATATGGTATTTAATTAAAATGTAATTGGTAATTAATTTAATTTAATTGATTAATTGCTAATTATGTTAAATTAAAGGGGTATTTTTAGGGTTCAGGGTCAGTTTTTAGTTTTTGGGTAAAGGGGTATTTTTAGGGTTCAGGGTCAGTTTTTAGTTTTTGGGTAAAGGGGTATTTTTAGGGTTCAGGGTCAGTTTTTAGTTTTTGGGTAAAGGGGTATTTTTAGGGTTCAGGGTAAGTTTTTAGTTTTTGGGTAAAGGGGTATTTTTAGGGTTCAGGGTCAGTTTTTAGTTTTTGGGTAAAGGGGTATTTTTAGGGTTCAGGGTCAGTTTTTAGTTTTTGGGTAAAGGGGTATTTTTAGGGTTCAGGGTCAGTTTTTAGTTTTTGGGTAAAGGGGTATTTTTAGGGTTCAGGGTCAGTTTTTAGTTTTTGGGTAAAGGGGTATTTTTAGGGTTCAGGGTCAGTTTTCAGTTTTTGGGTAAAGGGGTATTTTTAGGGTTCAGGGTCAGTTTTTAGTTTTTGGGTAAAGGGGTATTTTTAGGGTTCAGGGTCATTTTTGGGTTTTTGGGGTACATATACAATATTGCCTATTATTTAATTAAATTGTGTTACTATATATATATATATGTTTTAAGAAATATGATTAAAAAAATATTGTTTATTTACTTTCATTAATTATTTAATTATTAAAAGTTATTTTAAGTTTTGGTAATTATATTTTAGTAATTAATTTTTTATATTAATGTAATTAAACATTGTTTTTAGTAAAGTCGATATTTTTTACAACGATATTTTTGTAAACGATATTTTGTACTCGATATTTTTGTACTTACCTGTTTGTACATACAAACTCGATATTTTGGTTGTAGATATTTTTTCCTCGATATTTTGGGTAGTCGATATTTTGGTAGTCGATATTATTTCAGTGATCCGATGAATGATTCTATGAATTGAATGTATTGCTAAATGAATGTTCTCTCCCATGAAAGTTGATGGAGTTTGCACTGTGAATTTGTACTAATGAGCATTCATTTATGACTGAGATATAGATACATTTCATTGAATCCTACCCAAAGTCTGTGGTTATTTTACTAAGATCAGTAAGTTAGTTAGTTAATTTTTTATGTCACCATCAACTACTCAACTAGTGGTCCATCGACCAAAAGAAGAGTGTTGATCTGTGAAGATTAGTTAGACATTGAATAAAATTTCTCAGGAATAAATTTGAGTCTAAAGTGAGTTAACTAATAAAAATCAGAGTGATTTACAAAACTTGACCCCCAGCGAAACAGCCAGGAAACTGTGATATGTCTATCCCTGGTCTTTCGCTGGATCAATGTGTTCATCGACTTGATGAATGTTGTGTTTGTCTTTCTCCCACTTTTCACCAATTCCCACTACGCATCCTCTCATAAATCCCTAACCTTCTTCCTCTAAGATTGTGTATGATTGGTTGAGGTGTGTTACTTTCCACCATCAACAGATCTTATACTTATCTGGGCAGATGTAAGCGATGTCAGCTCTATATATAAAAAAATTCTCCACTACTTTCTACCACTTGAGCTTTGCACTAGTAAACAAGAATAATGGATGGTATCAAATATAAGTACTATGTCAAAATAAGTCATGTAGTAATTTAGCCCGTGGGTGGGATTTAACAACTAATTACAATCCATTTAGTAAACAAACACTAATTTTTGCAAGGAGGGGTAACTCAGGAAACAACACACATTATAATTTAATTGATGTAAAGTCTTTTGTTTATGTTTTTTTATCATGCTGCGCCATGCTTGACACTGTTCCTTTATATGTTTATGGAACTTGTGAAGTGGGCATGTAACCAAGACCCAGAGACGGGGACTATACAACTGATTAGGTTACGCTAAGGTCGAGTTTTACCATATTTTAGCCCCCGGCGAGAGCCCCGAAAGGAAATCCCAAATCTGTGAGCTAAAATATTTGACGACCTTTAGCGCGTCTGATTAAGTTGCATCAATGTATTGATCCGACATGTCTTCAATGATTGATCTATGCCTTTGATGTGTACAGCTTCACCTACTGACGTGGCAATTAGTTACCCACCGATCATGATAAACCAGTGTACTCCTGGGTCCTTTTCGTCCTGAAGAAGACCCCATTGTAAGGTGTGATTTGCACCTACTGTTGTAGTCTTGGGGTTGAAACATCGATGGCTACTATCCTACACTAGCTGACGCCACCAGTATATTGAGTATTAATTATCAGCGTCAGATGCATGGTGTTATACTGAATGTTTGGATATTAGTTATCCTATCCATTGGCTCAGGGATCTGAAGCCAGTTTTATTTTTGAACTGCAAATTGTGAATATATTATAATTGCACCTTGACCAACTTTGCACACTCTTTCCCTTACACTAACACTCCATTTCCACCTTATCCCCCCTTCCACCCTGGGGCACTGTGATGACATTGTTAATATTGCTTACAATGTATTGTGAAAGAAAAGCCCATTGTGATTTAATAACAGTGCGCCTTATCTATTGTATTGTGTGTTTGATTCAGTGGAAGTAATAATTGTATTTATAATTATCAGTTGTTCACTGGGACCCTTCTTATTCTATCATATAGCACCCAGGTCCCTAGTGACTTAATTGGGTATAACCCCCCTTATATTCAGCTTAACTGGCCATAGATAGAACACTTGGCATTGCAGAGAGGGAAGTTAGTGGCTCCATCCCCGATTTAAGCTAAGACCAAGAGTCCCTTGATAGCAACTCGTCTAACCCAAGAGAAATTGTTTCTTTTTCCGAGGAACTACGTCTCTTGCAGAGAAACCAAGAACACATTCAGGAGCAAACCAAGCGGAAGAGGAAGAGGCACCAAAACCAAAGCAAAAAAAGAAAACAAGGGCACAGGAGAAAAGAACAGCAGTAATGGCGTGGGTATAAGGGGGCAGAATGGGAAGAGACAGTAATGGAGGACGACACCCAGCAATTAAAGGTAATGAATCTCTCTGATAGAGTTATTACTGAGACTGAAGAACAAGTTCTCAAACTTGGTCTCTCATTCTGCCCCGACACACCCTTAGACTATGCAGAAACATGTGTTGACTTGTATACATTTTTACACAAAGTTAAGCTTTTTAAGTTACATACCATACTGAAGGACAGTAATGTCACCACTCATAGGTTGGAAGAAAGTAATTTATCCACCCTGGTTATCGCAGACATTGAAACACTCAGATTTGTACATGATTTGAACAATCAATCACAGTTTACAAACACTGAAATGATTTCTGACCCATTTGACCCAACACAAGACAACAAAATACTTCATGCACAAGGTATCGACACAGGTACACCCAGCCAAACCAGTTTCAGAGCAACTTCCAGGTTTATACCACAAGTAGTGAAAGACAACATTGATGTATTTAATGAAGTAGTGACCATTGACTTACTTAAACTCACACACACAACACCCAAAATGAGGAACATCTTGAGGGAACAGTGGAAAGCCATCACCACACTACAGAAAGATGATAATATCATCATCAAACTATCAGATAAGGGGGAAATATTGTTGTGATGAGTAGAGACAAATACATACCGGAAGCACTCAGACAGTTGAAAAACACTACCTGTTATGAAAGATTTGATAAGTCATACCTAGACAAACTACAGCATAGGTATTGTGACCTCCTGAAGGGTTAGTTTTACAGCCAACTTCTGAGTTGGGATGAACGTCAATTCCTACTCAATGGGACACCCACAAACCCCACTTTTTGCCTCTTACCCAAAGTACACAAGGATAGAACTGACCCCCCTGGACACCCAATTGTTTACTCAAAGAATAGCCTATTAGAGAAAACATCTATTTTTGTAGACCATTTTCTGTTCCCCTATGTAAAAGACCTCAGCTTTTACTTGAGAGACATAAAAATCCGGAATTTACATTGGGAAAATGAGTACTGGGAGGTCTGCCTTGACGTAGAAAGTCCCTACAGCAGTATAAGGCAAAATGATGGTTTGAGAGCATGCCAACAATTTCTTAAGTCTAGGAGTGTACATCTGTTGGAACACACAAGCAGAAGTCTCCAAATGATCGAGTTTTGTCTCAATGAGAATATTTGTATATTCAATGGAATGTGTTACAAACAGCTACAGGGCACTTCCATGGGCACTTGTTTGCCCCCAGTTATGCCAACCTTGTGGTAGGCTGGTGGGAGAAGCAAGTGCTGTGGAGTGATGATATGGAACCATGTATCAACAAGATTGGCTTGTGGCTGGTGTTTATTGACAATGTGTTTTGTGTGTGGGAGGGAAGAGAATATGATTTGATTGATTTGGTGAACAAACCAAATTGCAGTAACAACAATTTGAAGTTTACGATGTAACATAGCCAAGACACCATTGACTTTGTAGACATCAGACTGACAATAATTGAATGGAAATTATCTTCAGATCTTTACAGGAAACAGACAGCCGGCAATTCAATCCTCCATGATGTCATCTCCCCAACTTCAGATGGAGTATCCCCTAAGGGCAACTCCTCAGAGCAAAACAGAACTGTAACTATAAAGCATCCTATGAAAAAACAAAAAATGGTATCCTGTAGAGATTCAGGAACAGGGGTACTCCACCAAATTGTTACGTAGAGGTGTGACCAAGACAGACACTATCAATCGCAATGAGGCCCTTTTCCAACCACGCAAACCTAAAGGCAAAACAAGAGAAGGCGATAACGGAATACGTTTCCTAACCACTTACAATACACAAGCAGCTGACCTGAGGCAGGTGCTGAGAAAAAGGTGGTATGTTCTGATGCCAGATCCAATGCTAGAAAAGAAATTAGGTGCGGTACCAGCAGTCACCTACAGAAAGAATCTGTCCCTTAAGAACATACTGGTCAACAGTTACTTGAAAAGCTGCAAGAGAAACTGGCTTGAACAGGACGGAGGTTTTCATAAGTGCAAAAAGAGCAAGGCCTGTAGTCACAGTGAGAATGCCAGGGAGGTGAAACTATAGAGATCTAAGAAACAATGGAAGATCCCGAGAACGCTCAATTGTTGGACTGATTTTGTGGTGTATGTTATCACATGCCCTTGTGGGTAGTGGTACATTGGGTCCACAACCTTCCCAGTTTAAAAAAGGATTTTAGAGCACTGGAAAGCTATAACAAATCAAGATTTTAGTCACAGCACAGCTATGACCACAATGTGTCCATGATAGCACAGTAGCGAAGCTGCCTGCCTCTGGCATAGCTGAGAATATGTGGGGGATCAAGGGGCTGACTATAAAACTATAACAAACAGGCAGGGTTTCAAAAAATGAAAATTAAAAGCACACAGGCATTTTAAGGGAGACATAATGTGAAGACAAACTTGAAACAAGGGGAGAGGTGCACTAGAATGGGGTGGATGGAGTAGATTGAGGTGGATGAGCCTGGGTGACATAGTACTATGTAGGTAGGTAAACAAAATGGTCTTGCACTTGCACAATATGGCATATGTTTTTCACTATTTGTTTTAACACCAAAGGTCATCTTTATCAAAGTATTAGCATCACCCTTATGGTACACAAGGGGACTAAGGTCAACATAAAACCTAGAATGAGATTTACCAAGCCTTGCAATGCCACTTGCATGGCCCTGCATTGCTTGGTAAATTTGGAATAACACAAGGCAGCACAAGTTTCTCTTCCCAAGGGAGATGTTCTATGTGTGGACTGTAAATATTCCCACTCATCCACCCATGGATTTTAGCGCATTCTCAGAGTTACCATGACTGGTAGACTTGGGAGTGTGTCAACATGCTACACCTTTCAGAGGAGGCGAAGTGGGGAGAAGAAACTTTATTTCTCCTTGTTCTTTTCTCTTACTTCATGTGCTGCATTCTGCAACACACATAGAAAGAGCAAAACGCCTCAAAGGACTGTTTTTGTGAAGAAAAATGCACAAAATCAATCCTTACTGCAATGCAGACACCTGCATTGGCGCTAGGCAGCACATAGTATGCCAGTGCAGGGAGAGGACAGGAATTCTCCAAATAATGGTACATTTGGTGAATTACTGCCCTTTCAAGCAGCACAGCATGATGTCGTTCTGCGTTGCATTGTGTGAAAAAATGATAAATATGGACCCAAATGATCCTTCAGTGTAATTTTTTAATGCAAGGTACCCGAGATATTATCACATAATTTTAAGTAATTTTGGTTTATTGATTGGTAATTCTTTGTAATTATACAAAGGCAAAACCCCCCATATTTAGCACTTCTTAAAAACCTTCAAAAATTTGTAATCACCGTCATAATCTTTTTTAGAAATCAGTTGGAGGTTAGAAATCTTGTATCCTAGCGTACCTTGTTCTATAGCCGCATATACTTGTGAAATGATTTTAGGGAGTTCTTCTCAAAGATGGTTTAAGGCATGGGAAAAGTGTTCTCTGGCCCAGAGCTCCAACGTTTCAGGGGCCCCCCATATGACGCCAACTGCTGAGGCAGGGCAGAGTCTTTTGTCCTGATGACCTTGAATAAGTCTTAAACAAAGTTTTAAATACTGTTTTCCTTTACTGTATTTTTAACTTGGGTCATGTGTGAGAGTCTTATACATACATTATGCCGCAAAACATTGTGTTTATGTTCCATGCACCATCCATGAAAATAGTTTATTTTAGATCATAACAGAAACTTCTCACTATCCCTGAATATTAGATGCAAGCACATTCAGAATTTGTACTAGTGTGCCTGTGCACTGTCAGTGACCTGGCCCCAGAGGGCATGAAGAGCTGAAATTGGATCATAAATTCAAAGTTGTTCTGAAAAGGGGCCCCAAAAACTTTTTGGCCCAGGCCTCAAAAATCCTTATGATGTCACTTGTTCTGCTTTTCTATTTTCAAGACATACTTCTACGTGTCACTGATATGATAATGCTTGGAAAAATCTTTGCAATGATGTCAATATTTCAAAGATATTTTTATCCCAATTTCTGGTACTGATGAACTAATTTGCCGAACACACCAAAGGTGATAGGAAGAATGCTTGCAATAAGTATAATCACTGGCAATCACTGGGGTTGTATCCAACCCATTGTTCCTTTACCCACTACGCCACCTCAGTTTAGACCCAGCCAAAAAATGCAATCATTGCTTCAAATACAAATCAATGCTCCAAGAGGAAGAGTCCAGCCCAAACTGCCGGGATAGGTCATTCCTGAACAAGCAAGCCAAGACCGATTTCAGGCAGGTGTAACCTGGATCTAGAGCAACATTTCACAACTTTGCTTCGCCTGTACTTTTTTCCAAAATATCGGAAATTATGCACAACAATTGAATCTTATGCATAGCAGAATTGGTATATATTGCAACTATCTGGTGCATTTTCTGTGCTACAGAAAAGGGAATTGTTTCCTAAGTCATCGGACATTTCTTGTAATAGCATTTATAATCGGTAGATTTATGTCTCTATTAGTGGACATATGTTCAAGAGGCAAGACTGTAGTACTTTTAATCTATATTGCATTCGCGGTCTGTATAGGCTGAATAGTTCTGTCGACATAGCTCGAGTAGTTTCAACATTCTGCCTACGTCTCTGACGACTGGGAGGACATGTGGTCAAGATAGGCCACATCCATCTCTCAAGAGATAAAGGACCAATTCAGACCACCACTTTGGTACGCACCTGCCTTCCACTGAAAAATGGTTGAGGCTCATCATACATGGGGTCTTAACAAACACGCTTAACATACATCATGTAGTACAAAGGACACCTTTCCTATCCTGATCCGTACGTATCATACTTATGGATATCTTTATATCAATTAATCAATGTAAGTGAATGTCATTGCAGAGCACTGGAAAACCTACATATTGGGTGCCAAGAAATGTTGTGAGCCTTGCCTATAACAGCCCTACTAGAGATGACAGCACACAAGGTCCAAATTGTTTACATCCTTCTAGAAGAAGTCTGGTGAAGTGCCAACTGATATACTTTATCAATGAGAAAAGTAATTCTTTTTCCACTTGCCCTTACGTAAAAGCAAACATATTTGAGCAGAATATTCTATTACCTAATAAAGACCACAGATGCTTATGTTGGGACGCACAGACATTGTAAATTTAAAATTAGTTGCTCACATGAATAATTGTGTTACCAATTTTCATTATTAAAATTTTATAGAAACATCACGTATTATATATAAAGTCACTTAATGAATTAGAACAGCAATAAACAATAAAAGAGCACTAGTGAGCATTAGAGATGTTAAAATAAAATATGAGAATGATGACATTATTTTAACATCAATCAATCAATCAGGGAATTGTAAGCGCGCTACTCACCCGTGAGGGTCTCAAGGCGCGGCGGACTGGAGGTGGGGGTCCGCAGATCTGTTTAGCCAAAGAGCCAGGTCTTGAGGGTCTTCCTGAAGGTGTTCAGGGAGGGGGCACATCTGATGTCTGCTGGTATCTCGTTCCAGGTCTTGGCTGCAATGTGAGAGAAGGATCTTCCGCCTGCTCTGGCTCTGTGGATGCACGGGGTTTCGGCCAGTGGGAGGTTGGTAGATCAGAGGTTTCTTTTGGGTACGGGGAAGTTGATTCTGTTGTTGAGGTATTTGGGTATGATGTTGTATAGGCATGAGTGAGGATGTTGAAAGGGACTCTTTTCTGCACGGGGAACCAGTGGAGACTTCGTAGGTGTTTACTGAAGTGTTTGTGTCGAGGGATACCGAGGACGAGTCTGGCGGCAGTGTTCTGTATTGTCTGAAGTTTGCGGAGTAGGGACTTGTTGATGCCGGCGTAGAGTGCATTTCCATAGTCCAGTCTGCTGGTGATGAGTGCGTGGGTGACTGTCTTCCTTGACTCAGGGGGGATCCCCTTGAAGGTCTTGCAGAGTATGAGGAGGGTGCTGAAGGAGCTGGAAGTGACAGTGTTGACCTCGAGTATGATGCCAAGGTTCTTGGCGTGGTCTGAGAGGGTAGGTGGGCTTCCGAGGACGGACAGCCACCAGGTGCTGTCCCATGCAGAAGGGGTGGTATCTAGGATGAGGACTTCTGTCTTCTCAGCATTGAGCTTCGGGAAGCTGTTGGTCATCCAGACTGCGACGTCTTGCATTCCTTTCTGGACGTTGATTTTGGCAGTGGTGGGGTCTTTGGTGAGGGAGAGGATGAGCTGAGTGTCGTCGGCGTAGGATGCGATGTTGAGGCCGTGTTGTTGGACGAACGCTGCAAGGGGGGCCATGTAGATGATGAAGAGGGACTCAGTGATGAACCCTGTGGGACTCCGCAGGTGATTTTCATGGGGTCAGAGAGGAAGGATGGAAGTTTGATCATTTGGCTTCTTCTGGTGAGGAATGATCAGATCCAGTCCAGGGCTGTTCCTTGTATGCCTGCGTCGTGTAGTCTGGTGACTAGTGTGCAGTGGGAGACAGTGTTGAAGGCTGCTGATATTCAAGTAGGATGAGGGCTGCAGAGTGGCCTTGGTACAGTAGAGTGCAGATGTCCTCTGTGGCGGCGAGTAGGGTGGTCTCTGTGCTGTGGTTGTTCCGGAATCCGGATTGGGACGGGTTGAGGATGGAATCCAATCAATGGATTAAAAATCTTTCAAAAATAGTTTTTTCATGTCTCAGAACATTACATCCTAATCTAACTAGATTATTCTCTAGTTATCCTACTCATTGTTCAATAATTCTGCTAAGCCAAAGCAAGATACATATGGACAGACATATGCACACATTTTAGCAGTAGGAGAAGTTCTAATATGCCCTTAAGAAGCTTCTATTCAATTCTCATAAATCCTTTAAGAGTGCTTGCATCACTCTCTAAGACAACGAGTGTTAGCCTAATGGCCCCCAGCTGGACAGGCAGGCTGTTCACCTACAGGCATCAGCAGAGCTTCACTTCCTTCAGTTTAATAACATTACATTTAGCCCCAATATCTCTCGCCATGAACCTCTAATGTCAGCAATTTATATGGTGCATGTATCTACTCACTCTCTTTGTTAATGAAGCCCCCACTCCCCAGGAATTGTCATTGATTCAGATCCAATTACAACTTTAGAAGTGAGCAGCGATGTCAGAAATGGCTTCATCTCTAATTGTGTGTAGCCCTAGAAAGTGTCAAGAACCTTCATGACTGATAAAGACCATGCAGTTCAATTTCCAAACACATATTTCAAATTTTTAGTCCAAGGTTGTAAATTTGACCAGTAGTTACATCTATGTTATTTCAACACTTCATATTAAGGATTCTTTTGTTGCATGACCTTGATCAGGACATTGGCTGGCATTTGAATAGCAGTCAAAGCAACCTGAGTAGCTTTGTTCAGAGCATTGGCTGACAGCAACTCTTCAATTGAATATAAGTCAAAACCAATTGAGTAGCTGCCAAACACCAACAGCAAACCTTAGAAAGGAAAGAAACATGTGCTCTGCAAAGTGAGAAAAAATGAAGCTTGACTACAATTTCTAAAGCACTTTTTCTTGAAATTCTAACATGACATAAGCAGGGAACACTCTGTGCAGGCACTGTTTGGACACATTATCAAGTTTTTAATATTGTAATACCAGAATATAATTGCACAAATGTTGTGATGCAGGAAATATAATAGGCAGGAAAATAGCTGGCATGAATATTGGTTTTCCAGCATGTTTTAATATTGTTGTTGAATATATCATCTCGAAAAATATTGTTCTTAGTAATATACTAGTTTATGTACAATTTTTTCAAGAAAAAGTATTAACATGTTTAGGTAATATAATATTTTTAGTAGCGGGATGTTGGGTTTATAGAGGAAAGGGTAGGAGAGAATACATTTTTTCCACATAATACAAAACAAAATTTGTTTTCTGAGTTTTTTAGCGCAAACTTGAGCACTTTACATGAGCACCAGTTGCGCTACACAAGGACACATTCATTTTTGTTAGGGACAGGGAGATTAATTTATTTGCCCTGAATCACTGGATGTTGAGAGTCATTGCTGAGACTCACACCGGGCTCCCCAGATTTGAGATCGACCACCCGCCCTAGCCGTGAGGCCACATCCTCTCCCCTAATTTAGTTTAAAGCTAAATATGAAAAATAGAATTTTAAGTAACATTTTATACGTTTTAGTATTTATTTTATTGGTATACTAGCAGCCCGTCCAGACGTTGTCCGGGTATGAAATAGAATGTGTGCAATGTGTGTAATAGGCAAGGGAAATTTATTTTAAAATCTCCCGGTAGACAACCTTTTTAGCATGAAGTGTCACCATAGTTAGGCATGTGTGTGCAGATACTGTGTGTACCTTGGAGTAAGAAGTATTAGCAGATGTCCCTAGTGTGTATGTACTCCACTTCCGTAGGTAAGCGTCTGTGAAAGTGCATTCAGTTGTAAATTTCGTGTCCCCAGAGGCAAGCAGAATCGCGTCATCCCCCGCTTGAGGTCCGGCTCCAGTTTTCTTTGCTGTTGTGCTTGTGGTGTCAAGTCGTTGATGCAGAGAGTTGAGTGGGTGACAGCGCGCACTGGAGACACTGCGCGTGTGGGAAAGTGCAGTCAGTTCAAAGGTTAGTGTCCCAGCAGGCTCGCTTACTCGCGTCATCCGCCGCCTGAGCCCGGCTCCAGCCTTGGTTGATGTTGTGCGCCTGGTGTCAATTCGTTTATGCAGAGAGTTGAGTATGTGACAGTGCGCAGGAGACGCTGCAGTAAGTGTCACCGCAGGCACGGTCCTTTATGCAGAGAGTTGACTGGCTGACAGCGCGCAGTATACTGTGCTGTTATTGTCCACGCAGGCACGATCAGTCGCGTCTGCCCCTGCTTAAATTGCCGGGCCCAATGGCCACGCCCCTTGCTCCCGTGCAATTGCCGCACCCATTGGCCTTGGCCAAGCCCCCGGCCCAACGCACACGTTTGTTTTCCACATGCCCTCAAGGCACGTTTTTTTGGGGGGGGATGTGCCGCACGATTGTTGCCATTTGTCCTGCCCGTTGGTCACACCTCTTGGTGCCGCGCAATTGCAATTGCTGCGCCAATTGGCCTTGTTCACGGCCCCAGCACACTCCCCCAGCACAACGCAAAATGTTTAAGGAACGCTTTTTTTTGTTGTCATGCCGCGCCCCACCCACGCTCACGCCCACAAGGGACTACTTTGCCTGTAAGGTTCTTTTACGTTTCTAATGTATATAGTGGGCAGCTGTATAGCCGATGTCCATCTGCTGCAACTGTCCTTTCCAATGCTGTATTGGGTGTTGTGATTGGTGCTGTGGTTCCTGAGATTACCCGCCTCAAAGGTTTGTGCTCTCTCTTTATTATATTACTATAGATTTTGCTGATTTAATAATGTTTTATGCAATAGATAGCGGCATTATGGTTGATCAATAATTTTACAATTTAATGTATTAAATACAATGTAATAATTTTATGTTTTTTTATTTAAAAAGTTGTTTAATTTTATATTTTAAATATACATTTTAAAATATTTTTCAATGTTTTTCACATAAGTATATATTTATATTAGTTTGTAATTTGTATATTTAAGTTGAAATTAATTATGTAATCTTTAAATTTGGTTACAGTACTAAAGAATACTTTAAACTCAGTGTATATTTTGTTATATATTTAATTAGAATTAAAACGTTACGTGGGATGTTTATTTTCGTAGGAGTTGGTTACAGATGTTAGTATATATTATGATGGTTTTGTAGTGTTAAGTGTTGTGTACCATTTTTTTTAATGAGATCAAGAAATGTGACCCCTTTAGTATGCAACACCTTTCCCGAGATGGTTTATCTTGGAGTGGGATTAGTAAATGTAACCCCTTTACAGTCTTAAACCTTTCCAAATATCTTTAAGTTGCAGTTGGTGCCATGGGAAATATTGTGGGCAAAGACAAGGGGATCCTTCTCAAGGTTTAAGTATTTACAGCTGTTGTCCTGGGGGGAGGCCAATAGGAAAGATACAGAAGGATCTTGGGAGTTTGAAAACAAATTACAGAATGAAACCCCAATGAAGAAGGAAATACATGACTGGTATCAAACATTGCTGTCTTATGAGGAGAAAAAAATCAGAGCACCCTATGAGATCTTAGTTGGAGCGATGCATATGTCAGACCCACAGAAGCTGTGGCAATTTTCCTTTAAGATGCTCTATCAAGTAGTTAAACCATAGAACTTAAAAAGGAATCATTATATAGAAGTAATAGTGCCAATATAGATGAATTAAGTTGGATAAGTTTCTTTAATAAATCAAAAACTGGACTAGCGATCGTGGACGAAGTATGCTTAGACCATGACTTTTCTTTAGAGCCAGTAGGTGGGTGTGACCCCCCAAGTGTCAGTGACTCAATAACCTCCAACGATATTGAACCTTGGTCAGTAGACACAGTCAAAAAAGTCTTACTTAAGATTAGGTCTAATGGAGCTCCTGGCCCCAATGGTCTGCCGAATGGTATTTTTAAAGCTAAACTTACAAATTGGCCAGAGTTATTAACACTCGTTTTTAATGAGGTTCTCAAAACCAGTCATATCCCGGATTCATGGCGGGGAAGCATTATACAGCCGATTTTTAAAAGCGGCCCTCAGGACAACTCGGCAAATTATCGACTAATAATAACCCTCACAGATGTTGAGGTGAAAATATTTGCAAGTTGTCTGTTAGATGAGTTGGAATCCTGGGTGTTAAGAGAAGAATTAATTCCCATTTTTCAAACGGGATTTAGGAAGGGTGAATCGACTCTGACAAATTTGATTTTAGTAACATTATTAGGTGAAAGAGCAAAATGTAGGAAACAAAAATTGTACATACGTTTTTATAGACTTAAAAGCCGCCTTTGATTCCGTTCCCAGGAATAGTCTCTGGAAGAAGCTACTTAATTGGGGTATATCAAAAACTCTTCTAAAAATGATTAATTTATTGTACTCCAATACGTGGGTCCAGATTAAAATTGGCGACGGCAGACACATCACCCGTCGATTTGATACAAATATCGGCTTGAAACAGGGGTGTGTGCTCGCTCCTTGCCTTTTTAATTTATTTATGGCTGATCTCCCAGCCCATTTTAATGACGTAATTTCGCACTCGCCCACTGTGATGGATAAAGAAATTAAATATTTACAGTATGCAGATGACACTATTTTATTCAGTCATACTATAATAGGCTTGAAGAGACTAATATATTCATTTAACATATACGTTACCCAAAATGGTTTAACATTTAATGCAAAAAAAACTAATGTTAATAGGGAAGGGTAAATTAGGGGTAAAGGATTTGAATATTAATGGTCTAACTATAGACTGTGTAAAATCCTACAAGTACTTGGGTATTACATTTGACGATGGACTGTCATTTAGACAGCATTTTAATAACTTAGAGGCTAAAGGAACCTCTCTTGCCTTTGCCTTTCGAAAACTGCGACATAAGTTATTATGTCCTAATTATGATCATTTACTTAAAGTTATGAGAGCAAAGCTCATTCCCTCCCTGGACTATGGATCAACAATTTTTAAGGGTAGGGATGCAAAATTGTTAGAGGACACAGTGATAAGGGCTTATAAATAAGTTTTTAGGATACCCAGACATATCCCGCGTGCACATTTTAGACTGGAATATGGCTTAAGGAACCAGATCTTGGTCCGCCAAGCTGCATTTTTTAAAACATTATTGGTATTATCTCGAGCAGATGAGGGCACGTTAGCAAATCTGTGCTTGTGCGAGATCTCGAATGGCCAATGTTCGAGAAGCTGGCAGGATTACCTATCTGAGTGTCTTTTATGTTTCAAATGCCCTGATCTGGTCGATGAAGTGAGGAGCAACTTGGTATATAAAAAGATGTTGAGTTCAACTGTTGCTCTACTGTCAGAAATTATGGATAAAGATGAACTGAGAAAAAGAACCCACTTCTGGACTATAGCAAATTCTTTTGAGAAATTGTATGCCCAACCATATTTACTTTTTCATTTAAAACCCTTGCTTAAAAAGAAATGTATGCTCTTAAGGCTCGGCATTTATCCAACTAAAGATGGAACCCCTAAGTGGGAGTATAAATGGTCATCAAACGCTTGTAGGCTTTGCAGGCAGTATGAGGAAACTTTGCTTCACATTGTTACACTATGCCCAAAAATGTTTCAGGAAAGGAAGTCCATTTTAAAACCTATCTTCAAAGAAATAGGAGTTAGAACTTGTAGATCTGCATTAATATCCTGTTGAAGTGGCGTTAATGTCTATAATATACAGCAATTTGTACAAATTATCTTTAAAGCTGAAAAGAAATTATGTAAGGCTGATACCTAAAGTAATTGATAAACCTGCTATGACTGTAAAGTAATGATTTTACTGTTTTTAGGGAGTATGTGGGGAACTTTAAGGCACTTTTAAATCATTTTAATACACTGCGATATTTCAATGTTGTTTGGCAATTTTTGTAGTTACGATCGATTCAATGATTTTAAAGACTTGAGTAGGTGTATTCCAACTCTGTATGGTGCTATGTTGTACAGATCAGTTTTAAAATTAATCAGTAAGTTACCGCTGTTAGCATGCAGCACTTTAGTTTTGTTGGTGAAAAATGTAATGCATTTGTTAGTTTGCTGCTGAAAGCAAAGGTCACTTTAGTATTGATGTTGGCATACTATTGTATCTCTGTTGCTAATAGTTATAGTTATTTTAGAAATTAAGGTAAATTGGCTGCTTCTACATTGCATTTTAATTTTTTATCATGTGAGCCTATTGCACTTTATCTAGAAATTATAATCACATGCACTTATGCACTTATGCACTTTACCTCCAAAACTGGAAAACGGTTGATCAGATGTCGGGCAGGTTATATTTTGGCATTGTATTCATATAGGTTCAATCAGACTTTGTGCTTGTTATGTATTTTTGTTTTTGTAATGATTTTAATTAATCAACAAATAAAGTATTTACTACTACGAATCATTATTTTACGCTCAACAGGCTCTATTGGTCACCGTATAAACTTGCAAAGTTTGTAACAGCTGTTCACTGCCATAGATGTGGTGCACTGAGCGCTGATGACAGAAATATGTTTTTTGAAAGCCCTCTGTTTGAGGATTCCTGGTCCACAGTGGAAAATGCTATACATGAAATTCTATGTGCCAGCATTAAAATAAGCTTACAATTAATAATGTTGGGAGTAGAAGATATGCCGAGTTCGCCCCTTACTTGGGGTAAGCAGGCCCTGCTCTTTTATTTGATTCTCCTTGCAAGGCGCGAAATTTGACAAAAATGGATAGAAGCTACCTCACCACTCGGGATAGACTGGTTCCAGGGGGCAAAAAGCACTTGTAAAAAGGATACTGGTCTAGAGGTAATATGCATTCTAAGATCTGGGAGGCTTTTCAGAATTGGAATGGCATAATAAGAACTTAAAAACGGAACTCCATCAGTCCTATGATTACACCTGCATAGACGTGCAATCAGGGAACTATTGAGATATCGCAAAAAGCCTGGGGAGGTACAGAACAGCTGACAGGCTGGAATTTGCAGACACTGGTGGAATGAGGACATTGGAAAAAAATGAAAAAAGTTTCAATTGGTGTAATATATTTATTTAGTGTGTAAGCATTTTAAGTAGGTATAATATATCCTAGGGTTTTAAGCATATTAAAGTTAGGCTGTGCTTTGTTTACTGTGATCTTTGAGTAATGTATGTACTTGTACTATCTGAGTGATGTGTTTCAGTAGTTGTAGTTTATTGCAGACTGCTCTGCTTCCATAAGGTGCCCATACAGATATTGTTTGTCTCCTCACAAAGCTATTTGTAAATCCGCAGCCACAGTAAGGTTTGGAGCCAATGGTGAACTGTTGCCCTCCTTTAGATGATGGCGGGGTGTCAGCCAGGGCTGCGTACTGGCACCCTTCTTATTCTCCTTCTTCATAAATGGGGTTGATGTAATGTTAAGTTCCCTGCTGGCCAATGCACCCATTTCTGCTGGCCGTTCAGTACCTGTCCTCCTTTATGCCGATGATGCAGTACTTTTATTTAGGACTGTGGTTGGGCTGCAGAGACTAATGGATCCTTTGCAGATTTCATGCTTTCAAAAAATAGAAAATCAAAAGGTCAAAAACTTTCAAAATATCTTGTGGGAAAACCTCCAAGATTCTAGGTTCATTTTATCTAGAGGGTACCCATAATGCAAGGGTCAAGTCTTTTTGCCATCTGGGCATGTTATTTTCTGCAACTGGTTTGTGAACTTGACATATCCATAATACAAAGCTCAGAATGAAAGGAGTGTATGAGGGGGTATTTAGATTGTCTTCTAAATTCGGAAGCAGACCTATTAAGGGAATGGTGACCATTTACAAAGCTAAGACCTAATCAACTGCAACCTATGGTGGAGGTGTGTGGGCTAACCTAATACCAAACCCTTACAGGTTGAGTATGACAACTTCCTCTAGCTTTTTCTGCCCCCTCCCCCCACCCCACCAGCTTGGCCTCAGCTACCATCCTGCATAGTGAAGTAGGGCTGAACCATCTGGATGATATTTTGTTTTCTAAACCAATAACCTTATGGTACTCATATGGCCCAACCTAAACTGAACTCACTCAGGTTATCATATTGGACTGCTTAACTCTGGATCACGTTCTCAAAATACCTTGGCTATCCTCTATCAATAGTACCCTTAACAATTTGTTTGGGTTCTGAGTTCTTGATGACCTGGATAAGATTTTAAACTTAGAGAAGCCTGCAGTAAAGGCTACCATATTAGATACAAGGGCAATAAATAGAGCTTCTACTGAAAGGGAGAAACACACAGTAATAGCATATATGTCATATACCTTACCAACAGGATTTCAACCATATTTAAACTGGGTATCAAATCACCAGCATCGTTATGTTCTGACTAGGCTACACCCGAATAGGTTGCATCACCTCATTTCTTTCCCCTAAATTAAAAAATGGGACTTGACATCTAATCCATGTCCATGTGATGGTAATTTTAAACAATGTACATTACAGTTTGAGCTATTCAGTCAGCTTTATGACACTTTAAGGAAACAATTGTTAAAATCCTTATTTATTGCACATAATATAAGGGACCATAAAGCTGCTCTACATTTCCTATGGGCTTTGGAATACCCAATTATAAGTTTTAGCGCTGTGTCATATATCTGTAATGCACTCCACATCAGGAAGAGTTGCGCTAAGATTCCCATGCTCTGTATCTATCTGGAGTCTGCTACCAAATGTTAATCTCCATCTGACGTGTTGTTTTATTGTTCACTCCCTATTGGAGAGAAAGATTTTTTTTAGACTTTAAGAATGCACGCTTCGTTGCATTGGGTGTGTGGTGATTGCATCCACATATGTTGTAGTTTAATAGCATGTCTTTATAGATTTATTGTATGCACTTTTAAGGCCTATAACATTAGTGCCGAAATAAAGTTCCTTTTGACTTTGACTAATTGATTGTGATGTGGTGTTTGTATTTTGAAAGATTTGTTGAATACACTTTTTCATATTTTATGTTGACAAAAGCAAAAATAACAGATGATGGTCGGCATGCTGAACATATCAAATATTCATTTCTAGTCACAGATATGGGAATAATCCTTTGTTTGTTCACTATGCCACCCCAGTTTGGACCCAGCAGTCTTGACCCTGCTCCCCATGAAAACAGACCTACCCAAACTGCCAGACCAGGTCCTCCTGGACTGGAGACAAGCAGCCTGGGACCGGTTTCAGGCTATTACCCCATATCAGCCAGGCTAACTTGAATCCAAGGGTGCAGAGGGCACGGACACATGTTTAGGCAGACCCATCCCAACTAGGCCAAGTCTGGGCAGACTCATCCCACTTAGGGCAAATATTGGTTCAAGCTATCCGGGCTGATGAGGGGTGATACCCCAAAACCGGTCCCAGGATGCTTGTTTCCGGTTCAGGGAGGGCCTGGCCTAGAAGTATGGGGTGGACTGTTACAATGGGTAGCAGGATGAAGTCTGGTTTATATATGGCTGGGTCCAAAATAGAATGACTTGGTGAGCAAAAATACAATGGAGTAAACCCAGATCTGTGACTGAGGGTGAATGTTTGGCAATGTTCACCATTCCGTCCCTCATCTTTTTGTGTTGCAATACTTGTCAGTTCGGGTGCCCCACCTCCCGGTGTTGTAAATAGGCCCTTAGGGGCACAAGCATCATTGCTTTTTGCGACCACAATTTTTGCATTTGGAATGCATCATCCCAAATGCAAAAATCGCTATTTAAGTAATAGCATAATTTGCGATTCAATAAAAGCAATGCAACAACAAAAACAAAATTCCGATTTCGCTATTAAGAAATGCAAATTACCATCCACTTTAAGTTGATGGTAATTTGTGAAAAATTGGAAAAATCCACAAAAGTGCATTTTTCAAAGTTCTATGTTGCACACAAACATGCCCTTGGGGCATGTGTGTGTGCAACATGTTTTTTAATTGCACTTTCAAGGGTGCATTAGGGTGTCCTTTTGGCCCCCATATCACTCTTAAAATTGCATGCGCAATTTGCGAGTACCTTTTTGGTACTCGCAAATTGCGCATGCAATTTCCATTGTTTCCTATGGGCCATGGGAAGCCATTCCTTAATTGCGATTCGCAATGTGAGAGTCACAATTAAGGAATCACATTTTTTGGCGAATCCTTCATGCATTGCATTTTGCGACTTCTAAAGAGTGAATCAGTAAAATTCGCTATATAGAAATCCCAAAATGCGGGATGGATGTATGTGCCCCTTAGTTTTATTTCATTTTTGTTAGGTGGTAATTCTTTTTGCTGCTCTGTATTTTGTATTCTATTTACAACATTGTCCGATGTTTTTTGCCTGTTGATCATGGTTCCCTACTGCTGATCAAGTTTTAAGGTAAGACTTATTTTAACATATTTTTGATGATTTTTGGGGTAGTGGGGTGTAGAAGGGTGTTTTTACTGTCTTGGAGTGTGTTAGTTTATAGTTTTGTTTTGTTTAGTGTTAGTGGTTTGGTGTAATGTAGTGTATTGTGGTAGGACTTAGTTTAGTTTGTATAGTGTAGGGAGTTATGACAGTGTGTGTAGTTTCGTTGATCATTTTTGCTGTGTAATGTTGTAGTGTTTGTAATGTTTTTGGGGTGTATGCTTTGTGAAGGTGGGTAGATTCTTTTTTATGAGGTTGTTGAATCACATTACATGATTTTTCTTATTTTTGGGTGTGCTTTTTTGTGAAAGGATGTTTTGGGTTCTTTTTCAACTAATATTGCTTTAAATTTTCCTTTTATTATACGGTTTTCATGGAGCAATTCTTTATTTCAATGTGGGGAGGGTTACAATATCCTAGGTCTATGGACTTCTTCTGCTGATTTGTTATTACACCTTTAATTTTGGATTTTTTTAGGATTTATTTTTACCAGTTTTTATGGCTAGATTTTTATATGGACTCATGTTGATTAAGGATATCAGCTATAAATTTGTAAATTATTGTTTTATATATCTTTTGAGTGGGTAAAGTTATTGTTGCAATATTTATGTATTTGCTCTTAATTTTGGGGCTTATTTATGAGCCCTTACGCCCCCTTGGACACATGGAGAGGTCGGTGCTCTGCATAATGATGTCTGTCCAGCACATCACTGCTACACTTGGCATTGTGTGCATTGTTATTGATGGGTGACTTGCGTCCTTCACACATACTTGGTTCCCACCTCTCCCAACATTCAGCTATTGTGTGGCTGAGGGGCCATGCATTTTGGGAAGGTCTGTTGTTCTGTTATGCGCTGCCTCAGTGGTAGTAGGGGAGGGTGGTCTGGGGTGGAGGTCCTGGGGGTGGTGGCAGTGAGTGTTGTGGGCTTCTTGGGTTTCTGAGCTGCATGATCAGTAGCTCTATGACATGTGTTGGCCTTCAGATGTTGTTCTGGGCTGGGCTCCCTTTCATACTGTAGGTAGTCGTCCTACTCTACTCCAGTAAAAGGCAGATGTTAAATTCTTACTGCTAACGCAGCTTATCGTCCGTTTTTGGATCACATCGCAGATTTGGCAGTCGTTGAAAATATCGGAAAGTGGTGTTTTCGTGTTTTTTTGCACGGGAACGCCTACTCTGCATATCATTAGCGTTAGTTGACGCTCTCATTCGTGGCGATGCATTTTGCGGAAGCTATCGATGGGAAACTGGTGATATCAGCAGTTTACACCAAGTTGAGAATGGGATGATAATTCTTCCGCCACTTTTGCTTCGCTAAAGTGCAGATAACTCTGGGATAAGTCCTTGAGAATACGCCCCATTCTTTTTTTTTTTCATCCAGAATCGTGCACCCAGACGCGTTTAAAAAAAACAATTCATAATTTTTTGCCCCTGGGGGTTTTTGGAGGATCCCCTGAGCATGCCTAGTGGGTTAGGGTGTTTGCACCCTGCCCACTTTTCTTGTTTTTTCATCTTTTTTTTGTAATTCGCATGTAACACAACAAAGTCCTAAAAACCCAAGGGCTAGTTTTAGAGTCACCTTATAACCCAACAATAGGGACTTATCGCCGAGTTATCTGCACTTTAGCGCAGCAAAAGTGGCAAAAGAATTATTACTCCATTCTCGAGTCGGTGTACACTGCCACATTGCCCACAGGCTAACAGTACCAACACAGCGAAAGCGCGATTATAATAAAAACAATAGTGGTGCCGATTTCCAATAGGACCCCTAACATATTGCAGGATACTTTAACATAAGATATCTGAAAGACCCTAACCTGTGAAGCGAGGTCCTGCACAGGCATCTATACAAACAATTGCCCATAGAGCACACTAGTATCTTCATAGAAACGATACAGATAGTAGTTACAGAATTCCCCCCCCCCTCCTTCCACCCGTTATAAAGTAATAAATAACAGGTCCTGAAGAAGATGGTTTTCAAATAATTATACCATTGAAACGTACGTCGATCAGAGAGAGAGTGCGGCACCCCAGCTACCAGCACAGCAATTGAGGGTTGATTTTATCACCCCGTTTTTCCATCTGTACATGCATTGTTGCTCTGGGGTGCAGAGTGTGAATGTATTGAGTGCAAGGGATATGCTTGCAGAGTTGAGAGAGGTGTGAGTGTGTGTGGGGATGTGTTGAATCATCTCGATATTATTGAATTCGATGTGACTTTGAAAGTGCTGAAATTATCTGTATTTAATGTACAGCATTATTTGAAAGATGATGATAGTCAAATTGTTTTAACTGGAAATATATATATATATATATATATATATATATATATATATATATATATATATATATCGATATATATATATATATATATATATATATATATATATCGATATTACCTACTGGCGGTCGCCAGTAGGTAGTTATAGTTAGGATAATTTTCAATGTTAAATCTCAACATTCTATTTTGAATAACTTTGGCGCCGGTTGACGAATCTGCCTGAAATTTTCAGGAAAATGGTCTCATGGCGGTCCGGTCTTTCCCTGAAAGTTTGGGGGGGATTCGTCAAGCGGGGGCCGAGATAAAAGGGGGGTCCCAAAACGCGTTTTCCCCATGTTAATTTCCATAGGGCGGTCGATTTCACTTTTAGCTCGAACGGCTGAATGGATTTCCACCAAACTTGGCAAAATTGTAGGGACTGGTAGCCCGATGTGCCTTTGCTATGTCTCAAGATATGTGCTCCAGTGGATTTTGAGTAATTTAGGTTCAAAAAAATATATATATCTATAGCCGCGCTCCGGTGCGCGCACCGGAGAGCGCTCGAGGCGCGACACGCGACTTGCGCGCAGGAAGCTGATTGGATCTCAGTTGTCTGTAAACATTCTAAACAGTCTGGAGCGGCCGCCATCTTGTGTCTCGGTAAAATCGAGACACAAGAGGTGGCTAAAAGAAAGGGGGAAATGACAATAAGGGGGAAGAGTACACCCCCTCTGACCCCCTAGTTTTGATGTGGGGGCCATTAAAGGGCCCCGCGGGGCCTCAAAAAAAAATTATTTTTTTTCGATTTCCGCGGGGGGCGCACCCGGTACGCGTACCGGGGAGCTTACTGAGGAGCGTACTAAGGAGAAAAAAAATGACAGATTTTTTTCACAAAAAAATGCATTTTTTTATAAATTAGAGGTAGTTCTGAAAAGAACTTTTTTTTTTCTTCTTTTTGTTGTTTTATATTTTTTTGTGTTTTTTGAACTTTTTGAACTTTTTTTGGCTTTTTAAAACAATTTTATAATTTTTTTGGATTTTTGTCAAGGGAAAAACAAAAAACAGGAATTCAAAAACGGCTCAACAGGAGCAAAAAAATGTGAAAATTTAGGGACTGTCAGGGCAGCGGTGTTGCTGTTTCTTTAGGGCAATAAGTTCAACACTCTGCTCCCCATAGCAGAGCAGTTCGTTACACTCCGTGCACAGAAATTTGATGCCTGCAAACTCTGGCTGTATGTTAGGGACCATTCTTCTACGGGATGGTCCCGAAGGTGTTGCTCCACCAGTGGAGGTGCTGCCGCCATCTGTGGGTAATTTCCGTGCCAGGTCTCTGACACTCTCCCTCGCAAAGTTGTTTGGGTGTCTTCTTTTGACATGCCTGATTAAATTGGCATTACCAAAACTATATTTTTTCAGAGGATTGCCTCTGGATAAAGTACTCCCACATATTTTGCAGGTTACTTTTGGAGCGTTGACTTTTTTTTCACCTTCAGGGATGTTATAAAATTTCCAGATGAAATGGATTTTTTTCTTCTCCGTAGGAGGGTCCTCATCTACAAATGCATCTGAATCACTGCTGGATGACTCTCTTGCAGCCATTGCTGTAGATCAGGAAAGTAGGAGATGAAGATAGTACACAGAACAGCTCTTGCTCTCTCCAAGTACAAAGCAATAGTGAAGGAAATGGGTGGGGATTTCATTCTTTGTAAAAAAAACTGTTAGCAACCAATGAAAAGTGTTATTTTAGGGTCACATGACCCGACGCGCTTACGCTGCGCGCTTCGGAGCACTTCCGGTGCGTTTACGCGGCGCGAGCGGAGGCGCTTCCGGGGCGCAAACGTGGCGCGATCGTAGGCGCTTCCGGGTGCGTTTACGCGGCGCGATTTGAGGCGCTTCCGGGGCGCACATATGACGCGACCGTAGGCGCTTCTGCGTGCGTTTACGAGGCGCGAGCGTAGGCGCTTCCGAGGGCACTTACGTTGCGCGCCGAAGTGATGTCATCAAACTTTTACAGAAATGCATAATCATTTTCCTTATTAAAAAAAACTGATTTTATTTGTATAGTACGAAAAGTTTTGCATTATTATTATCTTTTCATTCATATTTTTTTTCACGAGCGACAATAGCGCTCCGGGTGCGCTTTCTGCTAAGCTCACCGGAAAGCTTACGGGAGCGCTTAGCTGAAAGCTTCTCGGAGCGCGCACCAAGAGCGCAAAAAAAAAAAATATATAAAAAAAAGAATACTTACAAAAAAACAGCAAATTGTAAAAAAAAAAAGGATACAAACTCGATATAGAAAGGAATTAGCATTTAAAAAACCTATGAAATTCACTGAAAAAACCATAGGTTTCACACCAGTTATAGTTAGGAATTAGCATTTAAAAAACCTATTAAATTCACTGAAAAAACCATAGGTTTGACCCCAGTTATAGTTAGCTGGAAATTTTACTGATATAAAACCATTGAAATTCACACGTTATAGTTAGTCGGACTCACTATAACTTGCGCGTGCAATGCACTGCTGATGACATCACATATTACATCACTCATGACATGGTCAATCAGCAACCGACTGCGGCCCTGACGCGTTTCGAATCATCTTTTTCAAAGGGTGGTTGCAGTCAAAGCGCATGTGTGGACGCACCCTCCAGAACGCATTGCATGCTGGTTGGTGAAGTCCAATTAAAGTCCTCAGATGGATGCGCTTTAAATTCGGTGTAAGTTTAAGGCTCTCCATGAGCCCCAGGAAGCGCCGCTGTATTAATCCGTGCTCTGTGCCCCACAGTTGAAGCCCCTGTGCTTGAGAGGCTCCGTGGCCATCCTTTTGATGTGGTGCAATTCGGCAGCAGGACAGCCGCCAAAATATGAAGCTCCAGGGGAATGTCCAAAATTGAATCGCACTCGCACACAGAGAAGCTTTCCCCAACGCTTTTATTGGTACAACATTGGCGCTTTCCAGTCAATCAGCAACCGACTGCGGCCCTGACGCGTTTCGAATCATCTTTTTCAAAGGGTGGTTGCAGTCAAAGCGCATGTGTGGACGCACCCTCCAGAACGCATTGCATGCTGGTTGGTGAAGTCCAATTAAAGTCCTCAGATGGATGCGCTTTAAATTCGGTGTAAGTTTAAGGCTCTCCATGAGCCCCGGGAAGCGCCGCTGTATTAATCCGTGCTCTGTGCCCCACAGTTGAAGCCCCTGTGCTTGAGAGGCTCCGTGGCCATCCTTTTGATGTGGTGCAATTCGGCAGCAGGACAGCCGCCAAAATATGAAGCTCCAGGGGAATGTCCAAAATTGAATCGCACTCGCACACAGAGAAGCTTTCCCCAACGCTTTTATTGGTACAACATTGGCGCTTTCCAGTCAATCAGCAACCGACTGCGGCCCTGACGCGTTTCGAATCATCTTTTTCAAAGGGTGGTTGCAGTCAAAGCGCATGTGTGGACGCACCCTCCAGAACGCATTGCATGCTGGTTGGTGAAGTCCAATTAAAGTCCTCAGATGGATGCGCTTTAAATTCGGTGTAAGTTTAAGGCTCTCCATGAGCCCCGGGAAGCGCCGCTGTATTAATCCGTGCTCTGTGCCCCACAGTTGAAGCCCCTGTGCTTGAGAGGCTCCGTGGCCATCCTTTTGATGTGGTGCAATTCGGCAGCAGGACAGCCGCCAAAATATGAAGCTCCAGGGGAATGTCCAAAATTGAATCGCACTCGCACACAGAGAAGCTTTCCCCAACGCTTTTATTGGTACAACATTGGCGCTTTCCAGTCAATCAGCAACCGACTGCGGCCCTGACGCGTTTCGAATCATCTTTTTCAAAGGGTGGTTGCAGTCAAAGCGCATGTGTGGACGCACCCTCCAGAACGCATTGCATGCTGGTTGGTGAAGTCCAATTAAAGTCCTCAGATGGATGCGCTTTAAATTCGGTGTAAGTTTAAGGCTCTCCATGAGCCCCGGGAAGCGCCGCTGTATTAATCCGTGCTCTGTGCCCCACAGTTGAAGCCCCTGTGCTTGAGAGGCTCCGTGGCCATCCTTTTGATGTGGTGCAATTCGGCAGCAGGACAGCCGCCAAAATATGAAGCTCCAGGGGAATGTCCAAAATTGAATCGCACTCGCACACAGAGAAGCTTTCCCCAACGCTTTTATTGGTACAACATTGGCGCTTTCCAGTCAATCAGCAACCGACTGCGGCCCTGACGCGTTTCGAATCATCTTTTTAAAAGGGTGGTTGCAGTCAAAGCACATGTGTGGACGCACCCTCCAGAACGCATTGCATGCTGGTTGGTGAAGTCCAATTAAAGTCCTCAGATGGATGCGCTTTAAATTCGGTGTAAGTTTAAGGCTCTCCATGAGCCCCGGGAAGCGCCGCTGTATTAATCCGTGCTCTGTGCCCCACAGTTGAAGCCCCTGTGCTTGAGAGGCTCCGTGGCCATCCTTTTGATGTGGTGCAATTCGGCAGCAGGACAGCCGCCAAAATATGAAGCTCCAGGGGAATGTCCAAAATTGAATCGCACTCGCACACAGAGAAGCTTTCCCCAACGCTTTTATTGGTACAACATTGGCGCTTTCCAGTCAATCAGCAACCGACTGCGGCCCTGACGCGTTTCGAATCATCTTTTTCAAAGGGTGGTTGCAGTCAAAGCGCATGTGTGGACGCACCCTCCAGAACGCATTGCATGCTGGTTGGTGAAGTCCAATTAAAGTCCTCAGATGGATGCGCTTTAAATTCGGTGTAAGTTTAAGGCTCTCCATGAGCCCCGGGAAGCGCCGCTGTATTAATCCGTGCTCTGTGCCCCACAGTTGAAGCCCCTGTGCTTGAGAGGCTCCGTGGCCATCCTTTTGATGTGGTGCAATTCGGCAGCAGGACAGCCGCCAAAATATGAAGCTCCAGGGGAATGTCCAAAATTGAATCGCACTCTCACACAGAGAAGCTTTCCCCAACGCTTTTATTGGTACAACATTGGCGCTTTCCAGTCAATCAGCAACCGACTGCGGCCCTGACGCGTTTCGAATCATCTTTTTCAAAGGGTGGTTGCAGTCAAAGCGCATGTGTGGACGCACCCTCCAGAACGCATTGCATGCTGGTTGGTGAAGTCCAATTAAAGTCCTCAGATGGATGCGCTTTAAATTCGGTGTAAGTTTAAGGCTCTCCATGAGCCCCGGGAAGCGCCGCTGTATTAATCCGTGCTCTGTGCCCCACAGTTGAAGCCCCTGTGCTTGAGAGGCTCCGTGGCCATCCTTTCGATGTGGTGCAATTCGGCAGCAGGACAGCCGCCAAAATATGAAGCTCCAGGGGAATGTCCAAAATTGAATCGCACTCGCACACAGAGAAGCTTTCCCCAACGCTTTTATTGGTACAACATTGGCGCTTTCCAGTCAATCAGCAACCGACTGCGGCCCTGACGCGTTTCGAATCATCTTTTTCAAAGGGTGGTTGCAGTCAAAGCGCATGTGTGGACGCACCCTCCAGAACGCATTGCATGCTGGTTGGTGAAGTCCAATTAAAGTCCTCAGATGGATGCGCTTTAAATTCGGTGTAAGTTTAAGGCTCTCCATGAGCCCCGGGAAGCGCCGCTGTATTAATCCGTGCTCTGTGCCCCACAGTTGAAGCCCCTGTGCTTGAGAGGCTCCGTGGCCATCCTTTTGATGTGGTGCAATTCGGCAGCAGGACAGCCGCCAAAATATGAAGCTCCAGGGGAATGTCCAAAATTGAATCGCACTCGCACACAGAGAAGCTTTCCCCAACGCTTTTATTGGTACAACATTGGCGCTTTCCAGTCAATCAGCAACCGACTGCGGCCCTGACGCGTTTCGAATCATCTTTTTCAAAGGGTGGTTGCAGTCAAAGCGCATGTGTGGACGCACCCTCCAAACATATATATATATATATATATATATATATATATATATGTTTGAAATAAGAATTTAAGATGTGAGACATCAAAAGTAAAAAAGAAAAAAAGAAAATAAAATATGTAAGAACAAGTAATCCTTCTTTGTGGAGAATAGTGTTTATCATGCCCCATGTTTGAGCTCTGAGAAGCCGCTATCTAAAGAGATCTAGGTCTTGAGGGAACGTCACTTTTGTAGTTTTGGTTAGTTGTTTCCCCCTGCTCCCTGACTTGTCAAGTTATTTTTCTAGGGGGTCGCCTTGTTAATTCAAGGTACCAACATAGCGGACAATCAACTTCCTTCCACAGACAATGCTGCTGGCTGTGCTGCACCTGTTGCCCTCTGGTACCTTCTAAATAACAACTTCCAGATTTGGAGGAGTCTCACAGCCAGCCCTATTAAACTTCCTCACACGTCTTGGATCCATGTCCACAAAAGCAAAGTAGGGCCCCTGTATCCGCACCACCCACTCGTCCTAATATGTAGTATTCCAGCACAACTAACCCTAACCCCAGCCGTTGCTTGACTCATTTGTGCTCTAGATCCAAGATTGTAGTCACTGAAATGGGGGTGCGCCAGGTCATAAAGTCCAGTAGTCAACAGGAGTGGAAAAACAGAACTTTATTACAAAAACATAAATTAAAAACACAAAAACATCAAAGAAAAAGTTACATTCCCAACGAGGAATATCAAAAGGGCAACTTGTGGATCAAAATAACTGCAGATCGTCCTGGAAATCCCCATACTCCACATTTAGAAACCTGTTGGATAAATGGTGAGAATGGTCAAGTGTTAGTATGGTCACAAACGTAATATGGTACAATGTATTGCACTTACTTTTATGATCAATCCTGCACAAAATGACCGTAACAGAAGTCTCTGTGTCTGTAACCTTCGTCGGAAAGAAAAGGAACGTTACAATCACGCTGTTAGGCCTGGCACCATTGGCGTGGGTCTCCTTTCCATTTTTTGCTGTTGACTCATATGTTTTTGCTGGATATAGATGCTTTGGGCACTGTGCCACTGCTATTCAGTGCCACAATGCAAACGCTCCCTACGGTACATTGATGTATGGATTAGTGACTCCATGATTGGTTGGTTTGGTTTACTTTACTTGTCAGATCCTAGTACAGTGCACTGAGTGTACCCAGGGCTTGTAAATCAAATGCTGCTGGTGGGCTTGCAGCACTAGTTGTGCCACCCACAGAAGAAGCCTGTAAAGTGTGTCTCAGGTCTGCCATTGCAGAGCATGTGTGCAGTTTGGTACGGCCATGTTGACTGGCAAGTGCACCCACATGCCAGCCCCTAAACCTTCCGTTTTATGCATATTAGTCACCCCTATGGTAGGCCCAAGGGAAGGGTGCATTGTAGGTAAAAGGTAGGACATGCCCTGATGTGTGTGGCATGTCCTAATAGTGAATTACAGCCAATTTTGTTTTTACACTATTGCAAGGCTAACTGTTCTGAATAGGCCAGAATGGGAAGTTTGATTATAACATCTTATAATCCTAACTGACTCAGGGAACTGGGTAGAAATTCGAGTTTAGTATGTCTGAACTCAGAATGATAAAATACATATTTTACTGTTGACTACTGGACTTCATGACCGTGCGCACCCCGATTCAGTTACTACAATCTTGGACCTGGTGAACAGAGGCGTCTGGCAATGGCTGGCATTGGGGTTGGATGCGCAGGAACACTATGAATTGGAACTGTCGTGTGGTGCAGATACAGGAGCGCACCGTTGCTATTGTGGACATGCATCCAAGATTTGTGTGAGGAAGTTTGATAGGGCTGGTCGTGAGACTCCTACAACTCTGGCAGTTGTTGGTTGGGAGGTACCAGGGGAAACAGGTGCAGCACAGCCAGCAGCTTTGTCTGCGGAGAGATGTCGGTTGTCTGTTGTGTTGGTACCATCAGCCTGTGGGCAATGTGGGTGGTGATGCGGAGGATGGTTGGCCTTTTGTGCCTGTAGTGGGCAATGACTTCCTCTGGCGTTGAGTCTCTGAGGCTGATGCATGTTAGGAACATCCACTGTCCGGTTCTGCGCCGCCTCTGTGGTAGTCCGGGGAGGGGGGTGGTCCGGGGGGGCATTGGGGTGGAGGCAGTGGGTGGTGTGGACCTCTTGGGTCTCCGAGCTGTATGATCAGTGTCTCCATGATATGTGTTGGTCTTCAGAGGTGGCTCTGGGCTGGGCTTCCTTTCATACTGCAGGTAGTCATCGTGCTTTACATCAGTGAAAGGCAGGTGTTAAATCCCTGCTGTTAACACGCCTTATCGCTTGTTTTGGATAGCACCACAGATCTGGCTGGTCGTTGAGAATATCCCAAAGTGGTGTTTTTGTGTGTTTTTGCACGAGAACGCCTATTCTGCATACCATTAGTGTTAGTTGTCGCTCTCATCTGTGGTGATGTTTTTTGCGGAAGCTATCGCTGGAAAACTGGCGATATCGCCAGCTCGCACCAGCTTGAGAATGGGGCGATAATTCTTTTGCCACTTTTGCTGCGCTAAAGTGCCGATAACTCAGTGATAAGTCCTTGAGAATATGCCACATAGAACGTTCATGAGATATGTACATGTAGGTGGGCATCTTGAATGCCTAGATGATGCGTTCCTTGTAGCCATAGCGTGTTTGCTGGGCAATTGTGTTACAGAGTTTCTGGTGCCAGGACTAGCTGTTACATTCCTTGAAACCTGTGAATTTGATTAAATAAATCTTTGATTACACTTGCAAAATAGAATGTCGACTTTTTTCACAAAGAGTCATCCAATAGTTTTGGGAACTATTTTGCATGTGTTTTGCATGTGTTCCTATTCACAAGCTCATTGTTTTTTCACAAGGAATCATACATTGGCATTTTGACCTTTACTGAACTTGCAAATTGCACATGCTGGTATCTATTAGGTAGGTCTGGGTTGTGAACTCCGCTCCGTTTACGGACTTTGCGAGTTTTCCTCATTCCATGCTCCGCGGAACACTTGGAGTTTGGAAAAACTCCACTCTGCATAGCAGACCTTTTTCCTTGCTCGACAACTTCAAGTTGGTGAGTGCAAACAAGTAAAATCCACATCCCGGTGAGATTTCTCAATGCGGGCGGTCAGATTTCTCAACTCGGTTGTGGTTGGTCATGATCACTCACATTGAGAAACCTTCCATTCACGTTGAGAAAGCTGCAGCTCGATTAGAAAATCTACTCCAGCTGCAAGAAAAGAAGCAGTGCCCTCTTGCACTGCGCATGGTGCCATGGATACAGTATGGTATGCAGATATTGATAATTGCAAGTATATGATTGTCAAAGGCTTCAAAACATTATATAACATTAATGAATGATTTAAATATTGCAGTTGCATCTGTTTAATACATTATAAAACACAACTGAAAGTCATTTCATATCATTTAAAGTGCCTCTCTTAGCAAACAGTATATTGCAATTCAAAAAGATGATCCTAGTTAATATATCACTTTTATTTGCATTTACTCCTGAGAAGGAATGCTGAGCTCCACTTCAGTACAGAGAGTTGGAATCACAGAGAGTTTCAGTAGGGACATCACTGATTATTCAATGTTAACGTCTAAGCCCAACACTCACACCATACTAAAAGTGCCACCTTGTTATTAGATGCAAACTTTCCTGCAACGAATATTAGGCTCAATTATGCATCCTGGCCGTGTGATGATATTGTATATCACTTTCTATCTCTTGTCCTGTTCTCCTTTTGCTGGGTCTACTGAAAAGGTAAACAGTGGTAGTGAAAAGTTTGGTGAAATGTCGAAGCTTTGATTTCTCATGTTGAATCAGGATAGTATGGTTAGTGCCTCTTACCACTTCTATCCTCTTAAAACGACAGAAATTGAGAAATATTGACGCATCATTCAAATATATATGCAAGCAAAACATTTAGACAATCAATCTGGGTAGCAACAACAATACGTTGTGGGTCCATCATGGTGATGAAAGTAACTGTGGTAGATGTGGCCCAGCATGGCAGGGATACACTTATAGGATTAGGCTGCAGTACAGAGGAGAGGGGAGTGACAGTGAGCGGTCAGATGATGTGGAGGTCGGGAAGTGCTCTGTAACCCGCTCCAGGTTAGATAGTGGGATGAAGAAAGAATTCAAGGCCATGAGCAAGAGGAGAAGTCCTGTGAAGTTTAAGGGTGACCAGCGAGCCAGGCACGGTTACCTACCACTGGAACAACAGAACCAGTAGACAGAAGAAAGTGGTGGCTGAAAGTGAGGTGGTGATGGGGTGCTCAAGGTTTCCCGGAGATAGTGCAGGAGTGCAAGTTGAGGAAAACAACTCCTGCCCTCAGGAATATTGCTGACAGAGACAGGTGATGGCCAATATTGAGTGGAGAGTGGCTAGGGTCTACGACCATTGGGTGGTCCACGGTTTACAAGATGGCAGAGGAATGGGCACAGGATATCTGGAGGGGGAATGATTCCTGTCTTGGAATTCTTCCATCAGTGTTTGCGCGAGTGAGTGTCCACAGTGGATGCAGCCGTCAGGGTGATATTTGGCGGTTTCAATCAAAGTGACTGTCACTGCTATGTCTGTATGCAGCATCACCTACAGCAGCTTTTGTGCCACTGATGTAGCAAGTCATGGGCCTCCTGTATTTCTGTAAATTGTTGTGAGCTCTCAGCAGTCTCATTGATCTGGAGGCATGTCCATAACAAGTGTGTGGTGAGGGTCAGAGGCCATGCGACATGGAGCAGCGGGCATCACCCCTGAGACCACATTTCATTAAAGAAAACAGAGTGTTATATGCTTAATTAAAGAATTTAAAGTACAATATTTTAGATTAGTATTGGATGAAAGAGTTCCTGCCTGAATGCATCAATCCGCCCAATGCGCGGATTTAGTTAGCGAGTTGATTAGTGGATTCTCCAGTGTAATATTCCAGTTGTCACTTAATTATTGGGGCCTCGTCATGCATGGATTTATTAACTCGTGTCATTAGACCTTTAGGGTATTTGCTATTAAGAAGCAATGTGATGGTTCCATGTGGAAATGTGTTGGAACCAGCTGTACAGGCAGTGCTGGAGAGCATTAAGAAAGGCAGCTATTTAAACCATGTACCTCAAGTTCTCTAAGCTTTCCACTGAGATTATCAGGTGGAGGCAGAGGTCTGAGGCAGCAGGCCTGCAGTCGTATTTGTGCACCACATGAGGTGGCCTGTTTCCTGATTAAGGATTCTCCTGCCTTATTGATCCATCCTGAACAACCAGACAAAAGTCAGGGCTAACACCTTTCCCTTTCATGCAGCTGCATGACATTCAAACTTTGAACATTTTTGGGGCAACCGAGGGGATTATTTACAAGCCCCTTGCAGAGCTTGAGCGTCACTCTTTCCCATAATAGATGTGATGGACCTGCAGCGCAAGGGGCTTGTAAATGAGCCCCAGCGTGTTTATAATTGTGCGCCAACTAACCATATTGTAACCTTTTGTGGTACTTTCTATTGAGCTCAGTTTGACTAACCAAAACTCTGTTCATTGGACAGCGTACTTGTTTCACGGTTGTGATTTCACTAACCATGTTATTAAAAAACAAATCTTCGTTCAAAATACCGTAGCCGTATAGCTCGCTTCGGAGGACTATACAAATTGTTAAAGGACCTGAACCTGAGATATAGGCATGAGTCGCAGACGAAGGCCTAAAATGAATGAGAGACCGTTTCAAAACCAATATCACCCAAGGCAAAGATGCTTTAATACTATTAGCACATTCCAGCAACCGGGAGTAGAAAGTTCTAAATTAAAAATACAGAAACAGAAAGACAACGTTAGAATGCTGGAGTCGACAGTTTAAGCCAGTCGAAATTGGAAATGAGCCACTTCATGTTCTTCAATGGAGCTCCCAACATTCTAATGTTCTAGATGCCTTTATAACCTGCCGTAGTGGGCTATCCTGACCGTTAAAGACCTCCAGGATTAAAGGGCTGAGCCGAAAGCGAGGGCCTTTAACAAGAGAGCAGGACTTTAATGTTGGTATAGCCCAGCTACAGAGGGCTATACCACAATTAGAAGGCTATACCACAATTCGAGGTCAGAATGTTCTAACAAAGAAAGCAAAGTCCTCACAGAACTCAAGGGGGTTAAAATCCCTTCAGGCTCCATTAACCCTTTGTTCACAGCAACAACTGTGAAAAGCAACTTTGGAATGCGGGAGCTCCGGGCTTCTACCGGCCAGTAGAAGCCCAGGGCACTCCATTGTTTTCAACGGAGCGCTCAACATTCCAATGTTCTAATATTCCTTGATGAGCGTGTACAATACCTGTGGGGGTTGGACGGACAGTCTGATAAGCGTTGACATGGTTTTGTCACACTGTGGAGTGATATAGCATAGGGAAAGCTCATAGGCTGTGATGTGACATAGCTCCTGGTGGAGTACTGTGGAGCGCAAAGGAATGATCTGTCAGTCCGCTCTCTCGTATATCACATCTTACTGTACAACGTCAGTTGAAATCGAACCCTTGACCAGAAAATAGTAAATTTTTAATGCGGTGCCATGTACACATGAAAAAAAATGTTGTTTCGTCTGTGGGGTAGAAGAGGCGCCATACATCCAGAAGATTATGGTGCTTCATAATCTCTTCTAATACAGCCAACATCATTGTTAGCTTTGTCCATTGGACTCGGCTTTCCTATCATTGAGTCCAAGACTCCACCAATTATAGTCCTAGTGTGACTCAATTCATGAAAGAGTCTGGATATGGGTAAAAACAAAAACGTTTCTGTGGAGAACCGTGGCTCAATGGTTAGAGCGGCAGACCCTCATGCGGAGGTCTGGCCCGGGACAAGGGTTCAATTCCCGCCTCGGCGGCTCTTGGACTCAATTTCCTGGGACCTGATAATTCTCGCCTCGGTGCCTAGTCTAATCATGGGTCCCACTCTGTGACTCTGGGCAATAGCTTGCTTAATCTCCACAAGGCCCCAGCAGCGCTGTGGGTGCCTGGCTTCACCTTGGTGGTGCCCAGGAGTGGACATTTCACAGGAAAGCCAGGATGGGTTCCACAGCGGTATGAATACAGCGCTACGAGGCCTCCGGGTAGAAGTGCGCTATATAAAATACACTACATTTACATTTACATACTAGGTGCATGAATTGAGCATAAAATCATCTTATTTGTTCTGCGCAGCTTGCCAAAAACATCTGCCTTCGAAATCAGTCCAAGAGTTCACTATTCTTCATGGCAAGGTGTGTGTAATGTTTTGGACCAGTTGATGGAGGCTGAGGAAAGCCCTGTAATGTACAGCCACAGCTTCTCACAGTACCCTCCCACTCCTGTTTCATCTTCGTGATTCTGACTCTGATGGTGTGTTCCTGTAATAAGGTTACATTGATGTCCTTGGTATGGAGATAGAGTATATTCTTGTGTTTAATGAAATGTGGTTAACCATCAATGTGGAATGAAACAAAATGCAACATGTTAGCGTGAGGGTAGGCTCGGCCGTATAAAGATGTGTAACCTTATAGTATCTGAGAAGGGGGAGTTCTCTCCATCCCTGACCTAGATTTGTGAGTCACCCTAGGTATCACAGATATTCAAGATACTTACATATATGGAGATGCTCTGTCCATCTACAGGGGGTGCGAAAATGGAACAGCGTGTGCAAGTAGTGATCTTCTGGGGTAGTCGCCAGTGAGCAGGCTGTTGATTCCAAAGGAATAGATGAGAGGGTAGGAAAGAAAAAGGCAACAGGGTGGAGAAGAGAAATAGGAAGGATAGAGGAGTAAAAAAGGAAGAGAAACAAAATCACAGGAATAGAGATAAGAGTGCTGTAGTCTGTACCTAGCTTGCTTGCCTGTGAACAACAGGCTAACAATATAGGCTGACCCCAGCAAGGAATAGGAAGTCTTTAGTTACACTTGGGGTGATAGGTGGTGTCTCAGAACCTGTCCTGTGTGTTGACAGGAAGAGGTGTGGCACCTCGGCTAGGGCGCCTGACTCCGGAATCTGGGGATCACGGTCCAATCCCTGGCACCAGTGATAGGTTAGCCCAGCACCATGTGACTCTGGGCAATAGCTTGCTTAATCTTCCCAACGGCCCCCAGCACCTAGAGACCCTTACGGGTGATTGTGCGCTTTACAAATGTGGATTATTATTATATTATTATTATAAGGGGTACCTATCAGTGACCACTACACTTTGGTTTCACTGGAATCTACAGTGGGGTGAATCTCAATCCTATACCCACTAAGGAAAATCATGGGAATGTTTGTCACCTTGAAGGTGCATACTAAGGGAAGTATATTCAAAGAATGAAGTGGTGTAGAGGGGGGTGTCAAATTCTAATGAGATACATCAGGCACTTACTAGCAGGGTATATCAACTGTCAGCACCCTCTAAATCATACTGGGGAGAAAGGACTATGTTTTAATGTGTGAGGTGTGAGACAATAATAAATAGTAGTCAACAAAGGGGGGATCCAGGAGGGCAATATTTAACGCGGTCCTGCGTACGCGCCCTAGTACTGAAACAACAAAAGAAATATGCTGTTCCCCAGAAGTGCGTAGAATAGGTGTACCCAAGCCAATAACAGGAAAGGGGGAACACCAAAGAGGGGGGAATCCCCCTTTCGGAACTAAAGTCTGTCTGAGGGTACTCGCGGCATCGACATGCTCGTGCGATCCTTGGAGTTTGGAGTGCTAGACGTTCTTTGTGATGACTATTGGGAGCAGTGAGTGCCTTGAGTACATGCGACTTGAGGCTTTATGATGCTCCCTCTATTTTCTTCATGCGACTCACTGCTTCCTTGTCGCAATGCACTAGACATAGACCCTGTCTTTTGCTTTTTATCTCCCATTTCTCCCCAAGGTACCTGACCCTTGGATACCAGCACACTTGAGAAGACCGTTGACGCCTGAATTCGGTCTTAGTAGGGTGAGAATCTTTACTATACCCTTGATTGCTTTTATTCCTTTTAATTGAGTTCCCTCACCATACAGTGACCCTCAGTCAGGCATGCAGGTTGCGTCTACTGATTATCCCCTGATTTTAACACTAATTGTGTTGTTGTTCCATTCCCCTCACTAATGGATAGAATTATAGTAACCAATCTGTGGTGACCTTTCGCTGTTTACAGAATACACAGAAGGTTTAACCTCTCATCCTGTCTGTTGTTTTTTCTTAGGTCCCACTAAGACTCAGCAGGACCATCCGGCCTGCTTGTCTATTCCAAGTGGAAGGTAGTATTTGCCCCTTCCTCTTTGTGTAGCACTCACTTATTTCTCTAGGTCCTGATGAATTGCACCTCTAGCATGAAACATGTCGACCGCTAGGTAGATTACACACTGCTGGATACTTGCACTAGCGTGTATTAATCTCCTCACTGTTTTTAGTAAGGTAGTGAACCACACCATTAAATATTTCGCTGTGGATTTGCTAACTTTTTTTAATTCCCTCTTTCACACTTGTCTACACTTCCTCTACAGCCCTCATAACCACATGCACCTCCTAGCAGGAACAGAAGATCTCCGGTAAAGAGCCCCATTTTTGGGTGCTCGTCAGACATTGCAGCGCCAGTCTGATGAGGAGCAGAACCCAAATGATGAAGCATGACACTGTAAAAGGTAGGGCCGATTTCGACCAATAACCTTTAAGTATTGCCCGGCGTTAGCCGCCTCTCATACCACTCGAAATTATCAAACAAAGAGGCAGGCGCTGGAGACTGAAAGGCAGGAAACAGGAGTTTATTCCGACGGAGCAGAACACATCAAATCAGACAACAGGGTATCTTCTCGAGGTGCTCTAACCGCATCTCTGAGGCCTGGCCTCTTATACACAGGTTTATGGTCTTTATTACAGTTTATTACATGTGGCACATACCTGCAAATACTATGAAGTACGGAAAGACATCCTCGGAATCCCCGCTTCAAGCCCGTTCCCACACACATTTAAAGTAGATGTCCCCACCCCGATCTCAGTAGGTGATGACTGTCACGCAGCTGGACATTCCGCCGGTTCCCGGAATGTGTGCGGCTGATCGGATCTCATGGGGTGGGGGCTTTGATCAGTCGTAGATCCTTTGAAGTGGGGCAGCTTCCTACTGTAGGGGGCAATAAACTGCATCCGCAGGGCCAGGTGGTGGCCTGGGATCGGGTCTGGACAATCGGGTACAGAGGAAGGGGTTTATCAAAGGATGTGTGATCATGAAATGGATGAAGGGAGGTGTTTAGTTGGGTACGGGATGTGGCTCCGAGGCAGAGTCACGCTGAAGGGGAGGTTTATGACTCAAGCATGTGAGAGTGGGGGCTGTCAGCGTGCGGGGGATGCTTGCGAGGTCAGAGGGAGAGAGAGAGACACGTTGGCTATCGACAGTGGGCAGAGAGGCCATGGCATTCAAAATGGCTGCTACTTATGCGCACATACGAGCCTGAAAAGGGACAAGATGGCGCCGATAATGTTGATGTCGCAAACTAGATTTTAACAGTCCTCCCTTTTCAACATATCTAGCCAGCTTGTCAATCTATATCTATCCCCATTATATTTCGAACCTCCACTTCATACAAAGCTTTCATGCGTTCAGCTTCAAAGTCCAAAGTCTTGGGGCAGATACAGTTAGCACAAAGTGAGCACAGGGGCGGCAAGCATTGAACACCCAGGCAGAATCCAGAATCCAGTGTGGCTCACTGGTTAGAGGCGGCAGACCCGAGAGCAGAGGACGGCCCGGGACCAGGGTTCGATTCCCGGCGCGGCAGGTTTCTGGACCAGGGTCAGCGGACTCGATAATTCTCTCGCCTCGGTGCCCACTCTGATCAGCGATCACACTCGGCAACTCTGGGCATTAGCTTGCCTCATCTTCACTAACGACCCCACCAGTCCGCCGGGGATGCCTGGTCTCACCCTGGAGATACCCATTAAGGGACCATCTCTCAGGGAAGCCAGGAAGGGTTTCGCAGCGGTCGAAGCGCCTTGGGACCCTCCGGGTAAGTAGTGCGCTATATAAATGCCTATACATTTACATATTACGACAATCGGAATTAATACGATCATAAACAACCTCCACCCCCAGTCCTTTACAGTACTCCAGAACCAACTCCCAAGCGACCATTCTTCTTGTTCCTGATGAACTTCTGAGGAAAGTCTGTGGAGGTGTTCAATGGCTTTGTAAACTGAGGGTGAATTGTCCGGTATGTAGGTGCAACAGCTGGACCCAATGATATGGCATGCTCCTCCGCGATCCGCTAGAAGCACATCTAGAACAAGGCGGTTCTGAAGAGCCACCAGGGGGACCACCTGAAGCTCGGCTGTATTGTTTGTGAGGATGCCAGCTGTAATGTTCATTGTCGTTTCAACTGCCTGGGTCAAATGTCGGATGGCATGGCTGTTCGCCATCGTACCCCAGAGTGGAACAAGTCCCTTCATTGCGTGCAGGAACTGTGCTGCGGTCGGCTTGCTCAATGTCTTTTGCTCGTTTTTGTCGGTGATGGTTTGCTGGAGCCACATAGGTCGGAGGAAGGATGAAGGTAATGTAACAGGAACCCCCCCAGCATTTGGGGAGCCAGGTGTAGGCTTTCGTACCACAAACAAAGTACATGTTCGGAGAAGTGACAAAAGAGGGTGGATCAGTTGAGTCCAAAGTTCTGGTGATGCGGCAAGCACTGTGGCCTACCAGCTGTGTCCCAAGGCCTTCGATGCATACAAGGCCCGAGACATTGACGACGGATAGGGCCACAGTCAGGGTGGCAGCTGTTCGTTTCCGGAGGTAGGAGAAGGTGGGTCTGGCTGGGTTGTTGAACACCTGCATTTCAATCCGTTCTTTGGCAGGGATGTCCATATGAATAGAGTCGTTGGATGTCAGAGGGCAAAAGGGGGCAGCAGTTCTTCCTGTTTTGTTCTGCCAGACCCCATGATAAAAGTGTGCCATAGTTCTGCTAGAAGTGGCATTATCTCTGTAGCTTTCTTGCAAGAGGATCAGCCAAGCAAGGCAGGAACCATGAACGGAGAAAGGTGAAGGAATGAAGGGGATGGAATGTCCAGTGGCGTGGGGTAACAACCCACAGATCCAGCAGTTTGTGGCATTGGCGGCAAGGTTGTGTTGGTGCAGCAACTGTACGAAGGAGTTGTTCCAAAACTTCTTACGTCTTTCTCGGAGTTGAGGTGAAAGAGAGACCAGATAGTGTTCTTTCATTGTGGTAGGCTGTGCAGTAGTTAGGAATGTCTTATGAGCTGGTGCGCTCTCGTCCACGATCCAGAGGGTGGCAATGAGGAGGAGGCAAAAGAGAAGGGCGATAAAGAGGGCAATAGTCTTTGAGCTGTGAATTCTGTCAGTATTTGGGTTTCTGTAGCGAGTCTTCGGATGTCCGGTTGCTTCCATCATCTTCATCTCGGGCGCTTCCATCATCTTCAAGGGGCTCGGTAGGCAGAACCACAAACTTCGTTTGGCTTCCCTCCTGGCAGCCTTAGTAGTGTTAGGCCACCGCTCTGAGAATTGTAACTTAGTCAGTGGTCTGCTTAGCTGATGCTCCCTCCTTTCGTCACAGGTTATACCCTTCTCTGGATGGCACAGTGGGATCGGGGAATTCTGCCAGTTCAAGTGTCTCTTTATCAGGGGAACAGCTCAGGAATGGTCGATCTTTGTTCAGGAGCTCTTCTAGGGTGGCCACGTCTTCGGTCGTCATCAGGGTTGAGGAGATTTTCTTACAGTGGTGTGCATGCAGCCAGTTCTTCTTTCCTTCCACTCGAAGAGCTGTTCGGGTGGTGATCAAGACTTGCCAGGGGCCCGTCTACCGGGGTTCCAGACTCTTTGCGCGCTGGAAGTTACGTATCAGCACGTATTCACTGGGTTGGATGTCGTGTCCGGGACCCCTGGAAGCATCAGGAATGGCCTGCAGCACCTGTTGATGGATAACAGACAGTGTCTTAGTCAGATTGTACAAATAGTCAGACATGAGGACGTCTGGGACATCGTGAATGGATGTCGGTTTTGGTGCGGACCAAATGTTCATAGGTCGGCCAAAAACGACTTTGTAAGGGGTCAAATGGTGTTTGGTGGGGGTGGAACGCATTGATAGCAATGCCAGTGGGAGAGCGTCTGGCCATTTTAGTCCTTTGGTAGCCACTATTTTAGCTAGTTTGAGCTTCAGTGTGGCATTATGTCGCTCAACTAGTCCAGCAGATTGGGGGTGGAAGACTGCGTGGAACTTCTGTTTTACACCCCACCCCTTTAAGATGAGTTGGATAACCTCGGCTACGAAGTGAGGGCCATTGTCCCTCCCCAAAATTCGACAAAGGCCGTAGCGAGGGAAGAATTCTTTCAGTAATACCTTTGCAGTGGCAATGGCAGTGTTGTCGCGAGTTGGATAGGCTTCCACCCACTTGCTAAATGCGCACACGACAACAAGTACATATTTCAGACCTTGGCATCTTTCTAGTTGGATGTAGTCCATCTGTAGGACTTCAAATGGATGATTGGGGACCCCAAACCCTTCCCGGGGTACTACAGTTCCTTTCCCAGGGTTGTGTTGCAGGCATATCAGACATTGTTGGACCAGACGTTTAGCTGAGTCTGTAATCTTGTCATTGTGCCAAACTTTGGAGACAAGTCGGCCATAGGGGCAGATCCTATGTGTGCTGGGGAGTGTGCCATGGTCAATATGGGGATCAGGTACGAATTGGGTAGTAACCATTTGTTCGTGTCTTTTGTTCGCCAGCAGCCTTCATCGTCTTTCAATCCCACCCGTGCCCATTCAGTCAATTTGTGTGGTGAGCTGGCCATCTGTATGTCCCTAATAGTTTCCCTGGCGTCCGTCCATTTTTCTGTTTGTGACCTGGTCACATACATGCGTGTCATTGTCCTATTCTCGGCTGTGGTTCTGTTAAAAGATAGGCCGCAAACGTCAACATTATCGGCGCCATCTTGCCCTTTTTGAGCCCATTCGTGCGCGTAAGCGGCAACCATTTTGAGCACCACGGCCTCCCTGCCCTTCGCTGATAGCCAGCGCGTCTCTCTCTCTCTCTCTCCTGACCTCGCAAAGCATCCCCCGCACGCTGACAGCCCCCGCTCTCACATGCCTTGGGTCATAAACCCCTCTTGCACGCAGCTCTGCCTCGGAATCCCATCCTGTTCCCAGCGCAACACCTCCCTCCATTCCATTCATGGTCCCGGATCCTCTGATAAAAACCCCCTTTTCCTTTGTGCCCGTTTGTCTTACTCGTTCCCAGGCCGCCACCTGGCCCTGCGGATACTGTTATTACCCCCCCTCCTGTACAGTAGGAAGCTTCCCTCGTCAAGGGGTCCATGAGTTGATCAATGCCCCCACCCCATGACATCCGATCAACCTCACACATTCCGTGAATCGGCGGAATGTCCAGCTGTGCGATAATCATCACCTGTTGTGACCGGGGTGGGGACTTCAACTGTAAATGTGTGTGGGAACGGGCCTGAAGCGGGGATTCCGAGGATGTCTTTCCGTACATCAAAGGGTTGACAGAGATGTGTTTTATGCAATAAAGTAATAAACTCGTGTATAAGAGGCCAGGCCTCAGAGATGCGGTTAGAGCACCTCGAGAAGATACCCTGTTGTCTGATTTGATGTGTTCTGCTCCGTCAGAATAAAACTTCTGTTTCCTGCCTTCCGGTCTCCAGCGCCTGCCTCTTTGTTTGGTAACTTGAATGGGTATAGAGGCGGTTAACGCCGGGCAACTGCGGAAAAGGTCCTCTGCCTGAACCTTTTTCTACAATTGGCGTCCCAAACGTGGGGCCCATCAGCGACTCGTGGATCCAGTGGGAGAGGTCCTGATGACAGAGTGAACGACTGCAACGATCGGGAGTGCACCTGTCCGATAGACCCTCGTCTGACAGCCGATCATCCGAACTTCACTGGTTCCGAACAGACCTCTCTCGAGTGATCTACGGTCCTGACTGGGAACCATCAGGAGTGCCGCGAGGACTACGAAGAATAGAGGACGATCGGGCGCTGGATTCGGAAGACAAGAAACTGTCCATGCGGTCCGGGTAAGGTCGTGTAAACACGACGAATTGCGAAATGATTGTTTGATTGTTTGGAAAATACTAGTATTACTCTTTGTTGATTCGTTTGGAGATTCGCTGTCTGCAAACGGAGAAACAACAGGCTCTCTCTTTGCAAGCAGTGAAGGATAGGTAACGCAGACTTTTGTCCCCATTGTCATCCATCGTGCCTATCCTTCTCCCCCACTGATTAATTGTTTGAACCCGAACTACCGTTCGCGGATTGTTTTCTGGAGATTCTCTGTCTACAAACAGGAAAGAACAGGTTCCCTCTTTGCAGATGGTGAAAGGGTAGGTAACGCAGACTTTTGCGGGCCTACTTATTCTCCCCACTGATTGTTTGATTGACCGAACATTGACTGTTCGATATTGGTTCATGAGGTATTCACTGCCTGCAAACAACGTAGAATAGAAATATTCTGTCTAGTCTTTGCACATAGTGATAAGATAGGTAGTGCTGACTCTTGTCCCCATTTCCGTCATGCCTGTCTTCTCCCCACTGATTGGTAGCCTGTTTAGCCCGGACCGCTTATTAGAGATGAACCATCCGGCTCCACTGGAAGGCACCCCTAATAAGGACATGTTCATGAAGCATGGATTGATCGCTATAGCTTATAGCAAGCTGTGGCATAAATATACGAAAAAGGATCGAGAAAGTCAGTGGCCACTGATAGGATCCTTCGATGATGATAAAATGAGCGTGCTAGAAACAGCCCTTGGTAAAAACAAGACAACGCCCACTATGCTTGATAGTTTTGGCATGTGGCGCAAAGAAACCGAACAGCGTAAGAAGAGAAATGAGAGTAGGTTGGGAAAAGAGCTGCGAAAGGCAGCCCACCTAGCTGCTAAGAAACTAGAAGGAGAGATCAAGGAAAGAGAGGAAGCCAATCAGAAACCAGAGATAGAAACATCAAACCAGTGTCCGGTTAGAACGCCCTCCACGCTCTACCCTGAATTACCCTCGAAACAGCGAGCCAACGATGATCTGCTGCTAGGTCCTCTGATCATCTACATGCCCCCTCCATATGCCCCTTCCCAACCCTTAGCACTGCCCCCACCATCCCCAGGCACAAACGAGAGTAACGCCACAACTTCGGCCCCCGTGGCCTCTGTGCCGGTCGAACTCCTTGTATTAGATACTACACAAACGACAACGTTAGGCGACCTTGAGACCCGAAGGGCTGGTTCTACAAGAACAAACAGATTAAGCAAAGATGAACGAGCAGGGATTGACAAGATAGCAAGGACATTGGTAGAAAGAAAGGAAGATGAAGAGTATATCACGGATATGTTTAACTCGTATACAGGAAGTCACAGACGACATTTTACCGTTCGACTGTGTTATCATGCCTTGAACGCATACGAGGACCGATATCGAGACAAAGGTCCCGAGAGCCTAACGACTCTGTACCGGAAGGTGGATATCGGGGATGAGGGCGAGTGTGATGTGACGGACCTCCTTATGCGAACGCTTGAGGTTTTCCGCCACCTCACTGAACAAGGATCGGGAGCTAAACCCACGACATCCGTAGCAACCGAACCACAAACTGAGCGATCTAACGCCATGATGCCGATACGAGAAGCTGCCCCTTACTGGGTTCCTCCACGAGGTGAAGGGACTAACGATGATGCAAACCACAAAGATGCAAAAGGAAGAGTAGTGTACAACTGGGTCTACCAGCCGTGGGACCGGCAAGAGATTCTGACATTCCGGAAATCTCTGCCTGACCTACGTAAAAACCCCACTGCCTTCTATACTGAATTAGGTACAGCCCTAGGTTCAACGATTATGACTCTGGCTGACATCGACTTCTTCTTCGGGTTATGTCTACCAGCTGATGTGTGGAAGCAAATCCGGAAAGTCAACCACCTTGAGCTGTTTGGACATACCTGGTCACAACTCGATGGCATTGATAAACAACGAGAACCTGGACAAAAGCCCTTGAAATCTATTTTAGACCTCCCAGACAAAATCGTACAGAAATTAAAAACCCTGATTCCAGAAAAGAAAGTGGACTGGTCGATAGTAACGGCCTGTCGCCAGAAACCCCAGGAGGATGTATCGGATTACTTCTCCCGGTTTGAAACGGTGTTCTCCGATTACAGCGGCCAGGACATGACCACTGCAACCGGACACCATCTGTTTGTCCAGAATTACGTTAAGGGTTTGACACCGGAGGTCTCCCAGAAACTGCAGGCCAGCGAGAGTAGTTGGGCAGCCTCCAAACCTGCGGCTATCCTCCAGATGGCCCAATATTATGAACATCAGAAAAATGAAAACGATAGAGCGACAGAGAAAAAGAAGAAAGACTTGAAAGAGAGGGTGATGATTGCACAACTGCAAGGGGTGACTATAGGACGAGACCAATACAGGGGAAACTATCAGACGAACGTCCCTAAGACAGCACCCCCCAAGGACCGCACTTTGACTCCCCGCATTGGACGTACAGACATTAGAGAGGACCAGTGTGCTTTCTGTAAAGGGACTGGCCATTGGAAATCCCAATGCCCGGTTCTTTTGGAAATAATCAGAAACAAAGACCCCAAGGACATAGCAAGTGGACCGAGAAATAGAGAACAGCAGCGAGAGCCCCCAAATGACACGACTACCGACAGATCAGGCAGACCAAATACATTTGATCGACCCAGACAGAACCAATGCCAGCAATTTGACTACGATGATGCCCACAACTTTGCATAGGACTGCCAAGGGCAAGGGAGGGATCCAGTCGAGCTCTATGTTGACCAGCAAGGCCCTTATGTCACTGCTAAGGTCTTGGGTACAAAGTCTCCATTTCTGGTAGACACTGGCGCAACACGTAGTGCGTTATCTAAACGACTGATTCCAAGGGCACCCTTGTCTGGCTCACTTATAACATCGACAGGTTTCGATGGAACGCCCTCCACTAACCCTTTGTCCGCTCCGATCCTCTTCGACTTAGAGAACAACACCACTGACACCACGTTTTTACTTTCCTCCAATAGCCCTGACGCCATTATGGGACTTGACTTATTGAAACACTTCCGAGCGACAATTAGATGTTCTCAAGACGGAGTTCGAGTTTTCCTTTACGACAACCCCGTTCTGCTTAGACATTGCCCTCCCCGACGCATGTTTTCCATCACTGACGCTGACACATCCCTGCTTGACACTCTGCCTCCGTATCTGTTGGCCAAAACAGATTCGGACGTAGGGCGCATAATGATTGACCCAGTACACATTACTGTCCGACCAGACGCAACACTCCCAAAACTTCCACAATATCGGATATCGCCCGAGGGCGAGAAGGCATTGGTAAAGATTATTCAGTCACTGATAGACGCAGGAGTGGTAGAGGAAGTGGTTAGCAACGTTTGCAACAGCCCCATCTTGCCCATCATCAAGAAACAAGGAGAGGGAGATGAGAAAGCATACCGCTTTATCATTGACCTTCGAGAGATCAACAAAGTGGTGGTACCCCAGTACCCCGTGGTCATCACTACCATCCTGACATTGATTCCTTCTACTGCCACTACCTTCACTGTCATTGACCTCAAAAACGCATTCTTTTCCATCCCCATCCACCCAGACAGCCGATATCTCTTCGGCTTCACCCTAAAAGCCCGCTCATATAGGTTCTGTCAAGCACCCCAGGGCTATACAGAAAGCCCTAGCATCTACAGCCAGGCCCTCAAGAGACAACTGGATCGAGTCCAGTTACCCGATGGAGTGGTGTTGGTGCAATACGTCGATGATATCCTTTTGGCGGCCGACACCACTCCGCTAGCAGTCACAGCCACCATTCAACTCCTACACTTCCTTGCGGAAAACGGCCACAAGGTCTCCAAGAAGAAGTTGCAATTCTGCCAACCCCAGGTCACTTACTTAGGCCACCTTTTGTCCAAAGACGGAAGGAAACTCACTCCCGACCGGATCCAAACCATTCTCGAAACTCCTGTCCCTAAGACTCAGAAACAGGTTCGCTCCCTACTAGGCCTCACCTCCTTCTGTTGACAGTGGTTGCCAAACTTTAGCCTCATTGTGAAACCACTGCTTTCTCTGCTAGCTAAAGATGTCCCCTTCCCACTCCCTTGGACCCCTGAGTGCCAAACCTCCTTCACAGAACTACGAGATGCCCTCTGTTCGGCCCCTGTCCTAGGTACCCCTGATTACACAAAGCCCTTTTCCCTTTACACTCACGAAAGGGAGGGGTGCGCTTTATCTGTCCTGACCCAGTCCATTGGCCCAAAGCAACGACCGTGCGCTTACTTCTCTGCCACTCTTGACCCTGTAGCCAGAGCCTTGCCTGCCTGCCTTCGAGCTGTAGCTGCCGCTGCTATCTCTATCCGACAGAGTGAGGGGATCGTACTCTCGAATCCCCTCACAGTACTGGTACCCCATGCAGTTGACACCCTCCTGAACCAAACCAAGACGCAACACCTGGCGAGTGCACGACTGACTGGATACGATCTGACTTTGCTTGCACCCCATATCACCCTAAAAAGATGCACCACACTGAACCCGGCAACTCTGTTACCCTTACCAGAGAACGATCCCAATGTGCTCCCTGTACATGACTGTGTGACTCTTACGGACGAACAGACTAGAAGTAGGATTGACCTCAGAGACACGGCTTTTCCTGACCCTGACGGAGAGCTGTGGGTGGACGGTTCTTGCGTCAAACTCCCCGATGGCACCACTTCAGCTGCCTATGCAGTCACCACGGCTCGAACTGTAGTCGAGACAGCCCGCATCACGCAACGATCTGCTCAGGCAGCGGAACTGATTGCCCTGACACGAGCCTGCATTCTAGCAGCAGGAACCACAGCAAACATTTACACCGATAGCCAGTACGCCTTCGGGGTGGTTCACCATTTTGGGCTCCTTTGGAGGGAGAGGGGATTCTTGACCTCACACGGCACACCCATCTTGCATGGGGATCTAGTCTCCGCCTTGATCGAAGCTGTCCTTCTCCCCAAAAAGCTTGCAGTCATCAAATGCCAGGCACACAAACATTATCGGCGCCATCTTGCCCTTTTTGAGCCCATTCGTGCGCGTAAGCGGCAACCATTTTGAGCACCACGGCCTCCCTGCCCTTCGCTGATAGCCAGCGCGTCTCTCTCTCTCTCTCTCTCCTGACCTCGCAAAGCATCCCCCGCACGCTGACAGCCCCCGCTCTCACATGCCTTGGGTCATAAACCCCTCTTGCACGCAGCTCTGCCTCGGAATCCCATCCTGCTCCCAGCGCAACACCTCCCTCCATTCCATTCATGGTCCCGGATCCTCTGATAAAAACCCCCTTTTCCTTTGTGCCCGTTTGTCTTACTCGTTCCCAGGCCGCCACCTGGCCCTGCGGATACTGTTATTACCCCCCCTCCTGTACAGTAGGAAGCTTCCCTCGTCAGGGGGTCCATGAGTTGATCAAAGCCCCCACCCCATGACATCCGATCAACCTCACACATTCCGTGAATCGGCGGAATGTCCAGCTGTGCGATAATCATCACCTGTTGTGACCGGGGTGGGGACTTCAACTGTAAATGTGTGTGGGAACGGGCCTGAAGCGGGGATTCCGAGGATGTCTTTCCGTACATCAAAGGGTTGACAGAGATGTGTTTTATGCAATAAAGTAATAAACTCGTGTATAAGAGGCCAGGCCTCAGAGATGCGGTTACAGCACCTCAAGAAGATACCCTGTTGTCTGATTTGATGTGTTCTGCTCCGTCGGAATAAAACTTCTGTTTCCTGCCTTCCGGTCTCCAGCGCCTGCCTCTTTGTTTGGTAACTTGAATGGGTATAGAGGCGGTTAACGCCGGGCAACTGCGGAAAAGGTCCTCTGCCTGAACCTTTTTCTACAGTTCGGGCAGTGATGCCGGCCAGTGCATTCCCCTGCCCGATGATGTCCGTCACCTTTTTGTGTGCCTGGCATTTGATTACTGAAAGTTGCTTGGGAAGGAGGACCGCTTCAGTAAGGGCTGAGACTAGATCTTCGTGTAGGATGGGGGTGCCGTGTGAGGTCAGGAATCCCCTCTCCTTCCACAAGAGCCCGAAATGATGAACCACCCCGAAGGCGTACTGGCTGTCGGTGTAAATGTTTGCTGTTGTTCATGGTGCTAGGATACATGCTCGTGTGAGGGCAATCAGTTCTTGTGCCTGCGCAGATCGTTGTGTGATGCTGGCGGTCTCTTCTACAGTTCGGACTGTGGTAACTGCATAAGCAGCTGAGGTGGTGCCATCGGGGAGTTTGATGCAAGAGCCATCTACCCACAGTTCTCCGTCAGGGTCTGGGAAGGCAGTGTCTCGGAAGTCCACCTTACTCCTAGTCTGTTCGTCCGTGAGGGTCAGACAGTCATGTATAGGGGACACATTGGGGTCGTTCTCAGGTAGGGGCAACAGAGTGGCTGGGTTCAGCGTGGTACATCTTTTCAATGTGATGTGGGGTGCAAGTGTGGCTCAATGATTTGAGCGGCAGACCCTGATTAAGAGGTCTAGCCTGGGACCAGGGTTCAATTCCCTGCCTCGGCGGGTCTGGGGCTCAAAAATTCCACAGACCTGAAAATTCTCGCCTTGGTGCCTATTCCAATCATGGAGTCCCACTCTGCAACTGTGGGCAATAGCTTGCTTAATCTCCACAACGGTCCCCACAACGCTAAGGATGCCTGGCCTCCACCTTGGGGGTGCCCAGAAGTGGATGCCTCACAGGGAAAGCCAGGATGGGTTCCACAGCGGTATTCGTACAAGCGCCTTTAGACCCTTGTGGGTGAGTAGTGCGCTATACAAGTATCAATTTACATTACAAGCAGAGTCAGTTCGTACCCAGTCAGTCGTGCACTAGTCAGACGTTGCGTCTTAGTCTGGTTCAGGAGAGTGTCGACCGCATGGGGTACTTACACCGTTAGGGAGTTCGAGAGCACGATCCCCTCACTTTGCCGGATAGAGACAGCAGCGGCAGCTACAGCTCAAAAACAGGCAGGCAAAGCTCTGGCTACGGGGTCAATAGTAGCAGAGAAGTAGGCACATGGGCGTTGCTTGGGGCCAATGGACTGAGTCAGGACAGACAAAGCGCACCCCTCCCTTTCATGAGTGTAGAGGGAGAAGGGCTTTGTGTAATCGGGGGTTCCTAGGACGGGGGCTGAGCAGAGGGCATCTCGTAGTTCTTTGAAGGAGGATTGGCATTCAGGGGTCCAAGGGAGCGGGAAGGGGACATCTTTAGCCAGTAAGGAAAGCAGTGGTTTCACAATGAGGCTGAAATTTGGCAACCACTGTCGGCAGAAGGAGGTGAGGCCTAGCAGGGAGCGGACTTGTTTCTTGGTCTTAGGGACAGGGGTTCTAGAATGGTCTGAATTCGATCGGGTGTAAGCTTTCTCCCGTCTTTGGACAAGAGGTGGCCTATATAAGTGACCTAGGGTAGGTAGAATTGCAACTTCTTCTTGGAGACCTTGTGGCCATTTTCTGCGAGGAAGTGCAGGAGTTGGATGGTGGCTGTGACTGCAAGTGGAGTGGTGTCGGCCGCCAAAAGGATATCATCGACGTATTGTATCAACACCACTCCATCCGGTCCAGTTGTCTTTTGAGGGCCTGGCTATAGATGCTGGGGCTTTCAGTGTAGCCTTGGGGTGCTCGACAGAATCTATACGAGCGGGCTTTTAGGGTGTAGCCGAAGAGGTAGCGGCTGTCTGGGTGGATGGGGATAGAGAAGAATGCGTTCTTGAGGTCGATTACAATGAAGGTGGTGGCAGTGGAAGGAATCAGGGTCAGAATGGTGGTGATGTCTGAGACTACGGGGTACTGAGGTACAACTACTTTGTTAACCTCTCGTAGGTCGATGATGAAGCGGTGCGCTTTCTTATCTCCCTCACCCTGCTTCTTTACAATGGGTAGGATAGGGCTGTTGCAAACATTGCTAACTACTTCCTCTACCACTTCTGCATCTATCAGAGACTGGATAATCTTTACCAATGCCTTCTCGCCCTCGGGCGATATCTGATATTGTGGAAGTTTTGGGAGTATTGCGTCTTGTCGAACAGTTATGTGTACCGGGTCGATCATCATGCGTCCTACGTCCGAGTCAGTCTTGGCCCACAGATATGGAGGTAGAGTGTTAAGCAGGGACAGGTCGGCATCAGTGATGGAAAACATGCGTCGGGTGGGACAGAGTCTGAGCAGAGTTGGGTTATCGTACAAAAAGACTCGAACTCCATCACGCGAACACCTAATAGTAGCTCGGAAATGCTTCAGTAAGTCACGTCCCATAATGGCATCAGGGGTGTTGGATCAGAGTAAAAACGTTGTGTCAGTGGCGTTATTTTCTAAGTCAAAGGAGATCGGTGTGGACAAGGGATTAGTGGAGGGCGTTCCATCGAAACCTATCGATGTTACATGTGAGCCAGACAAGGGTGCCCTTGGAATCAGTCGTTTAGATAACGCACTACGTGTTGCGCCAGTGTCTACCAAAAATGGAGACTTCATACCCAGGACCTTAGCGGTGACATAAGGACCTTGCTGGTCAACATAGAGCTCGACTGGATCTCTCCCTTGCCCTTGGCAGTCCTATGCGAAGTCGTGGGTGTCATCGCAGTCAGACTGTTGGTACCCGTTCTGTCGGGGACGGTCAAATGTGTTCGGTCTGCCTGGCCTGTCGTTGTTGGTGTCCTTCGTGGACCCTCGTCCCTGTCCTCTGTTTCTAGGCCCACCCGCTACATCTCTTATGTCCCTATTCTTGTTCATTTCTAACGGGACCGGACATTGGGATTTCCAATGGCCAAATCCCTTACAAAATGCACATTGGTTCTCGTCGATGTCTTTACGTCCAGCATAGGTGGCGGGCGTACGGTCTTTAGGGGGTGGATTTCTAGGAGCATTCGACTGGTAATTTCCCTTGTACTGCTCTCTTCTTATAGTCACCCCCTGCAACTGTGCGATCACCACCCTTTCTTTCAGGTCCTTTTTCTTTTTCTCAGTCGCCCTATCATTCTCGTTCTTTTGATGCTCATAATACTGGGCCATCTGAAGGGTAGCTGCAGGCTTGGAGGATGCCCAACTACTCTCGCTAGCCTGTAGTTTCTGTGAGACCTCCTGTGACAGACCTTTAACATAGTTCTGGACAAACAGATGATGTCCGGTTGCAGTGGTCATGTCCTGGCCACTGTAATAGGAAAACACTGTTTCAAACCAAGAGAAGTATTCTGATACGTCTTCCTGGGGTTTCTGGCGGCAGGCCGTTACTATCGACCAGACAACCTTCCTTTCTGGGATCAGGGTTTTCAATTTCTAATCAATCTTGTCTGGGAGTTCTAAAATGGATTTCAAAGGTTTCTATCCAGGCTCTCGTTGTCTGTCTATGCCATCGAGTTGTGACCAGGTATGTCTGAACAGCTCAAGGTGGTCGACTTTCCGGATTTGCTTCCACACATCAGCTGGCAGACATAACCAGAAAAACAAATCAATGTCGGCTAGGGTCATAAACGTCAAACCCAAGGCTGTACCTAATTCAGTATAAAAGGCAGTGGGGTTTTTCCGTAAATCGGGCAGGGATTTTCGGAACGTCAGGATATCTTGTTGATCCCATGGTTGGTAGACCCATTTATAAACTACCCTCCCTCTCGCATCTTGATGGTTAACGTCATCATGCGTTCCCTGACCTCGTGGGGGAACCCAGTAGGGAGCGGCTTCCCTTATAGGCATCATTGTATTCGTTTTTTCTATTCGAGGTTCGGTCGCTACAGGAGTCGTAGTTTTAGCTTCTAACCTCTCTTCGGTGAGGTGGCGGAAAACTTCAAGTGTGCGCGTGAAGAGGTCCGTCACGTCACACTCGCCTTCATCCCCAATGTCGACTTTCCTATACAAGATCGTTAGACTCTCAGGACCTTTGTCTTGGTATCGTTCCTCATAGGCATTGAGGGTGTGATAACAAAATCGCACGACAAAATGTAGTCTGTGGCTATCGGCATTTGAATTGTACATATCCGTTACATACTCTTCGCTCTCCTTCCGTTCCACCAGTCTCCTTACTATCTTATCGATTCCTGCTCGTTCATCCTTGCTCAACCTGTTCACTCTAGTGGAATCTTTCTTTCGGGTCTCTGGGTTATCTGATGTTGCTGTCTGCGTTGTGTTGAGTACAAGAGGTTCGGCCGGCACGGAGGACGTGAGTACCGAGGCTCTGGCACCATTCTCACCTGTGCTTGGGGGCTGCGGGTGCTGCACTATGGGTTGGGAAGGGGCATACGGAGGGGGCATATAGATGATTGGGGGACCTAGCAATAGATCATCGTTCGCTCGTTGTTTCGAGGGTAACTCAGGGTAGAGCGTAGAGGGTGTTCTAACGGGACACTGGCTCGATGTTTCGGACTCTTGCTTCTGTTTGGCTTCCTCTCTCTCCTTTATCTCTTCCTCTAACTTTTTGGCAGCTAGGTGAGCTGCTTTTCGTAGCTCTTTCTCTAATCTGACTTTGTTTCTCTTTTTCCGTTGTTCTGCTTCTTTGCGCCACATGCCGAGACTATCAAGCATAGTGGGCGTTGTCTTATTGTTTCGAAGGGCTGTTTCTAGCACGTTTATTTTATCGTCATCGAAGGATCCTATCAGTGGCCACTGACTTTCCTGATCCTTTCTCGTATATTTTTGCCATAGCTTACTATAGGCTACGGCGACTAGTCCATACTTGGTGAACATATCTTTATTAGGGGTGCCTTCCAGTGCAGCTGGATGGTTCATTTCTAATAAGCGGTCCGGGCTGAGCCAACTACCAATCAGTGGGGAGCAGATAGGCATGACAGATTTCAAAGGGGGACAAAGGTCCGCACTACCTATCCTTCACTACTTGCAAAGACTAGACAGAATATTTCTATTTACGTTATTTGCAAACAGAGAATATCTCAAAGAACCAACTTCGAACTCTCAATGTTCGGGCGATCAATCAATCAGTGGGGAGAAAAATAGGCACGACAGATTACAATGGGGGACAAAAGTCAGCGTTACCTATCCTTCACTATCTGCAAAGGAAGAGAGAATATCTCTATTCTTCCCCATTTGCAGACAGAGAATATCTCAGAAACAATCAATAAGCAATACTAGTATTTTTTCAAACAATCAAACAATCGTTTCGCAATTTGCCGTGTTACACGACCTTACCCGGACCGCATGGACAGTTTCTCGTCTTCCGCTTCCAGCGTCCGATCATCCTCTATTCTCCATAATTGTCGCGGCACTCCTGATGGTTCCCAGTCAGGACCGTAGATCACTCGAGAGAGGTCTGCTCGGAACCGGTGAAGTTCGGATGATCGGCTGCCAGACGAGGGTCTATCGGGCAGGTGCACTCCCGATCGTTGCAGTCGTTCACTCTGTCATCAGGACCTCTCCCACTGGATCCACGTGTCCCTGATGGGCCCCACGTTTTGGGCGCCAATTGTAAAAGGTAGGGCCGATTTCGACCGATAACCTTTAAGTATTGCCCGGCGTTAGCCGCCTCTCATACCACTCGAAATTATCAAACAAAGAGGCAGGCGCTGGAGACTGGAAGGCAGGAAACAGGAGTTTATTCCGACGGAGCAGAACATGTCAAATCAGACAACAGGGTATCTTCTCGAGGTGCTCTAACCGCATCTCTGAGGCCTGGCCTCTTATACACAGGTTTATGGTCTTTATTACAGTTTATTACATGTGGCACATTCCTGAAAATACTTTGAAGTACGGAAAGACATCCTCGGAATCCCTGCTTCAAGCATGTTTCCACACACATTTACAGTAGAAGTCCCCACCCCGATCTCAGTGGGTGATGACTGTCACGCAGCTGGATATTCCGCCGGTTCCCGGAATGTGTGCGGCTGATCGGATCTCATGGGGTGGGTGCTTTGATCAGTCGTAGATCCTTTGAAGTGGGGCAGCTTCCTACTGTAGGGGGCAATAAACTGCATCCGCAGGGCCAGGTGGTGGCCTGGGATCGGGCCTGGACAATCGGGTACAGAGGAAGGGGTTTATCAAAGGATGTGTGATCATGAAATGGGATGAAGGGAGGTGTTTAGTTGGGTACGGGATGTGGCTCTGAGGCAGGGTCGCGCTGAAGGGGAGGTTTATGGCTCAAGCATGTGAGAGCGGGGGCTGTCAGCGTGCGGGGGATGCTTGCGAGGTCAGAGGGAGAAAGAGAGAAGCGTTGGTTATCGGCAGTGGGCAGAGAGGCCATGGCATTCAAAATGGCTGCTACTTACGCGCACATACGAGCCTGAAAAGGGACAAGATGGCGCCGATAATGTTGATGTCGCAAACTAGATTTTAACAACACCTAGCTCGCTGGGTTTGTGAGGGTTTTAGTTCGGAAAGGGGGATTCCCCCCTCTTTGGTGTTCTCCCTTTCCTGTTATTGGCTTGGTTACACCTATTCTACGCACTTCTGGGGAACAGCGTATTTCTTTTGTTGTTACAATAATAAATAGCTCACAAAAGTTTTATTAGTCTACGGACATAATCATTAATTGAATAACATTGTCAGCGTGTATAGTTTCGTAGGTATTATCCCTGAGTTTGCTTCAGAAATCTGCTAAGATGGCCTCTTTCAATAGGGGATCTTGAGTTGTCTATTTGTCCGTGCAGTTGCTACACAATTTTATTCAAGCTGTCTCTACAAAAGTGACAATGAGACATCTTGATATTTTTCAGTGACAGGTATTTGTCTGCATGATGCCTGTCTTATTGTGTACCCTTCCGTCCCACATCCTCCATTGGTTTGACTAAGGTCATCAATTCCAAATCAGATGCTTCTGTAAAATCTAGGTATTCTTCCAGGAGCTCTAGTCCCACATATTCAGTTGAGTCGCCTTGGAAAGTGATGATCCTGGGGTCAGGCGCCAATAAATCAAATTTAGTCTCCAGTTTGCCAATGCGAGGACGCAGGTCAAGAAATAGCGACTTTTTGAATTGATCCCTGAGGAACAGAATGCAGAGTTATCAATTATATGACCATCCATGTCAAAGGGTATCTTCCTTTGTTTGATGGCAGGCAGGATCTTTCTACTATGTCAGTCCTGGAGCAGTCAATTGATAATTGGGTGTAACAAGTCACCTATCCCTTGTTGGTGAGTTTTCATATTGCGGCCTTTCAATATTTCCAGCAATTTAAAAAAAAGGATAAACTAGTAAGAAGTGGATGGAGAGCGATCATAAATATGGCCACAACGTCTTTTTCAGGTTTATGAGGTCCTCCATCCAGTTGAATTTTGTCACACCTCTCCCTGTCCTTGAAATCCATCGCATTCAGAGTCCAATCTCACTGATTCTTTATTTCTTCCACCTCCAGGCTGGAATTTTTGAAAGATCGGTCAGTTTCAACAGCTCATACCTCCTAAGATACTTCTGCCCCTATTGTGTCAAATTTAGATATGGACTGTCAATAGTCAGAAGTCTTTTCATGATGGATTCTATGGTCAATTCAGATATTGGTATTGCTGCTATTGTGGTCATTGATGTGTTTTGAGGTGCAGCCCTTGTACCAATAGGAGCTTCCCTAAACAACACTTGGCAGGCAGGCCATGTGGTCAACATACCACGGAAGTTACCGTGTGTAGGTGAGATCCTTTATACTGTTTTGGATCGAGATGCACTGGTGCTGCTTCAGCAGGCCAGATCAACAGAACGATATTGTCCAATATTCACTTCCATCTAGGGTGCATATCCATCAGTGCTACACAGCTAGTGCAGAGAATGGTATGGGGAGGCAGTGGGCAGCCTGAACTGTGCTCCATTTAAAGGTTATTACATAGTCTTGATCATGGCAGTAATACTGCAACAAACAGTATGGCACTAGATAGATAATCCTTTCTGCAGTACAGAGTCTTTACAGAGCCATGTCCAGAGTTTCTTACTGTCCAGCTTTTACCCTCACTGCACTTCACCCAGAGGTCATCAGTCTACAGCGCCTTACACCCTACCACAGTCCAATCTCATTCAGTGGCAATGTGGCCTACAAATATCCAAGAATCAGACGCATGGCGGCTTGTCACAGCATACCAGAAAGGATAGTAACTCTTCTCATGCAGCTTCAGACATACATGTGATCTGCACAATCAATATGAGCAGCGTCAGCACCACACAGGAAATTCCTCTTCACCTATGCAACCCTAACCATGTTGGCAATCTCGATGGGGCGGGTAGGAGAAGAGGTAACTGGCAATTTTTGCTGTGGCCCTTTTAGGCAGGTGGATATACGGGGTGGTGCCCGTCTGCGCTGAGATACAGCATCACTTCTTGTTAGCACCATAGTGCCTTCCACTCTTCTGAATTTCTTAGAATCTCCAACTGTCTGCTTTTTTTGCCAGCATGCCCTCTCAGCTGCATCAATTCATTTATGCTCACTCCTGCTTCTTTCTATGCTGCTATCTGGTGTGGGCAGGCGGAGAGGGAGGGGCGGTGGCGTGTCTTAGTTTCATGACTGCAGAGCAGGAGATTTCAGAATCATTCTGACTGCATGCAAGCGGGCAACTAGGCCTAGATCCCATAGTTGCAAATGATGGAAGGCCTCACAGCCCAGAGGACACTCCATAACTCAGCAGACACCTCTCACCACCTATGGCAACTCCTGTGGAAGGGATTTGCTTGCCTGTGTCACTGTGTTGGTGCCTCTTTGAGCCAAGATTCGCCACCCTATTTTTGGAGGCTTAATATTCCTTAACATCACCATTTAGTGGTAGCTAATGTACACATGCTTCCCATAGGAGTGTTAATGATTGCAGAAAGCAAGCCTTATTGATTCCTCTTGGGTTCTGGATGGAGCTCAGAGCTTGTTATGCTCCTATGAATTGTGTGATTGTCTGGTTAAAGTAGCGACCCAGATCCTCTAAAGAAGGAAGACTGGGAATGCCTGTCTGTAACACAGGAACTCCAGAGGTGACTTGAAGGGTCAGTTGGCAGAACTCTTGTTTGAGGTAAAGAGACGCAACAAGCTTCCAGAGGCCTCCCCAGCAACTGTCTGGCTGCCCATTACCATCTGGACCTGCCTGAACCTGCTCCTGTCCTCTGCTGGAGTGAGTCCTAATCCTCAAGATTTGCCTCCAGGTCCTGGACCCTTGGTTGGCATCACAGTGCACACCTCCTGCTTCAAACACGAGCTACAAGTGAAAATTCAGAAGTTTGGGTCTCGTCACAACAGCGAGCAGGCTCTTTCCATCACAAGCAATTGGTGCGTCTCTCACCAACATGAGACTCCAAGGGTGGCCTGGTATTCATGCCAAAAAGCAACCGTCTGTCGCCAAAGCTAAGCTCCAGCGGCACCTGCGATCTCCTCTCTGGCCTTGTCAATGTGAAGCTCCAGCTGGGGCTCCTTGCATAGACTTGGACTAGTAGAAGGTAAACTCTTCATCAGGATTGACCTGATCCCTGTATCCGAACACTGCTCCATCATGGTCCGTTTGATCTCGTGAATTTGACACGGGCGAGCAAGACCAGATAAACGAAAGTGGTGGTGTGTGGTTTTTGACACTATTTTCACCTGAAATTATAAAAATTCATAACTCCCATTCTACTCATTGGATTTTTGTAGTTTTGGTGTCATTTTATTTTTAAAATCTACTCTATTTTTCAAAATTGGTTTGGGGTTTTTCTTGTGTTCCAATGCTATTACTGTTTGAGTGCTGCGTAAACACTTTACATTTTACCTCTAAGTTAAGTCTGATTCCTTTTTTGACCAAGCTACCAGACGGTTAAGAACAGGGTTATTTAGTGACTTCTGTGGTTTAGCCTGACAGGGATTGTGTCTATTACCCCTCTCAAATGACAACCTAATTGCTTACAGTGATATGTAGTGTTAACTGGACTACCCCAAACAGCAGTATAGTCAATTAAATAAACAAAGCCTTAAATAACCTATAGTGGTCCAAGACTCTCAAGTGAAGGATGGATTATGACCTGCTACCTTGAAGTGCATCTTCTTGCAAATCCAAAATGTCAGCAGATTCTTCTGTTTATAGTGAGTGTATATTGTGCAGTCAGTGTGGGTGATTCTGGCATCTCAGGTTAGCCATCTGCCTTGATCTTCATTTGGTCCTAGCAGTAGTCAATCAATCAATCAATTAATCATAAGTCTTATTCATCGTCTTCTAGAGCGGGTGGGGCGGAGCCTAACTATACAAGGTCACATATCTTCTCCTTGAACCTGGTACACTTCTTGCCAGTTCACAACAGATTAAATAAAAAATCTCTTGACAAACTCAGACATGTCTGTTTCCCTCTGGCTCTGGATTTCCCCAGGCAAAATGAAATTTGAGTTTCAAACCCCTCCATGATGTCCATTAGGCCATTCCTGTATACAATGCCGATAATTTTGCCCTGAAACTTAAGGTTTTCTCTTTCTATACGTTCTAACTCATTCACTTGCCGTTTTACAGAAAAAGCCGAAATAGAAAAATGTCTGTTTACGAAGAGGGACTAGTTCAGTTGTTGAATGCACCATCAGGCAAATGTTTTATATGAACGGCTCACACACCGGAATACACCGAAACAAGGAGGTAGTTTCAAAATACCATAAGCCAGGATCAAAGTTTTTTTTAAAGAATACAGGAAATTAAAATAAGCCTAGAAAAGTAATAGTAATATGTGCACAACGGTATTCTAATCCATACAAATATGTTTTAAATTATAGTATTATTGATCGCCACACTTTTACATGAAGAGTAAATAAACACCACAAATACAATTGTGTATATCTTCACCCGGGATAAAATGCGAACAAGGTGCACTGAAAGTCGGTTCAAAGATCGCACATATTGTGGACTAATCCGACCAAGAATGTATGAAAATAAACCTCAGCTCAACAGAGACCCCGAAACTGCAAATGACTACAATTATTTTGTACCCTCCACCCAGTTTCCGTCCGGCAGCGAGTACCACGAGTAAACCAAATAATCCCATCTGGAGCAGGTCATTGGCAGTTTTAGGATTTAAAACGGCGTCCAAGAATGTGGCTATTAAAAGATTCAGATGAATTACTGACAATAAGACGAAAAATAAACTATAGTATCAGAAAAATTGTATTTCGCAAATAAGTGGCCATAACATGACTAACCGTGTCGCCTTGGTATCAGGGCATGGAACCAATTATTAACCATTTAGTGCTCTTTGTAGGAAGGAAGCTACCATTCAACATCTGGTGGCTCAAGCCGCTCTCCCCTCAGTTCACAGCAGGATGTAAATACATCCATTTCTAGTGACAGTAATCTTCTGAGACAGACTTATTTTCCCTACACTGTTTATTTATTTTAAGAAAATGGTCTTTCTCAGCCATTGCACTTCTCAACCGCAGTACATGTGCCTTGAGTACCCTTGTATTGAATATCTGTAACATTAGTAATTTACAGCACTTAGAAGTGGTATGAAGAGCTATATAAAACAGAGTGTTTTTGCTTAGTGACACCGCATTTTACACCCCCAGCTTTAAGGCTGCCAGATATTTTACAATAGACAGGAAAATAACAATCGTTTAGCATTATTGTTATATTTAGAAAGAAGAAATTGGTATCATTGGTAATGTTTTAATAATAATAATATAAACACAACAACAGCATATCATTAAATGAATGATAGTACTAATCATAGTCATAAGTGATAATATTAATTGTAGTATCAGGAGTTTTGTTATTGTATTTGAAGATGGGCACAGGGCCCACAGGGCCCACAGGGCCCATGGCATTACACTCTCCTGGACCCAGTTCATGGTATAAAGAGAAGCGTCGGCTGTGACGCTCAGGTGCGTATTTATGAGAGGTTTGTGTCATGCTTGTACCACACAATGTGGTGCATGTGTGACGCAAAGCTGTAGGTCAGAGTTATGAAGCCACATGAAGCCACTTTGCTTGGCTTTGAATGGCTTCATAACGCTGCAGTAATGCAACGCAGCACAACTGGCTGCATTGCATAACTGCGCAAGGGCGGCAGTCTATGTGCGTTGCCTGGGTGTTTCCATGCAACTCAGCAACTCCCATGGTTTTTGACGTAGTTCCAGATTTTCCAAATTTGGCAAATCTCGGAGTGAGCCAAAAACATATGCCTCCCCAAGAGAGGTGTAACAAGGAGAAATCTCTTTATTTCTCCTTATTACTTCCTCTCTCTATATGTGCTGCCGAAGCACACATAAAAGGAGGAAAATGCCTCTCAGGATTGTTTTGTGCTGGGAGATGCCCCTTCCTACACAACAACAATCCGGCATGCAACGGAGCACCCATGCTAGAGTGCCTGCGTTGGCTGTGGTCTGCCTAAGGGCGGAGGGCAGGGGGCAAGGGCAGGAAATGTCCCATATGCCTTAAATACGGCACACTCCTGCCCTTTCTCTGTTGATTCAGGGCAGTGTAGCAAGATGACTTGCTGGGCTGCCCTGCACCATAATCTTCATGAATATGCCCCTCAGTGAAGAGAGCACGTGCTGAGCTGTGTTTTAGAGACTTTTAAGTTTATCTCTATAAAATGATAATAGAACTACGACCCTTCTTTACAGGGATTTGACATAGGATACCGCAGCAAGTCACCTTGCTGGGCTGCCCTATGCCAAAGTGAAAATGCAGGAATGCACCGTCTTTATGCACCAGGGTGCATTCCTGTTGTTTTGCTCTGCGCTGGCACCATTTCGGTAGTCTAGTGCACCACGGTACAAGGGTGCCTCCGCTGCATGCAAGATTGTTTTTGTGTAGGAAGAGGCACCTTCCTGTATGAAAACAATCCTACAAGGTGTTTTCCATTTCCTATGTGTGCTGACAAAATATAGAGAGATAAAGATATTTCTGCTCATTACTCCTAATCTCTGGAGGTGGAAGGTTTGACACTTCACAAATTGGGAACGCCTCCTGAGTGCAGAGCAAAGCAACGCAGCATTTGAGCTGCCTTGCCTTTCTCCATATCCATGAGGCCATCCTAAGCCACACCCCGTGCCTTTGCATACCCTCATAGATATGATTTAGTAATCTGCACTGCTGGAGCGTCACAAAAAGTGATGCACCGGGGGCGCAAGAGGCTCTTAAATAAGCCCCACTGTGTTTCATCATGGAATCAATGACAATATATATGCCCAACACATTGCATTCGACATCTGATTGTTACTTATTCATTGAACTGGAGATAATGAAATATTCAGTATGGAGGAAATGGAACAGAAAAGGATGAGAACATTGGGGCAATTCTCGTTAAACCTGTAAACCTTTCTCACTCTGTCATAACATCTAAAATAGAAGCAGTGTCTTGCCATGCTCTAATGCCATTGCATCTCTCTGTGCATTACATGCAAAGCAATGCAAGCGTTCTCACAGAAGGCTGATCACTGGCACTCTAAATGCCAAGACTGCAGGTTGGAAATGTTCATCTTTTTTAGTGTCTGCCACAAAGACTAATTTCTTAAATAGATCTTATCAATTTTATGAAACCACCATCTTGAACCATTTTTGTATTAGGCTGACGGTATTTAGATTTAACTTTGGAGAAATGCTTTAAGTAGCTCAGCACAAATGAATATTTCCTGGAGATGGTCAGAAACAAAGGCACTGGGAGATTTTTTTTATCATGGAATGTGAGTTCAAGACAGTGTGCTGGTTTACTAGATTCACTGTTATCAGATCCACAAATCACCAGATGTAATTCATAGTGGAATGTGAAGAGTCACTAATGATACTGCAGTGCACACAAAAGCATCTGAAGTCCACAAAAGCATAGGATTCAGGGAAGTGAAACCCGCTCTTGAAACATATGGCAAACATGAAGAATGTGAGAAACATCTGCTTAGGTGGGTTTTTTCATGGGCGGCTGCAATGTTTTGGCCACCAGTGGCGGCGCCGTGCCTGTTAGAAAATGTGGCAATATTTATCTGGTGCAATATTATAGGCCCCAGTGTTAATGCGTTAGACAATTAAAGAGCAGCAGGCATTGATTTGTTCTCGTTTCACTTGGATCCTCTGGCGTGGTGTGTGAGTGAAGGTAGTTTGCCTGAGAGAATGCTTCACTGTTATTCTGTCTTCAGAACGACAGTTCTTCCCAGCTAGGCCTGCACTAAAGAACGCAAAGGAATCTGGGAGTTTACAGGACTAGTATATGTTTCACAAGTGCTGTTAAGGCATGTTCAGGGGAGAAGTAAGTGAGTGTTCAGTTTTCACTTTAGTTTTCGTTTTGCCTTTGACCACATAAGTCGTGCCTGAAAAAAAATTGAAAGAAAAAATAAATATACGGCTTTAAAAACAAAAGGAGGATATTTAAAGGAAAGGAAAAGACGAAATAACAGTGCTGTATGAAAGGTTTGAATTGGGATGTAAGTGTGTGGAACCTGTGTATCTAGAGGCCAGATAGTGCGAATTCGGACAGATGTGCTGCAAGGATTTTATTCTGTATCATAACATAAGTATTTGTAAAGAGAACGTTCACCCAAGGGTATCTTTTTGCTGAATAACAGATGTTATTGTTACCCAATGGTACTCATTTTATCGACCTCAGAAGGATAAAAGGCTGAGTAGACACACTGGAATTTGAACCTGTGATCATGAGGTCGAACACAGGCCCCTAAAGTGGATGCATTAGTCCATAAGCCACTAGACCCGGCTGTAAGGGGTCTCCTGCATGTTATTGATAATTAGATCATCTTATCACAATATCAGATGTTCAGCTTTGGGCATTTGTGCTTATGACCGCATTGAGTCCTTGATAGCTGGGTGTGGGCTATATTCCTCCAAACACTGGTGCACAGGTGCACACCTCTCCCCACCACTTTCTTTTCTGAAGAGGCGATTCTACCAGTGGTGAATACTGTGCAATACCCTTGGGCCCAGAGGTGGGATGGGCCCAGCTACAACAGCTACAACAGCCCCATGACCCCTGAGAGAGCACCTAAATAACCGTGCTGGAGTGCCAAAAGGGAACACCATTAAATTTGACTTAAAATATTGCTTTAACTTGTCATATTTGGTGTGCAATTAAAGGCAGAGGTTCAATGTCAGTCTTGTCTTCTGACTAATCTGTGGTTATTATTTTAACATGGAGACTGGTGTGTAGTTTTCTAAAGCATACTGCAAAGTGTGAGAATTTTGTAAAGTGATCTATGTGAAAATCTTGCTGGTACAAAAGGAAGGGCTGTAGGATGTCATTTTTTCTTACACACAACAAAATGTAAATACCTGCAAATGGACTGTACAAATATTTCTAAATGAACAGGAAACTCAAATGAAGCATCTTTTTTCTAAATCAAATTTGTAATGGAAACAAAGACTTTCATAGGATTAAACAAATCAATGTTTTACTTGGTGATGAACAAATGACAAATAGTCACTGAAACCCAATTTCCACACATTTATGTTTGTGCACTATATGTTTCATGAGTAAAATTGTATGTCTGTACAAATTTAGAAGTCTTTTATAAGGAAAATGTGCTTTCTGTAATTGGCAGTGCCTACCACACTGTACTTTAGTAATAGATTTGTGGCACTGTGCTACTAAATGCAACACTAGCTACATGATTCATTAATTGGTAATTAATTATGCATATTTTTCAACACTCTATATTTATTTTTACAATTTATAATTTTTCTTACCATTTTTAATTGATTTTATGGTAAGTGTTTATGAAAGTTGCTTGCTGTTGTGATGTTTTTTATTTAATTGTAATTTTATTTGAAAATAAATCTATTAGTAATGATTTGATCATTTTTTGGTAGTTAGAGAAGTTGAATTTATTATGTGGAATTAGATTTTTTTCCTTTTTTTATTTATATATTAAATTGCTTTTATTTTTATAAATACATATATAAGTATATTTTTTAATGTTACTTAATAATGTTCATATTTCAAGTTTCATATTTTTCATACATTAGTAGGGTTATTCATATATTTAATGCATTCGAAGTGAAGTACTTTCCCTACTGTTCCTTAGATTGGATTAGTAATAATAAATCTTCCTCTCTGAAATACAACATTTATCTATTGTTGCGCTGAGTGGAGTAGGAACAGTAATTCTGGTCCTCCAAAGTCCAACACTTTGCCTACTGTTGTGCTGTTTGGAGTGCGAATAGTAAATGTAATCCCTTCGAAGTCCAACCCTTTCACTACTAATGCTTGAACTGGAGTGGGGATAGTAAATCTAACCCCTCCAAAGCCCATCACTTTCCCTTCTGTTGTGCTTATTGGAGTAGGAATAGTAATTTTTTACACATATCTTCACAATAGGAAAACATTGTGTGCACATCAACCTGGCAAGGGAGTGTTAGTTCACATCGGCAGGCCATAATAGTCACACCCTTTCCCCCGCACTCGTACATGTTTCCGGGGACAACCCTGAGCTATAAAAATGGGCTTCTCCTAGAGCGCACATCAATCCACTCCCCTGCACCAACGTTCAATTGTAGGTGGTCTCCTTTGTTTCCAAGCACATGTGACATCCCTTTTGGCGACCAAACTCGGCCAGTAAGCCCCCAAACTCCTCCACCAATCCCAGCAGCACACTACACGGGGTTAGGTCCGCGGGCGAGCTAGGACCACTGAAAGGACCAGACCTATGCTCTCCCAGAAGGGACACATCACTGGGCAATAACATGCCACCTAGAATAAATGTGCAGCGGGAAGAGCACAACACTCGCACGCTGCCTGACTAATAGCAGATAGAGGCTGAAAATGCCATGGGCCAAGGTATGTTGCATGAAGGTAGTGAAATTGAACTATACGCAGTTGCGAGGAGATTGCCAGTTCCCGTGGTGCCATGTATGCCTCTCGCCACTCAGTCCCTTCCATGTTCCCCATCCAAGACTCCCACCTGTGCTTGGTGAGCTCAATATTATCAGAAGCATGGATAACTAGGGAGCAGTAGATCAGGGAGGTAGCACCCTTCCCCAGATGCCCCAATAAGATCTTGGCCTCAAGCTGACTATATTCCGGAAGCATGTCATCCCGGAGATTTTGGGCATGCAAGGCATAACGCAACTGAAGACAGTGAAAGAATTGCGAGTTGGCCAGGGCGTACAATCTTTTAGGTCCTGAAATGAAACCAAGGTGCCCCCCTTATAGACACCCCCCAGGTAGGAGATGCCAATCCGATCCCAAGAAACAAAGCCTTCTAAAGTGAAGAGATGGTGGGGCTAAGTTCCCCGCCACAGGGGCATAATCTCTGTGAGATGAAGGTTCCACTGTATGAGGTGGAGAGTCGCCCTCTAGAAGGTGACAGATATCCACATACAAGAGGGAATCGTTGAGGGTATATGCGCTCCATATAGAAAACCAAGCAGAAAATCTAGGCTCACTGAGTATATCTCCAAACTGTAGGTGGGATAATCCTATTCTCCCATGAACCAGTCATCAATCGGTACTAACTGGGCAGCTAGGTAATAAAGATACATGTCCAATACTCCAATCCCCAGTCAAAGGGAGATCAACGCAGTTGGAGGATTGACAAGCCGGATGTGCGAGTGGAGGCCCATTGGTGGGCTTGAAACATCTCAGACAGCGGCACATAACTGAAGCACACACTATAAGACCCACAAACCAATGCAGGCTCATTTGAGTTGCCCATTGGAGGGCTCATATTTTTAAGTGGGAGGTGTGGCCTCTATGCCAAAATGACTGTCATGCCACTGAAGAGGGCATTGAGCACGAAACGCGTCCGGCGTGAATCGACAGGCATGCTGTGAACTGGATCCGCCCGCCGATCCGGCTTTTACCTCTTGAAGGTTGATGCAGGGGATGTCAGAGTGCGTCTCCAACAGGTGGGAACCTATATATATATATATATATATATATATATATATATATATATATATATATATATATATATATATATATATATATATATATATATTTATGTATATATACATATACACATAAATATGTATATTTTTTAGTAGTTCATTTAAAACTAGTTGAAAAATAAAATTAACAATGTAAACTATATAATTATTTTATAATTGTTTTACACTATGCATATATCTATCTATCTATATTTATTTCTTTTTCACTGGAAAAAAACAAAGGCTAATGTGACGTGATAGTGAGGAGAATATGTCAGCGCTAACTTAATGTTTTGAAGTAACAAAAAACACAGAAATTCCCCAGTTATAGTTAGGAGGGCTAACAAAAACTTGCACTTCGCCCATGCACTTCACATATTACATCACCTATGACTAACCTTACGGAAAGCACTACGCTCGCGTGGTTTGCGAAGTTTGCGCAACTTCGCACCACGCGAACTGCCCGTAGCACAGTGCGAACACGCGCAGCGTAGCGAAGCATAGTGCAGCGGTCATTTTTTGCTTGCTCGCGGTCATCAACGTCAAGTTGGGGACCGCGAGCAAGAAAAATGACATCCTGGCGAGACTTTTTCCTCGTTCGCAATCAGCAACATCAAATTGCCGATCACGAGCATGGAAAATAAACCTCCCGGGGAAATTCTCAACGCGGGAAGGTCTGGTTTCTCATTGCGAGTGATTGCGTATGCTTGCGCCCGCCGCGATGAGAACCTACCAGTCCGCACTGAGAAAGCTGCCGCTTGAGTAAAAATCTCCTTGAGCGGCAAAAAACTACAGCTCGCACTGTGCAAGATGCCGTTTTCAATGATTGCACAGTGCTGGATGCTTGTCCTCACTGTGCAATCATTGAAAACAGCATCTTGTACAGTCGAATAGGGTACTACGCAGTTCGCGTAGTGTTACGCGTAGTTCGCGCAGAGCGAAGTGTCCTTCGTGTAGCTACGCGTAGCTACGCGTAGCGCTACTTCGCGAACCACGCCCAGCCCTACCTATGACATGATCTTTAACATCATTCATGGCAACACTGAAGGTGCATATGAAGGGAGGCCGAAACCTACAAGAGAAAAAGAACAGTTAGTGGCAGGAAGGCAGAAAGAGAGAAAGGGACCTTAGCGGAAATATAGGATGAGAGCTTGTAGCGCCAATAGGAGAAAGAAGGTGGAAAATAGAGAGAGAGAAAAAAAGATATGGGACGAGGGGCAAAGGCAGAGAAATGGAATACAATGGAGGGGAGACTGCTAGGAAGAAAGAGGAAAAGAGGTGAAAGTCAGTCAAGTGCAGACAATTGAGAGAAGGAAAAAGAATACTAATATTTCTCTTCACCAACTCCACAGGTGCAGCTACAACTACCGAACACAGAGTTAAGGAGTCTTATTGACACATTGAGTGGATCCCCAACATCTCCCCTCACTCCACACTGTACTCTGTCCTCCAAACACAACAGATCCTTGATCTTCTTTGCCCTTGCTCTTGACCTCCAGTGATGATGTCCTCCAGACTCCATTTGTTAGTAATTATCCAAAGTCTGGCTGCTTTTCTAAGAGTTCATTAAAATAAAAGTCATAGGTGAGAACAAAAGCAAACAAGCATTTGTAATGGATTCGGTCTCGTGTTTGGTACCTTATATTTAGTTTTAGCTATGCAGCACATTAGCCTGCGTGCTGAAACACCTACTGTTCTTTAACATGTAGGGAAAGTAAGCACCAAACTGCATGACACACCAGGTATGGGAGCACATGTAGAGGAATATTGCCTTTCAGCTGGAAATGGTATAGTCCAAAGCTCTGTTTTTAATATTAAATCAGGGCCTTCAGTGGTCATATCACTGAAAATACAAGATTTGAAAAAAATATTATTGTCTACGGGTGCTTGTGGAGGACAATTTCTATGGACTGTAATATAGGGAATGCTAAAGTGATTCTGGTATTTTACTGACCTCTGCTGGTCCTTTTCTATCAAGACAATTAAATAGAGGCAGTTGAACAGAAAATAAAGTCCTTAAGCAGAAGCAGACAAGTCCTAGAGCTGATCTCCAGAGCCCCCAAAGTACATACACATGTAAGTATATACTAAAGTATATATACTAAAGTATATAATAAAGTATATACAAGAGGTCTCGAATGCTAGACCTAAAAAGAGAGGGGGTGTAAAGAAAGACCAAAAAGATATATATAGAAAGAGAGACATATTAGAGGCTGAGAGAAATTTAGGGTGGAAGACAGGTAGATAAAGGCATGGAAAAAACCAAGGACAAAATGAGAGCCAATAGGAGAGAGCGCGAGAGCAGTAAAAGTTGCTGGCACTGAGAGAAATGGAAGACATAGCAGAAATGGGAGAAATGGCTGTACTAGAGAGCTCATCTGTAGTCCATAGCCCGAATCATGGCACTGGAAAACAAAAGGAAACATCATTAATGTGATGGCACTGGCAAACAAAAAGGAAACAACATTAGTGTGAGAGGCTACTTTTGTATTAAATAATAGCACCCAGCTTAGGTCCGCTCTATTTACCATAACTAATTTGCAAACGAAATCACATGATTAAAAAGTGCATGTTGATTTTGCTGTGTTCGTGTTTTAATTTTGCTTTCAGAAAGTCATTTACATTCAGCTGCACACCATGGTTTCAATTTCCATGTAACAAAAGAATTTCTCACTAGCTGCCCCAGGAAAGGACGTTTTGATTTTTCTCAGCTGAGCCTCCATTAACTTGTCCGTGTTATTAACGTGCTAAAGCGGTTCATTGTTTTTTCCTTGTGTTTTGCATTGATAAAATCTACAATTGCTTCTGTCAATGGAAATAATGTGCAAATAGGAGTTGATATTGATAGTCATTTGGTTCACTGCGTCAGTAACATATAAGTGCTGCTGTAACATAATGTCCTGCTATGAAAAGTATGTGCTATCCATGTCAGCAATATTGCTCACACGATAAGAGGGACAGCAGCAGTGCAAGCACCACTCACCAGAGAAGAGGGACAGCAGCAGTGCGAGCACCACTCACCAGAGAAGAGGGAAAGGAGCAGCGCAAGCACCACTCACCAGAGAAGAGGCACATCAGCAGTGCAAGCACCACTCACCAGAGAAGAGGGAAAGCAGAAGCGCAAGCGCCACTCACCAGAGAAGAGGGGAAGGAGCAGTGCAAGCACCACTCACCAGAGAAGAGGGAAAGCAGAAGCGCAAGCGCCACTCACCAGAGAAGAGGGGAAGGAGCAGTGCAAGCACCACTCACCAGAGAAGAGGGAAAGGAGCAGCGCAAGCGCCACTCACCAGAGAAGAGGGGAAGGAGCAGTGCAAGCACCACTCACCAGAGAAGAGGCACATCAGCAGTGCAAGCACCACTCACCAGAGAAGAGGGAAAGGAGCAGTGTAAGCACCACTCACCAGAGAAGAGGCACATCAGCAGTGCAAGCACCACTCACCAGAGAAGAGGGAACGGAGCAGTGTAAGCACCACTCACCAGAGAAGAGGCACATCAGCAGTGCAAGCACCACTCACCAGAGAAGAGGGAAAGGAGCAGCACAAGCACCACTCACCAGAGAAGAGGGACAGCAGCAGTGCAAGCATCACTCATCCAGAGAAGCAGGGCAAACAACCCTCGGCACATCACAGTGCAAGCACCACTCACCAGAAAAGAGGGAAAGGAGCAGCGCAAGCACCACTCACCAGAGAAGAGGCACATCAGCAGTGCAAGCACCACTCACCAGAGAAGAGGGACATCAGCAGTGTAAACACCACTCACCAGAGAAGAGGGAAAGCAGAAGCACAAGCGCCACTCACCAGAGAAGAGGGAAAGGAGCAGCGCAAGCACCACTCACCAGAGAAGAGGGAAAGGAGCAGCGCAAGCGCCACTCACCAGAGAAGAGGGGAAGGAGCAGTGCAAGCACCACTCACCAGAGAAGAGGCACATCAGCAGTGCAAGCACCACTCACCAGAGAAGAGGGAAAGGAGCAGTGTAAGCACCACTCACCAGAGAAGAGGCACATCAGCAGTGCAAGCACCACTCACCAGAGAAGAGGGAACGGAGCAGTGTAAGCACCACTCACCAGAGAAGAGGCACATCAGCAGTGCAAGCACCACTCACCAGAGAAGAGGGAAAGGAGCAGCACAAGCACCACTCACCAGAGAAGAGGGACAGCAGCAGTGCAAGCATCACTCATCCAGAGAAGCAGGGCAAACAACCCTCGGCACATCACAGTGCAAGCACCACTCACCAGAAAAGAGGGAAAGGAGCAGCGCAAGCACCACTCACCAGAGAAGAGGCACATCAGCAGTGCAAGCACCACTCACCAGAGAAGAAGGAAAGCAGAAGCGCAAGCGCCACTCACCAGAGAAGAGGGAAAGGAGCAGTGCAAGCACCACTCACCAGAGAAGAGGGAAAGGAGCAGAGCAAGCACCACTCACCAGAGAAGAGGCACATCAGCAGTGCAAGCACCACTCACCAGAGAAGAGGGAAAGCAGAAGCGCAAGCGCCACTCACCAGAAAAGAGGGACATCAGCAGTTCAAGCATCACTCACCAGATAGGAGTGGCAGCAACACTGCCATCATGACTTACCCAGAGAAGAGGGTCAGCAGCAGTGCCAGCACCACTCACAAGAGAAGATGGACAGCAGCAGTACAAGCACCTCTCACCAAAGAAGCAGGACAGCAGCAGTGTAAACACCACTCACCGTTGGAGAAGGACAGCAGCATTGCAAGCATCACTCACCAGAGAAAAGGGACAGCAGCAGTGCAAACAAACCTCTGCACATCAGCAGTGCAAGCATCATTCGCCTAGAGAAGAGGGACAGCAACAGTGCAAACAACCCTCTGCACATCAGCAGTACAAGCACCACTCACCAGAGAAGAGGGACAGCAGCAGTGCAAGTATCACTCACCAGAGAAGAGGGTCAGCAGCACTGCAAGCACCACTCACCAGAGAAGAGGGGCAGCAGCACTGCCATCATCACATACCCAGAGAAGAGGGACAGCAGTAGTGCATTCATTTCTCACCTAGAGAAGAGGGGCAGCAGCAGTGCAATTGCCTGTCACAAGAGAAGAGGGACAGCAGCAGTACAAGTACCTCTCACCAGAGAAGAGGGACAGCAGCAGGGCATTTATTTCTCACCTAGAGAAGAGGCTTAGCAACAGTGCGAGCACCACTCACCCAGGAACGAGGGACAGCAGCAGTGCAAGCTCCACTAACCAGAGAAGAGGGACAGCAGCAGTGCATTTATTTCTCACCTAAAGAAGAGGGGCATCAGCAGTGCAAGCACCTCTCACCAGAGAAGAGGGGCAGCAGCTGGGATTATATTTCTCACCTAGAGAAGAAGCTTAGCACCAGTGCAACACCACACACCCAGGAAAGAGGCACAGCAGCAGTGCAAGCACCACACACAAGAGAAGAGGGTCAGCAGCAGTGCAAGCACCACTCACCAAAGTAGAGGGACAGCAGCAGTGCAAGCAACCCTCCGCACATCAGCAGTCCAAGCATCACTCACCTAGAGAAGAGGGACAGCAACAGTGCAAACAACCCTCCGCACTGCAGCAGTGTAAGCATCACTCACCAGAGAAGTGGGACAGCAGCAGTGCAAGCAACAGTCACCAGAGAAGAGGTGCAGCAGCAGCAATGCCATCATCACATACCCAGAGAAGAGGGACAGCAGCAGTGAATTCATTTCTCACCTAGAGAAGAGGGGCAGCAGCAGTGCAAGCACTTCTCGCCAGAGGAGAGGGACAGCAGCAGTGCAAGCACCTCTCACCAGAGAAGAGGGACAGCAGCAGGGGATTTATTTCTCATCTAGAGAGGAACAGCAGCAGTGCAAGCATCACTGAAGCAGAAAAGAGATGCAGCAGCAGGGGCATCTTCTCTCACACACCACAGGTACAGCAGTGGCAGACTGAGAGAATCCATCACATAGAAAATTCAGCACTGATAGAAACTGTGCAAGTGTCCCTCACCCAGAGCCCTTAGAAACATTGTTGACTTGTGCCTCCCAAACAAAGGACAGCAAATACAGAAAGTGTTGACACAGGAAACGTTGGTAGTTGTCACAGAGACAAGGCAAGTACCACTAACCCAGAGTGAAAGTAAAGCACTGACAGAAGTGGTGCAAGCGTTGTGACGCAGAATAGGTGCAGTGATGACAGAAGCATTGCAAGCATCCTGGCACAGAATAGAAGCAGTGCTGACAGAAGCACTGCAAGCATCCTAGCACATAACAGATACAGTACTGACAGAAGCACTGCAGGCATCCTGGCACTTAATAGATGCTGTGCTGACAGAAGAAGTGCAAGCGTCCTAGCACAGGACAGGCAGAGTGCTGACAGAAGCACTGCAAGCATCCTGGCACAGAATAGATGTTGTGCTGACAGAAGAAGTGCAAGCATCCTGGCACAGAATAGATGCTGTGCTGACAGAAGCAGTGCAAGAATCCTGGCACAGGACATGTGCAGTGCTGACAGAAGCACTGGAAGCATCCTGGCACATAATAGATTCTGTGCTGACAGACGAAGTGCAAGCGTCCTAGCACAGGACAGGTACAGTGCTGACAGAAGCACTGCAAGCATCCTGGCACAGAATAGATGTTGTGCTGACAGAAGCACTGCAAGCATCCTGGCACAGAATAGATGCTGTGCTGACAGAAGCACTGCAAGCATCCTTGCACATAATAGATTTTGTGCTGACAGAAGAAGTGCAAGTGTCCTAGCACAGAACAGGTACAGTGCTGACAGAACCATTGCAAGCATCCTGGCACATAATAGATGCAAGCTTCCTAGCACAGAACAGGTTCAGTGCTGACAGAAGCACTGCAAGCATCCTGGCACAGAATAGATGCTGTGCTGACAGAAGCACTGCAACTATCCTGGCACATAATAGATGCTGTACTGACAGAAGAAGTGTAACCGTCCTAGCATAGAGCAGGTACAGTGCCGACAGAAGCACTGCAAGTGTCCTGGCACAGAACAGGTGGGGAACCCGCCGCAATCGCGCACGGGCTCCGGTAATGAATAGTCCGTTACTCTCGTAACGCGAAGGGGTGAGGGTCACAGTTTCCACTCACTAACAGCGCGGCTGCTAGGAAGGAGTCGGGTAAGGACAGAATCACGTACAACGCGGTTGCGTTAATGCGTGTATTTTATGTAGAATGGACACACCTCCCAAGAAGGCCTTCTGGGAGTTGAAGTCCTTGAATCCAGGCACAAGTAGGCGCCTCTGCCAAGTCAACCCCTGGCACTGCAAGCATCCAGACACAGAATAGATGCTGTGCTGACAGAAGAAGTGCATGTGCCCTAGCACAGAACAGGTGCAGTGCTGACAGAAGCACTGCAAGCATCCTGGCACGGAATAGATGCTGTGCTGACAGAAGAAGTTCAAGAGTCCTGGAACAGAATAGATGCTGTGCTGACAGAAGCACTGCAAGAATCCTGGCACAGAATAGATGCTGTGCTGATGGAAGCACTGTACGCATCCTGGCACTTAATAGATGCTGTGCTGACAGAAGAAGTGCAAGCGACCTAGCACAGAACATGTACAGTGCTGACAGAAGCACTGCAAGCACCCTGGCACAGAATAGATGCTGTGATGCCAGAAGCACTGAAAGCATCATGGCACAGAACAGGTACAGTGCTGGCAGAAGCACTGCAAGCATCCTGGCACATAATAGATGCTGTGCTGACAGGAGAAGTGCAAGCGTCCTAGCACAGAACAGGTACAGTGCTGATAGAAGCACAGCAAGCATCCTGGCACAGAATAGATGCTGTACTGACAGAAGGTCTGCAACCATCCTGGCACATAATAGATGCTGTGCTGACAGAAGTGCAAGCATCCTAGCATAGAACAGGTACAGTGCTGACAGAAGCACTGCAAGCGTCCTGGCACAGAACAGGTGCAGTGCTGACAGAAGCACTGCAATCATCCTAGTACAGAATAGATGAACTGTTGACAGAAGAAGTGCAAGCGTCATGGCACAGAACAGGAGCAGTGAAGACAGAATCGGTGTAAGCGCGGTGGCACAGAATAGGTGCAGTGCTGACAGGAGCCTTGCAAGCATCCTGGCACAGAATAGATGCAGTGCTGACAGAAGCACTGCAAGCATCCTCCCACAGAATAGATGCTGTGCTGACAGAAGAAGTGCAAGTGCCCTAGCACAGAACAGGTGCAGTGCTGACAGAAGCACTGCACGCTTCCTGGAACAGAATAGATCCTGTGCAGACCGAAGAAGTGCAAGCGTCCTAGCACAGAACAGGTGCAGTGCTGACAGAAGCACTGCAAGCATCCTGGCACAAAATAGGTGCTGCGCTGACAGAAGAAGTGCAAGCGCCCTGGCACAGAACAGGTGCAGTGCTGACAGAAGCATTGCAAGCATCCTGGCACAGTATAAATGCAGTGCTGACAGAAGCACTGCAAGCATCCAGGCACAGAACAGATGCTGTGCTGACAGAAGAAGTGCAAGTGCCCTAGCACAGAACAGGTTCAGTGCTGACAGAAGCACTGCACGCTTCCTGGCACAGAATAGATGCTGTGCAGACCGAAGAAGTGCAAGTGTCCTGGCACAGAATAGATACTGTGCTGACAGAAGCACTGCAAGAATCCTGGCACAGAATAGATGCTGTGTTGACAGAAGCACTGCAAGCATCCTGGCACAGAATATATGCTGTGCTGACAGAAGCACTGCAAGCATCCTGGCACATAATAGATGCTGTGCTGGCAGAAGAAGTGCAAGCGTCCTAGATCAGAAAATGTACAGTGCTGACAGAAGTACTGCAAGCATCCTGGCACGTTATAGATGCTGTGCTGAATGCAGAAGTGCAAGCGTCCTAGCACAGAACAGGTACAGAAGCACTGTAAGCATCCTGGCACAGTATAGATGCTGTACTGTTAGAAGCACTGCAACTATCCTGGCACATAATAGATGCTGTGCTGACAGAAGAAGTGCAACTGTCCTAGCATAGAACAGGTACAGAGCTGACAGAAGCGCTGCAAGCATTGTGGCACATAACAGGTGCAGTGCTGACAGAAGCACTACAATCATCCTGGTGCAGAATAGATGCACTGCTGACAGAAGAAGTGCAAGCGTTGTGGCACAGAACAGAAACAGTGCAGACAGAATCAGTGAAGGCGCCGTGGCACAGAATAGGTGCAGTGCTAACAGAAGCATTGCAAGCATCCTGGCACAGAATAGATGCAGTGCTGACATTACCACTGCAAGCATCCTGGCACAGAATAGATGCTGTGCTGACAGAAGAAGTGCAAGGGCCCTAGCACAGAACAGGTGCAGGGTTAACAGAAGCACTGCAAGCATCCTGGCACAGAATAGATGGTGTGCTGACAGAAGAAGTGCAAGCATCATGAAACAGAACTGGAGCAGTGCAGACAGTCTCAGTGTAAGCACCGTGGTACAGAATAGGTACAGTGCTGACAGAAGCACTGCAAGCATCCTGGCACTGAACAGGTGCTTTGCTGCCAGAAGAAGTGCACGCCTGCTGGCACAGTATAGGAGCAGTGCTGACAGAAGCAGTGCATGCATCATTGCACAGAATAGATGTACTAATGACAGAAGAAGTGCAAGCGTCCTGGCACAGGACAGGAGCCGTGCCGACAGGAACAGTGAAAGTGTGCTGCACAGAACAGGTGCAGTGCTGACAGAAGAAGCGCAAGCATGCTGACACAAACCGGGTGCAGTGCTGACTGAAGCACTGCAAGCATCCTGGCGCAGAACTGGTGAAGGGCTGACAGAAGTGCAAGCATCCTGGCACAGAACAGGTGCAGTGCTGATAAAAACAGTGAAAGTGTCCTGGCACAGAACAGGTGCAGTACAGACAGAAGCAGTGAATGTATCCTTTACACAGAAGGTATACAAAAGGTGCAGCACTGACAAAAGCTCTGAAGGTGTGACAGAGGCTGTGTAAGTATCCTCGTAAAACAGAACAAGTACATGGAGAGTAGTATCAGTGCAAGCTTTTTTTTTTTAAGTTTGAAGTTTATTGAAATAAAAAGAGGTAAAGACAGAAAATGAAGAAACAATCAAGAGTTATAAGAAACATGAAATCATTCTTACATATTGGTGAAAGTAATGGAGGAAAAATGTATGCATAAAATATAAAATAGGCATTAAAATTGAGGAACATAGGGGGATGAAGAAATATCTCAGATTACAAAAGTATAAAAATAATATGGTAAAACAGTAGATATAATAGAGAACATAATAAACAAATAAAGTAATGCATTCATGGTGGTTTACAAACTTCAACATTACGTATTGGAGTTGAGGGAGGAGGTCTAGCAACTTTTGATAAATATTCGGTGAGGGGAAGCCATAAAAGATCACGTTTGACTGCTAAGGAAATAGGAGATACAAAATTAGTGTTGAGTCTATGATTAAAGCATATTGCGTTCCACCAAGCAGTAAAAGAGACATCTTTAGCTTGTTTTCAGTGTGATGTAATATGGTGGAAAGCAATAGCTATACAGAGATCAAGCAATTTTTGTTTTTGATGGGAGTTTGCAAAAACAGGAGATAGGGAACCTAAGAAAATGTGTGTAATGGAGAATGAAATTGTAAAATTGAAAATCTTTTGTAATTGGGACCAAACTAAGTGCCAGAAACGTAGAATAGGAGGACATTCGAATAGCATGTGTTTCAGATCAGCCATAGGGGATGGGCAGGACCAACAAGTAGATGGTGTGTCTGGGGAGAAAGAGGTTAGAGTTAATGGAGTGAATAATGTACGATTGTAAATGAAAAATAAGGTTTGTGTAGTGTTGGCAGCTCTGGATGTATTATGAATCTTAGACCAAATTTTGTCCCATAAAATGAGAGACCATGTGTGAGATAAATCTTTTTCCCAAGCCAATTCAACTTTAGATTTCGTGCGTTCAGCAGAGGACTGTAGAGATTTATAAATAAATGAAGCAGAGAGAGATTGGTCGATAGCATTAGAAATCGAAAGATGTGTGGTAGGGATAGAGTCAGAGGCCGGGAGTGAAGAAAGATATTGGGTAAGGGACGGGAGCAATGATAAATATTGTTTGCGGGATGAGGATGGTAGTGAGAATTGCGTTTGTAGATCTTGAAAAGGAAGAGGTTGGTGGTCTGATAGCAGTTGTGAGATCCATTTTAGACCAAGGGAATGCCAGGTTTTCCAATATAAAGAACGGTTACGGATTTTAAGGAATTTATTATGCCAGATAGGTTGGGCGTGAGTGGAGGAGGCAGATGGGTAAGTGGATAATAAATATGGACGAAGAAGGGAGCAAGAGTGAGAGATGATAGGGGAACATAGGGATGAAACCTTAGAAGTAAAGGATAAAACTTCTGGAAATTCGTAAGGATGAAGTAAAGAAGATTCTAATATGAGCCATAGAGGAGGGATGCGAGGAAGATCAGAAGAGAGCCACCTCATAGCTTGCTTTAAAGAAAATGCGTTGTGATATGATTTAAAGTGGGGGAACTTGACACCGCCGAGGGATTTATCTTTTTTCAAGGAAGAGAGAGCTATTCGAGATTTTTTTCCTTTCCACAAAAACTTTAATAGAAGGGAGTCTATTGATTTGAAATAATGATCAGGGATACGGATGGGAATCATGGAAATAGAATAGAGGACTAGATGGAATCCAATCGACCCCACCAAGAAAGAAATAGAGGGTTCCAACGAGTTATTGATGCATTGATTTTGTTGGAGAGAGATTCGAAATTAAATTTAAGAGTGTCTGGGATACGAGGGGCAAACCAGATACCTAAATATTTAATCTTCGTGGGTTGCCATGAAAAGCCAGAGGAGTCGAAGAGATGTTTTTGACATAAGGGATTTAAGGGGAGAATTTCACATTTATCAGTATTGAGACGATAGCCTGAAACGTTGGAAAAGGAAGAAACCTGATGGAGGAAGGAAGGGAGAGTGGTTTGAGGGTTTGAACAATAAAATAAAATGTCATCAGCGTAAACAGATAATTTAGCTTGTTTTTGAGGACCATAATGAAAACCAGTAATTGTGTCATCGAGTCTAATTTTAGTTAAAAAGGGTTCTAAGGCTATAATAAACAAAAGAGGTGATAAGGGGCATCCTTGACGTACCCCTCTCTGAAGAGGAAAGTAGTCGGAAACCATACCATTTGCAAAGATTGAAGCGTGGGGACTAGAATAGAGTAAAGATATCAGAGATATGAATTTAGGAGGGAAACCAAACCATCGGAGAGCTTGAAACATAAAGTCCCAACCTATTCTATCGAAAGCTTTTTCAGCATCAAGGGAAATGGCAGCGAGGGGGGCAGAAAGGGAGGGGGCTTTACTCAAAATATTAAAGAAGACACGAGAATTATCTGATGATAGGCGGCCCTTAACGAATCCGGACTGTTCAGGGCCTATAAGGTCTGGTAGTAAGGGATCTAATCGGAGAGCTATAATTTTGGCGAAGATTTTATAATCAGTGTTTACTAGTGATATGGGACGATAATTTTTACAAAGGGTATGATCTTTGTCGGGTTTGGGAATTAAACAAATCAATGCTTCTTGGAAAGTACCTTGAGAGGAGCCGGAAGTCGCAAAAGATTGGAATAGCAGATTTAATTTTGGGAGAAGAAGGGAAGAAAAGTGATTGTAGAACTCAATGGTAAAACCATCGGGTCCTGGAGCTTTACCTCGACGAAGAATAGAGATTGCATGAGAGATTTCCGAAGGGGTAATATCCAACTCTAATGAATGAAAGTCAAGATGAGAAGATTCTGGAGGGGGGATGTCATGAAAATATGTAAGAAGGTCATGAGGGTCGGGAGAGGATTCGGGAGTGTAAAGATTTTGGTAAAAGGAAACAAATTGAGTTAATATGTCTTTATCTTTAAAGAGAGAAACTCCATTTGGGCCTTGTAAGGATTCAATTTTTGTTCGGTCTTTACGTATTTTAAGATAATTGGCCAGGAGTTTGCCCATCTTGTTCTGTCCGCCGTAATAGCGGGAATTGCATTTTAGTAGAGAATTGGAGGCAGCGTTGGTGGTGAATTTATTAAAATCAAATTTGGCAGAAATTAATTCACGAAGAGAAGATTCAGAATGTGAATTATAATAAGCATACTCCAATTTTTTAATTTTATCTAAGAGTTGAGTTGACTTAGAGATTGATTGTTTTTTCTTTTGTGAAACAAAATTAATAATAAATCCGCGTGCAGCTGCCTTAAACGAGTCCCAAATCATGACAAAGGAAGAGTATGGGAGGTGATTAATTGCAAAAAATTCAGTAAAAAATGTATTAAATTGGGCGCAAAAGTTAGAATCAAGGAGTAAAGAATTATTAAATCTCCATCGGCCTGAATGAGGGGAGTAGGGAATGAGGTCAATGTCCACAAAGACGGGAGCGTGGTCCGAAATCAGGATGGAGCCTATGTCTGAATGAATGGCGAGTTGTGCTAATGGTTTGCTGAGGAAGAGGTAATCAATACGTGATTGGGAGTGATGAGTGGGGGAATAGAACGTGTACTCTCTAAGGTCTGGGTTACAAAGCCTCCAAATGTCAACTAAAGCATTATTCTGTATAGAGGAGAGAAACTGGGAATGCATTTTGGAAGGAACACATTTAACTTTTGAATTCCTATCAATAAAGGGATCAAAAACTTGGTTGCAGTCACCGCCAAGAATAACATATTGGTCATTGAGGGTAACAAGTTTATCCGAAATAGCAGGCCAAAACATTTTATCAACACCAGTAGGAGCATAAATATTAAATATAACTATCTGTATTTTATCTATAAGCAGTTTAACCATAACCCAACGACCGCTATCATCACATTCTTGAGATACAATGGAAACATTAAATTTTTTATGACAAAGTATAACTGTACCATTTTTCCTACCTACAGCAGGAGAATAGAGAACATGACCCACCCAACATCTTTTAAGTTTAGCGGCCTCCAAGTCTATAAGGTGGGATTCTTGTAAGAGGGCTACATCTGCCTTAAGTCTGGTTAGATGCGTTAAAACTCGTTGACGTTTAATAGGGTTATTTAACCCTTTAACATTCCAGGTGACTACTCGGAATGTAAATTAGCAAGAGAATGATAGAAAAGAGAAAATGTAGTAGAAAAGAAGTTAAGAAAAGGCTGAGAGAAGTAGTAAGAATGCAGAACCGAATTTATGATAGAGATAGAGAGAGAGAAAAGTTGAGAGTAAGGGAAGTGAGAGCTAGAGAAAAGAGTAAAGCAAGAAAATAGTGAGAGGAGTGATAGTAAAATAGAAAGCATAGAAGAAATAGGATAAGATAGAAGAAAGAGAGGAGACATACCAACAAATACAATAGAAGAAGAGGGGTGACGACGCCAAAAGAGGACGACATCGACAACTGAACTCACGCGACCGAACACTCGAGGAACCAGCTTAGGTGCAATTGAGGAGAACGAATATACACCAGGGTGAGGAACATGAGGGGGGGATCTGTAAGAAGACAAAAATTGAAAAGGGGAGATTAAGGAAACATATGAAGACCAAATACTTAAATGTACAATAATAGATACAATAAATGTGGATTAAGTAAAACAAACTAGGGCGGAGAGAACATTGAAATACACTAGTAAACAAGAGAGGTAAATACAGCTGTCAAACAGGGAAGACACATAATAAATTAAACTGGTCGTGCAGTGTCCATGTTTACGGCTTCATGAAAACGAAGAAACTCTTCAAGGGCATGCGGTTCTTCAAAAGTAGTGGTCTTTTCTTTGTAGGTCACCTTGAAGAGACACGGGTGAAGTAAACCAAACCTGGCACCAAGGTCCCGAAGTCGTGGTCGTAAGTCAAGAAACTGCTTTCGACGGTCAGCTGTTGGTTTAGCTACATCCTGAGAAAGATATAAACGATGACCTTCCCACATAATCTGTTTTTTCGCTTTGGCTGCAGAAAGTACTTGAAGGAGATCAGTATATTGCAAAAACAACATGATGACTCCGCGGGGTTTGGTGGAAACTTTCGGACCAAGTCTGTGTGCGCGTTGAATGTTGAGGGAGGAAGATGGAGGAAGATCTAGAATTTTCTGCAGGAAGGTTTGGAAAAATTCGGTTGGATTTGACCCTTCTGTGTGCTCCGGAAGATTATAAAGGCGTAGGTTATTTCTACGATTTCTATTTTCCAACTCTTCCGTCTGCCTTCTTAGGAGAGAAACATCCTTCTCCAATGTCGAAATTCGTGCGCAGGAAGCCTGAAGAGATTCCGTAGATTGTTCCACCAAAAGAACCCTCGATTCAAGTGTGGACCATTTGTCATGAAGGAATTGCAAAGTTTTGGTAGTTTCAGCCATAAATGGTTTAAGTGCACGAAGTTCTTCAAGGATAAGATCCATGGAAGCTGAGTGTGACGAGGAACCTGGAGAGGGAGGGTCTTTCTTCAGACGTTTAGAAGAGCCAGGTTGCAGGGGCTTATTAGAGAGATTAGTTTTAGGAATTGCTCCCTGTGTAGCTTCTGGTTTGTGAGGAGCTTGTTCATCCATGGTATGTGTCGTAGAATCAGAGTCTGATGACTGACGAGAAACGACCTTGGGAGTCGTAAGCTTGAGGTTGCGCAGTTTCCCCATATAAGGCAAGGAAAAAGTACCGCAGCGCTGCTACAGAGTCTCTGAAAAGTAAATGCTGTGGAGAATTCCTCTTTCGTATGAAAAACTTCTTCAAAAGAAGTAGAATATAGTAGAATGCGCCAGAAGGATGTAAGCCGCGATGAAGAGGCGCCAACCACGTTGAGAGGTCATATATTTGAGAAGGTAAGTTAGCGAAAAACAACGTGGAGCCTCGAAACACAGAAGATGAAAAATGGCAGCTTTATGAGCATGTTGTAAGAGCAAATGGCTGAGAAAGGCGAAGGGTTCATAGAACAGCTCTTCTGGTAAGGTTCACATGAGGGAAAACCGCTGTTGAGAGGTTCGCGGTAAAAGAAAGAAAATGGCGGTCGCCAGAATAGCGAACCGCGTCACTTGGAAAAAGAGCACATTCCGGTGGAATTGAGAGACAGGGAATATAGCGTCCTGCTCACCTCACATTCCGATTGTCGATTATCTGCAGTGGACCGGGGAAACCTCGGTGTATGTTAAGATAATCGCCGGTGCTCGAGCTTCGTCAGCGGAGCCTCGCCGTCAAGACGCCATCTTGTGCGGCGCTCAAGCCACGCCCCCCGTATCAGTGCAAGCTTAAGAGCACAGAATATTTAGAAGACCAAGTGTTGACCTCAAAAAGAAGCAGTTCAAGTGCCCTTCTCACAGGGCAGAGGGGCTGCGCTGAATGAAACAGGCCTAGAATTCCTATCAAAAAGAAGCAGTGCAAGTGTCCTTCACAAAGGGTACAGGGTCACGCTGATAGACTTAGCACAAGCTTGCATCTAAATATAACGGGTGCAGCACAAAGAGAGATTGTACAAGGGACGAGTACAAGTCTATAAGGAGCAGTGCAAGTGACCCTTAGAGTTCACTTCTCCCATCACCCTGTGATTCCTTTTCTCTGGGTAAGAGATGCTTGCATTATTTCTTTCAGTGCTGCTCCATATCTGTGTGAAGAGCACACCCAACAGGCACAGCGGTGAGCGATTTCTCTCACAAGACTGGAGAGAGAGACTATGAGGCCAGTTACATTCTGCCAAAGTCACTATTCCCACAAAAGAGCACCTGGACTGATTTGAAGGAAACAAAATATGGATCCTGTTCTAGGAAGATTCCACTTCTTAGTACCTCTTGGTATCCAATGATATTGGAGTAGATGCCTCACTCACTTTATCGTGACATGCTACATCATCTGCACTTTTCTACACCCTAGTAGAGGGCTACCAGCAGGGCGCACTCAAACAAAGGAATGGGAGTTCTTAGATAAATTCTGCCTGGATAAGCAGGGATCCAGAAGAAAAGTAAAGAGTTAAAAATATCTACAGGTATACCGAAAGAATTCCTTTATTTGGAGGTACCTGTGGTATGAAGAAAAAATGTATTTCAAGGTTTCTATTATGTTTAGTTTGTTCAATTAGAGTCCCCTCTCCTGTTTATTCCCTGTTTCTCTTCTTCCCATTTTCTGAGTCAGGCAAGCACTTCGAGACCTCTGAGTGAAACGTGCGCTCAATAAAAACCATTACATAACATAACAATTGACCCTAGTATGTTAAGTGCCAACATGTTTTGACCCGCACTGAGAGCCCAACTGGTGTTGGGGCCTTCGTCAGGGCTATTTAAACTAGACCAGCCTTTCTTTGCATGCATAACGTGCACAAATGTGAGGCCGCAGTGTCTCACCTGTTTTTGTCTTCTGTTCGTGGGTGATACTCTTGTTCTGGGTCTCTCAAGGGTCATGCGTATCTGGTATGTGATGTTGTTCTAAAGTCAAACATTCATCAAGGATCAGGCATCATCTGCACACCTTTATGTTACCGCCTCTCACACCACCGCAGAGCTCGACATCATGCCCCAGACAAGCATGACCCTTCTGGATCCCTGCTTAACCAGGCAAATTTTATCTAAGAACTCCCATTCCTTTGGCTGAGTCTGCTCTGCTGGCACCATCCTACCAGGGTGTGGATAGGAGCTGATGATGAAGCATGTCACGATAAAGTAAGTGAGGCATCTACTCCAATATCTTTGGTCACCCCAGAGATGCTAGGAAGTGGAATCTTCCTTGAACAGCATCTATATTGTTCTTTCTTCAAATCATTCCAATTGCTCTTGTGTTGAACAAGAGTAAGAGAAGCAGTGCAAGTGTTACTTGCCACACAAAGAAAATGGATACCAGAGAGAGTGAGCGCCAGCGTCTCTTCACCCAGAGAAGAGCGACAATGACGGATGCAGTTAAAGTCGCTATCACACAGATGATTGTGCAACACTGCCTGAAGCAGTGCAAGTCTCTATGGTATAAAAAATGTGCTGCACTGGCAGGAGTGCAAGTCTGTTTTACAGAAGAATGTGCTGCACTGGCAGAAGGACTGCAAGTCTCTTTTCTATGGAAGAATGTGCAGCACTGATGAAGGAGTGCAAGTCTCTATTCTGCAGAAGAATGTGCAGCAATGTCAGAAGGAGTGCAAGTCTCTATTCTATGCAGGAAGTACTGGAAAACGAAATTCAAGTCTCTGTTGCAAAGAAGAATGTGCAGCACTGGCAGAAAGAGTAAAAAACTCTATTCTATGGAAGAATGTGCAACACTGACAGTAGGACTTGAAGTCTGTTCTAGGGAAGAATGCTCAGCACTGGTAGAAGGAGTGCAACTGTCTATTCTATGGAAGAAGGCCCAGCACTGGCAGAAAGAGCAAAAGACTCTATGATATGGAAGAATGTGCAGCACTGTCAGAAGGAGTGCAAGTCTCTATTCTGCGGAAGAAAGGTCAGCACTGGCAAAAAGAGTGCAAGTCTCTATTCTACGAAGAATGCACAGCAGTGACAGAAGGAGTGCAAGTCTCTATTCTACGGAAGAATGAGCAGCACTGGCAGAAGGTGTGCAAGTCTCTATTCAATGGAAGAAGTGAAGCGCTGATGAAGAAGTGGAAGTCTCTACTCTACGGTAGAATGTGGTGCACTGGCAGACGGAATGCAGGTCTCTATTCTATGGAAGAACGTTCAGCACTGATGATGGAGTGCATGTCTCTACTCTAAGGAAGAATGTGCTGCACTGGCAAAGTCTCTATTCTATGGAAGAATGTGCTGCACTGCAGGAAGAAGTGCAAGTCTCTGTTTTACAGAAGAATATGCAGCACTGGCAGGAGGAGGGCAAGCCTCTGATTTACAGAAGAATGTGCTGCAGTGGTGTGAGGAGTGCAAGTCTCTATTCTATGGAAGAATGTGCAGCACTGGTAGAAGGAGTGCAAGTCTATTCTACAGAAGAATGTTCAGCACTGGCATAAGGAGTGCAAGTTTCTATTCTATGGAAGAAGTGCAGCACTGATGAAGGAGTGCAAGTCTCTACTCTATGGTAGATAGAATGCAGGTCTCTATTCTATGAAAGAATGTGCAGCACTGATGATGGAGTGCAGGTCTCTACACTACGGAAGAAGTACAAGTCTCTGTTTTACAGAAGAATGTGCAGCACTGGCAGAAGGAGTGCAAGCCTCTGTTTCACAGAAGAATGTGCAGCAGTGGCGTAAGGAGTGCAAGTCTCTACTTTATGGAAGAATGTGCAGCACTGGCAGAATAAGTGCCAGTCTATTCTACAGAAGAATGTGCAGCACTGGCAGAAGGAGTGCCAGTTTGTTATACAGAAGAATGTTCAGCACTGGTGGAAGGAGTACACATATCTATTCTACAGAAGAATGATCTGCACTGGCAGAAGGAGTGCAATTTTCTATTCTGTGGAAGAATGTGCATCACTGGCAAAGGTGCTTTACACCTCTATTGTGGTACCTGTACAGCAGTGTCTGAAGCAGTGCAAGCCATTATCGTACAGTAGAATGTATATCAGCGACAGATGCAATGCAGCCCTTTGTCATGAAGAAGTCTATTGATCTCTGAAGAATAGAAGGCTGAGGCGGCCTTCCCATGGTACAAACATTTAACATCATATCATAGGAGATGTCTGTATGGAGCGCTTAACGCACTGAGCTATCTTACCTGCTAGTTCCTTTTGAAGGAATCTGAAAGACTCTGAAAACCAGGGCGTTTTTGTCATCTCTCTGCACAGTATTTAGCCGAGGCATTCATCAACATCTGTAACGTTTGCTTACCACAGGACTTAATATCATTATTAGCAACTGAAAAAACAAGTAGGAGAAGGGGGAGGGAAGGCATGGATAAAGGGAGTGCGGGCGGGGCAAGAAGTGACGGACAACGGGAGTGCAGGCAGGGGCGAGAAGACACAGACAACAGGAGTGCAGGCGGTGGGAGGGGGTGAGAAAGTAGTAGGAGAACCTCATTAAAGTAAATAGTGCTCACAGTCTAAATATTACGTAGCATAGCATATAACACTCGAAGTAAAGGGGCCAGTAGCCATGGGAGGATACCAATGATGACATGGGCACAATAGGGAGTGACTAACAAGCCAATAAACCAATCCCAAGGCAGCATCTATGAAGACAAAGACACATGCAAATGAAAAATATAGGCGGGGGAGTGGGCAGGGCTTCCCTCACATAGTGAACTACCACAGATCTTCCTCAGAGCAGCTCTTGCGCACTGGATCAGGGCTCGACCAAAAAACAATGTGGACGTCTATACATTTGCTGGAAAGATTTAAGACATGTTCTATTATGAGGCTTATGGTATAGATTTTTATGCTTATGTTGTAGTTGCCTAGCTTTGTCCGAAAGTTCACTGGTTCAGAACCTCACTGCTTGAGGATTCCATACCGAGCGTTGTGGCAGGAGTTAGTTTGTGGTTGTCAACACCTCTGTTGCTCTGTTCTTGATGGTTCAACTGATATAGTGAACAACAAGTTCAACTTATCTGTTTCCAGTGCCTTCTTCACGACATCGTTTTTGTGTGGTCGATCACTGGGCCATCATCAAAAACCTGCGTCCCTGCAAGCCGATTTGCAGCTGTCTTCCGAAGGTGTAGCCGTTCGGCTTTTCCTGTGTGGCTCTTCAGCCTGAGTCCTTGTCCCTGATGAGGAGGAGCAAGTTTTTACACCTTTTAGAAGCAAGGTGGTCACAGTGGAGTAATTGAGGTCAGTGCACGTATCGAAACGCATGGAGGCCCTTGCGTTTCACCGCACATGATGTTGAGGTGTGCATGACGCCAGGGCGTCGGTATACGAATTGAGCGGTGCTGCGTTTCAAGACTGGAACGCATCGCTTTGCATTCCAGAACGTCAATTTCATGCGGTCCAACGGGATTTTGGAACGTGGTCAGTTTCCTTGGTTTTGTTAGGTCATAATGCTTCCTCTCTAGTGAGCAAGTTCACAGAGCCTTTTTCTTGCATCTGGGGTGCAACAACATCATAAAGACTACTCGTCGGACTCACAATAGATAAGTGCCACAGTCCCACAGACACAGTGTTTTTTAGAGTGAAATGGTGGCTGTACAGCCTATAATTAGCCTGTATAAGTATTGTGTGGGCAAGCTGGGTGCTGCAAATTGGTAAGTGCATTGTCTTGTTTTGACAAAGGTTCTAATTTGGGCAGTGGGCCTATTACTATGGAACAGCCTGATACAGAAATGTTGTGGCATTACTTGCTTTTTGTGTTTCACACTACCATATGTTATTCAAAATGGTGAGTGTGAGAGGTTGGCCTGATATATGATGTCCACTATTCTAGTGGGCACCCTGTATCAGTCCAAACAATCCTTATGGTAATGGTTGTAAAGTCATCCTTATAGACCAGCTATCCTAGTGGTAGCATGGACAAAGCAGTCTTAGGCTAAAACTTCAGAGAGCATGTGAAGCGACCTGTTTTACCATATGTAACCCCTTTAATACCAAATGAAAGGACAACACACAGGTTATATGTAAAATATATATGTATTTATTACATTCACTTTGAAATTGCTTTTGCCTCGCCTGGGACCCTGGACTGCCGTTTTTACCTTTGCCTTCACCCAAACTGCTCGCTGAACCTGCTGCGCGGGTCCCGCTTCGTGTGGGGCTCCTTGTGGAAGGCTGACTCTGCAGGGCTGCGAGCGTGTTGCGGCGCAGGACTACAAGTCCCAGGAGCGCCAGCAACCCCCAACCGCCACCACCTGGGACGCTCTCCCTGCAGGCTCCTCCCCTTTTCTTAGGATTGTACATCAGTAGCAGCCGTGTCCCGCTGCGCGGAAGCGCGCGGGAGTGCGCCCGGGAGAAGCCCGGGACAAGGGCGGGACCGTCTGTGGCCGTCAGGGCCGAAGGAGGCCGGGCTGGGCCACCCCACTGACATTTAGCGGACTGGTATTTTGTATTGTTGGTTGTGTTTGTAACCTAACTTGCTTCTCTTTACATGAAGGGGTAGTAGGTTCCATAGTATGGCTTGTTCTACAAACACTCCTACTTTGTTGCCCTCTTTGAACGAGACAGGGGCTGTTATTATGGGCCCCCTGGACACCTATTTTAAACGACTGCCCCAAGATATTGATAGGGAAATTGCCCTGGCAGAAGACGTGCGGGACGCAGGTTGTCCATTGAGCTTCTAAAAACCCCTGTAGATAAACGTCCCTCTCAAAGTTTTCCATCACTGGTCACGCCTTTATCATCTATCACACTGCCTGTTGCACAGGAAATCTCATACCTTTCTCCCCCAATTACAGAGCCATCGGTTGTTTTACCTTTGGAAATAGAAACCTCTACTTTGCCTGTAACCCCTCCTAGTGTTCTTTCCAATCCATCCATTGAGCAGCAACCCACAGTCCAACCCAGTGCTTTAATACATGTTGCAAAACCTAAACTTTGTTCTAAAAGGAAAAGGAGTGTAGTTCCAAAGAAATGTTATGCTCCAAAAAACCCCAAAAAATCTAGGAAATTAGGAACATGTACACGACCTCGTGATATTGCTGGGAGTAATCCTAGTGGGCCACCAATGGGCGAGGGAGAAGTTGTTCCATCAGGTTTAGATCCCATAGTAATAGCATCCTCTGGGACACCACCATCTAATCCGCCACTGTTCTCGGATTTGGAAAAATTAATACGGTCCCTCCTGAACCCCATTGAGGACAGACTTAAAAAGCTAGCTGACCAGCTAGACCATCTAGAGCAGGCCAGTCTAGATAATTTCTTTTCAACAAAATCATTAATTAAGTCCTATCTTAAGACGGGTGAGAGTAGGAATCCTCAGCAACTTGTTGGGCGAGATGAAAGTGCCCCCACGGTTGAATTCCATTCTCCGGTGGTTAGTACTGTAACTGGCCCACAGGGAAAGGGACAAAGCCGCAAGACTACCACCGAATCGCCAGCTATTCCAAGCAAAAACAATGGTGGAAAAACTAAGCTCCCCGATACTGTGGCTAAAGGTAGCAAAGAATGCCCAAAAAATGTCACCTCTGCAAGTAATGTTATTCAACACTTACCAAGTACCCTGATAGCTTCTCAGGGTCCTGTGGTTGGTGATAATAGTAATTCTCGCAAAAATAGTGTTGTTGTAACAAATAAGTCCCATGCTTCTCAAGTTCAAAATAGGGTTGGTTCTGTAACTGGTGGCAATGACAGCTCTAGTGAAAATAATGTTTCCTTGGTGTCAAAAAATGTTCCCATCTCACGCCCTGTTGTTCTAGAAACAACTCGACCAACAACCTGTGTGACAAAGCTAGGATACCCCCCATAAATCTTACCCCAGATTCTTATCCCTATGTGGCTGTTCTTACCAATGTTACACCTCTATTGGTAGGCCAAAGAGAAACCTTCCAGATGTTAAAAACATAAGGTCATGCACTGGTTAAGGGTTAATAGACCACTGCCCGGGGAAGTGGATGGTTTGATTATCGGGGTAAGGAGGGCTAATTGGATAGGATGTACTCCAAAAAATCTGGGGGGAGAATGCATTATAATCAATTTTCAAGATCCAAGGGTGGTAGGATTGATCACGAGGCCAGGTTGGAGCACTAGCAGTGGTGGGATTGGTATTGTGGATCTCACCTTTTTCTACCCAAGACCAATTGGTGCTCATTTTGGTGGGAATAGCGATCTAGGGAGTTCCAGCTATCCACCACCGACAGAGAATATCCCTTTTAATGTACCTTTTCTACGACCAAATTTTTGTTATGGTCATGTTTATAATTCTTATGATGGGATGAAAAATTTGGGGTGGGGCTGTTGACGAAAGTCGGGTGATTTCCTGAAAATTGGGGGCATATATCCGAGAATTTTGTGGCATCAACCTTGGACGCAATAGTGTGTCCAAAAGAAGTGACTATTGATGGGAAGAATGTGAATTGGAGTGGGGACAGTAGGGTGTGTATGGAAAGTTTGGGGGGTGAAGAATCGTCCATATTAAACACCACTGTTATTCAGGGAACTGATGTTAATTCTGTGGATATTGCTGTAGACCAGGAAGGTAATTGTGAGAGTCTGGCCAACCTTCCACCTATCCCAGCTATTGAGGTGGGAACCAGTGATGGCCCTAGCCCGGTGAGGTTTTTCTCGTGGAATATCGCGGGGCTAGGTACTAGACTATTGTCCCAAAATTGGATAGATTTTGTCAACGGGTTTGAAGTGTGTCTATTCCAGGAGACATGGGCTTGCGATTCCTTCTTCCTCCCAGGCTATTTAAATTTTTCCATTCCAGCGAGTAGAGGCCCCAGGGGTCGACCTATGGGAGGTTTAACAGTTTGGGTCAAGCAAAGTTTACAAATCAAATTAAAAGTGCTTGACCTGGGTTGCAAGGATATCCAACTGATAAGAATGACATCGGATAAGGGGGGGTGTGATAGATATATACAATATTTATGCTAGGGGTACGAATACCGGGAATTCTCCCACCCTAGAGGCCCTGTCCACTTTCCTTGAATCACAGTCCCTGGGAAATAGAGTGGTAGTGGCTGGCGATCTTAATAGGACCTTCGAACCGTTGGAGAATGCGGAAAATCCGATAGGGCAAGAGGAAGATGTCCAATGGGGTGTCCCAAATTTAAATCTGGCACCGGTCAAACGGTGGACGAAAGACATATTGCTATTAAATGCATTATGCTTGGAATATGGGTCGAGGGCCCTTAATGGAAGGACAAAGAGCGACCAGGGAGGCGTTTGTACATTCGACAATGGTCATAGTAAAAGTAGAATAGACTATGTCATTTGTAGCCTCAATTTATGGCATGGGATACGTGACATGGAAATAAAGGGTAGATTGGAAAGCGATCATAATCCCCTTTGTGTCACCCACACTTGGTGGACGGCCACGCCAGACAAGTCACAATCGCGTGGTGAAGTATTACCTGCTATGACCAATGACATGCGTAGAGTCAAATGGCCAAATGTGCTGGCGAATGTAGCGTCCATGGACTTTAAAAGTTCCAAGATGGATACTGCAATCGCCGCCATGGAGATAGCAAATCCCGTAATTCCTGGGTCCGCTTTAACGTCAGCCATACATGATAAGTTCTTTTCCCTTTTAAAACCACATTTCATGAGATTGACCAAGGCAAATAGAAAAGCCCCACCCAAAATGGCTAGGTGGTTTAATAAGCAGTGCAAGGTAGCTAGGTTGGAACTGGGTAGAGCAAACAGAAGTAGGGACAGGGTTTTGATTGGTGTAGCTAGGAAACCTGGAACTCACTTCCCACTCACCTTCGCCTCACTCAGAACCACCTTACATTCAGAAAGCAACTTAAAACCTGGATATTCGACAAGTAATTCCCCACCCTTCCTCAAGCGCCTTGAGACCCTCTGGGTATGTAGCGCGCTATATAAATCACTTGACTTGACTTGATTTGACTACAATGTTAGTATCCGCCAGGCTATAAAAAAGTGGGACGAAGAATATTGGGACGAATTGCTGGAGGCCTCTGGGGCAAGGGATTCCAGACTTTTCTGGAAAATTGTGAAGTGGGGCCAAGGTGGTACCCCAAACAACCCAGATAACAACGTCGATGAGGCATCCTGGGTTGAGTATTTCAAACCCCAGTATGCAGAGAGTAGGGAGACCGTGGCTACGGAAACAATTCCAGTTGTATTTTGTAAGGAAAGTTTGTTTTCCAACAAAGAAGCAGAATTGGTAATTTCCTCTTTACAAGGGGGAAGGGCACCGGGTTTAGATGGGATACCCTCTGACATATTTAAAAATGATAAGGTACGGTGGGCCAGGTATGTGACCTTACTGGGAAATGCCTTAGCTAAAGGGGCTGTAATCCCAGAAATATGGAAGGGGGCAATAATTATACCTATCTACAAGAAAGGTGATCGGTCACTCCCGGCCAATTACAGGCCAATAAGTTTGATTGCCACTGTCCAAAAAGTGGTGGGGAAGATGGTGGTAAACAAACTTATGGACTGGATAGAGGAGAACAATGCTCTTTCCACTTATCAGGCAGGTTTTAGGCGGGCGACCAGCACGGTAGATCAAATATTCCGTTTTACTATATTGAGGTGGGGGACGGTGCTCCTTGGCGAGGGCAGCCTATATGTCGCTTTTGTAGACTTGCGGGCTGCCTTCGATTTGGTCCCAAGGAGCAAGCTTTGGGCAGTTTTGAATGGGATAGGGGTCCCTCCTGAGTTGCTCACTCTGATAATGCGACTCCATGAGTGTAACTTTGCCAAAGTCTAATGGGGGTTGAACGGGGAATCCACTGTTGACTTTCCTGTTGAACGGGGAGTACGGCAGGGATGTGCAATGGCACCCCTGCTCTTCTCCCTATTCATTAATGGAATTGTGGGTAGAATGTTGGACGCAAGTGTGGATGCACCTTCGCTAGCGGGCATCAGGGTCCCGATCCTGATGTTCACAGACGACACCCTAATTGTGTCCAAAACCCCAGTTGGACTGCAGCGTGCTCTAAATATATTCGATACTTTTTGTAGGGAGCATGGCCTTGAAGTTAATGCTGGCAAAACTAAGCTGATGGTTTTCTCCCAAAGGCGTAGACCCCAACCAAGGGTATCTCTGAATAACATCGAGCTTGAGGTAGTAAATGTTTTTACCTATCTTGGGGTTGAGATATCTAGCAAGCCAGGGTGGTCTCGCCATACAGAAAAGGCGGTATTGAGACACCAGCAGATTGCAGGGGCGCTTCGGTTAGAGCAAGTAAAATCAAAAACTAGGCCTATAAAACCGGTCCTTTTGGTCTATGATGCCAAAGCTTTAGGGTCAGCCCTGTATGGGGCAGAAGTATGAGGTTTTGAGAGGTTCCCTACTTTACAAATATCAGAGAATAGGTTTCTGAGGGGAATTACGGGCCTCCCCCAGAGCGCGCCATTAATCCCGCTTGGTCTTGATCTAGGGAGGAGATCGGTTAGTGACCGAGCCCGATTAAGGCCTATCCTTTATTGGAGATGGCTTTGGACAACCCCAGAGATCCGACACTATGCTGATGGGTTTCTAGCCTTAATTAAATCAGATACTTTCCATAAAATATCATGGTTGAAGACACTCAGGGTTGTTCTTGGTGAGCTTGGTCTCCCTAATCTTTGGGATAATCCCTCTGGGGAAGTATTCCCAAGCAAAAACACCATCAAGACCATCTATTGGGACTACATAGAAGAAAGACTCTGGAGGAGTACACAAGCCGGAACAATGGGGGGAAGATTTCTGGAAATTAAAACGAGACCTGTATTAGAACAATACTGGGACAGCATTACTGTCCCGATAGACAGGAAGTTATTTTTCCAGTTAAGGTCGGGCTCCCTTCCCTTGAGATCATTGACGGGTAGGTGGCGGAGTTCGAATACCTCATGCTGCCCGGTGTGTGGTGCAACTAACGAAAGCATAGCCCACTTCTTATTTTTGTGTGAAGCCTATGCAATCCCAAGGAGAGTATGGCTGGCCCCAGTTTGTAGAAATCTTGGGGTATCTAGCTGTGTTGAGGGGTTAAGAATTATGTGTACCTCCACTGACATGCCTATTGTGCTGGGAACAGCAAAGTACTTGGGGTGGGCTTGGTCCATTAGGCGGAGGGCTTTATCTCCCAACATGAATTGAAATTTTTATAGCAGTTTTTATTACTTTTCTTGTTAAAGCTTGCACAACTGTTCAAAATGTATTTATATGTATGAAATATGGATTTGTAACTACTATGTATTTTAAAATGTATGTTTGTGCTTTTATGAGTCTATAACTCGAATAAAGCTTTACAACAATTATTATATGTATTTATTACTAACACAACCCCTCTGAACTCTTTATGAGGTCAGAGGCACAAGCACATAACAAGATACTTAATTATCATACAGAAAGTTGCACAATATACAGTAGAGCCCTAGGGGCACGTAAAACCATATACTAAAATAGTGGTATAAGAGGAGCGCAAGAGTACTCGCGTTACCTCACCCACAGGAGCAGGGTGCTTAGGTGTCAAAGTGTGTCGGGTTTCGTCGCTGAATCCTATGGAGACCTGTGAAAAGATGCTCCAGGCGACCAGGAGAGAAGTGTCATGTTGGATCCAAGGGCGGATCGAGAATGAAGAGTACCTGAAAGCAGAGGGGACAGAGTCTGGGTCACTAGCCAGGGACCAGGAAGGAACCAGGAAGGAACCAGGCGATGTCGTGAAGCAATCATGTGATGTAGTGAAGCTTGTCTCTGCAGCCACGTGGACCAGGAAGTGTCAACGACAACCAGGAGCTGGATACGGACTGTCCCACAAAGGATCTCACAGTCGGCGGTGTCAGCTTCTGGATTGGAGTCAACATGCCTTGGCAAAGGCAACCAATGCAGGAATCAAAGATGGCTTCTGTTGCAGACCAGCAAGGTCTGGGGGGGCTTCTCCTTTTCAGGGAAGCAAGGGCCAGCCTGGAGCAACCAGGCCAGTAGTGTAGATTCGACTACTAGCGAACGGGCAAGTGACTGGACAGGTGTGTCAAGCACAAAAACACTAGCAGGCCCCACGCAGCACTCGTGGAGTGTGGAGGGCTGTGCGTCGGTGTAAAAGGTGCTCGGGCCGGGGCTTCTTAATCCCCAATGCACAACTTCGAGGTGCCTCAGAAGCTGCACAAGTAGCAAAGTGCAGGTTTTTCAAGATGGCCGGTCCCAAGTCTCTCGTCGCCTCCACGGGTCTCAGCTCTGCTGTGGCTGTGGATCAGGCTCAAGGAAGTCTGGAAGTCTGGCTCTTGTTGGACTCTGTGCTCGGGCTCCGACGGGAGCATCGACAAAGTAAACCGCAGATCGCTGGATGGGGCCTGTTTGCACAGGGTGGTCACTCCTTGACCACAAGGGAGATTCTTCAGTCTTCTAGTTGCAATAGAATGTCGAAGGTCCAGAGTTTCATTTCGAGTTTCAGTTCAGGATAAATCTAAAGTCTCTAGACTCAGCTCCTGCCTTTATACCAATCAAAGGGGCTGGATAATCTGCTAGGTCCTTCCTATGGGTGGGACCAGGGATGGGGGTGGTTTCGCACCAGAGCTGGGGCTGGAGTGCCCCAGCAACTGGTTTCAACTGGACTATGCATGGGACACCTTATGTGCCCCAGGCAGTGTCTCATTTCATTCAGCCCTCCCAGCCCCAATACACTATCGTCTGTCTGGGGTGGTGCTAGCACCTTGCAAGACAGGAAACCTATTGTCCAAGCCTCCCTCGCTGTAAGGACTCCCAGCAGCAGGTGGTCAGACTTGTGTCTGTGGCAGCAGCATCCATTTTGTGATGCTGAGGCTCTGGTTAACTTTAACCGGGATTAGTAGGAACAACATGTATTCTCCCTCTAATAGGGTGGAATGCTAACCCCGTCACCAGAACTGGTGAGGGGGTAGTATTCCAAAGTGTATGACACCTTACACAACATGTTTTGATAAAGCCAAACCAAAGTTAGCATTCAACCGTGAGGATGATAATGCACTTAGAGTATATGGTATGGCTATATCATAGAACAGATATAAGGACATGGTTCCGGAAGCTGCAGGCAGGCTCAGCTCATGCTAGAGCACCATCTCACATAAAACCAAGCACTTTGCCTCCAGGATTGTTAAGGCCTGTCATAGGAGTGAGTTATAGGTGCATATGTGTCTATATATAATGGTTAGATATAGGTATACTATATCTAAAGCAAAGGGTGATTACACCACCTTGCCCCAGCTGAGTGATCAGCCAGTTGTGTCAATTTGGATGGCCAGCCAGGGGTGGCATAATACATGCTGCTGCCCCTGGTAGGCCTTGGATGCATCTATGCCCTGGTTACCTATGGTACACTATACAGGGGCTCATAAGGTGACCCAATATTCAATTGGAGATGTACCTAAAGTATATGGAGTCCATTTTACAGTGAGAGCAGATAGCCTGGGGCCCTGATTAGCAGGATCCCAGGCCAACTAAGTCGAAAACCAGTTAAACACTAGGCAAAAAATCTAGGGTAACCATAGTCAGGTATCCACATTCCTAAAGTGAGTTTCTTTTTTGAAAAGTTATTTGGTTTTCTGTTCAGTATGCAAGCTGTCACACCTCCACCGCCGTTTAAGGAGACACCTGGGGATCCACCCATCAAATGGAAACAGTGGTTTGATGAGTTTGAAAAATATCTTGGTGCAATTGGTGCGCTTCGATTTAGGCTAGAGAGGAGGAAATACCTTTTACTTAATTCCCTAGGTGTTGAAGGGAGGGTGTTAGAAATGGGGTAGCGTGGTCCAGAGCGGGTAGGTCAAACTCGGAGGCATTGTGTAAAGCATATGCGCAGCACACTCACAGGCAACACACTAGGCACACTACAAAACGAGACCACACCAGGTGATGTGAAAATATTGTATGTATTGCAAAATAAACACGTCAGAATATAATCACAGTTGCATATACATTGTGCCAACCGGCACTGGGTAGCAATTTACACAGGGATTATTTACAGGGCAGCGCGAATCAGACCACTGCCAAAACCATCATTCATGCAAAGGGGTGAAGGTAAATGTAAACAATAAATGTAAAGTCCATCAGCTATGGATGAGTAACTACCAGTAGCTACTGGCTAGATCATGCACATGGCGATTTTGCAATAGGCATAAGGCATAAATCACGTAGGCATAAACATGACACATAATAACATGAAAACCTTAATAGCATGCAGGCATCATCTCAGGCTTCTCCTTAGGCGGGAAACACATTATGCATAACATTAGGAATAAAACATGTGACCATTAGGCATACTCCTTAGTAGCCTAAAAGCATGAGCATACATGAGGCATACCATTCCTTAGCATGAGTCCCGTTTGCAAGAGGCCAGGAGTGAAAACATCAGATCTGAAAAACATCATAGCAATAAGCATGCATAAAGCACACCAGCATTATAGGGCCCACCTTGGTAGACAAAGCATATAGCCTATCCCCTTTACATAAACTGAGGTCTATATCAGGCTAGGCATAGGGTAAAAACATGGTTGCATGATATGAGGCATGAAAACATATTGTGCATTCGCAGTAGTATAACCCCACTAGGTATAATCACATGAGGTCAAGCACCATCCGTAGATTAAGCATGGGCGGAAAATCCGTTTCGCTCGCAGATTTTGCGGATTTTCGGTAAATTCGCAATCCGCGAGATTCGCGAATCTCCCGCCAAATCCGCGAGCAGCGGATTTTATGGCTTGCTCGCACTGTTCGCGTGAGTTCGCGGCTTCCCAGTACAACTTCGCGCCCCGCGAATAAGCGCTAAATTGCAGAAATACGATCTTAGCAAAACTGAAACTACTTACCAGGTTCAAAAGTTCAGGCTCATCATTAGTAGCCATTTCCTGTAGTGCTTCCTGAGGGGCCCCTCCAGAGTTCAGTTGCCTACTTGCAACTATTATGTGACCCAGCTCTGAACCTCAGAATAGTTACACATATGCCACAAAGGTCCTGAATTACAGCTAAGGGAGACAAGCAGGAGCCAGGCTGGAAGTTCAAATCCATTAATCAGCCCCTAATTCATTATTGTCAGTTGGGGCAGGGCAGGTGTTGTAACTAATTTTGCAACAATGAAAGCACTTAGCAAGTGCAAAAGATCACTAATCAGGAAGCACTAAGGAAGCAGGTGCCAGCTAAAAAAATATTCTGTGACACATTAATCAGCCCCAAATTAATTCAGGTCACTTGAGGCTGGGAAGGTGTGCTTTGCTTTGCCACAATAATGTACACTGACTGGACAACCAGAGGGTGCTGTGATGAAACAGAGGGTGGCAAGGGTGGGCCAGAGGGTGGCATGAGTAGTCAGAGAGTGGCAGTGGTGACAGAGAGTGGCAGTGATGAAGAAGAGTGTCCCAAACAGGCTGGACACGTAGAAACAACAAGTTCGCAAAACTTGCGACTCGACAGGTAAGTTTGCGTTTTGCGAAATTGTACAAAACCCTCGCGAACTGGCAGAAACACGCGCGAACACAAAAAAAACCCCGCAAATTCGCGAGAATTCGCGGATTTTGCGAATTGCGAGTTCGCAAATCCGCAAAATTCGCGAACGCGAGATTCGCAAAATTCGCCCATGCTTACCGTAGATAGGAAAACACATTACATCAGGCATCCGGTGAAACCATCATTGCAGGAATAATCTAAGCATGGAAATCCATTAGGCCTACAGTCAGAAGGGCAAACCTTGTACATGCACACACGTTGCCAAAACAGTGGCCAGTTGGGGTCTCCCTTTGTGGGGACCCTGAAGTTCCAAGTATGCCCACTGAAGTCCCACTCTGGGACTCCCAGACCAGCTGAACGTCCGTTGTAGCTTCTCCCTGCTAAGCGGGGCAGCCGGGAAAGCTCACGCGACCACTCTGGTCCTCTTGGAAGTACCACCGAGTGCAGGCACCGATCATGTGCTCTGTTGCCCCCTTCCGCCACTGGTTTCCCCAATGCCCTACTCACTGGGCTCTCGGGCTGCAGGTTTCTTGGCAGGCCGCCCGGCAGCAGCTACCACACACGCGGGGCTCTCCTCTACTCATGAGAGCTCCGCCAACAATGGGCCCTTCCTGTCTTCACCCGGGCCCCTCCTGGGATGAGGACTTCAATAGAGAGGGTGTGAGGCTCCAGATGGCTTCTGGGGCCTCCCTCATCTCGCCTCTGGTGCTGCTTCAACTCACCGGGGCATTGACAGGCGGGGTGGGCTCCCGCTCTGGTTTCTCAGCGCCACGGGCCTCTCTTCACCCGGGCCTCCCCTCGTGGGGCCCGGGACTTCTGGTTCGACTTGTGGAGGCGGGGTAGGCTCCCGTCCTCCTATCCGCTCTCACTTCCTGGTTCTGGCCGTCAGTGACTTCCATCGTGCGGATCCCAAAGCTTCCGCGTTGCATCAGGGGCACCTCTTCTCCCCGGGCCGCAGTGGTGCTCTTGGGCTGATTTTGAATGGCAGGGTGGGCACCCGCTGCAAAGCAGTGTCCCAGTGGGGTGGGCTCCCGCGTCTTCAGGCCACTGACTGTGCGTACACATGTGGGGTAGGCACCCGCTCCTGCATAACTATAGATGGGTCCCTAATGCGGCGTGGGCTGCTGCTGTATTTTCAAATAGCAAAAGGGCGGCAATACGTGGTGTGGGCTCCCGCAGTATCTTTAAACATTCAGAGGCAGCACACATGCGGGGTGGGCATCTGCTGTTTTCAATAACACACAAAGCGGGGTGGGGACCCGGGAGGGTGGCAAAATGCGGAGTAGGCTCCCGCTATTTTCAGAGGCGGCCGGGGACTTGACATACAGCGTTCCTCCCTCCTGGCACACTAAATGCAGCACTCATCAAGCACTAAAAAGCACAGCCTTGCAGATTGGATGTAGAAACGCTCTTCTCTCCTGGCAATTGAGACAAAGCGCTAACAGGGCACTCACGCTCCTCACCTCCTGGGGGGCACCGTTCTAGCACTCACTAGGCGCTAGGTCCCAGGAATGCAGTCAGGGTCCCACAGAATAGGGCTGTAGCGCCCAGCAAGTGCTAGACTGCACAGCGCTGCAGGCTTCAGTCCCTCTTCTTGAGTGCGTTGAATGTAGCGCTCACGAGGCGCTAGATAGCTACCACAGATTTCGGGTTCTACACAAGGGAGTAGCGCCCACGCTCCTCACCTCCTTCTGGGCAGTACAGGCAAACAAATGATAGCGCTTATGAGGCCCTAGGGCAGGAAGCTGGCAGGCAATGCTATGCAAGATCAGCAGACAATGGGCACTCATCAGTATCGGTCAGCAGTTCCGAGAAACGGTTTACTCTCAAAAAGTGGCACTTCTCCTGACATAGCAGTCTTTACTCCAGCAAGGGGCTCTCACTGGCCCAGAGGACAGCAGAGGGGTACAGATGGGCTCAGGGGCCAGCACACAGGCCCATGCGGCGATAACTCCTGGCAGTGTGTCCCCCTCTCAATCAAGTCCACGCTCAGTCTGAGCACATGGAGACACAGCCCTCTTATTTATACCCCCCTCATCCCACCTACCAGAAAGGGCTAGAACCTTCTAGAAGGCTCCTGGTTGTTCCAGTCCCAACTGTCACTGTGGGGGAGGTGTAGGTCACCCTGTCACTCCGAACACTAGACCGCCAACACTCCTCAGGCAGGCAGCACAAAGCACACAGCAATGGCATCCATTTTAAAAGTGACATTTCTGCAATGGTTAAAAAAAAGGTGCATACACCATTGCACAGCATTGATTATTTTCCTCTCACACCACACATGGCATATACATTTCCTATCATGGGTGAGATGTTCCTTAAAGGGGGGGTTTCCTAATATAAGCCTATGTAAGGCAGAAAGCACACACACTTTGCACTGCTAACCAGTGCCAAAGTGTCCAAAATCCTGAACCCGCCATTTCCATCACAGCGAAAGTGCTAGGGGAAAGGCAAAAAGTTTCGGGAGGACCCTGCAAGCAGGGCCAAGCCTAACTTGAGGGCAATATTGAAACATCTTCCTCTGTCAAGTGTTGAATGAGAAATTGTTCTTGATGAGTATCAGGACACTGTCAAAATACTTCAAACCAGGTTCGACATACATTCTAGTTTGGTTGTCTTACATCACACTTTTGTTTGCATTCACAGTGTACTGGTGAAGATGTTGACACATACATTACCGCTCTGAGGAGGTTGGCTGTGGAATCCCAATTTGAAAATTTTGCAGATCAGTTGGTACGCGATCAATTCATTTGTCATTGCACAGATAAAATGATCAAACAAAAACTTCTTCAATGGGGAATCCGACTTTGGAGAAAACTATCAGATTAGCTTAAAGCATTAAAACCTCTCAGTTATCAGCAGAAGAACTAGAGACAAAAAACCCTGAGTGTGTTTCTGCTGTAAAAGTCATGGAGGGTAAAGAAACTATGGACAGTAAAACCTCTGAAAGACCACGTTTTGGTTTCAGATAAAAGCACAATGCATTCTTTTCACAACAAAACATTTGTTTTAGGCGTGGGTACAGGTCACACATGAGAAGTGGTAAATGCCCAGCTAAGTTTGTGACTTGTAGAATTTGTAACAAAACTGGTCACTTTGTGAAGGTGTGTCAAGCTAGTAGAATCAAATCTTCACCACAATCCTCGTCTGTCAAGTGTGTTGTAGATGAGAGCATGCCTTGGGAGGATGATGAACTCATTGCTAAAGATCTCAGAGATATGATGATGGTGGTACAAGATGACGGGGTCAGGGTAGGCAATCCTGAGTTATGTGTCGACCCCTATGTAGAAATCCTTGTTGGGGATAAAATCTTGAAACTTTTAGAAGACTCTGGTGTTTGGATCTCTATGATCACACAAGAGCTTTTTGACAGGACATGGCCTTCTAGGTCACTTTTACCACCTGATCGTAAAGCAGTTTCTTATGAGGGACGTGAAATAATTTTGTCTGAATACATTGAAGACATAATGGAGTTCAATTGTAGGAGAATTGCAGGCAAAGTGTATGTTGCACACACAGGTTTGAACATTCTGGGCTGATTTCACCAGGGGCTATTTGGCATGGTACTTAGGCCTGGCACTGCTGAAAAAATTCTAGTTGTTTAAGACAAACCTGAGCTTGAATAAATTGTCAACAATTTCCCACATGTTTTTTCTGGTAAACTTTGGAAGATCAAGGATTATCAGCAAAAGATAATATTGAAAGAAGGTGCCATACCTATCAAGCACAAGCTTAATAATGTTCCTTCTAGTATAAGGCATGATTTGGAGAATTAACTTAATTCCCTGTGTACGAAGGGTATAATAGAACTGGTTGATTCCTCCCTGTGGTTATAACCTTCGATGGTTGCCTGTAAACAGAATGGGGAGTTAAGAGTGTGTGTTGATCTCAGATGCTTGAACAAAGAGAATTGGGTAGGCTTCCATCCTTTTCTGAACATTAATGAATTATTAGCAGGTTTGATAGATGCAAAAAAAAAAATGTTAAGTTTGATCTAGCCTCTGCCTACTACCAGGTGGAGTTAGCTCCCGAATCTAGACATCTCACTGCTTTCGTTTCCCCTTGTGGCACCTACAAGTATGTCCGTATTCTGTTTAGCCTTGGGTCAGCAGCATCTGTTTTCCAGCGGTTAATGAACAACATGCTACAGGGGATTGATGTTCTACCTGTTTTTCAAGATAATGTCTTGGTTTTTGCTTCTAACAGGTTTGCCCATGATGCCATTCTTCAAGAAGTGTTGTCGAGATTCCAGTCCAACGATGTGGTACTGTGTAGGGACAAATGTGTCTTTCTTACCAAAAAATTCGAACACTTGGGGCATCTAGTCACTGAACAGGGGATTCATCCTAAGTCTAGTCTTGTAGACTCCATAATTAAGTCGAAGGCACCTACTGATAAAACTAGCCTCAAGTCCTTTCTTGGGATATGTGAATTTTATTCACGTTTCATAAAAGATTTTGCTAGTAAGTTAAGGCCTCTTTCACAAATGCTTATTGTTAGCTTTAGGGGTCTCTAGTTGGCAGAGGTAGGTACCTTTGACAAATAGGGACCCTTGTGTCTAGTCAGGGTAAGGGGGTACACTCCTAACATAACCCCTGTTCACCCCCATGGTAGCTTGGCACTAGCAGAAAGGGTTATCTCAGACGCAGTGTGTAAAGCATTTGTGAACACATACAGTAACTCAGTGACAACATTACAGATGGAAACCACACCAGTTGTATATTAAAATTAAGTATTCTTTATATAGATTTCACACAAGACCACAAACAACAAAAATCCACAATACTGTACTTTAAAAATCGTAGAAATAGCTTAGTTCTCTTAAGATGGTAAATGTAACCTATTGAGTTCAATATACCTTTAGATGTGTAACGCTATACAACGAAAGTGTTGCAGGGAAGGTGATGCATCTGTCCTTTACACACAGGGACGGTGATGCGTCGGTTTCTTACTACGCTTCCGTGGCGATGCAGCTCGCAACGCTGTGATGCGATGATGATCTGGTGCAATGAAAACAAAGATGGCGTATTTTCCTTGATGCGACACAATATGTTCATGCCCGACGGCTGTGCAGCGACTCCGCGATTCTTCTGAGCCACGACAGGCCCTGCAACACACTTCTCTGGTGATGTGAGACGCTTCGGTGAGGCGATGCGACAACTGCAGCATTGACACCCTTGTTCAGTGATGCGACGACAGGGGCTGTAACACTATTCTCCGGTGATGCGAGACACTTCTGCGATGCGATGCGATAGCTACAGCGGCGACAACTTTGTTCAGTGATGCGACAACAACAGCTGGAGCGGCAAAACACTTCTCTGGTGTTGCGTGTTGCTTCTGCGATGCGATGCGACAGCTACAGCGGCGACACCCTTCTTCAGTGATCCAACGACAGCGGCTACGGCGGCGACACATTTCTTCGTGAGTCATGCTTCCAGCTCCTTACAATAAGCAGTCCCTCAGAAAGCCCAACACAACTGCAGGCACTTCCAAAGAACTCTTGTGGAGCTGGTGGGTGAAGTCTGTTGTCCCTGATACTTCAGCAGGAGGCAAGCTCTTTCTCAAGCCCTTGGAGATCCTTCACAAGTGGCAGAAAGTACACACAAAGTTCCTCTCTCCTTTCTTTGACAGTCAGGCAACCGCTGCAGGCCAATCCCCTAAGCAACACATCAGCTTAGGGATAGTCTCTCCTCAGTCTCTCTGGTTCCTCTCATCAGCAAAGGTTTCTTCTTGTTTCCCAAAAGTGATCTAAAGTTCTGTCATCTGGATACCCCTTTTTATACACACGTTATCTTTGTTCTCTGAAGGCAGAGAGGCCTTTGTCTAGTCCAACCCAGCTCTGGTGAGACCTGGAGCACTCTGTTTACATGACTCATTTCTTTTCACAGTGCAGGGCAGAGACATCAGACACACCACAGGAGAAGGAGTCAGGAGGGAATAGACAGCCCTATTCAGGTCCCAGGTGCAACTCCTCCCACCAATCTACATGTAGATCTCTTTATTCAAGCCTGTGCTCCTGGAATCCCCCAGCCCCTGTCACTCAAACTCCAGACAAGGAATACACAACCTAGCTGATGCAGGCTTGGATGGTTAGACAAGAAAAGACCTACTTTCTAAAAGTGGTATTTTCAAACACAGAATGTTAAAACCAACTTCACTAAAAGATGTATTTTATCATTCTGGGTTCAGGCATACTAAACTCGAATTTCTACCTGGTTCCCTGAGTCAGTTAGGATTATAAGATGTAATAATCAAACTGCCCATTCTGGCCTTTGGGAAACAGTTAGCTTTGCAATAGTGAAAAACGAAAATGGATGTAATTCACTATTAGGACATGCCACACACATCAGGGCTTGTCCTACCTTATACTTACAATGCAAATGCACCCTGTCCTTGGGCCTACAACAGGGGAGTCTGATATGAAGCAAAGGGAAGCTTTAGGGACTGGCAAATGGGTGCACTTGCCAAGGCAGCATGGCAGTACCAGACTGCACACAGGCTCTGCAATGGAAGACCTGAGACACATTTTACAAGGCTGCTTCTGTGGGTGGCAAAAGCAGTGCTGCAAGCCCACCAGCGGCATTTGGATTTACAAGCCCTGGGCACACTCAGTGCACTGTACCAGGGTCTGACAAGTAAACCAAATCAGCCAATCATGGAGTCACTAATCCATACATCAATTTACCATAGGGAGCACTTGCACTGTGGCACTGCCCAAAGCATCTAACACCAGCAAAAACACATGAGGCAACAGCAATAAATGGAAGGGAGACCCACGCCAAGGTTCCAGGTCTAACACTTATGAAGGGTGTTGCGTTTGAGTGGCATGAGAGTGTCAAAACGTAGACTTCCCAGCCCCCAATACTGGAACCCACTGACCCAGGCCACCCCCACTACAGGAATTCCCACATGGACCGCGTGGTCCTTTGGACCCCCTGGCTGGTTTTTGATCCTTAACCGGCCTCATGGTCAGCCTTTATCCTTGTGTTAATTTTGAGTCCGCCTTTGTGTTGGGTGGGCCCCACTACCCCACGCACCCTCACTCTTCCTTCATTCCATCCTTTGTCTCTCTCTCCCTTTCCCTAGACTCTGCTGACCAATCCACACCGCCACACAGGTATTGTCCTCTATCCCCCGCAACCATCTACATTTCCATGCTGGCTGTGCAGTGGTACTTCTTGACAATGATATTTTCTATACACGGCCACCTGGCTTTCTCCCCTGTCTGTGCTGAGTTTTGCTTTTATAGTTCAGCACTTGCACACAATTTGTCCATGCCTCACTTGTATGCAGATACCATCCATCTCCCAACACGGCTGGTGAGCAGCCATGGGCAATACTCCACACACTAACCTTTCTTGGGTCATGCCTATAAATGTGATTTTGCATCTTTGTGTGTTTATACTGTTTATGAATATGTTTTGTGATCTTGTAAAGTCAGAAATTGAGGCCACCCCAGCACTACCATTCACTACGTATCAGGAATGTGTCACCTTGTTGTTCCGCTATCATCTCTCCATTGTACAGTCATGATTCTTTCACCACGACATCGGTTCATACACCAAGTCACTACTACATTTGTCTTTTCACTATTTGTTTGCCCTAGGGTTTCCACGTGACATGGGTGATCCTGATCCATATTACCCTAACAGTTGTGTTATGGTTTTTTCGGCAACATCCCAATCTATGTTTTTTCCAATTTTTCACTCAATATTTGTATCCTTCCCAGCCCTGAAGAGTTACGGGATAGTTCCCTAATGTGACGAAACACGTGTCGGCTGGTTGTTTCTTTGTTGTTGTATCATTAAATTCTTTTGAAAAAATATACTGGTGTCGACCACAAAAATTGGTACAATACGAGACATTTATACCACTGTTATATCCTCATAACGTGTGCCCAGGACTATGTTCTCATTACTGGTGTGGGTTTTACGACTCACACATTTACAGGGGTTACAGGAAATTTCCCCCGACCTGGCAGCACCGTGCTTACTCTCAGTATAACATACATAATACGTACTAGCCTGAGCGCCAAGCTTCCTGTGTTCAATAAAAACCCTACGTCGAGATAGTGTACAACGACTGATCTCACCTAAAGTGTTAAAGTATTATGACCCTGCGCTAACTTGCACTCTGACTGTGGATGCCAGTAATGTCGGTGTGGGTGCGGTGGTGTGTCAAAATGAGGGTGGTGAAGCTAGACCTATTGGTTTTGCCTCCAGGGTGCTATCTCCCACTGAGATGAAGTACTCTGTCATCGAGAAGGAGCTGTTTATTTATTTATTTTGCCATTTGTAGAGCGCCGGGTAACACCGCCGGTGTGTCGCCATGCGAGTAGCCAAACAGATATCCAACGTTGAGGGTTAGAGACCGGGAGAGACAATACTATGCCTCTGGCCTGTAGACAAGGGTTGCAAGGAAGGTCTAGAGAATAGCAGGTGGAAAAAAACAGGTCTTTCGTCTTCTGTAAAAAGTCATTTCACCTGGCTCTGTTCTTATTTCAGCTGGTAGAGTGTTCCATTGTTTTGCTGCTAGGAATCTAAAGGAATAGCCACCCATCCTAGCCTTTCTGATTCTTGGTATCCTAGCTAGTGCTTTACCCTCTGTTGGGTATTTGCGTTGCTATCAGGGTCTGAAGGTATAGTGGCCCTTTCTTTGCCAGAATGCGGTGGCAGTGGCACATTTCTTTAAACAAAACTCTCTTTTCGACTGGTACCCAATGTAGTCTGACTAAGGCTTTTGATATGGATGCTCTTCTTGGGAGGTTCTGCACTAGGCGGGCTACAGTATTTTGTATAGTTTGTAGCTTCAGTATTCATTTTTCACTACACCTACATACATGACATTTCCGTAGTCAATTTGGGAGGTGACCACGGCATGTACTATAATTTTTCTGGAGCTGACAGGCAATAGATCAAAGACCTTTCTCAGGGCCTTTAGCGTTCTGAAGCATTTACCTGTAACTCTCCGGATTTGACTCTCAAATGTCAGCTTTGAGCCGAGCCATACTCCCAGATTTTTTACTTCTGTTTTAGGAGTTGGCAGCTGTCCCAATGAAATAGGTCATCATGCTGACGACCAGATGGATGGATCTTTTCCTACAATCATCACCTTCGTTTTGCTGCCATTAAGTTTCAAGCAGTGATTAGACATCCAGGTTGTTACCTCTTCCATGTATTGTGAGAATTTGTGGGCAGCCAGGCCCGGGTTTCGGGACAGTGTAATAATAAGACGAGTATTGTCAGCATAGGACACAATAGACACCTTGTGCCCCTCCACTATAATTTCAAAAACAACAAGTGATGGACCGAATGTGGATCAATGTCACACATTCCCCCAGTCAAAAGATCTGGGCCCAAATCCATCGTTTTTTTGCACTCCACACCACCCTGGGTTAGACAATGGCGATATGCAAATCAGCTCTGACCCTGTTGCCCCATGGGAAAAGTCCAGTCCGAACTACAAAAGCCATGTCCTTCCCAGAACGGAATCAAGCATCCGAGGACCGGACCGGTTTTGAGGTAACACCTCTCATCAGCCCGGCTAGCTTGACTCCAAGTGGTGTGGAGTGCCTGGGACCCACGTCTGGGCATCCCCAGCGCACTTAGGGCGGCAATTGCAAAAACAACAAGTGATGGACCGAATGTGGATCAATGTCACACATTCCCCCAGTCAAAAGATCTGGGCCCAAATCCATCGTTTTTTTGCACTCCACACCACCCTGGGTTAGACAATGGCGATATGCAAATCAGCTCTGACCCTGTTGCCCCGTGGGAACAGTCCAGTCCGAACTACAAAAGCCATGTCCTTCCCAGGACGGAATCAAGCATCCGAGGACCGGACCGGTTTCGAGGTAACACCTCTCATCAGCCCGGCTAGCTTGACTCCAAGTGGTGTGGAGTGCCTGGGACCCACGTCTGGGCATCCCCAGCGCACTTAGGGCGGCAATTGCAAAAACAACAAGTGATGGACCGAATGTGGATCAATGTCACACATTCCCCCAGTCAAAAGATCTGGGCCCAAATCCATCGTTTTTTTGCACTCCACACCACCCTGGGTTAGACAATGGCGATATGCAAATCAGCTCTGACCCTGTTGCCCCATGGGAACAGTCCAGTCCGAACTACAAAAGCCATGTCCTTCCCAGAACGGAATCAAGCATCCGAGGACCGGACCGGTTTCGAGGTAACACCTCTCATCAGCCCGGCTAGCTTGACTCCAAGTGGTGTGGAGTGCCTGGGACCCACGTCTGGGCATCCCCAGTGCACTTAGGGCAGCAATTGCAAAAACAACAAGTGATGGACCGAATGTGGATCAATGTCACACATTCCCCCAGTCAAAAGATCTGGGCCCAAATCCATTGTTTTTTTGCACTCCACACCACCCTGGGTTAGACAATGGCGATATGCAAATCAGCTCTGACCCTGTTGCCCCATGGGAACAGTCCAGTCCGAACTACAAAAGCCATGTCCTGGGTTGAATGTGTGACATTGATCCTCATTCGGTCCATCACCTGTTGTTTTTGCAATTCCGCTATAAGTGTACTGGGGATGCCCAGACGTGGGTCCCAGGCACTCCACACCACTGGAGTCAAGCTAGCCGGGCTGATGAGAGATGTTACCTCAAAACCGGTCCGGTCCTCGGATGCTTGATTCCGTTCTGGGAAGGACATGGCTTTTGTAGTTCGGACTGGACTGTTCCCATGGGGCACAGGATCAGAGCTGATTTGCATATCGCCATTGTCTAACCCAGGGTGGTGTGGAGTGCAAAAAAACGATAGATTAGGACCCAGATCTTTTGACTGGGTTGAATGTGTGACATTGATCCTCATTCGGTCCATCACCTGTTGTTTTTGCAATTCCGCTATAAGTGTACTGGGGATGCCCAGACGTGGGTCCCAGGCACTCCACACCACTGGAGTCAAGCTAGCCGGGCTGATGAGAGGTGTTACCTCGAAACCGGTCTGGTCCTCGGATGCTTGATTCCGTTCTGGGAAGGACATGGCTTTTGTAGTTCGGACTGGACTGTTCCCATGGGGCACAGGGTCAGAGCTGATTTGCATATCGCCATTGTCTAACCCAGGGTGGTGTGGAGTGCAAAAAAACGATGGATTAGGACCCAGATCTTTTGACTGGGTTGAATGTGTGACATTGATCCTCATTCGGTCCATCACCTGTTGTTTTTGCAATTCCGCTATAAGTGTACTGGGGATGCCCAGACGTGGGTCCCAGGCACTCCACACCACTGGAGTCAAGCTAGCCGGGCTGATGAGAGGTGTTACCTCGAAACCGGTCCGGTCCTCGGATGCTTGATTCCGTTCTGGGAAGGACATGGCTTTTGTAGTTCGGACTGGACTGTTCCCATGGGGCACAGGGTCAGAGCTGATTTGCATATCGCCATTGTCTAACCCAGGGTGGTGTGGAGTGCAAAAAAACGATGGATTAGGACCCAGATCTTTTGACTGGGTTGAATGTTTGACATTGATCCTCATTCGGTCCATCACCTGTTGTTTTTGCACCTCCACTATAATAGCAAGTGGTCCCATGTATAGGGTAAACAACGTGGGACTAAAGATTGAGTCCTATGTAACTTCCTGTGGTAGGGGATAACTCTTGGGCGTATGAGTGTCTTGAGTAATCTGGGAACCTCAAGACAACAGGAAGGACATCATCCATGTCCCTGACTCCACATTACTCTAATCTATAGATGAGGAGGCCATGTGATACAGTGTCAAAGGCTGCACTGAGATCCAGTAGGATCAGGGCAGCTGTTTGACCTTCGTCCGCAAGCTGTCTTAGGTTTCCGTAGCCAGGAGAAGGGCTGTCTCCGTAGAGTGTGCAGCTCAGAAACCAGATTGTGAGGGGTGCATTAGGTTGCTACTGTCAATATGCTGGGTCAGCTGTATATTCACTACTTTTTCTGCTATTTTTGCAAAGAAAGGTAGCAGTGAGATAGGGCGTAGGTTCTCTCGGACTGAATGGTCTATTAGATGTTTTTTCCTTGGAGGGCAAACCATAGCTTGTTTCCATTCGTCAGGAAGCTCCCCCGATTGGAAAGAGTGGGTGATTAGTTCAGATATGATTGACTGAATGCATTTCTCACCTTGCAACGGCAAATTTGGGCACACTGGGTCCCTCAGGGATCCAGATTTGATTCCCTTCGCTAGCTTCCTCAGCTCATCTCATTCTGTAATCTTGAATTCCTCTATTTTTCCTACCTTCGGAACTGCAGTCGTAATGCCCTCGTTGATTATACCGTATTGTGCTTTTATGGGGGAGGTGTAGTAAATCTTTGCTTAGCTGCAAAAAATTCCGCAATCTTATTGCAGGACTCCTCCGTGTTAATGTGAGATTTGGTTAGTTTTTCAGCTGATTGTAGTGATTTAAGAATGGTGAACATTTCTTTAGAGGAGTTTTGGCTTGCTGCAGGGCAGTAATGAAATGTCACAATTTAATTTGGGGTTGGAGGTTTTGCCTGCGGACGGACTACAAGCCTTTGATATTTTTTTTGAGTGGGAAGAATGTCAGAGGATTCCCTCCTCATATTGCTTGCTTGCCCTCTAAACTTGTTTGTTCGATTTTTGTGCTGAGAATATTCCTGGGAGTAAGAATGTTTGTGCAGACTACCTTTCCCATTCCTCTGACATTGTGGAAAGTATTGGGTGAAAAAGACATGGAGGAGTTCATTGTTGCAGCCGTGGATATTCCTCAGATTGTGTGCGATTACTGAAAGTGATGAGTTGGCCTAAGGAGAGGAAACTGAGCTTTGAGTTTAAACCTATCTTCAAGTTGCAGATGAATTGTCCATTGAGGATGGCTTGTTGTTGAGGGCTGACAAATTGGTTCCTCCACACATATGTTTGAGGGCTGGATTGATTAGGCGTGCTCATGAGGGGCCTTTGGTAGCTACTATGACTAATAAAAGGGTGCGTCTCTCCTTTTGGTGGCCCTCCTTGGACAGATAAGTAGATACAATTGTCAAGTCATTTGTGATTTGTTCGAGCTGTGATAAGACTGCTATGTTACGAACGCCACCTCTTTCTCCCATTGAGTTGCCGCCGGCGCTTTGGATGAAGTTGGGGCTCAATAATGTTAGACCTTTTTATGCTCTTGATGCATCTTCAAGGTTTACATTGGTCATGATAGACTATAACTCCAAGCGGCCAGAGGTCAGCTTTGTGAGGGAGATGACCTCAAGGACTGTTGTTGAGTTTTTAAATGATGTGTTTTTGAAGGATAGTTTTCCAGAATTTCTGGTGACTGACAATGGTGCTCAGTTTGCTGCCAGTGAAGTCAAGGATTTTCTTCACATTAGGGGTATCAAGTATCTCAAGAGTTCACTGTATCACCCCCAAACCAATGGTTTAGTTGAATGCATGAACAGGGTGCTAGGGGAGTGCATACAGTGGGCACTGCCAATAGATGTGTTGTTGCCAACTCTGTGAAGAGCATGCTTTGGTTCTATCGCACCACCCCGCATTCGACCACAGGTGTTTTACCTTTTGAGTTGTTGCGTGGTCGGAGGGCCACCACCACTTTTTGTCCAAGTTGGATGAGTAGATGGGTCAAAGGTGGACAGTGGTCTGATGCCTGAGTAAGGAGTCATGTGAGTTTGACTCAAGAGAAACAGAAGAGATATTTTGATTCAAAGAAAAATGTAAAGGAGATGGAGTTTATAATTGGTGACCATGTTCGCATGAGAAACCTATCCATGGGAGGAAAGGATGTTCCAATTTTGGTCCCCCTGTTAGGGTTGTGGAAGTTAAGGGAGATTCTGTGAAACTTGTGAATGGACAGTGGTGGAATAAGTGTTTTTTGGTGAAGTGTGGTGTCCTTGAATGTGGATCTAGGGGTTGCAGTGTAGGTGGCAAAAGGAGTTTTGCGTGTGTTGGTCAGTCTTATTTGAGACGTAGTTTTCAGGTTATAAAACTTCCTTCTCAATACAGAGTTTGATATATTACCAGAGAGGCTTTGTTTCTACATGTAATGTTGTTGAATATGTTTATACAACGCTCTGTGTTTATCTTTCCATTTTTGTTCTTCTTCCTTCTAGGTTATGTTGTTTGCCTTCTTTTCCTATCTTTCTCTTTATTTTTCTTCCTCTTGTGTTTCTTTGGTTCCATCTGTCTTTCTCTATATTGTTTTTTAAGGAAAGACCCATGAAGTAGCCTGCTCTAGCTTTGTCCGAATGCTAACTGGTTCGAAACCTCACTGCGTGAGGATTCCAGACCAAGCGTTATGGCAGGAGTCAGTTGGTGGTTGTCGACGCCTCTACTGCTCAGCCTTGATGGTTCAGCTGATATATTAAATAACAAGTTCAACTTACCTGTTTCTAGTACCTTCTTCACGACATACGTCACTTACACAACCTTGCCATAGCCTTCACTTGAGATTTGAGGGCTGATTTCGAAGCCTGCAATAATAACACGGTATTCAGCGACTGCACAACTACAATATAATTGTAGGTTTCAGACTTTGCAATAGGAGGATATGCGTTAATTGTGTGCGTTTTCCCCGTTAGAGGCACAGCGGCAAACCTAAAAAGTTTGCTTTTTTCCATGATGCTTTGCGTCATATTTAAGCAGGCGGAATTCAGCTGGCAAAGTCTACAGAGTGCAGCAATTACCAAAAAAAGTAGACATTTTGAATTGAGCCCCAAGTATCATTTGGAACTGAATGGTGAATTGTGCCCGATTCCGAGGTGCCGTTTTGTATTTGTTGGGGACCACCTAGCTGTTAATTAGGGGTGGGCGGAATTTGCGCAGTCGCGCTAAGCAAAGCTCCGCGAAAAGTTAAAAAATCTCAGCAAACATGCAGAAATTCCACGAACACGCGGAATTGCTTGTTTGCAATGCTTTTTTCTTGGTCGCGATCGCAATTTGCGTGCTCGTGGGAAATATCTCGCGAACACGCATTTTGAAAATGCGAACAAGCAAAAAATTCAGCGAAGCTGCAAAACGCCAAATTTTTGGCTTTTTCACGTTCTCCGTGGAACGCAAAATTACCCAAATTCTTCAAATTCTGCTAACAGAACGGAATTTACCGCTCAGGCCTACTGTTAATGCACACATTTTTAAAAGAGGGTACCCAGCGTGAGAGATGGGCAAGTCAGAGAATCAATTACTAAAGCTGAGCCAGAGCTGAACCAGGGGCCCGGCGTGGCTGGAAGAGCCCTAACAATGTCGAAAAATGATCATTTGTGTAGTCACTTGCCTTTTCTCGTTCTCCCTCCACCTTGCTATCTGCTTTAAAAGCATTCTTCTTTTTGTCCCTTGCGATCTCTCTCTCCCTATCTCTGTTGTTCCTTGTTTCTCTTTTTTATGTTTCTTTCTGGCTCCATTTTCTCTCTTTGCTCCCCTCACTTACTTTATCCTTCCTTTACCTCTTTTCTTCCATTACCGCTCACTTTTTTGTTTGTCTCTCCATTTGCCACTCTCTTTCGTCCTTCTCACTCTCTATCTCTACTGTATTTCTTGCTCTTCTCTTATCCTACAGCCAGGTTATTATCTGCCCCCTTGTACTAAGTCCTTAGTTCCATTATAGGCGCAAACGACCCCACCCACACCAAAGTAGAATAGTCATGCATGAATAAATACATAATACAACTTTTTTGTTTGGAGAAAATATTGCTGCAGGTTTATTCCATACAAAAGTATGCAAATTATGGTGGGTTATCTTACGGGCGATCCAAGGGCAGGTAGCCGTACTTACCTATGCTGCCCTGCCCATCTGATGAGCATGGGCGCCCGCAGACATTTTTCCAGGGGGGGGCAAAATGTTAACGTTATCACCATCCTCCGACATGATGTGTGCCAGGTGGGGCACAAGAAACACTGGTGCACAGAACTAGGATAGACTAAATGCCAGGAATCCAGGACATGTTACTGACCCTGCCACAGGCCAACAAACACCACCTGTAGGGAAAATGCTAAACTTTCTGACAAGGTGCTTTATCTCGGTCTGCAAGGTGTGCAGACTTCCGGGTCCTCGATCCAACACCAATCAAGGCTGTCTTCAGCATGATTCGATTTTTATCAGAATACTTTAAAACAGCCTATGATTAAAGCACCAGATTAAATATACTGTATGCACAGTGTATGTTAGTGATTATTTGTAGCACACATATTTACCAATATTGGCTTCTTGGTGCTAGAATTCATGATAACTTTTATCCAAAGTTAAAGCACAACTTCAAAGTTAGTAATAAATAATGCAGCAATCACACACGCTAGTGATTCGCCAATGGGTGCTCCCTTTAATAGAATTCCCTGGGCATTGCTACATTTTACACACATTCAATTAATTTATACAAAATAAAATGTATAGGTCCAAATGTTAGCTATATTTTTTTAAAGAAACTTAGAGTCCCTCTACGTGTAGTCAATGTCAAACTGACAATGTGCGCACGTTTAGGGATACAATAATGGGCAGCTCCCTTATGCGGAAGCCCGGCATCGTAAATGTGTGGCACATGCGGCACCCGCAGCGGCGGCACATCACAGGTCCAGGGATGCTGAGTCTTACACAGTGGTCTAAGTGGGGGAAAAAAGTAGGGGAACAGTAGGCGGAGTATCAGAGGGTGGGAATAACCCAAGAATTGGATCTGTGGGTGGAGCCAGAGGTCTGGCCAGAATGTGCAGACATCCCAAATTTTAGTATATGTTTGGCATTTCACTGCCCAGTTTAATCAACCAATGGATACACATGATTATTTAAGGTTATAATGAGTTATTGACATTAAAATATATTCACAAAGTGGGATATGCTTCTAATCACAGAATGTACCAAATACGATAAAATGTGGAAACACAAGCCATTTGTCTCCGAGCCATGGAGTTTCTGTCATCAGCACTTCTCCCTTTTTCCACAACAGCAGTTCAAACATGAATGGCAAAATATCCTAGATTGCCAATGTTTTATCCAAAATTATGGCTCTGCCATATTTGCATCATAATGCAAGATCTGCTGCATGATCTGACCATTTAAACTACTAAATTGTTTGGCGCTCAAACGTATCAAAAGTTAGTATAAAATGTGACTTGTGTTGCTGCGGAGTGGATGGCCTATTGTAAAGGTGGACTGGTAACCTTTCTCACTGCTGTATTTGTATGTTACACTGGTACTAATAAGGCAAAATCTTTCCAGAGACTGTTAGCATGTGTACACACGTCAAAATAATAAAATATCTGAAAACATACTGCATTACGCTGCAGCCTTTTTTTAATGCATAATTTAGTCAACACTACAACATAATGTTGTCATCCTTTGCTGAATAATTAATTCCAGTGGCCCCACAGCAGGCAGCACATGTTAAAAGTGCTTGGTAATGAAGCAGGGAGACTGTGAAGTTTGCGAACTTAGTTTGGTGTGCGTGCAAATCCTGCATTGACAATCCCTGGTGAGTTGCAGCTACTACTGCTGAAACAAGGCCAATGGAGGTACCTATGGGTGAGGCAGACTGGCCTCAAGGGCTGGGCCAGCCATAGCACTGGTGGTGTCCTGTACATTAATGTTTGTTAGTGCCCCCCAATGACCACCTCTGCCATGGATTCCCTCACTACCACCCTTTAACTCTGCCCCCCAAGTCTCCATAACCACTCTCTCTCAGATGCATTTAATTTGATTTACAGCGCCACTCATACCAGTGCATGGCATCAGAGCACTTTACATTATACACATTACACAGAGACAATCAATATGTGTGTAAATCACTGTATAGAAAATGTTACATAAGACTAAGGACTACAAGGTGTAGGAGTCACATGGCAACCATTCTAGTAGCCCGTATAGTTTTATAGTGATTGGTCTGGAGAAACACAATACACGGAATTAAAAATGTAATACCATGGTTGGGGGCTCTCCTTAATAATCAGAAGTGATTTCTGTCCAAAAGAACACTTTTTGGGACATTAGGATAATCAAAGACTGGGGGAGGGGGGGACATAACGCTCTAATTTATAACTTGCAGTTTGTATGCAGCTCTTAGATGACAGTTAATAGCTCACTGTTCTAAGTTAGAATTTTAACTTATAAACTGCAAGTAACAAAGGATCTCTCTGACAAATGCAGTAGCCCACTGACCTGTTTACATTATGTGCACTTTGTGATCTGCATGGCGCATGTTCTTTGCAGCTGGTACATAAACCATCTAAGCTACCTTTCCATGAGTCAACACTTACACTAGACAAAATTCTGATCTCTCTCTAGGAAGAACATTAATCACCAAAGTCATCATGACATTTGTATTGTCTCCCCCACTGAACACTGTACTGCCCCACTGAGAAAAACTCCCACTGTCTTCAACTACAACCCAATTGTTACCCGCTATAAACACCTGGATGCGGCTCAATTTAAATTACGCACTAGACAAGAGCAATATGCGGCCTACAAAAAAAAAAGTAACAACATCCTGGAAAAAGCAAACACTTATAGGGAATGCAAAAATTAGCAAACCATGGGAAATGTAAGCAGGAGCAACATGGTTACCTTAATGCTTTTACACTCACTATTCAAAAATCAGTGAGTGCTTTTGCCTGAAAAGTTAAGGACACGACTACAGGGCCCTGAATGGACTAATTTCAATGGCCATTGTTATATCCTTACAAAACGCAAGCAGTATGGTAAAAAGACCACATCCTTGGACGCAGAGCCGCAGCACACATTTTGTTTTCCAATCCACACATTGCAGTAAATCCTGGATTGGTGCACTAGTTCCAAGTCCAAGTCCAGGGAAAACAAAGACAAGAAAACAAAAATAGCGCTTCACTGGCAAACTCTGTAAAAGTGGCGCTAATGTGTTTTGGTGTTAATAAAATCAGTTTGGCCAGTTTGCTACCACTGTGTCTTACTTTATTTAGTTATTTATCTATTTTTCATATATGTAGCCTTTTATTCCCAATGCTGCACTTTGGAATTAAAATGTCAGAAAAATACGACATTTCCAGCAAAAGAGTCTTTCTTTTTTGGATCCATTTCACAGGGAAGCAAATAAAAGAAAGGAGAGGAAAGTGAGTGAGAACCCCGTCTTGAAGTCACGGTTTTCATGGGCGTCCGCAAGGGGAGCAAGGAGGGTCGCTCCGGGGGGGGGGGCAAGAGCCCCTCCTTGCCCCCCCCTGCGGACGCCTGATGAACCAAACACTCTGGAAACCCAATCAGCGATACCCTTATAGGGGTGATCCCCTTACTGGATCACGTGACACATTGGTCCCTTATTACTCACGCCCTTTCAGGGTGGAGCATAGCAAGGCAAGCCCCCGGTTGTTCAGGCCCACAACTGCTCGAAGGACTAACGGGGCGCCAACATCATTATTCCAGGACCCTCCGATGAGGCTCCTGGGATTTGGCTCTGGTACCCGTATTGTGCTTTTGCAGCGGTATCCTTCTGTACCCAAACTGCTTCCAAATCGCCCTGTAACTCCGCTTGCAACAACAAAGAAAACATTACAACATCCTCTAAACTTCCCTTGCCTGTCCCATGCCGGGTACACAGTAGGGTGGGAGATGGGTGGGAGATGGCGTGTCGGGCAGCAAAGAAGAACAACAATGGTGGGGGAGGCCTAAATACCCCTCCCCATCCCCCGGCGAGCCGGACATGACGTATCCAGCGCACCCTCCTGGAGTCCCGCAGAAGTGAGTGAGGGTGGGGAGGTGCCCAAATGCAACTAAGGGTTGGCCGCCCTCTGAGGTGACCCCCTGCGGGGCCGAGGGCAGCCGCATAGTTCCATTATAGGCGCAAAAGACCCCACCCACACCAAAGTAGAATAGGCATGCATGAATAAATACACAACACAACTTTTTTGTTTGGAGAAAATATTGCTGCAGGTTTGTTCTATACAAAAGTATGCAAATTATAGTGGGTTATCTTACGGGTGATCTAAGGGCAGGTAGCCGTACTAACCTATGCTGACCTGCCTGCCTGACGAGCCAAGCACTGTGGAAACCCAATCAGCGCTAGCCTTATAGGCGTGATCCCTTTACTGGATCGCATATTACATTGGTCCCTTATTACTCACGCCCCTTTCAGGACAGAGCGTAGCAAGGCAAGCCCCCGTCTGATCAGGCCCAAAACCGCTTGAAGGACTGATGGGGCACCGACATCATTGTTCTAGGACACTCCAATGAGGCTCCTGGGATTTGGCTCTGGCACCCCTATTGTGCTCTTGCAGCGGTATCCATCTGTACTCAAACGGCTTCCAAATCACCCTGTAACTCCGCCACAGCTCTGGAGGCGGCCCCCGTCGCTTAAAGAACCCCCCACCAACCAAACAGCAATTTCTTCACTTGCAACCGGCTCTTTCCAGTGTCTCGTGTATGTCCAAGAGGAACAGGTCCATTCCAACCTGCGACAAGTGAACCTCATCATCATCAAAATAGCCTCTCACCTTCATTTGGAACAGCTCATTTCTGATAAGCCCAAAACCTCTTTGGTCTGTGAACTTGCACATAGCACTAGTCACCCTTTGCGGGAATGCTCCACTGCTTCATTAGACTTGGCCCCATGCCAAGAAAGGCGTAGCCCATCCCTGCTGCAGCCATAGCCACTTGTTCAGCGAACTTGTGCATGGAGCGGGAAATCCTTCTTTGGGAATGTACCAGTGCCTCACATGCCCTGCAAGACATTGATGGCTTCCCAGGAGGGAGCTCTCTCTTAAACATCGCTATGTCACCCCGCAAGCTGATATGGCTTCCAACTCCTGCAACCTGTAGTTGCGGCCCTTCTAGCACTTTGAACTCCCTAACGCCTACCTCCCCAATTTATGGAACAGCAGCACACTTGCTAAGAAGACCGTTTGAACAACCATCCGATATACTCTTTATGCGTACAAGGCATGTCATGAATCACTGAAGCACCCCGTAACCTGCCCTGGGAGCAGAGTGCACCTACTTTGTAGGGGTTGACCAGACATGTGCATAAACCTTTGCGATTAAAAAACCATGGCGAACAAGACTGTTTGCACAGCGTACACTATCGTAGTCACCGCAGCCATATAGAGTGACAACTTACGCCAACTACCAGGCTTGCTTATTTAAAGCTCGATCACAGAAACCCACATACATGCTAACCAGCTGTGACCCTTGATGCTATATAAGTCTTGCCCCACACTATTTATGCAGATTCCTGCAATGTACCCTTCTGCCCCTGAATGGACGGGAAAATACCTGTAAGATTGCAAATCCCACTGCACTCACATTCTCAGGCCGTCTAGTAGGGGAGGGTCGTTAGCATTGTTTCTGCTACATTGCCTGGCCTCTTAGTCCGCAAGCACCCTCGTCTGACAGCAGACTCTCTGATGTGTCGCCCGTGCAATGACCGCACCCTGACACAAAATGTCCCGCTCTACACCCCTGCGAACAGACTACCTTCCATGAGGCTGGAGTGAATTGTTGTATGTTGTGCATCTGACCCTAAGAATTTTTAGTTTGCTTTGGCAGGGATCAATTTTTGCACCTGTCACACTCGAAATGGTGCAATGTGCAGTTCTTTTGCATTCTACACTTCAGAGTGGGACTACATACCCCAAGAGACCACTGAGTCGTGTGTATATTACCAATGCTACTATTAGAATCTAAGGTTCCTAGTGTCAATTGGTGACTATCCTGCCATAGAATATGTGACTTGAGCAAGGGAGTTTTTGTGCACTTTCCATTATCCCCGTCTTACTGTAATTTTGCCTTTGCAGTTTAATCTGTGGTATTCGCCCCCAGGCTTCCCAGGCTTGCGTACTGCTGGCCACGTGTGCAGCTGCTGGCGTAATAAGGGAATCTCCCGTTGCAACTTGCAATAAAACAACACCAGCTTGAATGTGCTACATTGTAAGCAATTAAGGGCCAGATGTAGGTAATCTCAATTTACCTATTCTTAAATACCGAATATTACTGATTCGGTATTTAAGAATAGGTAAATGGGATGTAGATCATCTTTCGGTAAAAACTTACCGAATCAGTAACATTCAGTAACTAAGAATCGGTATTTACCGAATCGGTAAATACCGATTCAGTAATTCCGATTCATTCCTATGGGCCTGGAGGTGGAGTTCTGGACTTTTTGGTTCCGTCCAGAGGTGTCAGGGATAACACCCGAAGACCCCGGAGTTCCACCTGTCTCGGTGCACAAATAAACAGAAACACGGGCTTCTCGATGGTGGCGTCAAAGACCAAAGGTTTATTACTGCAGGGACACAGAAGTCACAGAAACTACACACGGGCAGTGTCTAGGAGCCTGTTCGATTTGTACAAGAGGGGTTGCTCCTTATATACAAAATATTAGCCTTCAGGCGAATTCTTCACAATGCTAGTACATTCCCAAACCTTTGTGTCCTAAACAATAAATATTTGGCGTTGCACAGGAATCGTCGATACTATTTGATGTCAAACATTACGAAGAGGGGTTCCCACTATTCCATCACAATTCCATGTCAACATTTCATTCAAGAGCCGGACCGCCTCATCGTAAATTTCGTTACCTCCCCCTAATAAAGGCCCAGAAGGAAAGGAGCAGAGCCAGGTGTAGAAGATAGAAAAGCAAGATAAGGGATGTTTGTGGGTCGTAAATGGGCAAGGCTACCGGCTTTGGCCGCCTAATCATGATCAGGCCAACGAACACAAGAACCAGTATAGCAAGGCTGGCCTCGGGCAGAGGAGGCAGCCTTTGTCGAGTCATGCAGCTACAGCATGTTCTGTTCTAAGGTGCATGTGTCACTAGAAAGGTGAATCGCCGGCTAAGTCTACGTGTCCTTAATCGAAATGAAGTAATCAGAGGTCATTGCGTATGTGAGGGCAAGAAACAGAAAATGGCTGCCATGATCTAAGATGGATGCCATGGGTAGATCGGAAATGTGTTTGTAACAGGAGTACTCTTGCTCGTAGCATAGCGAAAACACCAGGATATGCTAAATGGATCATTTGCGGTTCGCTGATACCAAAATTATGTATTTACGACAATGTTGAAAACACGGGTTCAAATCGTCACAGAACCTCAGAGGCCCAAAGGAATGAATGGGAATTTCCGATTCGGTAAATACTGAATCAGTAAATACCGAATCGGTAATAGGGGGAACCCTTTCAAGGGTGGCAGGGGGTCACATTGACACCCTGTTGCACCCCTGAATAGTGCATGGGTGCACATGTGGCACTCATACATGCCCTAAGGGCATGTATGTCTGTCACATGGCACTGAATAAAAAGCAAAAAATAGCTTTTTAAAAGGAATTCGTTATTTACCACCAACTAATAGTTGGTGGTAAAAAAACGAATCCTTAAATGTAAGAAGCACTCACTTCAGTGCTCCCTACATTAAAGATTTGGTAATTTACCGAATCGGTACTTTAAGAATTCGGTAATTTACCGATTTCTTAAATTACTGATTCTGTAAATTACCGAATCCTGAAACGTGGCCTCCTACATCTGAAAAGCCTAATACCGGTTGGTAACGGCAAAAATTCAGTAATTTCTGTCGTTACCAACTGGTATTAAGCTTCCTACACCTGGCCCTAAGTGCCTCACATATACCTTCCCCTTATAAAGATACCACAAACCGCACTGGTCATTAGAAACTTAAGCAGCACACAATTTTAACCTGGGCATATCTCTAACTGAGAATGGCTCTACTCCGCCGTAAGGCCAGAAACACCCATATCTTTAACAATTTTCTGGGTTTGCCACTTGGCACCCTTCTGGTTGGTGATACGGAACTTCCTACCCAGCATAAGCTGACATCCTCGTGTGCAATAGTCATACTCTTAAGTGGGCAATTTGCTTCAACATCCCTCCTTTCCGAAAAGCTGTTGCCTGTTCAGTTTAATCTGTGGTGACTGCACCCAGACCCCCCACGCAGCTTTGTTGCCGACAATGTGACCATTTGCTTAAATTGAGGGAATCTCAAGCTTACCACTTGCAACTAAAGGGATTATTTCAATTAATATCTGCAAGAACTATGCACAGGTAACTGACACTCTCCCACGTGCAGTTGCCGTGAAACCTTTTGGACTAGTCCATCAAATTCAGCCAGCCCCCCCACCCCCCCCCAGGTGGAGTTTTACACTCCCAAACTTCTGCTAGTGTACACCACGTTCACACCTCTTGTTCAGTTGATTTGAGTAATTCACAACGCTGACAAACCCAGGGGCCTAATACTGGGCTTTGTATCATGAGGCCCAAGCTGACCTTAAATAATCAGCTTGGAGTGGCTGGGTGTTAACATTGCCTGGCTGAAGTGCAATACCTTTGACTCCTGACAAGGTGTGTCAATGCAGGAAGAAGTAAAAATTATCCAGCCCGCCTTATTTCCTTCCCCAGCTATCGGTCTATAGCGCTTGTTGGAGCCTGACGCTTGTGTATTTTTGAAGTGCCAGTGTTCCCGTAGGTATGTTGCCGGTGGATCAGAGATCTTTCATACCCCGCTACTGATATTCATTTTACCAAGCACAGAAGGAAGGAAGGTTGATTGAAACCCGAAAGTGGCCAATCGGCTGACACCCCAGCTGGACCTGGTAGTCGTATTTAAACTTTATATCCTTACAGCATGGCAACACTCACTACTGCAAGATGCCTTAGCGCGGAAATGCCTGGTAGTTGCACTACTCCATACAGCGGTTATTTAAATTAATAATACTGTGCATACGAATAAAACTATGCACTAGCAGCTGACAACCTTTACATGTTAGTAAATGTGAAACATATTGGATTTGTCCATCGCATTACGCCAGTCAACCCCCTAGTGAAGTCTTGCCCTCCAAAACTTCTGCTAGTATACCAGGGAGCAGACAAGACAATGGGAACCGGAGGGGAACAATATGTATCAACACCTGCCCTTTCTTGAATACTGGGAATGCCAACTGTTCTTCCATACATTGTGGCCTATTTGTGCCTTAAAATATTGTCCCCACACAGGTAGACCACAAAACATTGGGAAAACTTTAGTAGCAACATGCCCATAATGGTATGTGACATTCTACAAGCACTGCTCAGAAATTCTCCCTTTGACCTGCTCGTGCCTCTGGCCATTCTCCTGAAAGCCCTGTGGGCCTGGGGAGAGGAGTGCTACTAACCCTCAAGTCCTAGGCAATCAGGAAGCATCCCTCACTACTGCAGGCGCTCCAAAGCATTTATTGTAAAACATTAATGGGTAACAACCTGGTTTGCAACAACCTTAGTGTGCCATGGTGTGAGAAATTAGGTACCCCACATATCTTCCCTATGAACAGATTAAACAAACTGGCCAAAGCACAATGCACAGTCAGTGAGTATGCCCAATGAGACACCGCCAGTTCTGTGTGATACAACCCTAACACACCCTGTGCCAGTTTGTGCACATCTTTTTGTGGGGACCAAACCCTATTGTGCCCTGTTACCTGGATGATCCCCAGTACGAGGGTACAGACACATCAATAAACATGTAGCCAGTCAATAAACATGTAGACATGGAGTGAATTTACGCTATCTCGTGCGCTACAAGGCTGCTTGGTGCCCACCTTGCCTAAACAAGACAAGGTTGGATCGCCATGTCCTTATTGCCTGCAAACCCCCTCCATCATCTGCACATTATCTGCACGAAGTTGCTGTGTCGCCATGCTGGCGTCCCTCTCCCAGCATTTGTATCCCATATCAACTTTGCTACTGTATCCCCGGGGCCAAAAGGTTAGCCAATGTATTTGGATATGAGGACAGGGAGTAAAACATAAGCAACTATCCCTGCCCCTTCTGAGATAGAAATGCCTACTGTGCTGGTAACTATCGTCAATTGTGCTCCAACCACATCTCCCCAAACTACTGAAAGACAGCTCCTTTCATAAAGCTCCTGGGATGATGAGAACAGAAACCTTTCAAATTTCCATTTCTGACTAATTGTGAATTCCTTCACCCCATGGTATCTTGGCGCTGACTAACATGGTTATTGTTACTACTCAATGGTACTTGTTTTATTGACTTCTGAAGGATGAAATGCTAAGTGGACCTACCAGGCTCTGAACCTTCGACTAGGAGGTTGAACACAAGCCCCCTTCTGTTCTGCCGCTCCACAGACCAGTGAAATTGTACCCAAATGTCAACTTCTGGCACTCGAACCCTTACTTGTACGGGCCCGATCTAGAAACCTTCCTCTAGACGACCTGCCAGCCGGCTGGCCACTTTCCACACCAGAGTGTCACTCAGCCACCCCTTAGTCTGGATACTCAACCAGGTATAGATGTATAGAAAGACCCATCTCTTGTTGGCTGTCTGCCACAAATTCCGCAGCATGTCCTAGTCTTAAAACCATCTGAACCCTTGACCTCGAAGGGGCCCATGGCACCAGAAGCGGATGACTGCTCCTCTGCTCTGCTAGTGTAAGACGCAATAACAGCACCCGTCAGGGCAACAGCTACTAAATTATGAAAGCATATAGGAGCATTAACTTGGAATCTGCAGCTAATGGCTTTCTTGGTTGACCCATAAGGCACAATGTTAATCTGGATTTCCATTATCGTAATAATAAGGTAGCTGCTTGATACCAGTGCCAGTGTCCTGGTCAGCGGTCCCCCTAAGCGGATTTTCAATCTCTTCTAGGCATAACCTAACCCATCAAACCCACTTATGCCCCTTTTCAAAACCACATTTGACCAACACGCGTTAGTGGTAAACTGGCTGAAGCCTAATAGGACCTAGCCGTGACTGTGTTTGGAGCTACCTCACTGTGAGGACCCTGCAGGGCTGTTAACCATAAGGTCACATTGACTAACTGGTACCTTGAAATCTAGAAACAGTGGTGCTGTTACTTGAGTTACAGTGGAGTATAGCCAGCCACGCCACAAAACGCATTACTTCATTGCCTGAAGACCATCTAATGCGCCAATTTTCTTTATTTGCGAACAGTAATCGTCGTGGACTCAAGTCACTTGAGTGGCAGTGGCCGAACTTCCATGTTGTGTATATGTTACGGAACCTCAATCCCTTTCTTTCGCACCAAGCCTCCAAAACAAAAAGACCACACTGCCCCACCATTATTCTTGTGCAGTGTGAAGTCAAATGATATCATTCACAAAATCATGCCTTTGCCTTATGGTTTATTCCACTCAGGTTGCCGCCAATGACAAACCTAAATGCGCACCGCCTGCGAAGCAGCCACCATTATCGCTGCATCGACATTGGCCTAAATTGCCCTGTATCTTGTTATTGGTAGCTTGTACCTGACACACGCAAGTACCATGGTTCAAGCTAACCATCGGCATGCGAGACCATCAACGTGAACCTCGTCCACCAAACCAACAATTTAAAACGGTTTAAATGTGCATTTCTCACCTGAGAACAAAAGGTAATAATTCATACTTTGAAACGCTTCCGTGTTCGCGCTTACCATTGGCGTGGGAGAAACAAGTGCTATCACTTAGTAGGCACCAACAACGAAAATTAATTTTAAATATCAGTTGGCAAGTGAGACACATTAATAACATCTTACTGCTCTCAAATAAACAACTTTTCGACCGTTTAAAACCTCCCAATAAAAACCAAGTCTCGGCACTACATGACCTGCATGGGGATCGAACCGGCAACCTTGTTATTCCAAGTGCCACACTGTAACTGCTTGAGCTACCACTAGTACGTGAAATGAAACAATTAATTCAGTTTATGTAACATAAGCATGTGCGAACATAAAAACAATCACTATAAAACGTTTTGAAAGCTGTTCACACATAAGAACAATATTTCTTAAATGTGTTACTGTAAAATGCTCCCTGCCGTGTTGTGTCCCGATTGCCGGACAATGTTGGGGCGGCTGGTGTGGTCCTCCCTGTGCCGTGACCCCGCACCTTCGCCATCGTAACAGGCGGTCTGGAGCTTGTAGCCTCTGGTGAACTGCAAGCACCCATGTGCGCCCCAAGATATAAATGCTCTGAACCCCCATTGCTGATTGCCAAAAACTAGCATCGCCATTTGCTATGGAAGAGTAGCTGGCAGGGTGAATACATGCAGGCCTTACGCAGCGTTTGTCGGTATTGTTGGGGCTGTCTAACTCGTGCTTCCCAGTAATAAAGGTCCCAGACGAGTAGCAGGCTATTAGCAAATACACCGGGGTGCTGGAGAGGTCGCAACCAGCCATGTGTGCCTCATCGTAATTCCCGGCGCATCAGAGCTCAGCCGGGCTCTCCGCAACACAACACCAACAGGGTCTAATTCCGGTCGGTAACGGTTACCCGACGTAGTCCCTCCATACAGCCTTCCTCAAGATACGGGTCTGAATGGGCCCTGTTGGGATCCACTCGTGACATGCCCATGGCCAAAGTCTCGATGGTGATTAATTTCACTCAGATGCCACGACCTTGCCATCCGCAATACCGTAAATAATCAACCGAGGTTGCTACGGGTTATTGAACCGGGCTCCCCGCACTTCTGATGCAGCCTCAGCGTGCCGAAGCTGGGGCGGAAGCAGGGAGGGCCCAAGGGCTCTCATGGCACTCTCCCCGCAAATGCTGATTTGCCAAACGGAGGCCTCAGCATTGCTTCGCTCGCTTACCCCCATCCCCCCCAGCACGCCCGCAGCCACATCTGTGGCTGGTGGGGAGAAATTATACCGTGGCCCATCGGGGTTCGCACCCGACCTGCAGGCCACCACTTGTGTAGCGACATTTTTAGCCGAACCAGCTTAAGGGATGACACCTCTATTCGGTACTCAGCCCATTACGTGCACCTTTTTAGGTTTCGCCTGGCGATCCGCTGCGCAGCAGCGTTCGCGCAGGCGAAAACTTTTGTTTACCAGTATGGGACTTTGTGCCGCCTCTCTGTTCCATTGGCTAGCTCCATAAATGGTGGTTAGCCATTGGAACAGAGATGCATCACTCATTCCCCTAGCAGATTCGTGGCCGTTCCGGCGATTTTTTCGCTCTCCGCCCCCTTGCAATCGTCATTGCGTCGGTGGGCGGTGTTTTTTTGTTGTTTTTTTTTAAGGTTTGTTTTGCTCATTTCTCCGAAGATGGCGGCCGGGCAGTAGCTTACATGAGAAGCTCCGCAGTGCCGTCTTGAACCAGCGTGTGCCAGTTCCCGCCCCCTCCCGCTGTCCGTGTGCCCGTTCCCGCCCCCTCCCGCTGTTCGTGTGCCCGTTCCCGCCCCCCCTCCCTCTGTTCGTGTGCCCGTTCCCGCCCCCCTCCTGCTGTTCGTGTGCCCGTTCCCGCCCCCCCTCCTGCTGTCCGTGTGCCCTTTCCCGCCCCCCCTCCCGCTGTCACGGCAACTCGGCTTGTTTAGATATTTGGAGGACTTAGTTTTTATTTTTCGTTGTGCAAAGGATGCCTAGATGCTAACTAGTTCATTCATGGTTTGTCCTGGGCACGTTAAAAAATATGTTCAATGTCCGGCATTTGGAGGAAAGGTGAGTTTGGTGAACCTTGTTTCTTTTCAGTGACCGTAATTTGGTGACTGTGGCCTCAGTTGGCTGAAAGGAGCGCGTGCCCTCGACTCCGCGCTGGGTATTTGCCAGCAGTAGATAGAGTGCAAGCAACTCTGTTTTATGAGACCTGACTCAGCGAATCCACAGGGGAAAAGCTACACAAATCCCTGGAGTGGAGAGGCAGGAGGGGGCGGGCGGGATTACTTGCACTCCAGCAGGACTTCAGTACATGTGCATGAAGGGGGTGTCTAAAGTCCAGCTTGGCTTCCACATTACGCCGATCCTGAGGGTGTTGCAGCGACTCCTGGCATATGCAAGAACGGCGTTCAAAAACAGAGACTCGGATCCCGACGCATAGAGCTGGTCTCGGCAGCCAAGATGTGGACAACTCTCTGTCCTCGCTGAACCCTTCCTGCCTCCTGCCCTAAGTGCAGACCCAAGTGAGTGGGCCTGTGGCCTGCCTGCGGGCAGAGAGATCTACTTTGATTTCTGTTCTGAGAGTTCTCACAGTGGCCCCTGACTCCTCCACGCCCCTCATTGATGACGTCTGTGGTCCACCAGTGCTGCTCTGATCGCCTGACCTCAGTTCTGTTTATGGGTTAATCGATGCTGCTGTTCATTTCCCCGCGTTGCTGGGGATGGTTCCCTCTGTGGTCCGCACCCGAATCGCTCTCAGTGTTGTGCTTATTCCCTCTGTCCTTGTGCTATTGAGGATTCCCTCTGTGTTGTTGAAGGTTTAGTGCGCGTTAACCTGCCGATCTGACCCCTCCTCTTGTACTATTTTATTTATAGGTTTTTTTTCTGCTTTACCACTAGAACTGTAGTAATTTGAATATGACCTCTCTGGAGCATGGTGGCTTCCGTATATTGTTTCTGCGAAATCGCTGTAATTTTCCCTTGGCGCTAGTGGAGCGGTAGAGGATTCCAGACAAATGAGTCTTGTGTTTAAGGAGGCCTCCAATATCAGTTGCTATGAAGCCTGTTCACTCCTAGGCGCAGGCACGGTGACCTCAGGTGTCTGGCCTGGTTACATTGGCCCAAGGCTTTGGCAAGGTAAACTTATACCCTTCCAAATCGCACAAGTATACAGGAAAATGGGTAATGCAGCTTTAAGGCTTAGGATGGAGAATTGGTGCAGCAAAGAAGTTTTTCCCCGGGTGATTGAGGTGCATAGAAGCATAAAACGTAGAAATAATTTGCAGGAGTCAAAAATCATAGATGTGAAAGAAACGTAATTTTGTTTGGTGAATATCCGCACAAGTGGGTGTTGAACCCTCCATAGGTATACTCTGAGCAAGGGCCCTCATGGCTAATTTGAAAATTTAATTAGGCCTCCGTTATTGCAGCGGGAGAAAACTGACAAACTCAATACACTGAATGGCCCTTATCTGGCAAAAGAATTGCATGTATCTGTGACGCTTCTTAAGTTACAAAAACATGGTACGTGTGGACAGTCAGTCTCTGTTCACCTTTAGATTTGAGACGGGGGTTCTCAAATGCAGCCATTCTTGATGTCTGACAGGCTTTTAACATGCTGAGCATCACAGCGGCTTACATCACAAGATCGGTAATGCATTTACCGCCCCCTGGCTGTGCTTGCTTCCCTGCCCCCTGGCTGTGCTTGCTTCCCTACCCGTGCTTGCTACCCTGCCCCCTCGCTGTGCTTGCTTCCCCGCCCCCTGGCTGTGCTTGCTCCCCCACCCCCTGGTTCCCCTTCCCCTGGCTGTGCTTGCTCCCCTGCAACCTGGCTGTGCTTGGTTTCCTGTCACCTGGCTGTGCTTGCCTCCCTGCCCCCTGGCTGTGCTTGCTTCCCAGCCCCCTCGCTGTGCTTGCTTCCCTGCCCCCTCGCTGTGCTTGCTTCCCTGCCCCTCTCACTGTGCTTCCTTCCCTGCCCCCTTGCTGTGCTTGCTTCCCTGCCCCCTCGCTGTGCTTGCTCTCCTGAGTGTGTGTGTGGCTCTGGGTGGGTGTGTGTGGCTCTGGGTGGGTATGTATGGCTCTGGGTGGGTGTGTGTGGCTCTGGGTGGGTGTGTGGGGCTCTGGGTGTGTGTGTGGGGCTCTGGGTGTGTGTGTGTGCGGCTCTGGGTGTGTGTGTGTGCGGCTCTGGGTGCGCGTGTGTGTGTGGCTCTGGGTGTGTGTGTGTGTGTGTGTGGCTCTTGGTGTGTGTGTGTGGCTCTGTGTGTGTGTGTGGCTCTGGGTGTGTGTGTGCGTGTGTGTGGCTCTGGGTGTGTGTGTGTGTGTGTGTGTGGCTCTGGGTGTGTGTGTGTGTGGCTCTGGGTGTGTGTGTGTGTGTGTGTGTGTGGCTCTGGGTGTGTGTGTGTGTGGCTCTGGGTGTGTGTGTGTGTGGCTGGCTCTGGGTCTGTGTGCCTGGCTCTGGGTGTGTGTGTGTGGCTCTGGGTGTGTGTGTGTGGTAGTAATTGCTGTCTGCTGAGCTCGTCCGTAGGGTACAATAGGTCTCACATTTGCGAGAGATTAAGCTATTGGCAATGTAAATGACAATGCCATTTATTTATCTGTTTTCAAAACCAACACATAAATACGAATTTTGTCATTTACAATGCCAATAGCTCTAACTTTTCCAAAGGCGAAACCGTTGCATTGTAAATGCTTGTTTTGCTTAGGGAGGCAAAGAACTGCGACGCCACTCACCGCGCGCTGGAGCTGCACCCTGGTGAGTGTGGGCTAAGTCCCACTAATGGCCGCCAACCACCCCACAGTTCAATGCTCCCACATGGGGGGGGCTGGTACACGGCCAGAGAGAGGATGAATGGAGCCGGTCGCCCCTGTAAATTGGGGGAATAGCGGGGTTAGGATCGCCTGATCGGCGAGAGGGCCACAAACACAACTGCACTGACTAGCACCGAGCCGGCAGCCTCCTGCGGGCCGGACAACAGGATATGCAGCTGGGGCCGAGCACCACACGGGCATCACCGTGAGTTTGGACGGAGGGGGGAGGCAGTGCCTGCACTTACCACTAATCTGTCTATAAGAAGGGGATGATTCTTTAAGGAGGCAGGGGTTTGAATCAAAACTTGTAATACAAAAAAGGAGATACCCCTGACACCATAAATCACACAATTGATTTTCAAACAGAAGCCTTTTTAATTGACTCTGTGTTTATCAAAAACTATTTTTCGTCTTATTTTATATATATTTTCATTAGTAATGCACACTTGTTATTCAATTTCTATATGATACATCTACAATATTTACACCTTATTCATCATACTGTACATATATTTACATTAGTTCATCAGAGCAAAAAATCAACAATCATGTTAACTCAAACAAAAAATTACTTCACATGCAATTTGTAAGGTTATACATCTTCTTGGTTCATATTTGCTTACACTGTTTCAACCAAAAACAGTCCTACTTTTTTAATCTTGTCAAGATAGACTCCTTACTTGATCAAGGTAGCATATAAATCAAATGGTCCTATTAACATTTAATCACCGCTTTGGAGTTTATATTAATAGAAAATGTAACTGGGAATCAGTCTTTTGTTCACCAGAAAAGTTGTTCACATTCACTTGTGATTGTATACACATTTAAAGTCTCGCCGACGCGTTTCGACCTTATTGGTGTTGGACCTTCATTGTCACGTTTTATTAAGGTCTTCCTCAGGGCTGTGTTTTTATATGATGTAGGACAACTTTGTATCCGCCTTCTTGTTGTTGGGGGGCGGGTTTCTCAATGGTCACCCCTCTTTGGTGATGTGCATGATGGAGTTGTGTGTCCGGTATTTCAATTTAATTTCAGTGGCGTGACGGTATGCTGCTCGGTTTCTGTCTTTTGAGCTTATTTCTGCATTGTGGCTCTTATTCTCCGCTTCACTGCTCTCCCATGGCTCTCCGTCGTCTGTCCTTCCACTCGTCTTACCGGCACTGGCTGTCTCCTTTCCGTTCCTTACCACTAAGCGCAAGACCCGAGCTAGGGACCCAGTACTGTCCGTGGCGCGTGCGAGTGTGCTCTTCTTGACCCCTTCTTTTGTTTATTGGTGTTACATTTCTCCTAGTTGGTGCCTGCATATCACCTTGAAGCCCGTGCTCCCCATACAGAACTATGTATGCTTTTAGCCACTATACAGCGCCGTGCAGGTTCCGATTGCTCTGCAGCACTTTAAATGACTGTGACGTACGTATAACAAGCGTGGGCGAGTGGAATCAAACTCAGGGGGTATTTTTGATATGTTAGCATCTAAAAGAAGTGGAGGGGCCCATGGGGGGGCATTGAGGATTAAGTGTAACTTGTACCACCACACGAAGCCCTTGTCATGTCTGGCATCTCTCCTATGCCAGTCTAGTTTTCTTATAGAATGTTATCATTGTTATGATGTCATTCCATTATATTCTACATACTTTTATTGTCTTCTCTTCTCATTCTTGTTGTTCCGTCTTTATTCTTCCATTTATGTTTCTTCCATCTATACTCTTCCTATGAGTTTCTTTCTTTATTCTTTCTTCATCCTCTTTCTATCTTCATTTTGTTGCAGTTATGTTTTGCATTTTCAATTCCATTATAAAGGGGAAGATGTGTCATGTCTGGCATCTCTCCTATGCCAGTCTAGTTTTCTTATAGAATGTTATCATTGTTATGATGTCATGGAATGCTAGGAACTGGACTCTAGGAGTCAGTTGATAACTGGGCTGAGCATGTAACATACTGCTCCTGGTGGGGTTCAATGCTTCCCTTCTTCTTCTTTAACTTATTCCTGTAATTTATCTTGGAATAAATACTTTAACCTACCACTTCGTCTGCTTCCTGATTACATCACCAACTTTACAGCCCTCCACCCCTCTATCGTCAGCTGAGTGGAGTGTCCTGGCAGAAGTGATTCAAAGCAGCAGCTGCACACGAGCAGCAGGAACAGGCGCCCCTGCCCCAGACATAATGCAGAAGCATCCCTCCCTACAACAAACACCACTGCCCCGCTAGGGGGGCTCAGGCTCCCCAAACTTCCTGACGGCGAGGCATAGCCAAGGTGTGCCCGGCTTCAAGTAGGAGGGCACGGTGCCCAGGTAGAGTCACGCAAAACCTAGCACGGACGCTGAGGCCGACACCCGTGGGGTTAAACCCCTAGCTATCGGGCCCACTGCGCCGCTTGCTGCCCCTTGCAGTATTGCCACAGGAGCCCTCAGAGGGATAGAACGAGGAGCTAGAGAAGCTCCGTTGTGTGCAACTGATTGGACAGGGCTGCGCGGCGAAAGGCCGGCAAGCTTGAACCCCCCTTGCCCCAATCCCTTGCCACAACCTCCAACCGAAGGCACCAACCCAGTGGACCTGGGAGCTTGCAACTGGGACGGGGTCCCACAATGGCAATGGTCTATGTGGTGGGCCCTGGTGGGGTTTGGGTGATTGACTCACCTCGCTTCGAAACAGGACGACCTCAGGCACAGTGACCAGCAGCCCTACCAGACAGTGTGTCGGGCAGCAAAGAGGAACAACAATGGCGGGGGAGGCCTAAATACCCCTCCCCATCCCCCGGCGAGCCGGACATGACGTGTCCAGCGCACCCTGTAAGGGGACTCCTCCTGGAGTCCCGCAGAAGTGAGTGAGGGGGGGGGGCACCCAAATGCAACTAAGGATTGGCCGCCCTCTGAGGTGGCCCCTTGTGGGGGCCAAGGGCTGCCACATTCTTTCTGACCACCCGCCCTCCCCCGCTGTGCATTATTACATCCGGCGCCAACCCCCCTGGTGCATCTGCATCACTGACGAGCCTTTCCTCTGACACACCCAGGGATCTCTGTGCACCTAGGGATGCAGGGGAGCCAGAATCTGCAGCTATTCGGCTCATTTCGCTGTTAGCTCGAGGTTCAAGCGGACTGCAGGCCGGGCCAGAGCCTGACCTCTGACTCGAGCCAGTCGTCTTGAGTCATATTTAAGCGAGCGGAACAAAAGTAGTTCTCTTTTCCCAACCCTGAATCCTAAAACAATCGCTAACAATGTGAACGAGACTGTTTGTTTGATGATGTCAGCTTGGGGTATTGAAACCCAATGTGACGTCATTCACCAGAAGAGCCCTTTAAGTCAGCATCTACGGATCATTCGGTGCAGATATGCTTTAAACATATTTTTGGGCAAAGTAAGTGTGGCACTGTTAACTAATGTCTAAAGTTGATAAGCAGAGAAGCGCACTCCTTGGTGGTAAAAGTAAGAAATTTGAACAGGGGAGTGGTGCAATTGGGTTGGTGCTCCCGAGTCTGAGGATGAAATAGGCATACAAGACAAGCACTCTCCTGGGAATAGAAAAGTGTCTCCCAAATGCACTCGAACAGAAAGTTCAATACACTATTCCAATAGTAAAAAACTTGCTTGTGAAGCTCTAAATTGTAATTTTGCGATTTATTCTAAATTTTATCAAACATAGATACATCTTGGGATGTTCTTCCCATCGAATATTATTCAATCATAATAACTGGGACGGTTCCCCAATATTTTTTATACCTAATGCATTTCGGGCAATAATGCCCTTCTTCAGGGGTAATACGCTGCAATCATAAAAGAAACATGGGGGCAGATTTACAATAACTGGCGCATCCCCAGGGATGCGCCAGTTATTGTGCGCCGCAGCTCCGCCACCCATGGTGTGCCGCATTTACAATGCGGCGCACCATGGGGCAAAAACAGCACAGATGCGTGACGCATCTGTGCCGTAAAGGTGGCGCATTGCTGGAGTTGCGTCGCAAGCGCGACGCAGCTCCAGCAAGGCTAAGGGGTGCCCTATCTGTCCAATGCTGCGTCAAGCCTTACGCCTGCTTCAAGCAGGCGCAGGGTTTTGACGCAGCATTGGCCTAAAAGTGACTGAGTGAAATCTTGTAGATTTCACTCAGCCACTTTTGCGAGGCGCACCTGCCCCGGAATGCCCACCCTGTGCCGGAACGCCCACATGTGGCGCAGGGCTTTACAACGTGATGCATCTGCCTAGATGCGTCACGTTGTAAATGGGTCGCAGGGATGCGCCATGTTTACGCCGCTGTTGCGTGACGCAAACGTGGCGCAAGCCCAACATAAATCTGCCCCATGGTATCAATAATGATACTCAAATTAGTACCTGACTTGGGTAAATGAAAGTGACAATCCTCAGCATGTACCAGCAAGGCCCCATGCTTTCCATGTGCAAAATAAGGTCATGGGTGTATTACGTAGCGTGTATCCCTTGGGTTCAAACTTCCACAGCTACGTGGATGGGTGTGTTAATAAGGAGTATAAGAGGGTCTGAATACAGAGGTGGCAATATCGGGTACAGCGAAGACGTAAGTGTCATCACAGCAATTGATGTCCAAACGTAAAAAATGCAAAGTGCTCTGAAAAAAGAGGCAATTGATGTCCAAACGTAAAAAAGGCAAAGTGCTCTGAAAAAAAGAGGGCTCTAAACAAGCATTGCAGTGTGTGCAAGCAACAAATAACCTGCAAAAGTGCTCCGTGTCGTAGGAAAGTGTGAAATTAAAAAGTGAAAAGTTCCACACACGTGCTTATAACTAGTACGTTTGTGGGGTCGTAACGGTTGTTTACGTACTAGTTATAAGCACAGGTGTGGAACTTTTCACTTTTTAAATTCCCACTTTCCTATGACACGGAGCACATTTGCAGTTTATTTGCTGCTTGCACACACTGCGATGCTTGTTTAGAGCCCTCTTTTTCAGAGCACTTTGCCTTTTTAGGTCTCGCCTGTCGATGCGCATGCACATCGAGCTTGCGAGTCTATGGTGGCTTATCCACTCTTTATCCAACTTGCAAGGAATCGTGGCGATTCCTTGCAGTGCACGAGAAATTTAAGCTCAATGCGCATGCCCATTGAGCTTAAATGCGCTTGCACATGCCCCCAGCCGCCTGCCTTGCCTACTCTCTCTCTCACAGCCTCCCCCAGCTCCGCCCCCTCACTTCTTGATTGCACAGCCGCTAGGCCGTGCCTCCCCTACTCTCCTCCTCCTACTCGCCTCCTCCTACTCTCCTCCCCTCGCCGTCTGTTCCCGCACTCCTCCCACACCCCGCTCCGCCCCCTCCCCTGCCTGCCATGTCGCGTCGCATTTCTCCTCCCCCCTCCCCACAGCAATGCCCTCCGTTCCTACTCTCCTCTTGGCACAACAGTTCTCCTGTGCGCTGTAACCGGCCCTTTGTCTTTTAAACTGACTTGTTGTTTAAGCACTGTATTAGTTTCATTTCTATCCTTCAGTGTGTTTTACTTAAATTGTTCAGAAACATGAAGAGTCGCTCTTACTTCTTAGTATACATTTACTAATTAGTTTATCAAGATACAAGAAACATATTTATATATATTTTTCTTGTGTAAAGTAAACCAAAGTATACTTTCATCACAGCTTCTACTTGAGTCAACTGCGGACATCGTTGAAGCAACATGGCGGCGGTGTTTGCTGTTGATGCTGCCAGGCCAATACTTCGGACAAGTCCTCAGATACTGAGGCGGACAAGCGAGATCCGCCCCGTCACGTGCGACAACCTCAGGCTGCAAGCCCTGGCTATTTTTGTCAACATTACAACTTTGCATGAATTCTTAGCCCGTTACGAGGATGTTTAAATGTGAAACTTCACGTGCCAAATGGCAAAGTAATGTTTGTAAAACAGGCGTGATAGTGTCACATTTGGTAAGCGGAATTTCCCAACTATTTAGAAGTATTTACATTCGTTTTTCATGTCACGAATCATATAGGCCAGTAAACCTAGTCTCTTTTCTCCATAAACACTGTAGCAATTTTGGAATCTTGATTCTGGTGCTTTTGAAGAACGCTGTATCAACTAAGCATTAACACATTTTCACGAAACTAAATCATCGCAGTTTATCGTGTAGAGGACCAACGCATCAATTTAGAGTCTAAAAATCAAATATTGTTACCTATTTACGTTAATTCTTTGACGCTGACGTAGTTTAAAAACTCCAACGGAACTAATTTCATACGCGTTTTTTTTATAGTCGCTTAACACAAGCACCAGAACCACCAACCCATCATGGCAGACACGTTTACACTACACTGGCGAGGGCTACCGTAGTCCCTTTTTAGTGTCACCGCTTGCTCGTCCGTCACTGTTATTCGGTGTCTGTAGAGAAGTACACTCCTCCTCCGCGGGACTTCGTTCGGATAGAGTGACCGTCATGGCTGCTGCAAGAAGGGCCCGTGCTTACTTCCGCAGTGTCATCCGATTCTCTGACCGAGATCTCTGCTGTTGATCTCCCCAGCTGGAGACGCAGGACGGAGGGGGAAGGAGAAGCTCGGCTACCTCCGAAGCATGGTAACTGCACCGCCCCAGCACAATGACAGGAGCGATATCCCATAAGATACTTTGATTTAGTAGGGATCAGCGGGATTTAGAAACACCACTGTTGTTACTGGCGCAAGATGTGTTAGCTCACCCTCACCCTCACTCACCCTCAACACCTCACCCTCACTCACCCTCAACACCTCACCCTCACTCACCCTCAACACCTCACCCTCACTCACCCTCAACCCCTCACCCTCAACCCCTCACTCACCCTCACTCTCACTCATCCTCACTCACCCTCAACCCCTCACCCTCACTCTCACTCACCCTCAACCCCTCACCCTAACTCACTCTCAACCCCTCACCCTAACTCACACTCACCCTCACTCACCCTCAACCCCTCACCCTCAACATCAACCCCTCACCCTCACTCACCCTCACCCTCACTCACCCTCACCCTCACTCACCCTCACTCTCACTCACCCTCAACCCCTCACCCTCACTCACCCTCAACCCCTCACTCACCCTCACTCACCCTCACTCACCCTCACCCACCCTCACCCTCACTCACCCTCAACCCCTCACCCTCACACAGTGCAATAGGTCTCGGAGCATTTGAGTTAGAGCTTTTAGAAATGTTTATGGCTTTTTTTATTTGTAATTCTTTAGCATTGGCTACAGGAAACAAAAATGCTAAAGATTTACAAAAAAAACCCATAAACAATTCTAAAAGCACTAACTCTAATGCTGCGAGACCTATTGCATTTCCAATGCTTGTTTACGTTTGGACATCGATTGCCTCTTTCTATATTGTGCTGCAGAATGCAGGACACATAGAAAGAGGAAAAAACGAAGTGAAAGAAAGATGTTTCTCCTCGTTACCTCTCACCTCAGGAGGTGTATGGATTTGGCGCTTCCCCAGGTTTACATGATTTTTTAAGTCTGAGGCAGTGTCAAAATCCATGGGTGCTGCATGGGAAAACCCACCACAAAGCCCATGGAACCCTCCGAGTACGCAGTTTACGGTGATGCAGCAATTCAAAATTTATGAGGCCACTCAAAGCCATGTCTTGGCGTGGCTACATTAATCAGATTGAGAGCCCTGTGTCACGCATGTACCATTTTATGTGGTGCAAAAGTGATGCAGGGCTATTATAAATGAGACCCTGGCTGCTAAAAGTGTAGGGAATGGCACATTAGTTCAGATGTGAGCCACCCACCTGCCCACACTGAATTTTCAGCCAATAGGGTCTATTGTGCCAAGTCAGGACCAGCAGCACCTAGTCGATCCATCTGCACGATTCAGATTCTCCCTCTCCTAGAGGCTTACTTACAAGCCCCTTGTGCCACAGGTACGTCACTTTTTCTGATATTACAAGTGATGCACCATCAGCACAAGGTGTTCGTAAATAGGCCCCCTAGTCTTAGTCTGCCCATCCGTACCGCCCACCCTCTTCTTGACTGCCCCCACCTTACAGTTCCAGCAGCACTCCCTGGCATCTGTTAGTGTTGTGTGCAGCGTTTCAGATTCCACTTTATCCTCCAGGATGTCCATCCCTGAAACACCATCCTCAGAGGGGGCGCCTCCTGCATAGTTGGTGAAAATGGGCAAACGTTAACTCCAACAGGTAGCCCAAATGTTCTAATTTCCGCCAGCATCTGTGCAGTTTTAATTTCGAGCATTCCTACTGGTACTTTTGCAACAGATTTCCATATATATTTGTGAAGGCTGCAAAAACAGTTTTGCAGCTCCATAGACCCCCATCCCCTCCCCCCATACCCAGAGCAGTCTTAACAGCATTGTAGGTCCCCGGGCAAAGCAGGGCACTGGGTCCTGCCTGCCCAACCACTCACACGAATACAAATGTTTAATGACAATTTGTGTTAAATTCTGATCTGCATGGGGCTCCTATGCTTATGGGGCCCCTGGGCAACTGCCCAGAGTGCCCATGCATGAAGATAGCACTGCCCACCACAAGACCAGAATTTTTATCTAACTCTTGATCCAAGAAGGGCCCTGTGGTCTTAATGATTCTGTAACCATGCATTCACAAATTGCAATATTGCAGAGTATGGTAAATAGCGGGTGCCTAATACCCATATATTTCACATCTCAGAATCGGAAATAACGTGCAAATGACTTGTGATTCCCTGTCCCAGGTGCGCGACCCGGAAAACGCCCCATGTGCCTGCATTGTTTGCAGGCTGAAGAAAGAACAGAATTATAAGCAGTCGCACAATATCACTTTGTTGTGATCTGCTTCAGGCACCAGGAATTGCGATAGTCTGATTGGTCCACACTGCAGCCTTGGAATATAAAACAAGTATTGCGCCTTAACAGCTTGGCTGTGAGATTCTTCCTCAAGGCCAAGGAGGGCTCATTGGGATTCACTGCCAATCGCCTTTATATTCCATTTTGCATCCTGGAGGCTGCCTGCAGGGACAGGGCTGAGATCCACTGTTTATTCTTCACACAGCACGCCACAAAAGACCCATCAGGTTCTAATGACTTCAAGACCCTCAGAAGAATTGAGCTTCTGAAAAAAATAAAAACAGAAAAGTGAAGGTATGATAGAATTCCATTTCATCTACTGTCATTCATGATAAATGCTTCCAAAAATGCTTTACTGTGCAGCTCAATGATAATCACATTATGTGAAGATGATGGATGAAGCGGCAACACAGGTCTCAAAGCGCACAGGGGAGGAGGGGGTTCGGCACTCTTGACACTGTGCTGGAAGACAGGTAGAAAACAACAGCATGACCCAGAGAGGAGAACAAATGTGACCCATCAGGACTGCTCATGCACAAAGTAAAAGGTATAGGGCCAGACAACAAAGGGTCTGGTTCTGATTGAAGGTTTGTCGGAGACACCTGGCCCACCCAGAGCTAACACATCCAGAGATCTCAGGCTATTCCATGCCAGAAGCTTTTTACTTTTCATGTCTGGGAGGGTCATTGTTTTCCATAATAAATTCAGGTCAACAAGAACCAGAATGCAAAGGACAAAACAAGCCTGTATAGCCATCTCTCTAGAAATGAAACAATAGCATGAGGTCTGTAAGTTAACCGCACCCAAAGTCCTACAAACAAATTCCGTGTGATCATGATCTGGGAGAACATGAGGATCCCTCCAAGGGAGTAAGACACACAAGCCCATAGTGGTCTAATTATTGCCCTGGTCCTGAAAACAATCCCATATCTCTGTGGAATGAATAAAACAGTGAAAAAATCAGCAGTTCTACAGGCGGAAAGTCGGTTGCACCCCTATATTCATTTTGGCGCCTATGGTACTCCCACCATATTTACAGTGAAAACATGGCCAGTGTCCAATGGAGCAAAGTCATAATGGAAAAGGTCATTCCAAGATTTTATGTGAATTTTAGAGGAAAAATTCTAAATGATCAGACAAAAGGGGAAGGGTACTTCCAAGGCGTGAAAAGCATCTGGCTCTACAAAGACTACGGAAAAAATTAGATTTGTAAACCATGAAGGCTTATTAAAATTTTGCAAAGTAATAAGTTCAAATCATCAAACTTGTGTCAAATCGGTAACCATTAGATGAATGCATCAGTCAATGTATTTCAGAGATGTTAAAATTTAAAGACGCAAAAGCATATTGTTATAAAGTTGTCTCAAATAACAGAAAGCAGACTAAATCTCCCTTGAAGGGAAATCCCTACTCGGTTAAGCTATGGAAAAGTCAGGAAGGTCAGGGAGAAGTCTGGAAGAAGGTGTCATCAGAAAAAGCCTTTTTAAATCGAATAAAAATGAATCTAGCAAGTGGTGAAGGTATCTTCCCAAGAGTCCAAGGGGCATATTCTTAACGGCCAGGGATAATTATCACTGGCCGTGCTTATCGATAATAATATTATTGCAAGCTATCTCTAGTATTTATCTATTGTGGTGCGTAATGAACAACGCATTACTCCAGGGCGATAAAAATTCCAGAGAAAGCGAGGTCATTGCCCTTTTGCAGGGAACATCGCTGTTTTTCTAGCGATTGTCCCTGCAAAAGGGTGATAACCTTGCTGATACGACCCACAGGGTCGTGTCAGTATAGGCCACCCCCTATGTTAGGGATGGATAAGTCAAGATTTTAGCAGCCATTAGATTTTGGCGAAAACAGCAGTTTTCGCCAGAATCTAATGTGTGCTAAAATCATGTGGGCTGCCTTGTTAATATCACGATTTAAAATCAGCGTTATTTGCAAGGTAGTCCATCTGAGGTTCGCCCAGTTACGCCCACTTTGCATCTCATTGGAGATGCAAAGGGAGGCGTTGGGGAAAAGGCTGCTAACAGGCAATTATGCATGTTAGCACCCTCTTGTAAATAGGGCCCTGCTTTTATCTCTGCTTTTTTGGCTTTGTAAGCCAAAAACGCGGAGATAAAGCCCTTGTAAATATGCCCCCTACTCCTTTGGGCAAGAGGAAAAGGCATCTTCTCTAAAGAAAGGTGTGAAGGCATCCCCATCTAAAAATGCTGCAAACAAATTCTTAAAACGAAAGATCTAACATTATCAATAACTTCTAATTTCTCCAAACACCCAACTAGTCAAGTTTAGAAAGAAAACATACAGTTTGTGTCTCATTAAAATATACAAAACTTTCTCACAAGCAAACTTCGAAAGTGGCCTTCAAACTAGCAGGTAAGACCTTCAGGCTGCTTGCACTTGCAAATGCAGCAATTACGAAATTTGACCACAAAACACTCTTTTCTGCATGTGAAAGCAGAAAAGCATTACAATTTTTTAATGTTGCTTCAGCTTTTCGACAAAAAAGTTCACGTTTCATAAAAAGTAAAAGTATAAAAGTATCGTGAGCCATTTTAAAATACAGGCCTACCTTAAGTGAAATCAGTTTGAACGTGGAAAATGTGCTGAAAATATATGTGTGAGTTAGATATTAGAGTCAATCAATATACTTGTCAAGTATTTAACCATGGGAAAAAACATCCGAAGTGGTGACCAATCTACATTTTCATGACCGCGCCACTGGCCACTGTATCATTCGAGTCATTGGGAACTCACTCCCACAATATTCACAAAAGGAGAGGTATTGCCTCTGTCACACAGGAACAAGTCTTTTGTGTGTGTTAAAAATTAAGGAAGGAAATCGCAGGGTATGCCCATTCGTGGTTCCTTTGCTCACTTTGCCACTGGATTTAAGCTAGCCTGGCTGATGATGGCTCATTAGCCAGAAACCGGTCCCAGGATTCTTGTTTCCGGTCTAGGGAAGACATGGCTTGGCAGTTCGAGCTGGACTGTTCCCATGAGGCACAGGGTCAGATTGATTTGCATTTGGCCATGTCTGAACTGGGGTGGCGGAGTGAGCTAAGGAATGATGATGGATTAAACCAAGATCAGTTGACTGGGGTGAGTGCTTACAATGTTCAACACTCCGTCCATCATCTCCTTTGGTTTTGCTTTGTTCGCCATAAGTTGGCAGGGTATGCTCAGAGGTGAGTCCCTTGCTCACTTTGCCACTGGATTCAAGCAAGCTTGGCTGAAGACGGCTGTAATGCCAGAAACCGGTCCTAGGAAGCTTGAATCCGGTCCAGGGAAGGCAAGGCTCGGAAGTTCAGGCGGACTGTTCCCATGAGGCACAGGGTCAGACTGATTTGCATATGGCCATGTCTGTACTGAGGTGGGGGAGTGAGATAAATAATGATGATGGATTAAACCCAGTTCAGTTGATTGGGGGTGACTGCTTGCAATGTTCAACACTCCATCCATCATCCCCTTTGGTTTTGCTTTACTTTGAAAGACCGACACTGGGGCTTACTTCCAATCTCTGTGAGCTTTAAGAACTGATATGGCTCAATTTGATATGTAATGTCATGTCATGTTACGTTCTGTTCTGTTCTGTTATGTTATTTTGTGTGTATTTTTTTATTTAGTACCTATTTTTAAAGTGGATGATCACCTGCAGAGAATCCTGTCAGGTATGTGGGCAGGTGTCAGTTAGCAGGTGTGTGGGTATTACCCTTGGATATGGTAGATTGGCAAATCGAAAAGCCAGGTCTTCAGCATCTTGTGAAATTCAAGAAGTGAGCCTGAGACTCTGATGTGGAATTGGACGATTTTGTTTGCTTTAAGACAGATGTCTTCAATCTGTGGGGCGCGACCCCCAGGGGGGTCGTGGAGTCCTGGGAAGGGGGTCGCAGATTCTGCCAGAGTGCAGTTCCTGGCGTCGGGCTGATCGAGGGTGCTCAAGGCGAAGGCCGCCTAATTCACACTGAGGTGTGAAAAACATCAAAGCCTCGTTGACAAGTAAAGGTCTTTTAAAGACCTGTGATAGTACTCTGGTGTGCCTTTGTGTGTGTCCAAGCTGTTTCAGCCAGGCTGACATACAGGACCTGGGGGGGGAGGGGAGTGGGGGAGGAGGCTGTAGCCCTTTGAGTTCAATGGACTTAGCTGTGGGTTTATTTTTAACTTTTAACGTTTTATATAGCGCTAGTTTAACCCGTAGGTATCAGAGCGCTTTACAAATACACAGTAAACAGCAGAAGGACAGCAGAAGGACATTACAATCATATCATTGGTTCAAATCCCACGCGCCCTCATACCTGGCGCCTGTGCAGGAGAAATGTGGCTGAGAGTCTGTTCTTCATGGTGAGATGTTTTCACAGCCGCTGCCACCCCAACCCCCAAGCAGGGAGGCACAGAGATGCCCTCCCATGAGAGAGGAAGACGAAGCAGAAAGATACTGACCCCCCATGAGAGAGGCACAGACAAGGTGGGTGAATGAATGATGGGTGGATGGATGGATGAAAGGGTGGACGGATGAAGGATGTATGGCTGGATGGATGGAAGGGTGGATGGCTGTATGGATGGACGAATGGAAGGATGAAAGGGTGGACGGATGTGTGAAAAGGTGGGTGGATAAATGATGAGTGGATGGATGTAAAGATGAAAGGGTGGATGATGGATGAAGGATGGATGGATGTGTGAAAAGGTGGGTGGATGGAGGATGGATGGATGAAAGGGTGGATGGAAGGATGAAAGGGTAGATGGATGAGGGATGGATGTATGGATGGATAAAAGGTTGCATGGATGAATGATGGATGGATTTGTGAAAAGGTAGGTGGATGAGTGATGGGTGAATGGATGGATGTAAGGGTGGATGGATGAAGGATGGATGGAAGGATGAAAGTGTGGATGGATGGATGAAGGATGGATGTATGGATGGATAAAAGGTTGCATGGATGAATGATGGATGCATGGATGGATGTGTGAAAAGGTGGGGGATGAATGATGGATGGGTGGGTGGATGGATGGATGAAAGGGTGGGTGGATGAAGGATGGATGTATAGACGAAAGGGTGGATGGATATATGGATGGAATAATGAAAGGGTGGATGGATTAATGAAAGGTTGGATGGATGAAGGATGGATGTATGGATGAAAGGGTTGATGGATGAAGGATGGATGTATGGATGTATGGATGGATGGATGGATAAAAGGTTGCATGGATGAATGATGGATGGATGTGTGAAAAGGTGGGTGGAAGAATGATGGGTGGATGGATGGACGGGTGGATAGGTAAAGGATGGATGTATGGATGGAAGGATGAAAAGGTGGATGGATGAAGGATGTATGGATGGATAAAAGGTTGCATGGATGAATTATGGATGGATGGATGTGTGAAAAGGTGTGGGATGAATGATGGATGGGTGGATGGATGGATGAAAGGGTGGGTGGATGAAGGATGGATGTATGGATGAAAGGGTGGATGGATATATGGATGGAATAATGAAAGGGTGGATGGATGAAGGATGGATGTATGGATGAAAGGGTGGATGGATGAAGGATGGATATATGGATGGATGGATGGATGGATAAAAGGTTGCATGGATGAATGATGGATGGATGTTTGAAAAGGTGGGTGGAAGAATGATGGGTGGATGGATGGACTGGTGGATAGGTAAAGGATGGATGTATGGATGGAAGGATGAAAGGGTGGATGGATGAAGGATGGATGGATGGATGGATGTGTGAAAAGGTGGGTGTGTGGATGGACGGGTGGATAGGTAAAGGATGGATGTATGGATGGAAGGATGAAAGGGTGGATGGATGAAGGATGGATGGATGTGTGGAAGTGTGGGTGGATGAATGATGGATGGATGGATGTGATGAGGTCTAACAGGCGCATTTATGGTTGTCGATAGTTGTTTATGATGAGGAGTACCAGTTTCTAGAATCTTTTGTCGGAAGGGGGTCCTTACGCCTGAGAAGGTTTTACAAGGGAGTCTCGGCATCAAAAAGTTTGAAGACCTCTGCTTTAAGAGCAATGTAAGAGAACGCCATCCACCAGACCTGCTTCTGTATATGCGTGGACTGTGTTGAGTAAGAGTCCTACAGAGCAGAGGTGTCTGGGAGACTTGTGGAAGGTAGGGGTGGGCCGAACCCGATGAATTTGCCTCTGTGGAATTACATGGAGTCACATAAAAACTCCAAGCAATACAGTGAACCCCCACAAATGGGTGGAAATAGACATATCATGCTGCTTCTGTTGTGATTTAATGCTGGGAGTGCTAAATCACAGCGTGAGGGTTCCAAAGGTCACAGCTACTCGAGTTAATTTTGCTGCCACTCGAGTTGATTTTCAACTCAAGTGTCAGCCTTCTGATCGCAAAGAGTCACAACTGCCTGCAACCGCCCGCATTAGAAAAAATGTCACTGACTGTCCTCCTAATTACCAGAAATCGCATTAGGGGACACCAAATCTCCTCACGCTCATCAACTTACTGTCTGGAGCCGAACGCAAGAAAAAAGTCTTCCAGGGGGCGATTGGCGTTAAAAGAGTAGACTGGAGTTGCCAAAATTCTGCAAATTCCGCCCGCGGACTGGAATATTCTGCCCACACCTAGTGGAAGGAGGAGCAACTGTTCAGTTAGATGGTGCCTAAATTGGTCACTGGCTTAAATATTTGTGTGAGGAGTTTGAAATGAGTGTGTTTGTGTATTGCGAGACAGTGGAGTTCTATGATGTATGGTGTGATATGAATTCTGTGTGGGAGTTTGAGTATGAGCCAGGCTGCCGATTTCTGGATGGGTTGTAGTTTTGTAGTGGGCTGCTTAATGATCCTGGCATAGAGGGTGTTCCTATAGTCCAACTTGCTGTTGGCTAGGACGTGAGTCATGATTTTTCTAATGTTGCTTGGGAACCATTTGAAGATCTTCTCAGCATCTTCAGGGTGTGGAAGCAGGATGCAGTGATGGAGGTTACTTGTGCAGTCATGCTATTAATGATGAATAATGATGGTACAGATGGTTCTGAAGTTCCTGGCACACCTGGCATGGTTGCTGGGTATGGGTTCAAATTTAGCCACCCACCGATTGCATTCCCAATGAGAGTTGTTCATGTCGAAGATCACTACTTCTGTCTTGTTGGTGTTAAGCTTTAGACAGTTGACTTGCATCCACTTAATTACTTCGGTCATGCAGGAAAGTATCTTGTTATTTGTGAACCCGAGAGGTAGAGTATGAGTTACAGGTTTTCTGTGTAGAAGAGGATGTTGGTGTTGTATGCATGAATGATGTTGGCCAGAGGGATTCTGTATGCGTGGGAGAGGGTGGGGCTCAGCAATGAACCTTGAGGCACTTTACAGATGAGTTTGTGGGCTTCTGAGGAGTAAGATGTCCGGCTGACAGCTTGTGTTGTATTCATTAAGAAAGAGCAGATCCAGGACAGAGCAGATTCTTAGAAGTCAATCTCATGCAGACACCTGCTGAGGATGGGGTGTGAGACCATGTCAAATGCTGCAGAGAGATCCAGGAGAATGAGGATTGTGTGTTTCCACTGTTAAGGATATGTGGACGATGTCCTAGATGGCAATGAGTGCTGCTTCTGTACTGTGGTTGGGCCGAAATCCGTGCTCCATGATGGAGTCGGTGAGGCGTCAGTTGATTTGTTTCCCAATATGGAACGCTAATGAGGAGATTGGCCCTGGTTTCTCCCTCGACCGTCACCTACCCAGCCGGACATTGAGCACAGTTCTTCCTCGACTCCCTGCTATGAGCCCTTCCTCCCCTCCTCTCCTATGAATCCTTTCAACCTCGTTGTTTGTTTATTGTACCTTACTACGTTACAAATCTATGGTAACTGATGTAACTTGTAACGCAAGGTTCCTCTGGTAAAGCGCTCTGATGCCTCCGGGTCTAGCCTTGTGTTGTATATAATCTTTCTAGATTTACCTTGTAATGCAACGAATCTCTGGTTAAGCGCTCTGATACCTCTCGGTCTAGCCAGCGCTATATAAAATTATCAAAACAAATACACTCAAAACTGGTTCCCCTGATCGCTGAGACCTAGACAGCTATTGAGGAGATGGGCCCTGTTTTCCCCTTGCCCGTCACCCACCCAGCCGGACTTGGGCACAGTTCCTCCTCATCTGCCCGCTAATGACTCCTTCCTTCCTTTTCTCCTTCTTGCATTCTTGCAACATTATGTTTGTGTACTGTACCTTTCTATGCTCTTGTAACTGATATAACTTTTATTGTAACAATCCTAAATGTAAAGCGCTCTGATACCCTCTTGGGTCAAGTTCGCACTATATAACACTGTATAAATAAATCAATAAATGGCTGGGTCAGAGGATTTTTTCTTGAGCAGTGGCATGACAGTGGCATGCTTCCAGGTGTCCAGAGTTGATACAGGCATTTATGATGGGAGTTGGTGCTTCACACATTGGTAGGAGTCCATTGGTGAGGGCGTGGTGGGAGCAAAGGTCGGATGGGCTCCAGAGTGGATGGTCTTCATAGCAGCAGAAGTTATGACAATGGTGATGGCTGACTCAACGTCAGGGCTCTTTTGTCGACCGTGATGGGAAGTTAAGCTGCAACAGTGATAGGGTCTGGTTGAAGGTCAAATTTGCTATATATGGAAGTGACTTTGTTACAGAAGAATTCCGAGAGCTTGTTGCAAAGATCTTGTGGGGGTTGATGTTGCTGGATGTGGCAGGAGGTGAAATCATTGATGAGGGCATAGATTTCCTTTCTGCTGTTAGTGTGTTCATTGATGTGATCTGCAAGAACTGTGCACTTGATATTCCTTATCTGCTGGTAGAATCTTAGAATGAATTTGAAGTAGTCTTAATCTGTGGTGTCTTGACTTGTTCTCCCTTTGCGCTCCAGTTGCTTGAAGTGGCATTTCATCCACCTGCACCACTGTGTAACAGCTGGCCAGTAGTCGGACCCTTACTGTTGGATTACACTTGCGTCTCGGTCTCGACACATGCAGTGATCCAATTTATGAGCTTCTTGATGGCTTTCAGCAAATTGATGTTGTGTTTGGGCCAGTATGTCGAGAGGGTGAAAACCCACTCCTCCTCAGTGATGCTTATCAAGCTGCACCGGGCAGGTCCAGTGGTGATAGGTCTGTGATGATGCATGATGGGTATGCTGAAACGGACGAGGATGAGAACTTTCCAGGTCATAGCTGCTGGCTTCTTGACTGTGATGTTGCTGATTGAGGAGAAAATTAGGTCCAAAGGTGTCCAGCAGTGGGGCGAGTATAACGTACTGGAGGGTTCAGAAGTTTTCTGAAGTTAAGGTCTTCGAGGATGAAGGTGCTGGCATTGATGATGAGGTGTACCACGATGTCAGTGATGTCGCTGGCGAAATTGGTGTGGGCTCTTAGTGGTCTATGTTAAAGGGTTGCGCCCAGGGAAAAGTTGTTTTGATATGTATCTTGAACATAAGGTATTCCATGTAGCTGGTAGGGTTATCTGTGTATGTGGTCTAGCTGACTGTACCTTTGAATATGACGGTGACCCCACCACCAGGTTTGTGCTGAAGGTCATGCCTGGTGATCTTCAGTCAGTCCCAGGTGGGCTATCTCTCTTCCTTGTTCTGCTCTAATGTATGAATTCCTCAAGCAATAATCTTCACTTTACTTCTTGGCGTTTATTTAGTACTTCTGTGACATTGGTGAAAAGGATGAAGGACAAGCATGTGTGCCCCCACTAGTACAGTATTGAAACTGGACCACAAACACAGCATTGTAGTCTATCGTAAATTTAGGATAAAGAATGTGACAATGGTCTGTTCTTTCCATGGATCGTGTTCATTTATTTTCTCCACTACAAAAGACTTTTATATGTTTTGAAGATATTTATGTTTTTGATTGCATCCTTCCTAATTATGAAGAAAAGCCCCTTTCTCTGGAAATTCAAAGAGGGTGTGAAGTAGATGGAGGGTAAGATAGTCACTCTCATGAATATAGATATGACTGTCCATGGCTGCTCTCAAAGGAGAAATAGGTTAGCACACCACGTTTTCAAGGTAACTGTGGGGCATATTATCAAGGGTGGGGATAGGGAATTATCGCTGCTTTAGCGGCAGTTTTCAGCCGATAAGCGGTGATAATTCTATTGCCCTATTAACAAGTTGTCGCTAACTGCTGTTAGCGACAGCTTGCAGGCGATAGCGAGCGGTTTGGGGCCCGCTTTGCATATCAGCGATATTTATCGCTAATGACATTCAAAGTGGGTGTTCTCAACCTGTTAGCGACTGAAAGCAGTCGCTAACCTCGCTATCGCCTATTACCAACACAGGCGTAGCGTTGGAAATATTCGCGCTAAGCGCGAATGTCTCCAAAAACTAAAACATGCTCAGACCAGTTCTTAGACATTATATCCAATGGGAGGTGGATATAATGGCTAAGACCCTGTTAGTGATAATGCGTGAATATCGCTGTATTCTCCGCGATTTTCACGGATTTTGCCACTATCGCCTGGAATTTTATCGCTTTTGAGATGAACGTTGTTAATAGCACGTTATCTTAGCAATAAATTCCAGTGCTGCGCGGCGATAAAAACATACCCGCTAAGCCTAGATAGCGATAAATATCGCTATTTGTTGATAATATGCCCCTTTGTCTGTTACCACAGAGGCCATCAGGCGCTAAATTTCAATCAGCATCCGCAAGAAGAGTTATTATCTTAAGTATTGTCCCATTGTAGTTAATATAACCCCCCCATTGGACAATAGTTTTCTAAACAATACACAAGGCATCATACTTATGTAAAATGGAATAATATTCTGACCTTCAACCAATTCAAATCATGTAACATTCAAATACATTCAGGTTACAATTAGGCGCACTATGTATTTATGTATGCAACGAAAACCAACTCCATTTGCTAAAAAAGTCACTTAGGAAAAAATTATTTTCAGCCATTACACTTTTTACAGGAACATACTGTCCTTGTGAAAAAGACTTCTCCCATATATCAGCCATTTTAGGCTAGCTCATTTCATATTAAAGTCAAACATTCATGGAGGCATCATCAGACATGATGCTTGTCATTTTTTTACTGCAAGTAGCACACTCATTGCATTAACGTTTGTCTTCTGTGACAGAAGCATTTGTATATGTGTGTGGGGGTAATGCTGTATAAATCTATTAGCACTCAGTGAAGTTCAAAACTAAAGTCAGGAAAAAGTGAAACAGTAGGGCCAGTGGAATTCCTTAGTGAATAAATATCTGCTCTTAAGTCCAGAAGGCACTTTACTATGTCTGGCCACTGCATTAGTATTTCTGAACTTGTTGTCAACGCATGACGTTGTAAATCGTGTATTCCTCCATCTCCACCTGGGACGATACAGGATGCCACTGCCCATACATAAATCAGTTCTTCCTGTAAGATCCCATTAATGAAATTAAATTTGGCTGGGACTGACCTTTTCTCCTTAGATGTTAAGTGGCATATCTATGAGCTCCTTTGCACTGCTCTTACACCACGCAACTTGGCGCAACAGCTACGCACATGAGATATTATGTAGCCATGCAAGGCAAGCTTGCTTAGCCGTGTGTGGTTTTATAAATCTCGATTGATGTAAGGTAGCGTAAAATTATGTGTTGCATTACTCTGTGCCAGGGGGCCTGTTTATGACTTTTGTGGGCAGTGCTGCAAGTCACCACACAAGCAGAATGCAGTACACATAGAAAAAGGAAAAGGGATGGGAAATAAAGATATTTCTCCTTGTTATGCCTCCCATGGGGAGGGATATCCTTTTGGTCATTCCTAGGTTTACAAGGTCTTGAAAATCTGTGAATCCATCAAAAACCATGGGAGTTGCGTGGGAACACCCACACAATGCTAATGGAACTCATACACAGGGCAGACTAACGCAACACACCAATTTGCGCTGCATGGCATTACTCCATATTTTTGGAGCCACTCAAAGCCATGCATAGTGGCTTTGCGTGGCTTCAAAGTATGACTTAAGATTTGCGTAGCTCTTGCACCATGTTGCGTAGTGCAAGAGCTACTCAAACCAGGGACACATTTATGTGTTTAGTGTCACATGTTAGTGCAGCAAGTCACTTTGCTGCACTGCCCTGTGTCACAGGGAAAGGGCAGTAATGAGCCGTATACATCCAATACAATGCATTCCTGTCCATTTCCCATACGCTGGAGCTGGTTTCGCAGCGTAGCCCAATGCAGGCACCCTTGCACCATGTTGAAAGGGTGCCTATTTTGCAGACAGGATTGTTTTGTGCAGGAAGGGACACCTCTCTGCACAGAAACAATACAGAGAGGTTTTTGTTCTCTTTCTATGTGTGCTGCAGAAAGCAGAACATATAGAAAAAGGAAACAATGAGGAAATATAAAGATATTTCTCATGGTTGCATTTCACCTGGCTATGCCTAACTGTTTGGTGCGTTCACAGGTTTAAAAGTTCTTGTAAGTCTGAGAATGCATCAAAAACCATGCAAGTTCCATGGAAGGTCTACCCAGGGCAGAGTAACGCAATGCAACAATTTGCACTGCGTTATATTACGTCAGATTTTTGGAGCTACTAAAAGCCACACAAAGTGCCTTAAAAAACCTGACTTACGGTTTGTGTCGCCCTTGCACCACAATGTGTGGTGCAAGAGCAACGAAAACCAGGTCATAAATATTGCCCTTAGTGTATAGATGCCGCCACTGAACACATCCTACAGCAACCCCGCTAGTCTAAATAAGAAGTTGTTGACGAATCAGAACTAATTAGCTGCCAAAACACACTGTTAGGTCACACTACCAATCCAGGATATAAACTTGGGGCCTAGATTAATTGTCAACTTTGACCTTTCTTTCCAGACATGAGTGAATATTGTGGTGGGAAAACTTAGGGCCATATTTTCAAGAAAGGGCGATACATTATTGCCGCTTTTATCGGCAGGAAACTGCTGCTAAAGGTGCGATAATGGGCTTGATAATATGACCTTGTGACTACCCATAGAAGCCCAGGTTCTGGTGTTAATGTATCACCCTTTCTTGATAATATGGCCCATAGATCGTTATTCACCTCTACAAACATACTATTGATGCTGCGATGCTAGTGCCTCAGCAGGCATTGGTACTGTCTCATCAAGATTGCCTCAACAGATAAGTCACGGCCAGGCCCGTTCAACCTTAACTAATGGGAAAATTGATGGCTCTAATTTCACAGTAAATCTCATGTGGCCTAGACCTGTGAAGTGAGATGGTATCAGTAGGTATAAGTCTGCTTAGGGTATGACTGTTCTTTGTCTACAGTAGCACAGAGTGCAAAAATTGATAGAGTGAAGTGATGCCTAAATTAATGTCCAAGCATGTGATTACCTTGAGAATTCCATCCATGACGTTTAGACAAATTAATTTAGCTGTCTGGCAGATCTTGTGTAATAAAAAAAATCAAAAGCAGTATAGAAAGAAGAGCTTCGTCTTTGAGCATCTGTCGCTCTTCTTTATAGACTTTTAACTGTGTAGCCCTTGTGTTACCCCTTGATGTAGTTTCGTTGAGAGAGACATAGTTAACACAGACTCCAAATCAACACAACACAACAGGACTGAACATCAGGAGTGGGCATACCTAGCTTAATTCTCTCTAGCGTAGTTACTCATAATTATGCCAAAATAACTCATAATTAGGTGTAATTGTTCACAAAGTGTAATCCAGCATTTAGCTTTATTTTCTATTTGAATGCACCTTGCATCCAAAATGGGCCCGGGGATGCATTTTGCGCTAAGAAAAGAACACAAAATGCCACAGGACTCTAATCACAGTAGCCAGCAGTCACTCACTCTCTTAGTTCATTTTTCCTATGCTCCTTTAGAAGGATTTTTGCCACAAATTACTCTTAATTACTCGATCAGGTGTAATTACTCATATTTCGGTAATTTTCATCATAAGTGTAATGCATAATTACCAAAATTACTTTGATTGCTCTAGCATAATTAAATTTTCTCCCAGGCCTACTTAGCATGGCATAATCTTGTGACAAAGACAGTGAAGTTTTACATTGTTAAATCTATGACAAATTTAATAGGAATGCGCATTGCATTGTGAACCGTCTGATAAACACAATAGAAGGGGATTTTATATTGTGAACTCAGTAGGAAGGATGTATCTTTGGTGAACACAGAGAAAAACATAATAGGAAGGCTCATTACAATGTTAAACAATGATAGAACTTCTTGATTATAACTGTTTTTCTGGAATGGTTAGAGTGGTGATGTTTGAGTGTCAAAGTACTTTTTCCTTAAAAACGCAAAAGTACTGACTTGACATTGATTTATGATTTGTTATCTTGCGAGTGCTAAAGTGTGCTGAGTTTTTAACAACACTTCTTCCCTGAAGAAGCCTTGGACTATTCTCCCTCACTCCTCACTCCTCTGAGTGCATGTGACCAAAATATGGAAACAAAATATCGTGGATCTCAAATATTGTCAGAAGAGCATTGTGATTTCAAAAATATCATTGAAATTAATATCGAAGGTAAGGATATTGTTTTTGGGGTATTTGATATTTTTTAATGTAGTTGTATGTAACATTGTTTTATCTGATATAGCTGTATTTATTTTTAATTATTGCAGTACATAATAAGCATTTTGGTATTTAAGTTATTAGCAGTATACTCATATTTGTTACATTTAGTATTGTTTGTACGTTTTTTTATGTAATATTTTTCTTTTAATTTTAATTCGAATTTTAATCGTTTTTGGCTTTGTAGGGGACTAAAGCGGGAAGTTAACTTTGAAAAATTAAATTATTGATTTTAAATAATATTATATTGATTCATTTTATTTAATTTTTACTTGCCCATCATGTTAATTCATTGATTAATGCTTTTTATTAATTGTTGATTTTTAATTAAATATGCATTGATTGGTCATTTAATTTAATTATGTACATGTGTTAATATATTTTTATTTTGCTGTTGTTTTCCTTTTTTAATTTTTTTTCAATAAATATGTTTATAATATTTATTATTTTATATTTGTTTTATTAATTTAAATATTTTATGGTATCCTTTTATTGTAGTAGGTAGTGGAGAGTGTTATTTATTTATTTTCATTTAATATTTGTAATATAACATTGATTTAAACAAATGTTTAATTGTTTTGTATTTAATGAGGTCTTTTTATTTTAAATATGTTTTATTTTTTTGGTCTATATATACATGTCTTATGGAAAAAAATTGGTTTAAGATTACTTAATTTTAACCTTCCAGAGTGCAACTCCTTCTTTAATTTTGCTAGCGTTAGAGTGAGAATAGTAAATCTGACCTCACGAAAATTCCAACTCTTTTGGAACTGTTACTCTTATTGGAGTCAGAATAGTAACTGGAACCCCTCCAAAATCCAACACTTTCCCTTCTTTTACTAACAATTGAGTGGGAATACTGAGTAATGCCTCTCCAAAATCCAATAGTTACTTGGGGCCCCATTACGATGATGGGGAGACTTTGTCCGACCACCACCGTTATGGAAAACGGGACCGACCGAGGTGTGGTGGTCCTGCGGGGGCAATCAGGATGCGACTGCCACCCTGGCGGTCACATCCCGCATCTTTTGCATTGCGGCGGGCGGTGCTGCAAGCAGCACCCCTCAATGTAAAAGTGTCATGCTGTGTATTGACATGCACAACAGTGACAGGCACAACGCGGAGCCTGCCAACTTGTGCATGCCAAGTGCACCCCCCATCCTCCCAATGCCCCAGGGACCCGCAACAGGCCCCCAATGCAAAAGACGGCATACCTTTCCATGGCAGCCACGCCGCTATGGAAAGGCCCTAATCCGACCACATCATAATATGGCGGGAGGTGCCTGCTAAACACTGCCACCATATTATGGGTATATATATATACAGGGGCAGGCAATCATAACTATTGCCTGCCTCAGGTAAAGCATCTTACGGTCTTTCTGTCTGCCGCTGTACCCCCGCCATTGTTATATGGCAGGAGGTACTTGAAGCGCGGGCGGGGAAACATGTTGGACGGATCGCCACCTCCGGTTGGGCACTGGCGATGCGCCCAACATCATAATGCCCCCCTTAGTGTGGTTTAGATCAGTATAGGGATAGTAAACCTAACCTCTCTAAAGTCCAACATATCCCCAACGCGGTCGTTGTAACAATTCCATCCAGTAGCAAAAATGCCAACCTGCATCGAAGGATATATTTGAAAGGTGTCCAATGTCTCCTAAGACACACAGTTAGAAGTAAATAACACAAAAGGTGAAGAAAAGAAAACTAGAATTCATTGTGCTCATTTGGCAAGTACAGAAGAAACCCAGGTTTAACATCTGTCATGTCACATTGAATTCTGGAGTCTTCCACCTGGGCTGAGATGCCAGAACACTCTAGACAGCAAGAAAGCCTAGCCACAAGTTTCTTGTGTCAATCAGGAATGGGCTAAGCCCTCCTTTCCCTACTGGAGAGCTGAAGTTTATGATAAGCTCTTATGCTGCTTTCAACACTGCTGAGTACAGATATAACACTGCCTCAAGAAGATAGTCAATCTCACTGTCCCACTAGACAATTCAAACTTTTAGGCCAGTGTACTATGGCTGTCCTCAGGGTTAAATTATGAAGAAGAGTCATTTCGATGCATGGCCCCAACGTTTGGAACTCTGATCCTAAGAACTTAGGGGCATATGTGCAAGCTCCTATGCCCAATGGAGTTTCACTCTTTTTGATGCTCTGGTGGCGGTATGCCCTGTATCATATTTACAAAGTGAAGTTAAGCCACTGAAGACCTGGATCTATGGAGCCCTGGGTGACTTTTGCCATTCGCTCATATTGGGATTCATCACTCTCGGCTCAGCTTGATCCTCACCCGCTCAGTGCCAGGATGCTCCTTTCGGAGTGATAATTGGGCTTTATAAGTAACCAATTCAATTCAATTCAAGGAACTCGCTCTTGAGCTTTCACACAGGCATCTGCACGAAAGGGGCCTGCAATCATTTTTGCTGTGGGCATTCCACAGCAACACCCATCGCTTTTTGGCGCTGCCCAAGATTTACATGGATCGGTAGACCTGTGGCAGTGCCAAAAACGAATGCTATGCAAGAACAGGCTTAGACTGGTGCATGAGGAGAAATGCTTTTATTTCTCCTCGTTTGATCTTTTTCTGTGTGTGCTGTATTCTGCAGCACACATAGAAAGAGCAAAAAATCAATAATGTTTGTCTATGGGCAGGAAGATGTAACATCCTGCACATAAACAATCATTGAATACGAACAATTTGCTGCTTCTATGTCTGCTGCATAATGCAGCATATATTGAAGTAACACATCTCCATCAGTGATTGTTTATGTCTAGGAAGGGGCACCTTCCTGGATGTAAAAAATATGTAAAAACTCAGGGCCCGATTCACAGAATGAACTTAAGACTCAATCCTAAACTTACTACTGTTTTGGTATTCACAGATTGCACTTACTACTTTTCGTATTCACAGAATGAACTTACTACTTTTGGCATTCACAGTATGCACTTACTACTTTTGGTATTCACAGACTGAACTTACTCATTTCGGTATTCACAGAAGTTAGGACTCCTAACTTTAGGACTCCTAAATGCCTTCTGTGAATACCGAAAGTCTTAAAATTAGGATTTTTCTCAATTTAGTAGTAGTGAAGTTAGGAGTCCTAACTTTACTACTACTAAATTGATAAAAATCCTAATTTTAAGACTTTCGGTATTTACAGAAGGCATTTAGGAGTCCTAAAGTTAGTAGACCTAACTTTACTACTACTAAATTGAGAAAAATCCAAATTTTAAGACTTTTGGTATTCACAGAAGGCATTTAGGAGTCCTAAAGTTAGTAGTCCTAATTTTACTACTACTAAATTGAGAAAAACCATAATTTTAGGACTTTCGTTATTCACAGAAGGCATTTAGGAGTCCTAAAGTTAGGAGTCCTAACTTTACTACTACTACATTGAGAAAAATCCTAATTTTTAGACTTTCGGTATTCACAGAAGGCATTTCGGAGTCCTAAAGTTAGGCGTTCTAACTTCTGTGAATACCGAAATGAGTAAGTTCATTCTGTGAATACCAAAAGTAGTAAGTGCAATCTGTGAATACCAAAACAGTAGTAAGTTTAGGATTGAGTCTTAAGTTCATTCTGTGAATCGGGCCCAATGTCCCTACAATGCAGGCACCCTTGCTTAGTGCAAGGGTGCCTGCATTGGTGTAGGCAGCTACATTTAGCGGCAGCCCTAAGGAAAACACAAAGGTGTGCCGAATTGTAGTAAATACAGCGTATCCCTGCGTTTTGAAAACGTCAGAGCGCGGTGCTACCAAATTTGCTGAAACTCCGCACTCCTTCATTTTTTAATAAATATGACCCTCAGACTCATAGGCAGTCCAACCAATTTTAATAAACCTTAGAAGAACTGTCTATTTTAGGTGGTTCAGTGACCCGCCTCAGGAAATCCTCAGATAGTAGGCATGCTATGAATGTCAGGAGTGATTGAACTGACCCTTATTAAGAAATCAGAAGAATATGCTTAACCCCCAGTTCTAAATTGGGCACTTGGACCATCATTTAGACTAGATCAGAACATTTGCAGTAATGTAGTTATTCAGGAATTGTCTTCCTGTTCCATATTTTTTGCTGATGCTTGCAGGCAACGTTGTCTCATGCTGTGATGCGGTAATACCGAAAGTCATACTGCTCTCCAATTGGATTACTTTAAGTTAGAGAATCACGTTATATGTGCAGTTAACCTCTTACCTCGCATTTACAGTCATTTTATGCATCTGAATTTGAAAGCGAAGATGGTGATTCTAACGCCATTACATGTTCTATTATATTTACTGCTTGAGCAGTGAAATCATTGCATGGAGGATGCAGGTCAACTTCGTAGAGCATCTGTACCAGGTCTTGCTTCATTGTCCAATGTGAGATTGTAAACATTTGTTCGTTTTGCACAAAACCATTGAGACCTACTCTTGCATTGTTTTGCCCTTTTTCTTATTTTCCTATTTCATGCTCCACCGCTTTCCATCTCCAAGTGTTGTATCTATAACTTTTTTGAAAGACACATTTGACAAGAAAGCAAGTCAGATTACTCACAATCACTCAAAAATGTAATTTTCTTTGTGTTGGTAATTATACCGCCTACATGGGAAGTGTTTACAATCTTTCAATGTGCTCTATGCCTTGTCCTCTCCCTCTCTCTCTCTCTCCTTCTCTCTCTATCAGTGTATATATATATATAATGTATTAATGTATGTATGTATTTTTTTTTATTCTATTTTTTTTTAACTGAAAATGACAGCTCTTGGGGTAATTGCGATGTTTATAAAGCTGTAGCCAGTCAAACGAAAGGCTTTGTTAAAAGTATTTGTGATCACCTTTAGTTATGAAAGTTTTTTTTTAATAAAAACATCCGAAATGTCCTCAAGCAACTCTGTAATGAACCAACACACAAAAAAGGTGGAACCCTGGATGCAATCATCATCAAAGACAAACTTGTTTCCATTCGATCTGTCTTGCCGACAGACTGGTCGCACCACCATCTAATTTTCTTCAACCTATAATAAAAACTGCTTTATTGGCAAAGCAGTCCGAGACATGGTGGTCTGCTGACCCCAGCAGGCCACCATCCCTGGGAGTGCTAGCCATTCCCAATGGGGTTGTAAATAGCGACAGCCTCATTAATATTCATGAGGAATGCAATTTGCAACCCTATTGGGAATGTCAAACTGTGTCTCAGACACTGTTGTACATACCATTTTGCGACTCGCAAATTGCGATTCGCAATTTGCGAGTCGCAAAATGCTATGGTCGTACATCTGGGCCAATGTTATTTATGATTGAATGAATGACAATCACCTCAACGGAATTCGGATAAGACATAGATTATCATTACCAGAAACAAAAATGACACGTGGAGGGCCACATTTTGGCCGTCACAATGGTCTCTCCTCCTTTGCCCAAGAAATCAGATAAGAGCCTTGGAGTACTGATCGATGCTAACCGTCTATGAGACCTCAGTTAGGGGCTGCAATCTCTTCCTGTTTTCTACAGCTCCTCAAAATTTGAAAGATCCGCGAACTCCTTTCGTTTGAGGCTCTCACTCAGGCTAATATTGCACTGGTTATCTGAAGGCTAGATTATGCTAACTCTCTCTACATGGGCCTTCCTATGGGTTTGAACAACAGACTTGAACTGATCCAAAATCAGGCAGCCAGGACTATTGAAACAACAACCTCAGAACTCTCATATTACCCCTTTGCTGAGCAAACTGCACTGGCTGCCTGGAGAACAGAGTTCCATCTTTAAGGCCAGTTGCCTAATTTTTAAATCATTACAGACTGACAGTGCCTTGTTTATCTCTGCTCGTGTACCAAAATACACCCCCACTCGCAACCCGTTGTCTATGCATTCAAATTCTGATATCTCTTCTACCTTAAATAAAAAGACACTCTGTGGTTCCAGATTCTTGTACTAGTCCCCAAATCTGGACCGCGATTCCACCTTAAATAAGCTCCACCCCCTTAAGAGTAATGATCAGCTGTGTGTTATGTTCCAGGTACCTTAGCACCATGAAACCGTTTTTGGTGTATGTGCGCTCTTGAAATATACACAACATAATACTGTGTAAGAGGTACTGAGATCAAGAAATGGTTGAAGACAGCCACACAAGTCACTGAACATAACCCAGTGCTAATTGCAGTCAGTGTCATCTATTTGGGGCCCATTTCCAGAGCAACTTTGAATTTTGCTACCCATTTCCTTATAACTCAAGCCCACATGGTGCCAACCAGTATTAGATTTTAAACTTTGGGAAATTCTCAAAAGCAGTTAATATATAATATATGCGTGGACCCCAAAACATTTCAGATAACACTGGGGAGAGAGATTCAGAGGTAAAGGTGGGAAGAAGCAGGAAGAGAAGCAAAAACATAGAAATAGAATAATCAGAGATCAAATAATGGGGGGCGTGGCTTGGCGCCCGTCGGTGATGGCGGCATCTGCGTGAGGCTCCGTGAGGCTCCGGGGATTGCTTCGGACCTGTGTCGTCTTCCCCTGCGGAACCCTCATGTCCATATGTCGGAAAGGCTCCTGAAGCTTCCGCTTCAACTTCGGACCATGTCCTTCTTCATTTAAAGGATTTTCTCGATGTACTGCGCTACAAGTGGAGCGTCGGCGGCACAGCCGCCATTTTGGAAGCTGTCTCTCTCAGGAAATCGCCGCCCAGAGTCTTTGATGAATAAGACGATTATCACAGGCTTTTAATTGACTTGGCAACTTGTTCTGCGATTCTTGGATGCCATTCTCCACCACTCAAGCATTTTGGTGAGTTTTTTCTCCGTTAAACTGCCATTTTGTGCCCCACAGAGCTTATCCTCCTTCATTAACGCGTCATTGGTCTTTCAGACCTCATAAATCAACTTTTTTATCTTCCTATAGGATAAAGCTCTTATTATGTCTTTTGAATCCTACAGCTTTACCTTTGCCCTAAGGTTGCAGCAGATTACGTGTTGTTACTGCATTGGGTATTTTGTCATGACTGCCTCACCTGCATTGCCTTTGTTCTGACTTATCGTTTTCATGCTCTTCATTTATTTATCACTCCTGCCTTCGCTGATGCTTGTGGGCCTTGTTCTGTTGACATGGACACGTTGCTTTTCAGTCATTAACCAACACGAAATGGTCACATTTTCTCATTTTGGCATCTTTCTAGTCTAATTTCTGTTACCTTCAGCAGTGCATCATCGGATTATTTTCTTCTTCTTCACCATATGCTCTTACGCATCCACCCGTGTTGAAGCCCACTTGTTTTGGCAGACACTGCATGTTCTGTGAGTTGTCATAACTTCTTATACTCTATATGGGACGGCTTAAATCTGTGTCATGCATGAATTCCAAATCGATGACGAGGGTGGCCTTTGTGAAGAATTCCAAAGTATTCTCAGCTCTTTCTAAACTAGAGGATTCTCTTACTTCATCTGGCTCGGACACTGCCATGGATCTATCTCAGTCAGCATCGGGTAAAACCAACACCAAGAGACTCAAGAAAGACCCTCCCTCACCTCTCAAGTCTTCTACACCTGTTTCAATGGAACTCTTGCTGGAGGAAATTAGATCCTTCCGTCCTTTTCTGGAGGAGATTGGCACTCTGCGTCCTTTCATGGAGGAAACCAATGTCAAGTTTCAGACCCTTACGGATAATTGGTTCAAAATTGACGCCAGAGTCTCTTCAGTCGAGCAGTCTGTCACCTCATTTCAGGAGACACAATCAGCGGTTTCCCATCTAACTTCACAAGTTAGTGTCCTCCAGAAGCAGGTGGAGGAGTTGGAAAACAGAAACAGACGTAATAACCTTCGTATTTACGGCTTGGTTGTAGGCCTTGAGGGCTCGGACGCAGTCACTTTCTTCCGATCCTTTCTTCCCAAGCTGCTTCACTTGCCAGAAGGTACAACCCTCAATATTCAGCGTACCCACCGATTGGGTTGCTTACCTACATCTCCTTCTATGTCACAGCGACCAAGAGGTGTCATTCTCTATTTTCTGGAATATACTGATCTCCTGAAGGTTCTTGCAGCTGCCAAGGCTTCACCAAAATTAGCATGGTCTGGTTCCCCATTGTTCTTTGCTCAGGACTATGCTAAGGCGACTGCTAATCATCGGAAGGCCTTTTTAGGCATGAGAGATGTTCTCCGTTTTATGGGGGCCAGGTATGGTTTGTACCATCCCTGCTTGTTTAAAGTCACCTACAATAACAAGACGACCACATATGAAGATCCAGTGCGTCTACAGAGTTTCATCAATGCGAACAAGACCACAGCCATGGACTCATCTGGATCCTCTTCGTCTCATCCTGGCTGAACAGTGTTGTTTCTTGTTTTTGTTCTCCTGATGTTCTTGCTTGGGTCATGTCTTTGCCTGTTTATCCCGCTTCATTCCCTTAATTAGTCTAGATGTTGTTCGCTGTTGTTTGTTTTTGAATTTATTTTGTTTCCCTACTAATTTTTGTTACTCTTCTCCATTTCTGCAGGAATTTTCCCTCGTCTGATGTTATCTCCCCGGTTCCCTTCCTGGCCGACCTAGGATGTCTTGCCTCACCCATGTGGTTCCATCCCTCCCCAGTTCCTCTTCATCCTCCTCCTTTTTGTCTTCTCCTTTTGTAGGTATGTTCTCTGCCTATTTCCTTTTGTTACTTTGTTCCCTTCTTTTCATGCTTCCCTTCATGTATTTCAGCCTTCTTGTTAATATTGCGGTTATAACCTCTCTCTTTCCACATTGTAGTTTTCCCCTTTTTTCCTCTCTCCTTTAATCACTTCTTTTGGATTCCCTGCTATTTTTTCCCCTGTTTTTTCTCCTCAAAAGTGCTTTCATTCTCGCTAATTTCTTTTTTCTCTCTCCTTTTTTCTTCTATATTGCTTCTCCTTCTCCTACTTCTTCCTTCCTAATCTTGGGTTTTTCTCCTATAACTACATACATCTTCATTGCACACTGTTTCCTTCTTGTTCAACTCACTCTCCTCTTCCTTCTCGCACTTCTATTCACTTCTTTTTCTCTCTTGACTTCCTCACTTTTAATGATTTTCTTATGGTTTTCTTATGTAACAAACTTGATGCTTCATTGTACAAATTTTGTCCTTAAACATAACTTCCTGGAATGTTAAGGGTATCAATTCCCCAATTAAGCGACAACGCATTTTATCTCACCTAGCTAAACTAAATGTTGATATTGCATTCCTTCAGGAAACCCACCTTTCTGATGTAGAATCTGCTAGGCTTAATAGAGGTTGGGTGGCCGAAGTCCTCTACTCACAAGGTGATGGTAAGCGCAATGATGTTGCAATTCTAGTTCGCAGGTCGCTTCCCTTTACAGTTATTCACCAAGAATCAGATACTAACGGCAGATGGACACATGTCAGACTATCACTTAGAGGTGTTCCAATCTCTCTTCTTAATGTTTATGGTCCTACCAATGGTGAACCCCTTTTTTGGGCTGAGTTTTCTCCACGCATTACCCAATTCATGGATGAAAATTTCATCCTTGCAGGAGACTGTAATCACCCCCTTGATCCTTTTTTGAATAGGAAGTCTGATGCCACTTATATTCCAACTAAATCACATACACTTTTTACCCAAGCTATATCCCAGCATAAGCTCGTAGGCTCCTGGCGTTTATGTAACCCGACTCTACAAGAGTTTACTTTTTACTCACCCTATCACCGTTCCCAATCAAGAATTGACAAATTTTTGTTTCTCACGATCTTGCTCAAACGCTCACTGCGGCGGAAATTGCTCCGATATTGCTCTCTGATCATGCCCCTGTAGTAGTTAGCCTTGAGGTTATCCCTAAAGTTGATGGGCCCAAAAGATGGCGTTTTATTAATGCCCTCCTTTTAGATCCCAAGTTCTCCAATGCCTTCACTACCTTTTTTGATAAATTTTTTCTTTTCAATGATATCACACCCGTTTCGAAACACAATCTCTGGGATGCTTTTAAGGCAGCTGCACGCGACTTCATTATTAACTTTGTCGCTAAAAAACGCAAGAATGCCCGCCAATTCACTAACTCCCTCCTTCATGACATTAAGCGATTGGAACACGCCTATTTCACTTCACACTCCTCAGATAGTCTGACAGCTCTGGTCGCTGCTAAGCTCAAATTTAACGAAAAGTCTACTGAAGATGCTTCATTGTATTTGCTTAAGTCAAGTTCCAAGTTTTATGGTGGTAGAAATAAAGCTGGGAAAATTCTTGCTAATTACTTAAAGGTCAAGCACAATAAGGTGAACATTGAAGTGGTTTATGATACTAATGTACACTTACAGCATAAGGATGCCGATTTTCTTGCTACATGATGTCTGTGGTTTTATCAACACCCTGGCCACCAAAAGTGTAGTATTAAACTCTCTTTAGTTTTGCTGATACCCAGGTGTTCCTAATGCACTAGGTTCACCAACTTACACCTCAGCCCTACACGTGGAACTAATTTGGCACCCCCCCAGACCAACCCATGATGTCTCGACAACTCATTCCTGACCTCTTAATAGTCCTTGCATAGTGGAGTTAGTTACTTGCGTTCATCCTACACATTCTCAATTAATACTGTCACTTGTGTTAATACTTTTCATTGGCCACCTGATCTTTCCACTCCTCCATATTCATAATACTTTCTGTAACCTTCACACATCTCAAACTCTTCCAATTACCACTGGTGTTCATCAAGTGGCTTTTCTGTTACTTCTGTTTTCACATCAAACAACCTAGACAAACGATCTTCTGCCACACAATATTCTGTCCCAGGTATATATTCAACTCTAAAATAAAGTCCTGTAATGAGATTATCCACTTGCAAATTTTACTCGATACAGCATAAATTCCCTTTCTGTCATAAATCTCTTTCAGTGGTTTGTGGTCCGTTCTTAGTACAAAAAAAGTGCACCCTAAAAAAATCTTCAATTTATTTATGGCCAAGACTATACATACATCTTCTCTTTCGATCACGGGGTGTCGTTTCACAGGTCTTTTTAATCTACTTGGCAAAAACAATATGGTGCTCTTTTCATTGTCTACACCTTGTTTTAGGACAGCACCAAACCTTCAGCACTGGTATCTGTAACCAACACCGATCTATCATGTGTTCTGAAACTTTTCAAAGAAGAAGCATCAGCCAATGCTCCTCTGAGGCTGTCAAGTATCACACAGTGTAGACCATACACACTTTACCCCTTTGTTCAAGAACTTTCTCATGTTATATGCCCGGTTGCAAATCTAGGGATGAATTTGTGATAATTTTCAGCTCTCCACAAATACGTAACCAAGTCTTCCTTACCATCTGGGTCGGCCAACTTTTTGATGGCTTCTACCAACTCCTTACTCAGATCGATTCATCTTGCTGTCATTTTGTGTTCTAAACAGATGATTTCCTCTTACATAGTTTCATTTTCTTTCCCTCTATGTGAGACCACATTGTTTAATTCTCTCCAGAACCTTTTTGAAGTGCTAATTATGTTGCTGAGACATATTATCAAAGACCAAGGCATCATCTTGATACACTTTGACACCTTCAAGTCCTTCCAACACATACTCCATGGCCCTCTGAAATTCTGAGGCTGCAGAGACCAACCCAAAGGGCAGCCTCATGAACCTATATAGACCAAAAGGTGTGATGAATGTCGTGAGGTCTCTTGATCATTCTCCCAGTACAATTCGATGGAAGGCTGAATCTAAGTCTAACGTCGAGAATACGTTTGCCTCTTCCACCTGTGTCAGCATGTCTGTGATGTTCGACAAAGGAAACAGATCCAGCACAGCTTCCTTGTTTAAACCTCTTAGATCCACACAAGAATCTAATATCACCAGAAGTTTTGCAAGCCAGGACCACTGGCCCCACCAATTAAGGCACCTCCACCGCTTTAATATACCTTCCATCTTTAATCTGTGTATCCCATCTTTCATAGGCTGTGTCATTGCCAGAGGAACATCTGCACCTTACTTACCACTGGCACCACATTTGTTTTTCAAAATGATGTCATGTGTTTAGTTCTTTAGACATCCAAAACGGTAATTAAATACCTCAGGAAATTAATTCTGTAATGTCTCCCTGCCTTCTTGACTCATCTCACCTTGGGACACCCCCACATCACATAACCTTGGACCACCTACATTCTCTTGTTCATCACCGTGTTTCTTCTACTTGGATCTAGCATTACTTCCAAATCCCCCTGGTGGATTCAACCGATAATGATGTCCCCTTTGTTGGAAACATACACTTTCCCTGTTGTTATCCGCCCTTTATATTCTACTTGCCCAATAAATTATTCTGTCAGTTTAATGGTTTGTCCATGAGAGGTTAGAGGCCTTATGACTGGCTTGAACAACTTCACCTTACCTGACAATTTCTGTTTCAAGAATCCCCTGGGATTGAGGGTGATTTTAGCTCGTGAGTCAAATAACTTTTTTTTTATTTTTTTTAAACATTTTTATTGTTTGCAAGAAGTGACAAGGTTCATTACAATTCAATTCCATACTTAACATGCAAATACAATTGATACAAACAGCAAATAAAATTGAGGAATGGAAACAATATAAAGCAATCTGTAAATCAAACTTCACATTGACTCTACTTTCAAAGTAATAAACTACTAAAACAGAAAGACCAGACTGGGCCTAATTACATTTCTTGACCTTCAAAAAAGTTCTTCCATATCTTTTCTTTTCTCCGAAAAGCTTTTGGACCTCTAAGCTTAGCTAAAGAAAACTCCATAGTTCTAATTTCATAAACCAATGATAGCCAATCTGCAACCTTAGGGGGTTCTTTAGATATCCAGACCCTAGCTACAGTTAATCTAGCACATGCTAGCAAAATCGTTGAAAGATCCTTGTTGGGACAGTTCCTATCTTGAATATCTAACAAAACCATTTGTGCAGTAAGATCCGTTGAATTTATTTGATTAAATTGAAGATGGTAGGATATGCGGTTCCAAAAATTGGAAAGTGCAGGACAGGAGAATAACATATGTTCAATTCCAGCCGCGACAGTATTACATTTAGCACACCTAGATTTATCTGTCAAAGAGTTACCTTGTGCCCAGCTCGATATTCTTTGTGGCGTATAGTATAGTTCCGTGATTGTCCTATATAGTTGCATTTTCAGATTGGAAGAGTGAACTATATCATTTAAATGGGTTAGGGCACTTCCGATCTGTACTGAATTAATATTTTGATTTAATCTGCGAGACCATTTGGCTGCGATTTGAGTTGTGTTTTCTCCCTTCTCCTTAATGAGCCATTGATATCCCCATTTAATTAATGATTTAGTTTTTTCTGAGTAAATACCCTCAAGAATATCGGATTGTTTGACTTCCGTTATTTTCAATTTATTATAAAAAAAATCTCTCAGTTGTCTATTTTTAAAGTGCATATCATCCGTGAGCCCGTTTGTGATTTTTAAATTCTCAAAATCCATCAAACCATTAATACCATACAGGTCTCCTAGTGTGTTTATATCTTGTCTTATCCACCGATTACCCAAACCGTCCGAAAAAATACCAGGAAGGCCAGGATTGTTCCATAATCTAAGTTCAGCGTTGTAAAATGAACTATTACTAATGTGCAGAATTTTGTCCCAAATTCTTATAGCATGTTTAGCAGTCTTAAATTTTACTCTTTTAAAGTAGTTAGGATCATGGACGCGTAATAGAAATAGGTTGGCATCAGCCCCCAACATGTATTGATGAAAAAATAAAGATGGAGTGTTTTTTAATAAGCTCCTAATGCGCAAAAAAAAAGTAGCTAAAAAGTAAAAATTAAAATCCGGAAAGGTAAGTCCCCCTTTAGAGATTGGTAATGTCAGAAATGTTACCGCCCTTCGTGCCTTTTTATACCCCCAGATAAAGCTGCTACAGATGCCATCCAACTTCTTAAAAAAAAGCTTGTTGGGTTGTAACGGTATAGCTCTACACAAATAAAGTAGCTTGGGTAAGATTTTCATCTTAATCAGATTTAATCTCCCTAGTAAACTCAGAGGTATCTTATGCCATTTTTTAAAACTCGCAGTAGTTTCTTTAAGAAATGACCCATAATTTATTTCCACAATTTTCTCCACTTTAGCCGTAAGTTTTATACCTAAATATACGGCTTCTTTGCAGGTTTTATAAGTACATGTAGCCGGAGTATAGTTGAGTATAATTTGGGTTTTGTTAACATTTAATTTATACCCAGAGATTTTCCCATATTTATGTGCTTCCTCTATAATTGCGGGCATAGCTTTACAAACATCCGATGTATATATTGCAATATCATCCGCGAAGGCAGTTAGTTTAAGGGTTATGTCCCCATGTTGAGCTGGTATTATATTGATTTGGTCGTTTAAAGCATTTAAAAAGGGTTCTAAAGATAAAGCAAATAATAATGGGGAGAGGGGGCATCCCTGTCTTGTACCTCTTGCAATCTTAAAATTATTAGAATCTGTACCTCCATAACTGATCACGGCCCGTGGTTCATCATAAATTGACTTAACCCAATCTAGGTAAGAGCCATTTATACCCATTTTACTTAATACTGCCCACAGATAGTCCCACCCCACTCGGTCAAATGCTTTTTCAGCATCTAACATTATCATACCGAGTGGGGTGTTAGTAGTTTCTGCTACGTCCAAAGCGGTTATTGAGGTATTAACATGCAATGTGGTATCTCTACCCATCACAAAGCCATGCTGTTGGGGATTGACAATGTCCGGCATATGGGGCGCTAACCGATTAGCTAGGATTTTAGCAAAAATTTTCACATCGGAGTTAAGTAGAGATATGGGCCGATACGAACCACACTCTTTTTCCGGTTGTCCCTTTTTCAGAAAAAATATAATTTTAGCGAGTTTCCATGAAGAAGGTGCTTGTTTAGAAACAATAATTGAATTAATAACTTTTTGTAGTAATGGAGCCAACTCTTGATAGCAAAGTTTATAAAATTCTCCTGGTATACAATCTTCACCGACCGCCTTACCTAATGGTAAATGGTCGATAGCCAGTTTATTCTCCTCAGTAGTAATATTAGAATTTAGTTGTTGAATTACTTCATGGTTTAGTGCTCGCGATGGGCCTAGATATTGATCAAGATATTTTTCAATCTCTGTTTTATTCGGCAACTCCTCTGGGGTATACAAATGTTGGTAAAATTTAACAAATTGATTTAAAATTTGATCCTCTTGCCCATATATCACTGAATCTGATCCAATTATTTCCTTTATTCTAGTTTTCGCTTTTCTATCTGCAGTTTTAAAGGCCAATATTTTTCCGATGCAGTCGCCGCCTTCGTATTGATCTCATTTGTATTTATGTAATTTTACTGCATATCTTTCTCTTAACGTTTTTCTAAGTCCAGCTTGTAGTTCCGCCAATTGTGTTCTAAGCAAATCAATATTATTTTTTGATTGTAATGTTGCTTCAGCCAATTGTGTTTCCAGATCTGATAATTTAGATGTCATAACCTTGTTCTTATTGCGGTTTTCTGCATTAAGCCTATATACATACTGCTGGACGCACCCTCTAATGCTACACTTGCAAGTCAAATAACTTTTTTACTTCACAACCTTTCACCTGCACATAATCTTCTGGTCCTCATGCTTTCACTTGTTCCAGCACTTGCAAGACTATTTCACTAACATGCAAGTCATCATACTCTTCTTCTTCATAAGCATCACACACACACCTATTTCCTTTACCTCTGTGCTTTTCTAACCTATTCCATATTGCACCCTAGCATAAATTGATCCCTGATACACCCTTCAAACTTGCACCTTACAAGTTCCAAGTTTACGCAACTGAGTGACATACTTTTCTACAACTCTTGTGCAAACTGGACCCTGGTCTCAAAATGGTAGCATTCCACAATTGTACTAATCTTAGGTAAATTATGTTTGTCCAGTTTCTTTAAGCAAACCTCAAATTCACTCAGATCCTCTGCTTCTGCATCGTCTAACTCCGAAAGATGCTCAAACACCTCATGTCCCTCTGGACCTAGGCAATGCATAAGCAGAGAAGTCTTTCTCCAGGTGCTCAATGACGTCCCACTGTCAGAGGCCTGCCCATGTCGCCCCAAACTTCCATTGACCCTACAGATCACACAGTGTCATACATATATTGTTCTGTGAATGCTGACACCGACTGTGTTTATGTAAAAATACACGAAAAGTCATTGCTCAACCCTAAGCTTCTGCACGCTTGTTTATATAACATGTATACTGTATTTCAGAACTGTGTTCATTATTTTTCCGATATCACTAATGTGATCACTTTTGGCCATATTTAGGTAAATGGCATTTACCGATTTGTAAATATCGAATTTTACCGATTCGGTATTTACAAATCGGTAAATTCCATGTAGGTAAATATTCGGAAACATTTACCGAATCGTTAAGATTCGGTTATTACCGAATCGGTATTTACCGATTCGGTAATTGCCATTGATTCCTATGGGCCTTGAGGCCCATAGGAATCAATGGCAATTACCGAATCGGTAAATACCGATTCAATAAAATACTGAATTGTCAAGGGGGACAGGGTGTGACTTTGACACCCTGTTGCACCCCTGATTCTGGCTTGTGTGCCCTAAGGGCATGTATGTGTGTCACATGGCACAGATGTACATGCACAGATGTGCATGTACACTGGAATTCGTTATTTACCACGAAATATTATTTCATGGTAAATAACAAATTCTTAAGGGCCTGTGGCACTGTTTTTAGTGCCACCTACTTTTAGATTTACCGATTCGGTAAATTTACCAAATTGGTATTTTACATGATACACAGTAGTATACATGGCAAATTTACCGATTCGGTAATATTTAGGCCCCCTACATCTCAAACTCCAAATATTTGGCCACCTACATCTGGTTCTTTGTGTTTATTATCTTTATTTTGCACCATTATCTTTATTTTGCACAGTAAAATTTAATTTGCACTGTATCATTTGTTCAGGAAATGCCCGTAGTATCCATTACCCAAACATGTGCCTATTGCCAAAACTAATCACAGGAAGGGCTGTGTGCTGTACACACGTGAAGACTTCCTGACAGGGAGTTGTGTGCTGAGTACACTCTCAGGCCTTTTGCACAAGTCTGGGCACGGTCAGTGGTTCTCTATTTAATCCGCGGCCAACTCAGCTCGGCTTCTCCTTCAGAATTCCTCTGTTCTGGCAGTGGTTCAGGGCCCTCAGCAACAAAGACATTCCTGCCTAGTCACACCAGTGTCTGATATGATACTCGAGGTTTGAAACTCCTCCGCCGACTAGTCTCTCCAGTTTCCAACACGATACTCAAGATTTCATTCATGTACCTGTACTCAAGCTATTGTTTACTCTAGTAGTTACAGCCAACAGATTGTGTAAATGAATGAAGTTTCAAAGTAGACTAAGCTTGTTGGAATGCTATCCCACTCCAAAATGGCTGCTGTTATTCTCCACCATCTACTATTGGAGAATGTCCATCTTCTAATCAGATTCAAATGATAGGGAAGGTACCCTAATCCAACATGTTGGTTGTCAATTGAAAAATGTCCCTCTTCTAATCAGATTCGATTTATAATTAAAATATCCCAATCCAAAATGGCTGCTTTCCTTTTTGACCAATTATTATCGGAAAAGGTCCTTTCTCCAATAAGATCCCTTTTTCCACTTATGAAAGGCACTCATTGTAGGAGAAATGAACAGAGACACAGGGAAAAATTAGCAGAGAGACAGGAGTATGCATGGCAAATTTACCGTTGGTGAACTGTAGCAGCTATGTCCCACTTGAGGATGGGGCTCTACATGGGTGGACCAGTGTGTGAGTGATGATAATGATTAAGCACTTGATGTCAGTGTTCTCAAGTTCTGGCCCAGACGTGCCCATGCCACTGGCTACACGTGCCTAGTTGCAGCGGCTCACGCTGTGCGGGTTGTTGCAAGGTAAATATTAAGATAGAAGGCACAAGTAACTTTAAGTACCACCAGTTACAAAAAATGACCTCCAAGATAAAATTCACTTAAACTGAAAGCAGCATGAGCACTGCCTTCCCCCTTAGTTAAGCACTACGGTTAGCTAACTATGTGCAGGGAATTGCAACCTCGAACAAACACCCTCTCTTTAAATTGAAGCACTACGTGGCCACACGATCAGCTCTCTGCTCAGTTTTCTTTACTGGCACACCACAACATCACAAGTACACCGCACTGCCTTTACTTCTCCCTGCTGTTTTCTTCACCGGCACACCAGGCTGCCCTTACTATAGTTGGCAGCACTCGTCTAGGGTGTTGAGGCCGTACATTGTACTCTGCAATTCCAGATTGTTGGCAATGCAATACAGTCTCTTGACTTTATTTGATCTAAACAGGGTTTAATTTAAGTTATAGATAACGCCTGATCCACTATCCAGCCCTCTGTCTCCAACCACGTACAATCATCTTCTGAACCTCTGAACCCTTACGTTCCACAACCTCCCCTGTGTAACCCTGGATACCACAGTGGTGCTTTCGGCGATATTTCAAGGCTTCATCATTCTACAAGAGACCCTGCATCTTTATTTTAGTATTTTCCATTTCACAGTAGTTCAAACAAACTATTTAGATTTGTAAGTGGATTTGACTGTTGACATGGCAACGTGCCACATCCTTTTCTTTCATGCTCCCCATGGTAATTATGACAAAATCAATCTGGCTTTTACGCCTACAAATCATCATGAAAATGAATGCCTTGATTCCCAAAGCCCATTGAGGAAAAGTTGCAAATTTGCTTATGAGGGATTACTCACACGCTGAAACAAATGTATGACTTTTTAGGGATTCACAGATAATCCCTGAGGCAATAAATAAAATATACAACATCTGTTGGTTTACCCGAATAATAAGATGTGTCGCATGTATGTGTTCAGATTTTTCATCAGGTAAATGTGTATTAGCATACATAATACTTTTTTATCAACATAGAAAATATTCTTTTACAGAAAGAAACCACTTGTCCTTCACCTCCATTAAATATGGACATGTGTTTCCTAATTACCAGCAAAAAGGATGTCAAGGTCCATATTTATTAATATTTCAGACAATGCAATGCAACGAGACACCTTGCTGCACTGCATGAAAGGGAGAGGACAGGAATGCACCTTATTTCACATTATATGGCGCACCCCTGTTTTCTGGCCACGCTAGCACACAAACTGCTGCCTAGCATCAGTGCCGGCACCCTTGACCTCTGATGCAAGGGTACCTAGGATGAAGGCAGGGGCAACTTTTAGCACAAAACAATCCTAAGAGGCATTTTGCTCCTTCTAAGGGTGCTGGAGAATACTTGCAAAGAGGAAAGAACGAGGAGAAAAAGATATTTATTTCTCCTTGTTGCGCCACTGGTAGGAGGCGTACAATTATGAGGCACTCCCAGGTCTACCAATGTTGGTACATCTTTTAATGGGTCAGAATCCATGGCTGGATGCATGGGAACACCCATGCACACCCATTGCATGTCTTCCTGCCGCAGAGTAACACATGGTAGAGACTTGCAAAACCTCACGTAATTCTAGATCAGAGGTCTTCAATCTGTGAGGCGCTACCCCCCAGGGGGCTGTGGAGTCATGGGAAGGGGGGCACGCATTCCCCACCTTCACTTCCGCCTGCAATCTGGAAAAAGGCAACCAGTTACGAACTGATAATTCTGATAGCTAAATTGCTTCATCTGGGGTGTCATTCAAGGAGTGGTCTGTGCTGTGAAACCAGAGCCGGTCAGACAGCTAAACAAGGTTTCCTGCTAGGGTGCCTGCTTGCCTGAAAGAAATGCAAATGTGCGCTATGAGTTATTCTGAAAATGTGAAGGGTAATCTGCAAATGTAAAGGGTACAAGGGAGCCTGGACTGGCTTTGATTGATCAAATCACTGGAAGCTTTCGGATGACAAAGATTTTATTCTTTTTGAGTGGTAGTGCAAAGAGTTAACAACTGAACTCTTTTAATTGTAATTGTATTTACATCGCACTTACTATCCCGGAGGAGGTGTTAAAGGTGAGTAAGAAAAAGAAAAAGCCTGGGCTAGGGCTGGCAGGCTGGGAAAGAAATTGGGGTGAAAGAATAGGAGTGCTTTATTTATAAATGTTTTGGGGGTTTTGATGTTAAATAAAGGAGGGAGGCTATACTGTTGGAGAGGGCAATATTAGGCATGGGAATGGGTTGGAGTCAAGTATTAGTACAATTGTAAAGAGCCAGTATGTGCGGCCGGACCATAGGTTCTTGTTTCTCATTAGCTTCGCATGCATCCAAATAATGTAATTTTTTCCACAAAACTTAAGCAAAAGTCAAGAGTCAGTGATTTTCCAAGGTGGTAAATATGTTTTCTGAATTAGTAACATTAAAAGTTTCAGAGGAAGCAACTTAGGAGTATAAGACACAACCAACACATTCCCAGAGAAGCGCCCATAATATGCATTACAAATTGCTGCTACAAACTGTCACTTACCTGGCATTCACATTACGAATTCCTGTTTTGACTTTCTTGTAGCTGACTTTTTATCCGAAAATCAGTAGCCCTGATGCGTTTTATGAGAGCAGACAATTAGTTAAAATGTTGGGGTACTTCAGCTTCATATTCAAATACATTTTCAATACTCTGAAAGACCCTACTAGAAAAGGTGTTTCTTTACTGATAGTTATGTCCCAGTCACTTTCTACGGAGCATTCAGTGAAGCTCTGTCTCGCCACCATTTATGCAGCGATGTCTGTCTCCGTGTGAAAGGGTCTTTGGAGGCCAAATGACTTGTACCCTTGTCTGCGATATCTATCTGCGATATCTATATATATATTTTTTTTTCACTGAGTTTTCAGTGCAGATCTGATTCGCTAGCGTCCCCTTTTCCTCATTGATTTACTTTTTTGCTCCACATCGTGGCTTTATATTTCCAACTATACAATCTGCTGATACTGTGAGATGTTGAACCATGCTGTGATATGGAATGAAAAGCATCTATACAAGTGTAATCTAGTTCAGATACTTGTATTAACCAAATAGGCCAAACAGCAACTTGATTTTTGCTCTTGGTTTCACTTACCCGTTTTTCTAAAATAGATTCTACAGATTTAATATTGTCAATCATCGGCTGGCTAGGCTAGTCGAGAACTGCGGTCCTTTTCACCCCTCTGACACCAGGGGATATCCTTATGAAGTGGATTTATACCATGACAGTGTTTAAAAAGGTATTTCGTATTTCCATTTCTTTTAGAGCGGGGCCTCATTACCTGAGCGAGTGCCAGGCGAGGTGAGGCCACTCCCAAGTAGAATTTGGGTGAGTGAATATTCAACAAATAAAGTAAAGTATGAGCAATGTCTCTTTGGCAGTCATATGTCTGCACCATAACATGTTGCTTTCATGTGTTAAACTATGTGTCTGTACATACGGTTTCCTTTTTAGGAGAGGAGTTTTTTACAACCATGACTTTCGAGCCTACCAATCAACACATTGTCAGATGGTAGGGGATTCATGCATGGTTCTTATTACACTTTGGTCACAGTTGCAGTAGTGTTGTTACCATAGGTCCTGAAGAAAGCCTTTTTTAGGCTGAAACATGTCGACCAGTTTGCTGATTGCTGCTAATTTCCTCCTGAGGCTTGAGCCGGGAGACTGCTTTTTAATTGTGTTGCTGTATTTGCACTTTATTCCCGTGTGTCCGCTCCCTCCCCCTCGCTCTTGATTTTAAAATTGAAATAGGAAAGAACTCCCCACTTCATTAGCGCTGCTCGCTTACTGCGCTAGGACATACTTCTTTAGCGAGATTCCTCTCCTCGACTCGGTCGACTGTCAGACCGGCCTCAGGGGGGACATCTGATTGTCAGGGAAGTCAGGCAGCGGCCATCTTAGTGAGGGCTCGCGCTGCACGTCGCGCTTCTAGCGCTTAAAAACAGGAAACCCGAGCAGGTCCCCTGATTGCTGCTAATTTCCTCCTGAGGCTTGAGCCGGGAGGCTGCTTTTTAATTGTGTTGCTGTATTTGCACTTTATTCCCGTGTGTCCGCTCCCTCCCCCTCGCTCTTGATTTTAAAATTGAAATAGGAAAGAACTCCCCACTTCATTAGCGCTGCTCGCTTACTGCGCTAGGACATACTTCTTTAGCGAGATTCCTCTCCTCGACTCGGTCGACTGTCAGACCGGCCTCAGGGGGGACATCTGATTGTCAGGGAAGTCAGGCAGCGGCCATCTTAGTGAGGGCTCGCGCTGCACGTCGCGCTTCTAGCGCTTAAAAACAGGAAACCCGAGCAGGTCCCCTGATTGCTGCTAATTTCCTCCTGAGGCTTGAGCCGGGAGGCTGCTTTTTAATTGTGTTGCTGTATTTGCACTTTATTCCCGTGTGTCCGCTCCCTCCCCCTCACTCTTGATTTTAAAATTGAAATAGGAAAGAACTCCCCACTTCATTAGCGCTGCTCGCTTACTGCGCTAGGACATACTTCTTTAGCGAGATTCCTCTCCTCGACTCGGTCGAGTGTCAGACCGGCCTCAGGGGGGACATCTGATTGTCAGGGAAGTCAGGCAGCGGCCATCTTAGTGAGGGCTCGCGCTGCACGTCGCGCTTCTAGCGCTTTAAAACATACGTCCATGGCTCCGCGCAGCGGACGCGCATTGCGAGCCCGCCGATCGCGCGCCGGAGTCAAGCCAGAGTCCTGCCCGTCTGCATCCGTCCGCGACCAGACGGGAAGCGGGGCAGGGGACTCTGGTCATTTTACCATCACGCTGGCATCCGAGACTGCGCCCTCTATTCAGCAATACCGCTACACTCGCGAGATGTTACACGAAACTGGTAAGACCCCCACTAAATCATGTTATCACTCCATAGACCCCAATGCACTGTCATCTCAATGCAACTCCTGCAACTTTCGTTTTGTTAATGTCCCCAACCCCAACCATCCGGCACCCAATCTTAAAGTGATGCTACTTAATTGCAGATCCATGGTCAAGCATACATTGGAACTTCACGACCTCTTATTAAATCATGACTTTGATGTAATGTTCTTAACAGAAACCTGGCTAGAAGAATCCTCATCCCCAGAAATACTTGAGACAGTCCCGCAAAATTACAGCTTACTAAGAATTG